>NC_135493.1:104984664-105648235 GCF_052094955.1 Ictidomys tridecemlineatus
TGGTATGTTTCCAGCTAGTGTGTGCCAAGAAAGTACTGGGAAAATATCTAACTCTTAGGCACAGGCAACCAGGAGAAGATCAGTGTATGCTGACAGAAGGGTAAAAACAACATTCCATGAAACGCCTTCCCCACCATGACCTTGATTGTCAGCTAAGTACAGAGAAAATAAACTAGAAGTAATTATTACAATACAAAATAGTGGACTTTCAAAGGATAAGCTGAATAGAGAAGGAGAAAATATATACAAACCTACAGACTAGCATAATTCTATCACAGTTAACTGTCCTTAAAACTGACCACTATGTTTCCCTTAGACTATTTGGCCTTTTTATAAAATAGAGTCTATTCATAGGTGTGCAATTGTGGTACATAAAGTGAGGGTGCATTGTTCCAATTAAATCCTATTTCATAAGACTAGGAAAAAGTTTTTAAAGAAAGAAATAAAGGACCTAGCTTTATCAGAGAATTACCTTAAGAGCTCAAATGTTTTCAAATGTTTGCAGTAAAGGATGAAGTCACTAAATATGAGGCCAGAAGAAAATATAATAAAGGATGGAAGAAAAGGAGGGCAATCCTTTATATACATCACAAAAGTCTCAGAACAAAATGGCAGAGAAAATATGCTAAATAAAAAAAATAACACAAAAATATTTTCCAGAGTTTATACAAGGCTAAAGTCTTCAGGCTAAAAGAACTCCTTGAGTTCTTGACAAAGTTAATGGAAAAAAGAAAAACACATAGATATACCAAGGTGAAATTTCTGAGTGTAAAACATTAAGCAAAATTCTTACAAGCTTTAAGGCAAGTTATCAACAAAGGGGAAAAAAATAGTTCAACAATACTAAATATCAAATTATGCTGGTACAATCTGTATAAATAGTGCTTGGAAGAAATGGATATATTTGACTATCTGTCTGATTATAGACCTTTTTCCTAGAAAAATTCACATACACTCATTCACATAGAAGCTGGTAATTTTGCATGTTTCAAAAAGTGCCTAAAACCTGTTCACTTATTCTAGAAGGTTCAGTGGAGCTTAAAGAACACAGAATTTTCAGGAAGAGATTGTATCTATGAATATACCTTGAAGTGAAGTCATATTATGTTCACATGTGAGGGCAACAGAGAAACAGTCTCAGAAATTAAGAATTAACCATCTGTGTGCAATGCCTGAAAAAACATATTCATAGAAGTACTCTAGCCAATTGAGAAATCACTATGGATAAAAAATGTCAAGCATGGGGGAAAAAGAATAAGTAGTAGTAGTAACCATTCATCTGTTGAATCTAAAATATGTTTGTCTAAACAAATGTTATATCAACAGCATTCATAAATGTGATTAAAGTGACTTTTGTAAGCAAAACTGATAAATCAAAAGTATAAAAAGAATTCTCCTTTTCAAAAATAAGTTTACTTTAATAAAACAAGAGGATGCAGGTAGTAAAATTATGCTTCACCTTATCTTCCTCTGGGATATATTATAATATAGATATTAGTAGAAAATATATGTATATATATACATATATTCAAATAATTATAATAATGATATTTGGTTGATATTTTTTTAATCAGGGAAATAAAAATATCAAAGAAGTTAGCATTCATGGAGAAATTTAGGATAAGAGATAAAAATTACAATTAATAATGCTATGCATATGCCCTCTTCCTGCAAAAGTGGCACAACACTGACAATGAGTTATATTTTTAAAACAGGTATTACCAACAAAATCAGTGACAACATGAAGACCGTACAGTATTCATTTCAAAAATGTTAGAAGGCAGATACTTGATATATTCAGGACAAAAGAAATGACAACATAGGGGAAAGGATACTATATATTTCTGTAGAATCCTATGACTGTCTCAGCATAGAGACATAATTTGGCAAGTGGGGCTGAGGGACAAGACCAGCATTATTAGGATATCTTAGAATCCCTTAAATAGAGATTTGTAACTTTCTTCCTGTGTCCCTTCTTTACTTAGCAAAGTTTATTATAACTACATCCTTTCCCCAACCTGGAGTGGCCTGGAAAGGGATTAGTTTCTGGAGAAATCAAACCACAGAAACTTTAGGGTGGAGCATTAATTTCAGTGACATGGTTCATAATTGAAAAGTCGAGCTGGAAATGGTATAAATAATAACAGTTTAAACACTGAACTCTGGAACTTACAGTCCCCCTCCTCCTTCATGCTCCTAAAATATGAGCAGTTAGGTATTTATTCAACATGAGAGTAGAGAACTATTTTAATTTTCCTAAAGGTGAAAATTATCCTAATACTGTCACCTGGTGGCTTAATAAAGCTGAATTTGACATCCAATAATTTTAGAGTTAACCAAAAGAAAGACTTTTGTAGTACATCACTCTTAAAACAGCCCCAAATTAGTAGTTACATAATGAGCTTAAAACTTGGGGGGGGGGAAGATTAGAGAACTTTTCAAAGTACTACAAATATACTACAGTGAACCTCACCATTGTATATATCCAGAAGATACTAATTTTTTAAAAAGTAAATAAACAGAAAGATCGGTAGAGTAGGAGAAAGGTAACGGGGGAGGGAGAAGGGGAGGTTAATTGTAAGTACTGGGGAGTAAATTGGAGCATATTATATTCCTTGCACTTATAATTATGTCCAAATGAATCCTAATGTTATGTATAACCAATAAAAATTTTTTTAGAAGGTTAGAGGAAACATAATACAGTAAAAACTGAATAGACTCATAACCACTGAGAAACAAGAGAAGATAATTCATTCAGTACTTAAAAACAGAATTCTATTAAAATGGGAAAAAATTTAGAGAACATGAATGTTCTTGATAATAAAAATAAGATATTAAGAATTGAAAATTCACCAGAGACATTTTCAGAAACAAAAATAACTCATGACTTAAAAAATTGAAAATTCAACAGAACTGAAATATAATGTTGAGAAAGATCTCACCAAAAGTAGAAAAATAGAACAAAAAGATATAAAGAGAAAAAAAATTTAAAAATAAGTAAACAACTGATTAGTTCCTACATCTGACTAACTGAAGTATCAGAGAGATTAGAAAAGCATGTGTGAGTACATTATCATAGAACAAAATTTCTGAAACAAAATAGTAAATCTCAAAATCAAAATGTCCCATCAAAAGACATTTAATGGGACCATACCATATGTCAAATCACTCAGAATTCCATAAGAAAGCTTGCAAAAAGTGGTCACACATAAATGAACTATAAATTGGTAAAGATATCGACAATATGAAGTAAGAATAAATATCATGAATATAATAGTTATTAGGGCATGAAATCTATAATCATTGAAATAAAAAACAAAATAAGTGTGTTTGTAAAGTATAACAATAGGTAGAATTATCCTTCCTGAAAGCAGCAAGAAAGATTATAAAAAGAGCATGTGAAAATGAAACAATTAAAAATATAGGATATAGAATAGTAGCAACACATACTGAGATCTGGAAGTAGAAGTCGAGGAACTAAAATAAAGACAAAGCAAGAGAGAGGAAGGATAGGGGGGAAAAGGGAGAGTAATTTAAAAATTTAAAAGATAGGGCTGGCAATATAGATCAGTTGTTAGAGTGCCTTCCTTGTATGCCCAAAGTCCTGGGTTCAATCCCCAGCACCTGCTCCCCCCCCAAAAAAGATTAAATTGCCAAATTAAAGGTAAAAGAAATGCCATAGATTAAAAAGACACATAAATTAGTGCAAAAAAAAAAAAGGATAAGAAAAGGATTAGTGAAAATGCACTAAAACTCCAGAAAGAGAGTACAGGTGATCTTCAAGGAAGGAATAATCAGAATGACATCATAGCATCCTTGGATGCAAGAAAACAAGGAACTTGACTTTTTGTTGTTTTCTTTTTTGGTACCAGGGATTGAACCCAGGGAGAGTTAACCCCTGAGCCACATGCCCAGTCTATGTTTTTTTTTTTTGTTTTGTTTTGAGACAGGGTCTCACTAAGTTTCTGGGGCTGGCTTTGAACTTGCAATCCTCCCTCATCAGCTTCCCAAGCCACTGGGATTACAGGCAGGTGCCACCATGCAGTGCTGGGACTGGAACATTTAAAGTACTGATGGAGGAGTGTTTCATCTAGATATTTAAACAGTCAAACTGACATTTATATAAATGGCTTATTCAACTTTGAACAGCTTGAATAGTGTTGAGCCCAGGATTTCTACTGCAAAAGACTCTTCATTGTTCCTCACACATCAGATAGAGAACTAATCTCTAAGATATATAAAGAACTCAAAAAGCTAAACACCAAAAAAACAAATAACCCAATCAATAAGTGGGCCAAGGACATGAACAGACACTTCTCAGAAGAGGATATTCAATCAATCAACAAATATATGAAAAAATGTTCATCATTGCTAGCAATTAGAGAAATGCAAATCAAAACTACTCTAAGATACTGTCTCAACTACAGTCAGAATGGCAGCTATTATGAAGACAAACAACAATAAGTGTTGGCGAGGATGTGGGGAAAAGGCACACTCATACACTGATGGTGGGACTGCAGTATGGAGATTTCTTGGAAAATTGGGAATGGAACCACCATTTGACGCAGGTACCCCCTGTCCTCAGTCTATACCCAAAGGACTTTAAAACAGCATACTACAGGGACATAGCCACATCAATGTTTATAGCAGTGCAATTCACAATAGCTAAACTGTGGAACCAACCTAGATGCCCTTCAGTAGATGAATGGATAAAAAATGTGACATATATACATGATGGAATATTACTCTGCAATAAAAGAGAATAAAATCATGGCATTTGCAGGTAAATGGACACAGTTGGAGAAGATAATGCTAACTGAAGTTAGCCAATCCCCCACAAAACAAATAATGAATGTTTTCTCTGACATACGGTGACTGACTCATAGTGGGGTAGGGAGAGGGAGCATGGGAGTGATAGATGAACTCTAGATAGGGCAGAGGGTTGGGAGGAGTAGAGAGGGGGCAAGGGGTTAGCAATGATGGCGGTCTGTGATGGACATCATTATCCAAATTGGTATGAACATACTTTATATACAGAGATATGAGAAACTGTGTTCTCTATGTGTAATAAGAATTGTGATGCATTCCGCTGTCATGTATTTAAAAAATAAAAGCAATTTTTTAAAAAAAGACTCTTCATTGTTGCCTAATGGATTTGGACCTTAATTCATAAAGCAGTTAGGCAGAAAAGCCTGGCCACACATATCACCATTGAAATGTTTGTTGTCCCAGCCAATGTAGTCCTTTTAATCTTGAAACTATGCAGTTTCTGTGTTATGTACTTGGAAGAAAAATATATATCTTGTATGGAACATTTTTTCTTTATGCTCTGAAACATAACCTTCTCCCCAAGATCAGCTACATAATTTACATTGCCCAGTGCAAAATGGAAATTTGGAGTATTTTATTAGAAAAATATCAAGCCTTATAATCCAGTGACAACAGAATTCTAAACAAAATGTATGGTCCTTGCCCCGTGCAAATGCACAGGTTATATACCCCTAAAGACTGCCCTGCTTGTACCCAAAAGGAGCTGGTTACTTGCTTGGGAAGAAGGGGAAAATGCAGAAAGGAAATACTTACATTTGTTTCTCAAAAAATTACTCCCATCTCTTCCCTTAAAAATCATTGTATTCCCAAGAGAAAAAAATATTCTTCTTCTTATCCCATTAAGAAGATTCTTATTCTGTTTCCTTAGACAATATATTACTTTCATATTATTGCTTCAACAAATAACCATAGACTTAATGGTTTAAAATAATAGAATTTTATCATCTTACACTTCTGAGGGTCAAAAGTTTTACAAGGTGGTTGTTTTGAGGCTAAAGTCAACTGAAGGCTCAATGGAAGAATGCCTTTCCTTGCCTTTTTTCATATTATAGAGGCCACTTGCATTACTTTACTGGTGGCCACATCATTCTAATCTCTGCTTCCATTTTCAAATTTCCTTCTCTGACTCTCTTATATCCCTGTCTCCTACTGTAATTAAACATCAATAACCCATGATAAACTTCCCATCTCTAACTCCTTAATTATTACATCTTCAAAATCCTTTTTAACCATATAATGTAACATATTCACATGTTCTAGGGATTAGGAAAATTAACATCTTGGTATGGGCATTATTCTGCTTACCATAAACAGGTAAGGCTGATAGCTTCTAAGTTGCTGAGTTGATGTGCTGAGGAATCTCTTTTCTCTGAAGGTGAGTGGTTGCTGCTAAAGAGTTCACCTTTTCCAACTTGGGTTATTTTCCACCTACATTATATCTCTGGCTCTGTTAGAATAGTGCCTAAAATAGGTAATGTGAGAAGACTCTCATTTTGAAATTATAATTGTAACTTCATGCTCATCAAATTTATCACCTTCCACCATGACTGAGTCCCATGGATTGAGATTGGAATTCAGTCTTCCATTTTTTAGTGTGAGTATATGTTATAGGTATGCAAGGCTTTTTCCCTGACTGAGGATAAGAATGAGTAGAAATTCTTGCCTCTTTCTCAATTGCTTCCTGGGTAATAAGCAGGTAAAAAAAAAAAAGAGTACTTGTAGATTTATTTTTTAATCTTGAGAAGCTGAATTAGAAGTATATGTATTCTGAGGCTGGATAGTATTTTCTTTCTCCAGAGAAAGAGGTTTTTACAAGGTTTGGTTCATTATTCAAATCACAGAGTCACACTGATGTGCCCAAATGAGAGCTGGTTATTGACAGCATATGAAAGAGTAATTTTATCTGACTTTGTAGAAGACTGCTAGTCCGGGATTCCACTCTTTTGCTAGTTGTTGACCTACCCCATCTGTCACTATTTGGACTGTTATCACTGAATTCTACCATTCATGCTTGGCTTCTGTGGATCCATGTTTACCTTAAACAAATTCCCTTCTTATAATACCATCATAAGTTGTGAAAAGTTTAAAAGTAGACAAGTTCAACTCTGTATATATCTAGATTGTTTCTAAAAAGGCAAGTTCCAGGATTTCTGAGTCTAAAGTTCCCAAATGCCAGTGTCTTCTGAGCTAAAGTCTTCAATCTATACAATGACATTAGTGCATTCAACTGTCTTCTGAAAGGCCTTTACCAAATTTAATAAGTTTACTCTCTCATTTGAATGTCAGTTAGGCTGCTGTATTATGTTCTATAATTTATAGTTCTTCTACCCTTGTTTGCTTTAAGATCACCATTATCTTCAAATATTTGGAAGTCAAATATACCTGTCCCTTAGCATCAATTATACTGTTGTGAACAAAATTCATATGCTTCTTTCTCCAGAGAAAGAGGTTTATCATTAGCAGAAAGTACTACTAAATCTTGATGACTCATGATTTTCATCACTGCCAAAATAGAATTAACTATATATTCTCTTTTTATTACTTTAGCCCATGTCTTCTTAGCTCTAGAAAGAGGTCTTGCTTTTTACTTAAATTTAAAATAGGTGTCCTAAATTTTATCATCGGTATGCCTTCCATTTCTAGGTATCCTCTGAGAATCAAGGAGAAATCAATCTCTTCTGCAAAAATCAAAGAAAGATGTATTCCTCTTCTCTCTCTTCCTTCTGAAAATTATATGTTATTAGAGGTCCTAAAGCAATCTCAAGTACTCTTTGTACTCTTTTGAACTTATGCCTATCAGAGGCCAATTTTTACTACACATTTTAAAAGATTTCTTAGAGTTCATAGGTGCATCTTTTTACCACTTTTTAAAAACACTGTCTCAATTTTTTCCTCAAAGTGAATTAGTTCTAGTACTGGGGATTGAAATTGGTCTATAGTATTTACAGTATAAGAATTCTTGGCCTGTATGAGGTCCTCTTATATAAGATGCAAAAATCTCAATCTACAAACTTAGGAACATAAAAAGTAACAAATTCCTTAATATATTTTGCATAAGCAAAATTCTTAACTCCTAGTTAATCCTCCATCTCATTACTGTTGAGAGGGATATTCAATTCTCATCATTATTGCTCTCCTCACTGTGATAATAATGTTTTATAGCCTTGGGGTCTTAAACAGCAATGAGGCATTGACAATCAGTTTCCTCTTTACATAGCTTATCTCTGAGATGCTCATGTTCCCACCACAAGAGCTGCCTCAGATCCAATAGTTCTGTTGCCTTTTTGCCATGCTTGGTACACATTTTCCTCCCAGATTGCATTCCAAAATTAGAGGATGGTACAACTTCCTCAGCAAAGATCAGAAAGCCACATAAATTTTATTGAGAGGAATACATTAGTGTTATTTTGCCTTCAATAGCATTACTATTTCCCTTGAGTGTTCTTGGCAGAGACTAATTACAACAAATCACTGCATACTTATTGTCACAAAACTCTACACCAAAACTCTACTCCTATTCTTGCTAGTTTCCCACTGTCCTGTTTCCCCAGATATACTGGTGTCAGCTTTTTTCTTTTTCAAAATTTTATCGGTACATATTAATTATACAAAATAGTGGATTTCAATGTAGCATATTTGTGCATGCATAAAACATAATTAATTTCATTCCCAAATACCTTCCTTTACCTGCTTCCCTTTCTTTACAGTAATGGTTGCTGTTCTACATACATGATGTCCTCTTCTTTTCTTTAACCCACTCTCAGCTCCAAATATGAGAGAAAACATAATATTTGTCCTTCTGAGTCTTGCTTATTTTGTTTACCATCATGGTCTCCATTTCCTTCTATTATTCTCCAAATTATGTAATTTCATTATTCTTTATAGCTGAATAATACTCAGCTGTGCATATATAACATATTTCTTTATCCATTTATCTGTTAACAGGTATCAAGGCTGATTCCATAACATGGTTATTATGAATTGTGACATGATGAACATGGATGTCCATGCATCTCTAAAGTGTGCTGACTTTTAATTTTTTCAGGTAAATACCAAGGAGTGATAAAGTTGGATCACATAGTAGCTCAATTTTTAGTTTTCTGAGGGACCTTTGTACCGATTTCCATAGTTGCTGTACCAATTTACATTTCCACCAACAGTGTATAAGGGTTCTTTTTTTCCTGCATCTTTGCCACCATTTATTATTATTTGTATTCTTGACAATTGCCATTCTGACTTGAGTGAGATATAATTTCAGTGTAGCTTTTATTTGCTTTTCCCTGATGCCTAAACATAATGAACACTTCTCTTGGTTTGTTTATTTACTTATTTTGGTGTTTTTTAATTCATCATACATTCTGTATATTAATTCTCTGTCAGAAGAGTAAATGGCAAATATTTTTCCCATTCTGTAGGCTGTCTTGTCATGCAGTGTTTACTTTGCCAAATAGAAGCTTTTAAAATTTGATTTTATCCCACTTATTGATTCTTGCTATTATTTAATGATGTACAGGAGTCTTTTTCAATAGCATCAATTTTTATTTGCTCAAACAAAATACCTTAATACTATCAGATGCACTGAGGACCCACACAAGTAACATCAACTGGTAGCATTCTCCAGGGTAGAACATACATACCCAGTTCCATTCCATATGTAAACATGGGGTTTGATCCCTGAGGTCTGGTCCCTGGTTCACATGGAACTATCATCAGAACTACTTGAATGGTGCTTCTAGGTGGTAGAGACTTGCACTGGGCAAAATTTGAGGAAATGCTTAATTTACTCAAAAGGGAGAAAATAATATTTTTCTTAATTCTATACTGACTGCTTTGATTTCTCCAATATTATCAACCCTCAAGGTAAAAGTCATCATATAAAACTCAACTCAGGAATTTTTCAATGGGGAGTTGTGGCCTAGTTGCTAGACCTTCCATTTGTGTGAACCATATCTGAGTTTGGTAAGAGCCTTATTAGCTTGGATGAATCTACATGCTCTATATTCTTGGCTATTGAGATTGACTTAGAGAAAGACACATATCCCATTCAGACCCAGTAATATACATAAGGAAAATTTATCAGTCTCTCCCAAAGAAAACTATGTATATCAAGGGCTGGGGATAGGTATCCAGAGGAGGAAGCTGAAAAGATATTATATCTGGACTTTTAATAGGTATGCTACTTCAAGAATAGAAATCCTGGACCAGAAATATGGATCCGTGATAGAGTGCTTATCAGAAGCATGAGGCCCTAGGTTTGATCCCCAGCACCATAAAAATAAATAAATAAATAATCTAAGAATAGAAAGCCTGAAGCTATTAGGAATGGACTCCTTTTCCCTACTTAAAAACTCTAGTTTCAAACAACTGAACTTTACAGTAGTTTGGAACTCTGACACCACTGATATACCAGAGATGGCTCTCATCACCAGTTCATAAGAGCCCATTCTGTCCAACTCCTCCTAACTTCATGTTCAGTAATGTCATGTTGATAGCTTGAAATAAACCTTAGTTGAATTATTTAAAGCACAAAAATCAGTAAACATTGGGCTGGGGGTGTTGCTCAGTGGTAGAGGCTCTGGGTTCCATCCCTAGAACTGCAGGAAAACAAAGAAAAAAAAAGAAATTATCAAACACTCCAAATCAGAGCATTATTTCCCTGGAAAGCTAATTGTTAAACATTTTTTCCAATATATCATTGCTGATAGGATGCTGTTTCTGCTGATTGCTCTGTAATGTAGCGGTTGAAAACATGAGCTAAGAACTCAAGACCAGCTAAGGTATCTGAAATAGTAAATATAAAGCACTCAGGACAATACAAGGCAACATACAAGATATCTGACCAATGCATAATAATTATATGTTGTATTAGTTATCATTGTTCTCTCTTATTTGTTGAGGGCATAATTGTGAAATGAATAAGTTCACTGACTCCACCTTTTGTACCTGCTAGCAAGGGATTCTGACTTCACAGTTTGCCCTCTTCAAATGTTTTTACATACTGCTACAAAAAGTGATCTTTATCTAAACTACTTGTCCCTCCCTCAACCCATCATCCCAGTTCTTCTAATCCCATTCCTCTATTTTGCTTGGATTCATTATCCAAACCCAATTCACTTGCAGTCTCTTTTAAGTAAGTGATCTTCCTAAGACACTGTCATTTTGCATTTCCTGTGTAAAATATCTATTTTCTTTTTTCATATCTTTAGAGTTAATAAAACTGGATTAAAGCAATGGTGGTGTTAACCCTAGAGAAACAGAAAAGCTAACAATATTTAAGTATTTAAGTGAAAAACTGGCATAAATTGCTGATGAAATAGGATAGAATAGAAACATAAAACAGAGCTAAACAAGAGAGCAAAGGCAGAAATATGGAGAGGCAAATGCTTAGACTGATGAGGGTATAGGAAGTGAAAGAGAGTAAAGAAAGAAAAATAATTTTAATTTAGTATTAGGCAGCTGCCATTGGAGAAAGCTTTTTAGGGAATGCTAGCCATAGAGAGATGATGCATAAAATTAGAAAAAGTTTGAGGCAGTATAAATGTTGACACTATCTCAAGACACTAAATATTGAACTGCCTTCTCCTTGTCTACTGCTTCTTTGTGAGATTCCTTAGTGAGACAAACCATGGTTAAGAGGAACTTTAAATGGATTAATTTATTCTCCTCCTACTCACCTTATTCTTCTCCTCCATCTTCTTCACCAAACTACTGAACACTTATTCTTTGTCAGGTGCCATTGAACATGACTTTTTCTTGGCTATTTTATCTCATAATGTCAATAACTCAATGAAGAAGGCATTATAATTGCCTCTAAAATGCAGATGAAGAAGTGAGAAAGAGATAAGTTAAAGTAGCACATCTAGGAACAGGTAGAGCTAAGATTAACTTAAACCCCAAGTCAAGCATGACTTGATATTGTCTGTCTTCATGGCTTTTAAATCATAAATCTGACTACACATGTAATGCATAGTTCTAAAAATATCAAAGAATGTGCAAAAGAGTGAGGAAGTAGATGAAAATTCCAATTCTGTCAGTCTACCAGAGTACTATTAGCACAGAATAAAACTTCATTCTAGAAGTTTTATGTATATACATATAGAAAATTATCTGATATATTTCTGTATAACTCACATATGTATAAACAGATACTAGATATAAAATGTATTTATATAATCATGTACATATAAATAGGTATTAGACATAGTGAGAAAAATACACTATGGCATCAAACATTATATATTGTTTTGCTATATGCCTTTTCACTTACTAATACATATGGCTGTATAGGAATTCAGTTTGCCATAATTTATACCATAGTTTATTCAAATAACTCCTGAGAAACAGCTGCTTGTCATATTGCATTGCAATTTTAGATCATGTGGTTTTCTTGGGACTACTTATTAAAAATAGAGAATTCTAGAAGTATTTATTTGTTTTTAAAATATCTATTTTTAATAGATTCCTAACATCAGTGTACCAAGTGGATGGATAAATATTTAAATGAATTGATAGAAAAAGGGATGCAGAGTGTGGTAGATGGCATGTAGAAGTGAACATTTAATTATCGTAAAGATTGGGTTTTATTGCCAGAGTTCATGTGAAAAGAGTAATAACAGCCTAAACTATGATACCAAACATCCAAAAAATCTGGGCACAGTGGCACATTCCTGTAATCTCAGCAGCTGAGGCAGGAGGATCACGAGTTCAAAGCCAGCTCCAGCAATTTAGGGAGGCACTAAGCAATTCAGTGAGACTCTGTCTCTAATAAAATATAAAAAGGCCTGTGGCTCTGTCTCAGTGGTTAAGTTACTCTGGGTTCAATCCCCAGTACCAAAACAAAAACAAACAAACAAGAAACAAAAGCCCAAATAAGAGACGATGAAAGGTCCAGGAATCTTATCTTGAATGGCTAACTTTTTGCTTTTCAAAACATATTTATCTCAATTTTTAATAAGATGACTTTGAACAGTCTACTGGTTCCCTGTGGGCTCTTGACTTTTACATTCTATCTTCCAAATTTTGTCTAACTATTGTATTTTGTCAGGATTTCATTTGTAAAACAGAATAATTATATTATGTATTCTTTGACTTCCCTTCCCACCATGATTCTGAATTAATTATGTGGTAACTCACCAATATTGAGTCCTACAGGAGTTTCCATTCATTATCAAGTACAAAATCTCTCATAGGGTCTTGTAATAATTGCAATAGAAAAAAAATATTTTGTTTGCTTGAGTGAAAACTTCATTTCATTCCTTATTCCAATGAGACATTTGATGATTGACGAATAACAACAACAATTTATTGAGTGTCTACAATGTAAGGCACAACCAATAAATGATATAAACAAGCTATTTTAAAAATAATTTAATCCTCACAACAATGATGAAGCTAATAAGAGACAAAGTGGGCAAAGGCCCCCGTACGGGCCACCAAAATGCCAAGGTCAATGCTTGGCACCAGAATCAGGAGCCACCACACAGCTTTGTAGATTCAAACAGCAATTCTTTATTCCAGCTCTCACACCACCTCCACACAGGTCCAGGGGCAAACACGTTCTCCCGTCTCCCGCACAATTCACCTACTCCACGAGGCTATCTCCAAATCCCATTTTAATCTCACGAGAACTCAACGGGAACAAGCAGCAGGAACACCCTAATCCCAGCAATAATCTTCAACTTCCAACTTCCCTAAAACCCATTATCTTAAACTGGCAACGCCTTAAACTCAAGGAGCTGGTTACTTCCTCAAACCTGATCAGCTCTAAACCAGGATCCGCCTTGGTCCTTGAGCAAGGTCACCTTATTAAAGCATGCATGCAATGTCCCATCGAATGTCCTCTAAGCAGCATGGGGTACGCTTGGCAAGGAAATTTCGATGCGTCATTCCTACTTGGTAATGGCCCTCAGCATCTCCCCCTTTCTGATTAATTAAACAACAAGCAATGTGGCTTAGGACCGTGCCTGGTAGGTTGTCCAATTCAACATGTGGTTCTTACCCGTCATGGGAGAACTGACCTTTACACGTCAATTTCCTGTCTTAGGTTAAATCCACTGCAATCAGATCAACCCGTCGCTGACTACCGGTCCAGCATTCAGCCATGCTTGTGGATAGGCCTAAGCACCAGTGGGGGGGTGAGGTTCTTGCCTCACCTCTGTTGGCCCCCAAATTTAACCTTGGTGCCAGTGGGGGGTGAGGTTCTTGCCTCACCTCTGTTGGCCCCCAAATTTTAGACCATCATTAGTAGAAGGGAGGAAGATACAGAAATGCCACGACACCAAGCCAATTGACGGCTCCTTTGGAAAAATTGCGTCACTGGTGACACCATCAGCAAAGATGCCAGCATTACCACAATTAACATGGGGTGCGCTGGCAAGGAAATTGCATCACTGGTGACACCATCAGCAAAAATATGCCAGCAGTACCACAATTCGCTGCACCAGACGATAGTTCAAAATGCATGCAACTGATATATAGTCCAGTCAGGTTCTGCAGGCAGTTCAAAGTGGAAGAGTCTATCAATATGTCCATTTCCTCCCAAAGTAAATCAAATCCTTGATTGAGCATTACTTGTTGAGTTATATTCATTGATGCATCAGTTTATACAGTTTACTGTGGTAGCTATCATAGAAGCTGTAGTTTGGTTTTCTTAGTCTTCACCGGCACTGGGATGGAGATGGGAATTCTGGCAATGATGTTAAAGAGACATTATCCTGAACAGAATTATTAAATATAATGAAAAAGAAAAGTGAAAGTAAACAAACAGATCTGTTAATCACCTTTAAAAACAATAGTAAGCAAACAGATCTATTAACCACCCTTGAAAACAATCATTAACAGCTGTTTACCTAATTAGATTAAACCACTTAAATCACGTGAATAAAAAAAAAATTCGGATCCATTTTTTCATGAGCGCTCCTCATATAAAAATATGGACATACACACATACTGACATGCAACACAAAACAGTGCATACATAACATACAACACATAAGACAATAATAACGGCCTTGTAGCTTTACCTAGGTAAAATCTCCATTGCAATGTTTAAAAACTCCACAGTCAAAAAATAAAAAACAGTCAAAAAACAAAACTGATCAGAAAAACATTAACCTAGGTTTGTATGAGCTCAAAAAATAAAATAGAACTTTATGATGTGGGAAAAATGCAATAATAAAATAGATATTGAAAAAAGCACCGTGGTAAATCACTGTCGCAGATGTAAGAATAGCCAAGCTGGAGCTCTGGATTTCAGCTGTTATGGATTTCAGTCAAATCATCTTCTTTTTCTGTAGAAATTGTTTTGGTTAACCTCTCTGGAATCCAAATTGGCTGCTGTTCTCCCTGTGGGAACACACAAATGGAACCCCGACTCCAGACAATAACTGGGTCGGGACCTTTCCATTGTCCTGTTAGAATATCTTTCCAAAGTACCTTAGGCTTATGTACATTTTTCGGATACATATGTCTTTCCGCAGCACTAAGTCCTGATGAATCCAAATTTAGAAAGTTTAGAGTAAAAAAAGGGTTTTTTTAAGTTTATCTTTGGGGGATATATACCCCTTTAAGATCCTTTTAAATATAAGTCTTTCAAAAGCATTCTGCCTTAGTTTTTAGAATTATTTTAGTCCTTTTAATTTTTAGATGTGGTTTTAAACCATAGTTGTCATAGCCTTTTGCATTTTCTATCTGAAATACCTTTACTTGACATTTTCAATCATTTTCTATCTTATTTCTATCTTCTAGTTTTCTTCTAAGGCTTTTATATTTACCCTTAGTTGCTTTCTTCTCTCCTAGTTTTCTTTTGTTTCCTATTTTGTGGGTTTAAAATTCTTGTCTTTCTACATCTTTTTTTTTTCTTTCTACATCTTTTTATCTTCCTATATCTTTCTACATCTTCTCTCTTTTTTTTTTACCTTTCTGTACTTCTGTTTTTGAAGTTTTCCACTTCAAATTTTTAATCTTCTTTATCTAAATCTTTTATCTTATTATCTTCCCATTTTCATGGGTTATTTTTTTTTTTCGTCATGAAGGCATCTTAACCACCTTCAATTTAACCTTTTAAAGCCTTTTGCAATGTACTTAGACATTTTACAACTTTTTACTTTACCACACAAAGATTATCTCATCTCCCTCTTTTTGGTTTAATAGTTTGATGAGTAAAGCAATCTTTTTTCCGCCATGAAGGTATCTCAACCCCCTTCAATTTAACCTTTTAAAGCCTTTCAATTATCATCTATACTGTACTTTTAAATGTACTTTTTCACCACCTACAGCTTTACTCTTTTAAACGAGGCTTAGATTCTGTTTAAATCGCTTAATGTTAGTTTACATGGCTGCCCTTCAACCAAAGGCTTTTTTTTACTCCATTAGGAAGCTTTGTCTCAATCTGCCATGTACAAATACCTTTTTTCTTCTTTCTTCCTTTCTCAAGCTTTTAAAGTAAGTCTAGTTTCCTCAAAATCTTTTTAAAATGGCATTTTACAACTTTTTACTTTACCATACAGAGATTATCTCAACTAGAAACATTTCTTTTTCCTTTAACCTTTTATATTAAAATATATTTCCACATCTTGAATCTTTTTATCTCTTTTTTAACCATTAACCCTTTTTATAAATTCACATTCTAAAACAACCCTTATAAAATTACTCCACTTTAATAAGATGAAATACTTTCATGTTTTTTAAGGTACTATTATACTGTAATTGAAACCCAACTGAAACTTCTTATACTCTTTGTATATAAATTACACATGATAGAATCTTAACTCTTAGTAACCTTGTTTTAGCAAAGACACAGACCAAAGCAATATTAAACCTTTTTCCATTTACCGATTTATGAAAACACACATAATGTTTAAATATATTACCTTATGGAACTTAATAAGTAAAGAGTACTTGATTTCATATTTAGTGGTTGATATTTTAACACTTTAGCTTTGTAAATTAATCAGCTGTCTGTAAAAACCAAGATCTTAGACAAGTATAGTAAACAGAACTAGCCATCTCTTTCTTGTTGAAGAAAAATCCTTCTACAGGATACCATGATGGTCCCATTGATATACTTAATAACCCGTCTCTAAAAAGCCATGGGCTACATTTTTGTATTGTATCAACATATGCCCTAGCTGTTCTTGGTCTTACTGGGGTGCCTCCTTCCTCTAACAATTTCTCTTCCTCAGAGGAGAACAAATTCAAACCTTGAGTCAACCATTTTCCCCAGTTTGCCTGAGAAAGTTCTAGGAACAGGCAACTTGAAATAAAAACAAAATAAATCAAAACAAGAACACGTTGTTTTTTGAAATGGTCATCCATTTTTTTGCTCTCCTTCAGGATCGAGCAAATTCACTTACCCCCAAGCTTCAGACATCCCCGTACGGGCCACCAAAATGCCAAGGTCAATGTCTCGGCTTGGCACCAGAATCACGAGGCACTCACAGCTTTGTAGGTTCAAACAGCAATTCTTTATTCCCACTCTCACACAGCCTCCACACAGGTCCAGGGGCAAACGTGTTCTCCCGTCTACCCGCACAATTCACCTACTCCACGAGGCTATCTCCAAATCCCATTTTAATCTCACGAGAACTCAACGGGAACAAGCAGCAGGAACACCCTAATCCCAGCAATAATCTTCAATCTCCAACTTCCCTAAAACCCATTATCTTAAACTGGCAACGCCTTAAACTCAAGGAGCCGGTTACTTCCTCAAACCTGATCAGCTCTAAACCCGGATCCGCCTTGGTCCTTGAGCAAGGTCACCTTATTAAAGCATGCATACAATGTCCCATTGAATGTCCTCTAAGCAGCATGGGGTACGCTTGGCAAGGAAATTTCGATGCGTCATTCCTACTTGGTAATGGCCCTCAGCAATTAAGTCAGTTTAATCTGATCCTAAAGGTTTTACTTCTCTTTCCCACCAGGAAACTAACCTCCTTTTATAACCATCAGCTTCAAATCTACAGTTTTCTCAACTTCATTTAAGCTCAGTTACATTTCTCAGGTTGGGTAAATTATATAAAGTGTTTAAAATAATACAAGACATTAAAATGTTTTTCTTTATATCAGTCTTACTCATTATGTGGGTTCACTATATTTCTGCTTACCCACAAGGAGACCTAATCTTGTACCATTTTGGGACATTTTTGTGATAAGTGCTGATGTATGTGCATATTGACATTTAAACATGCCCCCTCTTCTGTCCCTTGTCTTCCTTTGGGCTAATTTGAGATTAAGTCCACAGTGCTGATGGTTGGATCTTGCAAAGGTTTTCTTAATTCCCTTGCTTTAACCCACATCTGAGATATGCATTTGACTTTAGTTTTACTGTATAACTCAGTATTGTTTCCATAGCCTCTCCCACTCCTGCAGTCCTCCCGCATAGTAGCTGAATCCTGTGCACTTCCTAACAAGACCACACTCTTTCTGTAATCTTATTTGTGTGTCACCCTACCTTGGATTTCTTTTATCTACAATGTATCTCTTTAATGAATGCCTGTTTCAACATATTTAATCTTTTCAAAGTATTTCATCCACAGGACACATTCTTTGATACTTTTAAGTAGAGTTGAATGCCTAAAGGAACACCCTTCTACTTGATTTTAGACTTCAGTTTGCATGAGTCACTTCTGAAAAATACTACATCACCACTAAGACTGAATGAATTCCCAAACAGTCAGGCCTGCTTGCCATTCTGGGGCAGTTATTTTTTACCAAGTATATCCTGCTGAAGGAATATGATGCCTTGCCAAAAAACCTTAGAAGCCACGAAGTGCAGAGGCAAAGGGATTAAAGTGATAAAAGAAAAAGACTGTCAACTGGGAGCCCTATAATTGGCAAACCTAACTATTAAAATGAAAGAGAAATTAAGGTATTTCAAGACAAAGAAAAACTGGCAGAATTTGTGACTAATAAAATAGCCATACAGGAAATACTAACAGGAGTCATTTAGATTAAAAGGCAAGAAGAAGAGATAGTAACTCAAACCCATATGAATAAATATAGGGCAGCACTGGTAAAAGTAGCTATATTTGTAGATATAAAATACATTATAATTGTATTTTTTGCAAGATTTTTCCTCACCTATATGACTTAAAAGACAATTGCATAAAGCATTAATTATAAATTGTGTTGATGAGCTTATAAGGTTTAATAAATATAATACATGTAAGATGTATAATGTATAATGAAATATAGTTTATATGGAAACAATAGCACAAAACAAAACAGGGATCAAAGCTCTATTGGAACAAAGTTTCTGTATACTATTGAAATTAAGTTACTATAATCTGAATTAGATTCTTTCAAGCTATAGTGCAAATTTTAATATCCAGGGTAACCACTAAGAAAATAACTTAAAACAATAATTTACTGCTAATGACTAGAGCATATCTGTCTGGTGAATAAAAAAAAACATTATTGACTATAATTGAAAGAAGAAAGAAAATCATTTTTATGTGTAACTTCTCATATTATAAAGGCCTGAATCAAATCCTATAAAAGAATAAGGTAGCATATACACAAAAGAAAAACATCCAATTGGAAAAATGTTAGCTTAGTAAAGTGACATTCAAAAACCATCATATAGTACCAAAATGTCATGGATTCATTTTGTTTCATGGTCTTGTTCTTTTATTTAAGCATATAGCTATGTTCCTGATCAACAATTTTCCTCCATTTTCTGGTGGCTGCAAATTATCTTTTAGTCTGAAATACACATTTGTATTATACAAAGATATTATTTGACTCTGATGATTTTATCTCTTTTTAAAGTATTTTTGAAGATTAATCAAATAGAATATTGAGCCATATATGAGTCAGACTGAGAGTGTTGGTATGCATATAAACTTTTGTTGTTGTTGGTGGTGGTGGTAGTGGTACTGGGGATTGGACTTGGGGGCACTCAACACTGTGAGCCACATCCCCAGCCCTATTTTGTATTTTATTTAGAGATAGGGTCTCACTGAGATGATTAGCACCTCAATCTTACTGAAGCTGGCACTGAACTTGCAATTCTCTTGTCTCAGCCACCCCAGCTGCTAAGATTACATGTGTGTTCCACCATGCGACCATGTCTGGCTGCATATAAACATTTAATGTAAAAATATAATAGCTGAGCCTAAAAGAAAATGTACACATTGGTTACAGCTATGTAGAAGTATATATTAGCAAAATATAAATGTGAATTCAGAGGATAAAAATACATTTTACATATATGAATACACCATAATGAATTTCACCTTTATGTGTATATATAAGTCACTCATTAAAAAAAAATAACAGCCAGGCACAGTGGTGCTCACTTGTAATTCCAGCAGCTTGGGAGGCTGAGGCAGGAGTATCATGAGTTCAAAGCCAGCCTCAACAACAGTGAGGTCCTAAGCAACTCAGTGAGACCCTGTCTCTAAATAAAATACAAAAAGGGCCTGGGGATGTATAGTTCAGTGGTTGAGTGCTTCTGAGTTCAATCTCTGGTACCTAAATAAATAAATAAATGGAATCACTAGAGTAGGGAAAGAGGAACAGGGAGAGGGAGAAGGCAAGAGGAAAATGAAGCACTGGAGACTGAAATGGAGCAAATTATATTTCATGCATATAGGATTATGTCAAAATTAACCCTAATATTATGTATAACTATAAAGCAAAAATAAAATCATTAAAAACACACACTGAGAGATCACTAGATTCATACAATTATCTAAAAAACACAATAAAAATTTGATTGGTATAGGAAGGAAAAAGTCATTAGGGGAGTAAGGGGAAAAATGCACAGAAACCCTGATGTTATATTTCTTCAAAGAAGCCTATATTCAAGGGACATTTACACATTTGTTCTTTTAAGAAACAATACTGGAGAGAAGACAAGAGTTGAAAAGACCTGTACAGGTAGTTGCCTTGTTTGTTGGCTAGTGGATTTTCCAGATGACAGATTATTAAGACCTAATCAGAATAGGTACAAATAGTTTATAAAGAAGGGGATAAACTGAAGAGAAATTCTCAAAGTAGAGATGACAGGATTAAATTATTTCATGTGGATAACTTCTCTAGAAGAAAGTTTAGATTCATTCAACAAATATTTTTTTTAATATTGACTAAATACCAAACACTGTTCCAGGCTATGGGGATACAATGGAAAGCAGAAAAGAAAGCCTATCAATCTGCACAGAGTTCATTTTGTAGTGAGGAGAATGAGGGAGACAGAAGCCAAGAATTAAACCAAGTTATTTTTTGTCTTGGAAGACTAAATAAAATCTCTAACAAGAGTCAAAATCCAAGAATCTGTTAGGAATAAAGATAATGAACTTTGTCATATGTATGTTAGGTTTGGGGTTCCAAGAAGATGTACAACTGCATTTGCTCATACAGGACTGAATGGGGAAGGAAGGAATTTAGTATGACAAAGAGAAAGGTGATGATTCATGGTTGGGAGGAAAAAGGAAATAATAATATAGACAGAAAGTTTAACTTTGATGAGGAGAAAGGGCACATTGTGGCAGAAAGATTTATCTCCCATAGACAGGATAAGGACCTTGCAAAAGTACAGGAGGGGTTAGGGACATCATGCCAACCTGAAAGGAGATAGTAGGTTCCAAAGATATCCTGTGAATCACTTTTCTTTGCCAGTATTATCCACAGTGCCTTCTTCTGACCTAGAATACTTGTTTCTGTTCCTCACAGCTATAACCACAGCAGCCCTTCCTTAGTTATTCCTTGTCCTTACCCTAGCAATGGCCAACCACAAGCAGACCCCTACCCAAAATGCTTTCTCTTCTAATAGATGTGTCAAAAAATACTTGGTGAGACTCCTCTTTTTAATTATTTAAATCATGTGCTTGTGATTGGCTTATTAAGCTCGGAGCTTCAAGAGCTTTATTGGCCCATCCTTCCATCACCAATCATCTGGGCTGGGCCATCAACTATGCCTTTAAAAACTCCTAGAGAACAGACACCCATTGGCATCGCTTTCAGGGCTTCTCCTCTTCAGGAGCTTTGCTTTCTTTCTTTCTGTTACTCTAATTAATCCTGGTACTTTGCTCTCACCCCTGTTTTGGTAGATTTCACTCTTCAAATTCATGAGACAAAGAACCCAATTGCCTAGGTCCATGTTACAACTGATCTTAGAGAACAGATGGCAGGTAAAAGTGAGGATTTTTATAAAAACCTTTGGTGATAGACCTCACGAATGTGAAATATTTAGTTAAATGATGTCTTTTATTTTCTCTCTGATTTAACAAATCATTTACTTAAAGGAAAGATTCCTGTAGAATGTTGCAAAGTTGTGGCACAGCCAACGCAAGGCAAGTGGAAGGCAGTTGTTCACAGTCAAATGAAATCATTGTTAAGTTATGTTGAACAGCCAGAAAAGACAGGCAATCATGAGTTTAATAGTGCTGATTAGCAATTATGTATTTTTATTTCTTAGCAACTCTTGGCAGTCCTGGGACAAAAGCCAAGAAAGTAATATTTAAAGTTATGATTACTATAGTGGTAAGGTTTTGGAGGACACAAACAAGGAAGAAATAAAGAAGTGAACATCATAAATACTGGGCTGGGGGTTGTGGCTTAGTGGTAGAGCACTTGCCTAGCATGTATGAGGCACTGGGTTTGATTCTCAGCACTGCATATAAAAAAATGAATAAAATAAAGGTCCATCAACATCTAAAAAATATTTTTAAGAATTATAAATACTGGCTAAACTGGTTTTAAGGGGATAGATGCAAAATTCATATTAAATAATCACTTAAAACCAACAGTGTGATGGAAGCCTAGTAAAACTGAGAGGGATCAAGAGGTTAAAAGTTTCCATGGTATTGAAAAATATTAGAAAGTTGTTTAAAAGTGCTTTTAAAATGAAAAACATATTAACAATGTAAAGTTTTATTATTAACATAAAATAGTTATTGACAACATAAATAGTTACTTAATCATCATATCACAATGGTTAAAGGCAGGGCTTCTAGAGTTAAGGGTTTGAATCTGATTTCTTCCACTTATTATTAGCTGTGTGAACTTGTAAGTTGTCTGATCAATGTGAATAGTCTATAAACATTCATTAAGTATTTCCTAACAATATTGACAAAGAATCAAAACTTAAAGATCATCAATTTACAATAAAAATTATGAAGTCCTGTGTTCAAGGTCTGTTTTTTTCATGTAATAGAAGAGTGTATTTCTTGATCTCTTGATTTATCTTCCGTGTTTATGATCATAGGTTTCCCTCATATTAGATATTTAATACTGCTTATATTCTCAGAGAGGGAGCTCACTGTGATTTGTTTTACATGGAAAAATATTTGCTTTGCATTGGAGCATTTTTCCTGAGTAATTCATATGAAGTAACCAAGCAAACTCAGTCTCTTAATAACAGGCCTAAGATAATTGGCAGTGACCTTATTAACTGTTTATAAGTGACTGATCAGTATGAGTTAGCAGACTAATTGGGCAATTTCAGCCCATTTTTAGAAAATTTGTTTAGATTTCTTTTTCTTATTGGTTGCTAATTTTTAATATAGTCCTTGAATTTGTTTTTTAATATTAAAAATGAACATTAGTGTTAAATTCTGTGATTTATATCAACTAGATTTGTTGTGTGCCACTAATATTATCTGGAACACTCACATACATTATTCTCTTGAAATCTTAGTATTCCCATTTTATTAAAGAATAAAATGAGGATTAAATAGCTTTTCTTTTAGTTTTAGGTTGTATAGCTAAGGAGTGATTTGAATCCAACCTTCATGGTTCAACTATAGTGCTCTTTTAAATATAACTTGGTAATATGTAATACACCTCACTGCTTTGAAAACCTAAGAAATTATTTATCAATATATTTAAACAACTGTCAACAAAATAACCTACTTTTCTTAGATTACTTTCTGTAATAAAATGGTAACATCTCCTTCCAGAATAGACATATAATGTCAGAAGTTCACAGTGGCATGTACATTTCCTTGAGTGTATTTCTACTGCCACGGCTCCAACACAAATATTCCAGTCAGAGAAGTTGCTTTGAAGACAAAGGAAAAAGTGGGACAGTATTTTATCATACTTCTAGGTCAAAGGAAACTGAGGGAGTGATTATTATTTGAATTCCTGGGGAAAGCAAAATCTGGGGTATGCAAGTCAACTCTAGAGAACTTTTAGTTCTCCATGTTGAATATGGTTTTGAGTATTGGATGCTTTATAGCTAAGCTTTTCATATGGTAGCTGCATGTGACTACTGAGCACTTAAAATGTGGCTAGCCACAATTGAGATATGCTGTTAGTATAAAATACACACTTGGTTTTGAAACAGTATGGAAATATCATAAAATACCTAAATATGCTTTATTTTTATTAAATGTTGAAATACAATTTTAGATGTATTGATTTAAATGAAATAAATATTAATATTAATTACATTAACTTTTTTAACTTTTTTAATGTGGCAACTAGAAAATCGAAATTTATGTATTTGCTTGCTTGTGTGATTTATATTTTATTGCATATTATACAATTCTGCTATATGCAAATCTGTGTCCATTATTAGGGTGTACATAAATATTCTAGCTCTCTCAATGCTTGATATGATCTCTGCCTAAATATGATTGGGTATAGCTAAATAAGAAATCTACTGGCATTATATTTCGTGTTGCCCTATAAATTATGTATTATTTTTTTCTGCTTTCACAATTTTTTCTATGTCTTTAGTTTTCTAAAGTTTGGTTACTATGAACCTTGGTGTGAATTTCCTTGGTTTTATCCCATTTACAGTTTGATGATTTTGATGATTCTCTCCCTCTCTCCCTTCCTCTTCTCTTCTGTCCTCTGGGATTCTAATGTTAAGAGTGTTAACTCTTTTTTTTTTTATTTCCCTATAGGCCACTATGATTTTTCATGTTAATTTTTAGTTCATTTTCTCTGTTACTCAGATTGGGTAAATTCTGTTGATCTGACTTAGATTTTATATTATTATACTTTTCAGTTTTATGGTTTCTATTTGGTTCTTTTTTATAACTTCTATTTCTTTGCCGAGATTATCCTTTTAATTTGTCAAAAGATAATTTTTAATAGCTTGTCAAAGCATTTTTATGATAACTGTTTTTTAAGTCCTTGTTAGATAATTCCAACATCTGGTTCATCTTAGTGCTGGCAAATGTTGACTGTCTTTTCTCATTCTAGTTGTGAATTTCATGGTTCTTGGAATAACAAGTATTATTTAAATTGGATTCTGAATATTTTAGATATTATGAAACCCTGGATCCTATTTAATTTTCTTTTTTAAAGGAGGCAATAACTCATTGAGGTACAGTATGAGGGCTAGGTGGGTGTACATGTTTAGTTTCTCAGTAATACCATCCTGACAAAAGACCATTTGCCTTGCCTCTTTGCAAACAGTTATAATGTAAGTTCAACTTCCTCCTTAGCTGTGATGACACCTTCCTGTCCTTTTTTCTTTTTCTTTTTTCTTTTTTTTTTTTGGTACTGAAGATTTAACCCAGTGCTTTACCACTGAGTCACATCCTCTTTCTTTCTTTTATTTTTCTTTTTTTGCGGGGAGTGTGGGGTTAAATTGAGACAGGGTCTTGCTAAGTTGCTTAGGGCCTTACTTAGGTTGCTGAGGCTGACTTTGAACTTGCAATCCTCCTGTCTTAGCCTCCAGAGTCACTGGGTTTACAGGTGTTACCACCATGCCTGGTAAATGACAACTTCCTATCAACATTTAGGTCATGGAAACTTTTAAGTTATTGCTTTATCATATTCTAGATAATTTTGACTCTAATTGCATTATCTTACTAAAAGTCCAGTTGCTGAGAAAACAATGGATATAATTTTCAACTAGTAAAAATTAGTGAATTTTGTTTCAACTTTCAAAAATATTTTACCTAAAATTTTTTAATTATTACCTATTGTACTAAATCATAAATTTACTCAATCACAAGTTGATTGACTAAGTTTGTAATTGAGTAAATTTATTTTTAATAACATGTACAACATATAATTGAAGCCAATGACTGATGGTAAAATATATTTCCCAAGGTGACATGGGTCAATTTCATACACTATAATACAAACTTAATAAAGAGCAGAATAATACAGCATGAGAAAAAAGGAGATATTTTATCATTTCAAATGTATTAAGGTTTCCCAAACATATGGAACCAAATTAGTAACATTACATATTTCAAGTTTCTGGCTATTCTTATTTGGTGATAAGAATATATATTACTGGGGCTAGGGATGTGGCTCAAGCGGTAGCGCGCTCGCCTAGTGTGCGTGCGGCCCGGGTTCGATCCTCAGCACCACATACCAACGGGGATGTTGTGTCCGCCGAGAACTAAGAAAAAATAAATAAATGTTAAAATTCTCTCTCTCTCTCTCTCTCTCTCTCTCTCTCTCTCTCTCTCTCTCTCTCTCTCCCCCCTCTCACTCTCTCTTAAAAAAAAAGAATATATATTACTATATACATTTTTTGAAATAAATAAAATATGTACTGATAAAAATTGAAGTTCACACACAAAATTGTACATCCTTGAGAGCTTGATTCCTTTTCCTTATTTATTTTCTAACTTTAGAAGAAAAAAAACATTAACTTTCCAACTTTAGAAAATATGATTTTCCTTTTGCATACCTCCCAATCTTAAGCAATTTCCTTTTGCAGCAGACCTGGCTAGTCCAGTAGATATTTGAATAACTCTTCAAATTCTAGTCTAGGTTCATAACTTTTAGATAGGAATTATATGAGTGCAAATTTCCCCACCCTACCATTATGAAATGTATTCCTATTGCTACACCTTAGCAAAAAGATAACATTCAATTGTGGTGCTAACTGCTTTACACATTTAAACTCAATGATTTAATTAAATTCAATCTTGATAATGACTCTATGAATCAACCCTAGGAAAATAATTGGAGGAGGTCTGCATACTTACTTTTTTTCTATTCTTCTTGTGCTTTCCATTCCTTTTCAGCACCCCCTCAACATCAACCCAAGGGACCACTGTTCTCTTAATGTTTTATTATACATAATGGAAAAAGCACTGGACCAGAGGCAGGAGTTTTAGGGATTAGTTCTGGATTTGTGCTTAACTAGGTATGTGAGCCTTTACTGAGTCTCAATTTTATCATCTGTTAATTGAAGGGCTTGGACTATATGATATTTTATTTTCCTTCTAATCTTAAATTTCCTTCTAATATTAAAATTTTACAACAATAGTTTAAGAGAGAAAATAAATATCAAGCTAAATTATATTAAGTTATTGCTTTAATGCACTACACTTTCTAAAATATTATCCATGAAAATAGGCTAGGGAAAAGGCCATATTTATGATAAAGAAGTACTTATTTCATGATATAATGTTATGTATATGATTTTGGGGGTGTTACAGTAACTCTCACAGCTGATACGTTGCACACTGCTGCCCTATCTAAGAGAAAGATCATGATTAGTCAGGCAAAATGTTAGAAACATGTGGGTTAGAAACCCATAGGATCTTTGCCAGTGCAGAGTGTTATCACACCTGTTTGTTTGGGGGTAAGAAAAATTGGCCTCATCCTGCCTTCCATTAGCCACATACCTCTTCTCTTCTCTTTCACATATAATATTCCAAGTATGAGCAGGTTCTATCGATGGGCCCTTAAGGCATTCTGTTTCATATGAAGAATCCAGATAATTCATTTTCTAACACATTGCCTTAAGATTTTCCACTGAGTAATGGGATCAAGGATTCTTCCATTTTTGACAAAAAATAAGTAAGGCAAAAGAGACTAAAAATCATACCCTCTAATTACAGCAAAATTATTTTCCATAACACATTATTCAATGATGATAAAATCAGATGTAAGAGCAAAAAAATCCAAATAAATGTGCCTTTGAAGGAATTCAATAGAATATAGACTCTGTAGATGGATTTATAACTAATGTACATGATTTTGATGTTACTCAAACAGAATTGAACATATCAGAATTCATATCTCCATTCTTGGATACAAATACATTCTAAATAAAAAGAAATTCAAACTCAAGTTTTCTAACAACTTTATTTGGTATGTAGGATTCACCTTATTTAATCTAGGAGCTACCACAGGGACTGACCTTATTTAAACTGGGAGCTATCACAGCTGATATTCTTACCTTTTAAATGTAAATATAAAATGCTAATCACAATATATAAGTAATTACTACTGTCTGGTGCAGTTACTTTTTTTTAAGTGCACTTCATTTTGCAGATGGTGAGAGCTCTACTAACACATCTATTGTTAGTGTGAAAGTCAAGCGATCATCTGTGTAGGTGGTTGTGTGGGAGCAATGCTAAGATTTACAAGGATTTTCTCCCACATTGGCAATCCACTTTGAACAGCCAGCCATATGAAACAGTATTCTGTTCCTCTGGCGTTTTTAATCATTCACTTAACTTGAAATAATGTAAAAATTCTCAATAAATGCTTTCCACCTTCCACTCAGATAGTATCCTCATATTTTAAAAAGTCTTTTCTTTTTGTGATTTTTCAAATGGGTATCTATTGAGGAAAATAGCTCATAATTTATTAAAGATAGAAATTCTTTGAAGAATTTGGTAATTATATTTAGCTATACAATTAAAAACTTCTTACTATTTTGCATCAATAATTATATACATGTACTTAAAAGTTGAAGTTCTTTAAGAGACTCTTGTCTGTTTTATAATTTTTCAATATAAATATGTAGCAGCAAGAAATGTAGAATTTTGCTAACACCTTATTTTTCCATTCTTAATATATTTGTCCCTATTGAGAGATTAATTATCTAAAGAGAAAGCAGAATCATATATTAAGGCCAAAGATTTTAAAATATGTATTACAAATTTCTATAGTTATTAAACCATAATAAACACAAGAAAATTGGATGAGCTCTGCCTTTCTGCTATGCAAGATTCCATCTATCTATCTATCTATCTATCTATCTATCTATCTATCTATCTATATACACACACACACATGCACACACACACACACACACACACACACACACACACACTTTTCCTGGTATAATGTTGCCAATATCTGTATAAATGAAAAAAAAATTGGCTAATTAAACTATCTTCCCTAGACCTAAAGTGGTAATGGGGTGATACAGCTACACAGTTATCATCACGAACTCCTAATACCACCAGATTTCCATCTGGACCATGCATGGTTCTTTGCTTTTCCCATTAAGACTATGAATTCTTCAATATTTTTCTAGTACATTATGTTTAGTGACCCAACTGTTTTTAATTGCTTCTAGCAAAAAAAAAAATCTGTGGCTAGTAAACAGTATTAAATTAATGTATTGACTTGATCTGATGGAAAGGGTCTACAGAAATTTATCAAGTCCTTTTTATTACAGTAAAAGATATATATTTTTTGTTACATTGAAAGATACCAAGTAATGGTAGGAGACCTTCAATGATACACAAAATTATAAGAGGTTATGAGGGGCAAAGGGGAGGGGGGAAAAAGGGAGAGAATTGAACAACAGCAGAGGAGATAGAGAGGGAAGATGGGAGGGGAGGGGAGGGGGAATAGTAGGGGATAGGAAAGGTAGCAGAATACAACAGTCACTAATGTGCCATTATGTAAAAATGTGAGTATGTAACAGATGTGATTCTGCAATTTGTATTTGGGGTAGAAATGGGAGTTCAAAACCCAATTGAGTAAAATGTATGAAAGATGATATATCATGAGCTCTGTAATGTTTGAACAATCAATAAAAAAAAAAAGAAAGATACCAAGTAGACTTGAAGTAATTTGCTCAATGAACTTAGTTAACATGGAATCACAACTAAACCTCAATACTGGGTCTTTCAACAAGAGATGCCCTGACAGACTGATCTGATTTACTTTTGGTAATGCATGATATCATCACTCACTTTTTAAAATTTAGGTCCTTGAAAATTAGACAAGATTCTTTCCTGTTCTTTATATTTTTTCCATTTTCATTTTTTCATTCCTCAACAGCTGTACATATTTTAGAGTTCTTTTTTTATTTATTCTTTTTAGTTATATATGAGAGTAGAATGTAATTTAACATATCTTACTTACATGGAATATAACTTCTCATTCTTGTGGTTGTACTTGATGTGGAGTTACTCTTGTCATATATTCATATATGAACATAGGAAAGTTATCTCCGATTCATTCTACTCTTTTTCTCATTCCAATTCCTCCTCCCTTCTCCCCATTCCCTCTGTCCAATCCAGTGAATCTCTACCCCCATCCCACCTATTGTGAGTCAGCATCCGCATATCAGGGAGAACATTCAGCCTTTGGTTTCGGGGGACTGTCTTATATTACTTAGCATGATAGTCTCCAGTTCCATCCATTTACTGGCAAATGCCATAATTTCTTTCTTCTTTATGGCTGAGTAATACTCCATTGTGAATATGTACCACATTTTCTTTATCTATTCATCTGTTGAAGGGCACCTAGGTTGGTTCCATAGCTTAGCTATTGTGAATTGAGCTACTATAAACATTGATGTGGCTGCATCACTATACTATACTGATTTGGGGTATATCAGCAGCTGTACTTAACAACATTTCTGAAATTTAGTTTTTTAAATCTTCTGGCTTTATCTTGGATTCTCATTTGTTTATGGTGATCTTTCCATTGTGACCTTTAGCAAGTTTAACTCTCTTTTCCTTTGTTTTTCCCACTATTGTTAGAATCCAGTTAATGCATGTGAAGTACTTAAAATGGTACAGAGCTCATGAAAGCTTTATTAATGAAAGCAACTGATACTATTATTATCATTGCCATTATTTTTATTCTATAGTAAAACCATATAAGTCAGTATTTTGCTTACCTTTTGTATTACTTTTTTTCTACCATGTATTATTTTTTAATTGTTGATGAACCTTTATTTTTTATTTATCCATTTATATGTGGTGCTAAGAATTGAACCCAGTGCCTCACACATGCTGGACAAGCACTCTACCACTGAGCCCTACCATGTATTTTTTTAAAATTTAGATTATTATTATGTTTCTGAAAATATTTTCTTTATAGAAGTTGAAGAATTTATTTGCAGTCAGACATCTACATGACTCAATTTCAAAGAAATAATCTAAAGAGGAAAAAAAAACAAACTAATATAACAAACAAAACCTTCTCTCAAACTAAAATAACAATGAAGTGTGACAAAGTAAAACTGAATGAAGACTTTAACAGTGATTTATACATAAGTGACATCCATAATTATGTTTTTTTTAAACTCAGATACACTAATGCATTGGGAAATGGCAATTTAGTATTGTAATCAAGAAAATACTAAAATTGAAATTAAAAATATAATGATATTACCCTTTTTTGTTAAGATAACTCAGAGATGACACAGTTTGGAAGTTCATTGAAAAATATATGCAATTTTAGTTGATTTATAAAGATTTGATTTTTATAATACAAAATAATATATATAAGAACCATGCCTTAATTTAATGACTTAAATTTTAAATTCACTTAATTTTACATCTAAAAGAGTCTGAATAAAATTCCAACACAAAAAATTAAAAATTAATGTTAAATAATTATAAATAATAATACATAAAATAGATAAATCATAATTTCTTCTTTATTTGAGCATTTAAACTATTGAGGGAGTGGTAACCTTATGGTTCCTAGCCAAAAAACTGAAGACAAAATATGTCTTAAAATAGCCAGGTATTCCATATTAATATAATTGAAACAGCAGTAGCTATGTCTCCCTTTCCAGGTCAGTTCGGAAGTGATCCCTCAATTCAACAGCCTAGTTTATATCATTGCTAAAAATAACAGCATAACATTTTCTCCCTAAAGTCGATTTAGGGAACAAATGTACTGTAATAATTATAGCCATTATTTGTGGCAATTTTCCTGAGCCCTGAAATGAATGCAAATATTTAGGAAAAGGGATCATCAAGTCATCCTAGAAAACTATTTGACATTTTGACTTTGGAATGCAGTATATACTTTTAAAAAATTAGTATTATGTAGAATGGAAGACAGAGTAAGTAAGGAATCATAGTTTCTAAGCTTTATAATTGTAAGAAAAGGATTGAAAAGCTGTGAAATATAGGAAGATAACTAATCTATGCATTTTATAAAACCAAATCATACTGGAGTGCTCACCAATGCAAACAAAAAAATAGATATTTGAATGTTAACAGGGGAAGCAATCAGTATCTTGGAAACATGACTATAAAAATACCATGTAATAATTAATAAATACTGGGATGTAATTTTAAAAACTGTGTAAATATTGGAATTCTATGCATAAAATTAAAAAATGCTATCAACTTACTAATTTCAGGTGAAAAAATAAAATGGAAATAGACATGAGTTGCTCAATGTTTGCTTTTAGCACAGGAACATGCCCAATTTGGGGGAATAAATCAAGACATGTAACATGAGTAAACATTAGGGACAATAAGAGTCTTTTGGACAACACTATACCTTCATGTGGAAATGTTCAGAGGTCTCTCACAATAAATGCCAATGCTTTATGATCTCATAAGTACAGCTTTATTTTCTCACCAAAAAACTAAAGTCTTTTAACAATTCTAAGGAATTTTTCAGCAATATTATTTGTTGCCCTCTATAACTGTGAATTAATGTGGCCCTTCTCATTGCTTATCTCTACTTTCTTTGCAGGTTACTGATTTCTCTATCATTGTTTTCTGATATCTCAACAAGTAGAGACCTAGTCTGCACTATGTAATACGACTGAGACATTTGCCAAAATATAGAGAAATAGCTCAACAGGCACTTACTGCATATCACCATCTTTAAGAAGAAAAAGTCCTGTATCAACAACAAATCCAGGATCAAAACAAATCCTAGATAACAAACATTTCCCACAATGGGAAAAAAACAGAATTAATTAATATTGTGCTTTTACTGTCACAGGTGCTCAACTAAGACTTTTTACTATTGAAAGCATTAGGCCACAAAATATATTTTCTCTTTACCATGATAGGAAAATACTGAGAATTAAATCAAATAGCGACCCAAATTTTAACCTTGCCTTTATATTGCCTCAAACAAGTTAAGTTTGAGAGAATCAACTGAAGTATTACAGTAGAGGAAGCTACTTTAAAAACAGACATATTAATACCACCTAATTAGGTGTTATGTAATCAGTTTGCCCAACACAAAATCAAATATCTGCCCATCAAAAGCTTCCAGAGTCCCTCTTCTCTGAGGACTATGCTTCTCTTTCTGTTAAATACAAAGTCAATTGTTAGATTTCCCTTTCTTCATGAACAGGAATATTTAAATTGTATTACAAATGTATTTGATTTTGAAATCACTAAAAAAGTTTCTGAGATACAGTCTTTCTATCTGCTATTTCTTTCTGAAGTATATGTACTTCCTACATTCTCTCATTCAAGGTGCATTTACTTCAGTATTAGTATTTTTCCTAGTGAACTAAATGAGATAATCCACACTATCTCACTAAAGATAGATACTTGTTGCAAAACCAAAATTGTAAACATATAACAAAATTAAGTGAAAAAATTAGCACATTCAGTTAAGTCTTTATTTCATCCCAGTGAAAACATCATGTTTGGGTCTGATTAGAACATGATATATTGCATGCTTGTTTAATTATGTCATAATGGATTCTACAGTCATGTATAACTAAAAATAATCAATTTTTTAAAATTATGTTTGGAATTGTGAATAGAGGAAGATATCAAAAGGGAAAGAAATTTGTAAAATACTGTTCAAAACTTATCAAATGCTCCAACTTGAAAAGTAATTCAGGAAGATTAAGTGGATTACACACTTTTAAAATATATGTATCTCTATATTAGAAGAGATATTAGAAAATCTGAGTAGATGATTTGATTAACATCAATTAATTCCTCTCTCCCATTCCAAATACACTAAATGTTGCATAAAGTATTCAGAGAAAATTAAATAAAATATATGTTGATGAATGAACAAGAAAGGATGGGAATATTTAGAGTGTTGGAGGTAGCAATATAACACATAATAGAAACTGGAAGTGGTAGTCTTAATGATTGCTTCAGAAAAGTCAAGGCTTCGGGCTGGGGATGTGGCTCAAGTGGTAGCGAGCTCGCCTGGCATGCGTGCAGCCTGGGTTTGATCCTCAGCACCACATACCAACAAAGATGTTGTGTCTGCCAAGAACTAAAAAAAATAAATATTAAAATTCTCTCTTTCTCTCTCTCTCTCTCAAAAAAAAAAAGGAAAAGAAAAAAAGAAAAGTCAAGGCTTCATGCTCCAGTGCTGATAGAAGCCAGAACTGCCTTCTAGGAAGCTGGAAGCCCACACAATGGTTTTGTTTCATCAGATAAACTTGTGAGTTTCTACCAACTAGCTGAGTGGTGTGTTTTCCAATCATAAACTGCCTGCATCATATCATGGGTGGAAAAAGTTATTTTCGAAGATAGGAATTCTGAGCTTATTCCAAGACTGTGAATGTAACCCAGTAAGTGCTGTCCACTTTGTTTGGAAACCCAAAGACTGAATATTAACAAAAATGGGATTTCTGGGTGGCTTAAACTAATCCCAAAGATAAAATTCTCACACAGAACACAGAAGGGGGATAACTTATATAGAAGTATACCTTTAGCAGAAGTTAAGCTCTCAGACAAGAAAAAAAAAACTTATTTGGAAGCCCAATTCCACGAAAAAAAAATTCTTTAGACCTAAAAACTATGTTAGTGTTTGTATCAATGAACAATATGCCTGAAATGCAACAGTGCAACATTTTCTAGATAGATTTCACTGATGATACCTGCTCATTTTACTTCAAGGAGTATTTTATGTCATGCATTTTAATACATGAATTATATACTAACTTATACAATATAATACATTATATGCTAATATATACTAACTAGTTTGTGACTTTGAGGAATTTACTTATTTTCTGTGACTCATTTTCTATAACTTCCAAGGGGTGTTTTGAGGATTAAATAAACTAATATATTCAAAATATTTATAATGGTTTTTGAAAAATAGTAAGTACTCAATAAATGTTAGTAATGATATATATGTGTATGTTACAGATATAAAACATAAAATGTTACCACATTTACTATATATACTACATGTATATATATTTACTATATGTATATAAACACATGTGTGTATATATACATATGCATATATACACATCCACATATATGAGCATATATAAAGGAAATATTAATATATTTATCCAAATGATATGGGGCCAAGAGTAGGAGAGATAAAAGAGGTGTTCAGTTCTCATTGTTTTTTTTATTTTATATACTGCCTTAATTAACAATAATAAACAATCTGGTTAAAAAATTTAAAAAAGATATTCACAAAACAAATAAAAATATTAAACAATATAGTCCTTTCTGCCATTAATTAAGGAAAGAATTAAGGAAAAAATGAAAGTACTAGAGGGGGACAAAGAAGCTGACTTGTAGCTCCCTGGAATAAAGGAGCGAATATAGAAGACAAATTGGACTTAGTTAATTAGAAGAGAAAAGAATAGGTCAGTGGATTCTGCAATGTTGATGATATTCTGGTCATTTGGAGAAAAGAACACTGAAAGATCATGGAGTAAACTTGATCTGTTGAAAGGCATCTAGATTCTTCCACAGTTTAGCTATTGTGAATTGAGCTGCTATGAACATTGATGTGGCTGTGTCCCTGTAGTATGCTGTTTTTAAGTCCTTTGGGTATAGACAAAGGAGTGGGATAACTGGGTCAAATGGTGGTCCCATTCCATGTTTTCAGTGCCACCAGCAATGTATGAGTGTGTTTTTTTTCTCCACATCCTTGCCAACACTTATTATTGCTTGTATTCTTGATAATTGCCATTTTGATTGGCTTGGCATAAAAACTTATAGTAGTTTTGATTTGCATTTATCTAATTACTAGAGAAATTGAACTTTATTTTTATATATTTGTTGATCAATTGTATATCTTCTTCTGAGAAATGTTTGTTCAGTTCTTAGCCCATTTATTGATTGGGTTATTTGTTATTTTGGTGTTAAGTTTTTTGAGTTCTTTATATATCCTGCAGATTAGTGCTCTATCTGATGTACTGTTGAGAGCCACAGCCACAGTGGCCCCAGCAACATCTAGCTGATTGGCTCCTCTGCGGTGATGTTCATTGGGCTGTTTCCCTGCCCTTCAGACTGCCAGCTGATGATTGGCTCACAGCGGCCCCTGCAACATCTAGCTGATTGGCTCCTCCACGGAGCTGCTCATTGGGTGACTTCTTTGGCTCTGCCCACGCAACCCAGCCAATCGGCCTCAAGAGCAGGAGGATTGTGGGAGGTTGAGAGGCTGGTGTGGGGGAGAGAGGCTCGTGGAAGCTGGTGGTGGCAGTTGGGCTCTGAGGGTTTTTCCCTGGAGCTGTTTTGTTTGGCGTTTGTAGTTCTAAAAATAAAGTTAGTTTCTTTTTGACAAGTGGCTCCTGATTTGTGCCAAGCCAGACTTCGGCAATGTACATGTAGTCAAGATACTCTCCCACTTTGTGAATATTCTCTTAATGTTATTGATTATTTACTTTGCTGAGAAGAAACTTTTCAGTTTGAATCTATACCATTTATTAATTATTGATTTTATTTCTTGCACTTTAGGAGTCTGGTTTAGGAAATCAGGACCTAATCTGATATGAAGAATATTTGGGTCTACTTTTTCTTCTATTACGTATAGGATCTCTGGTCCTAAACACTTGATCCACTTTGAGTTGAGCTTTGTGCATGGTGAGAGATAGGGGTTTAATTTCATTTTGCTGCATATGGATTTCCTGTTTTCCTATCATCATTTGTTGAAGAGGCTATCTTTTGCCAATGTTTGTTTTTGGCACCTTTGTCTAGTATGGGAAAACTATATTTATATGGGTTTGTCCCTGTGTCTTCTATTCTATATCATGGGTCTACATGTGTATTTTGGTGCCAATACCATGCAGTTTTTGTTACTATTGCTCTGCAGTATAGTTTAAAGTCTGGTATTGTGATGCCTCCTGCTTCACTCTTCTTGCTGAGGATTGCTTTAACTATTTTGGGTCTCTTATTTTTCCAAATGAATTTCATGATTCCTTTTTGTATTTCTATGAGGAATGTTGTTGGGATTTTAATTGGAATTGCATTAAATCTATATAATGCTTTTGGTAGTATGGCCATTTTTACAATATTAATTTTTCCTATCTAAGAACATGAGAGATCTTTCCATCTTCTAAGGTCTTCTTCAATGTCTTTCTTTAGTGTTCTGTAGTTTTCATTGTATAGGTCTTTCCCCTGATACCTAAGCCAGACAAAGACATATCAAGGAAAGAAAACTTAAGACCAGTATCCCTGATGAACATAGATGCAGAACTTCTCAATAAAATTCTGGCAAATTGCATACAAAAACATATTAGTAGTGTACCATGATTAAGTGGAGTTCATTACAGTGATGCAAGGTTGGTTCAACATACAGAAATCAATAAACGTAATTCATCACATTAGTAGATTTAAAGATAAAAATCATATGATCATCTCAATAGATGCAGAAAAAGCATTTGGTAAAATGCAACACCCTTCCATGGTTAGAACACTAGAAAAACTAGGGATAGTAGGAACATATCTCAACATTGTAAATGCTATCTATGCTAAACCCAAGGCCAACATTACTCTAAATAGAGAAAAATTGGAGGCATTCCATTTAAGAACTTGAACAAGACAGGAATGCCCTCTCTCGCCATTTATATTCAACATAGTCCTTGAAACTGTAGCCAGAGCAATTGGGCAAAAGAAATTAAAGGGATAAGAATAGGAAAAGAAGAACTCAAACTATCACTATTTGCCCACGATGTGATTCTATAGAAGCTCCAAAAAACTCACAAGTAAACTTCTAGAAATAACAAATGAATTCAGCAAAGTAACAGAATATAAAATCAACACCCATAAATCAAATGCATTTCTATACATCAGTGATGAACCCTTGAAAAGAGAAATTAGGAAAACTACTCCATTCACAATAGCCTCAAAATATAAATAAGCAAAATTCTTGGGAATCAATTTAAAAAAAGAGGTGAAGGAAATCCCCAGTAGTTCAACCTAAACTTTCAAGGTTACATGTGAACAAGCCAACTTATAACTGAGTGAGTCACTTTGATGAAAAGTTTGCAAATGCTAGGCTTGCATTGATCTGGGAATTAATTGGTGGTAGTACCCCCTCCCCACCATCTAAAAAAAAAAAACACACAATATGTTGAAGCACATAGAGCGAAAATTCCCAATGAAATATCAGGATGCTATATTTAGAAGTGGAAATGGAAGCTGAATGAGAAAATAGCAGATATCCTCTACACTCCCCCAAACTATATATGTCAGCAAGAGACACGATTGTTTAACTGATTCTTCAAGTCAAAAATGTAGCAGTCTTTTTTTAAGCTTATATTTTATTCACCTAATAAATCAATCCATGTACAAATGCTGTCTATTCTATTTCCAGCATTTATATCAAATTTGACTAATACTTTCCTAGTTTAGGTGACCATCTTATTCCTGGACTCTTGCCACAATGTCCTATCTCTGAGATTCCTCCTTCCACACCTTAAAATACATTCTTGTTTCAATAGTATGAACATTCTTAAAAACATAAATCCAACTGTATCATCTCCTTGCTTAAAACCATCCCATGGCTTCCCTTTACAATGTAAATCCCTATGTAGTCTGGATCTTTCCAAATTCTAGGCATCAGTGCATATGCTCTTTTTGTTACAATCCCTACTTACTTACTACACCCCAGCTACACTGGCCATTTTGAGGCTCCTTGAATGTGCTAATGACATCTCCTCCCTACAACTTTTGCATTTATTTCCTCTACTCATTTTTTTCTTTGTCTGTATCAGGTTCTTTTCATCCCTAAGGCCTTCTATAAAAACCCTATGTAAAGAAAATATCCAGTCTTTATCACATCTGCCTGTATTTACTAGACAACATAGATGATGAAAAGAGATTATCTTGTTTGTGCTGTTTTTACCTCCTTATTATTGATCTTTACCTACCAGAATATAAGGCTTCAGGTAGGAAACTTGATTATCTTTTTCTCATTGAGTCCCCAGGCAAAAACCTGAACCTATTCCAGAGTAAATCCTCAGAAAGCATTTGATGAATAAGCACATTATTAAATGAATGTTAAGAACTATTGTTAACTGATATTTTTGTATTTTGTAGGTCAGCCATCTATCAGAATAGATTTTCTTCAACATTAATTTTGAAGAATGAGTTGAGGAAAACTTGAACTGAGAACTCCAAATGTGTGACTTGGTGATACAGGTTGCCCAGCAATTAAGTATAAAATAAAGGGTATATCCCGTAAGTTTTATAATCAAATATTCAGAGTAAATCAGAGGACTGTGAATCTATTAATTTACTATTTATTCAACAGAAGATAAAATAGGATTATGGGAATCAGGACTATAAATTATTGAAACTGCCACAAAAAGTGTGACATTAAGGATCTTCAAGGGAACTTTATCTGGTGATGTCGCAAAGAATGAGATAATGTTGGGAAGAGATTAGATTTTCTTTGAACTGCTTTACTATCTAGCTGGTAGAAAGTTATGAAATGATACAATCCACTACTTCAGTAAAGTTTGAGTGCTTTTGAATATGCTCTTGAAGGAGGGTCAAATGCAAGAGTTAAGTACTGAGCAATTAACCTAAGGGGAATAACCTTGACACAGATTAGGGATCAGTAGAATGTGCCCTCAATTATAAACTTCTTCTGACAAAATTAAGGTCAGTGCTAAGGCAAGAAATATTTTGTATTTAGAAGAGCATTCCAGAACATAGAAAACATCAAAGTAGAGAGTGTAGCCTCCATAATTATTTCTAAAAGGGAGGACTATATTATTGTGGAATATTAATGAAGTATATCTTGTATATCTGGTTAAGTTCTTTCTTGTTTCTGAACAAGCAAGCAATCAAATAAATGACAACACAACAAAAGAATTGAGGTAGATGATTCTAGTATACTTGTTATCAATTAAAATGAAAGTTATTAGATTTTTAAGTATTTCTTTTAGTTGTTGATGGACTTTTATTCAATTATTTATATGCAGTGCTGAGAATAGAACCCAGTGCCTCACACATGCAAGACAAGCATTCTACCACTGAGCCACCCAGCCCAATGACTATTAGATTTTATGAGCAAGAAATTACACAAAACAGAGAAGGAAAATATAAAAATTGTATGTGGAGCTAAGACCATTTTGCAATTTTTCTTGATCTCATTGAGAAATTCACTTATTCATCCATAAAATACATTTAATTGTTTGGCTAGGATTTGCAGGCACTGTACTAAACACAAAAGATGATGATTGGAATAATGATGTGATTTCTATTCTCAAGATCATTTAGTCTGTTGTGGAATGTGTGTGTGTGTGTGTGTGTGTGTATGTGTGTATGCAAATAAATGCAAATGAAAAACATATCCAGGTTTATAATACAGTTAAAGAGACCTGGGTATTTTGGAAGACAATGAAGAGAAATTTTGCTGTGTAGATGGAGCTTATCTTCAGGCATTTTAGAAAGAAACAATGAATACAAAGAGAAACCCATATTCAAAATCATGAATTTGAGAGAAAACATGGCATTGTGGCACACACTAGAGAACATATATTTCTTTGATCATGCAACCAATATTTATTGAACACTTACTATGTGCCAGGCACTATTGGTGGTCCACTGATAAAGTGTATATTATTTTAGATTTGAAGCACCATTAGTTAGCCATCTCACTGGGAGCTGATGAAGCAATGGAAGTGGAAGAAAGGAAAAAGGGAAATGAAGGATAAGGTCATACACAGTAGCAAGAATGGTTTTCTGGAGTGGAATCAAATTGGATCACAATTCCATAAAGCTTTGCTGCTAACCTATACACATTGTACGTTAAGAAACAAGTTGTGCAATTCATCCATTCTTACTAGCACTTTAAAAATTATAAATAGCACCACTTTATTTTTCTAAATGTACCATGTAAACAAAATAATATTCATTTCCTCTTGACCATTGGCTTCCCTACTCCATTTATTAAATTATTAGCTTTGCTTTTAGATCTTCCAAGTTCCTGAGCAAGAACATTTTCTCTTCATTCTCACCTATTTCAATAGTCTAATCTTTTTAAAAAATCTAAGACAAAATTCCTTATCTTCTTCATAGCTCTAACAAAGTATGATGGTATAAATATTAAAAAATTGGTGCTTAGGGGCTGGGAATGTGGGTCAGTGGTAGAGCACTCACCTGGCACGTATGAGGCCCTAGGTTTGATCTTCAGCACCACATAAAAATAAATAAAATAAAGGTATTGTGTCCAACCAACCACAACTAAAAATAAATGTTAAAAAGAAAAGAAGGTCTGGGGCTATAGCTCAGTGGTAGAGCGCCCACCTAGCACACACGTGTGAGGCACCGAGTTTGATCCTCAGCACCACACAAAGATAAATAAAGATATTGTGTCCAACTACAACTAAAAAAATATTTTTTAAAAAAATCAGTGCTTAAATATAATATCAGCAGTGCTACTCAAAGTAGAGATTGGGAACTTTATTTTTCATGGTTCAAAATGAAGTACAGAAATTGAGAGTAGACCTTTAGAAACTGTCAGCAATATGACAAATTAATTTTATGATTGTATAATCTAACAATAATTTAAGCATGGCCTAAATTATTGTTAGATCATGTGTTTCTTTTACATCAATTGAGTATTATTCTATTAAAAATATCCATATGTGAAGAATGTGATAAATGATATTTAAAAACTGAATAACTGGGCTGGGGTTATAGCTCAGTGATCGAGCACTTGCCTTGCACATGTGGGGCACTGCGTTTCATCCTCAGCACCATATAGAAATAAATAAATAAAGGTGTTGTGTCCATCTACAATTAAAATATATATATATATATATATTTAAAACTGAATGATTAGAGAAACAAAAAATACTAATCTTTTATTGGGCATAATATGGAAAGTACTGCTACAGGACACCTTGTTGACATTTAGAATGGGGTGATCGTTTACTGCCGCACTTCTAAAACCCTTATTAAATTATGATTTTTTTATGAAAGTACATATTACAACAAATTATGGCTAAATACATACTTTGTGTATCTATCCATCTTCTCATCCTGAATTAGTTTGACCTTAAGCATATTCTCTGTAAATGTTCAATTTTCTAAAATTACCTATAAATATAACTTAAAGCAGGATATTAAAATTATTACTGTCTCAGAAAAATATTTTCAGGACTTAAAGCCATATTTTAGATCATTAATATTTAAGTTAGATTGTCCTGAACAGAATATGTCTTATTTTTAACTTTGTTTTTATATTGTGCATGCTTATTTTGCTGCCATAAAAAAAAGAAAGAAAATAAATTAAGACAAGAGTGTCATAAATGTTATTTTGAAGGTCCTGCATTTCCTCATATTGTTGTATGGAGACAGGCAAAACACCTTTAGCTTAGCTTTTAAAGGGCATGCTCATCAGATTGAGGTTGTAAGACTTATGTGGTTTCAGGTTTAAAGCACATGGGAAAACCTGTCAATAGGAGAATGATGCAGAGAGATGATGGTGCAGCCCACATTCAGAATCCACACAGGAATGGTCCTGCTGTGGTTTGCAGTGCTGATTTTAGGTGACAGCCAGTCAACATAAGAGCACAGTGAAAATAAAGGACTGAACTGCAGAGGTTAAATCCACATAAGTATTATTAGTACCTAATTTTAAACACTTCAGAAATGCATCTCTATTTGGTTTTTCATAAAACATCCTACAGCTCAGCTATCCCAAGGAATATCTAAAAAAGGATCATGCAGAAATAAAAGCTTAATTATAGTTTGTGGAATATAAATCAAAAAATTAAAAACATCAAAAAAATAATTGCTAAAGACAGTAATCACAAATAAGCAAGCATTTAACATTAATAAAAAACATTTTTTTTTGCTTTTTAATAGAGTGATGTTTGGCCTTTAACGTATATAAGAATCATCTGGTCAAATTAACCCTCTGAGATTCAGATGCAGTGATGTGGAGTGAATCTGGAATTTCATATTTTGAACAAGTGCCAGAGATGGCGCAGGGCCTAGAAACACAACAAGTTTAACATCCAGGAAACACAGAGATCTGGTCCTCCATGTTACTGCAATCTGACCTGACATTGATTGGTCTGTTTATCTCTGAGCCAACATTATAATTGTAAACACTGAAGTTTTAATAGTAAATATTTATATCTGGTAGTGTAAGATCTTCAACTTTATTCTTCTTTATCAAGTTAAACTTGTATATTTTGGGCCATATAGAGAAAGAGTTACAGATACATACTATATATAGATATAGATATAGATATAGATATATAGATATAGATATAGATATAGATATAGATATAGATATAGATATAGATATAGATATAGATATAGATATATAGTTTGTCAATTTCCACAAACAAAATCTAGCTGATATTGGGATTGCATTAAATTTATAGATCAACTTAGGAAGAATTGATATCCTAGCAATAGCATTTCATATAATCCATGAACATTATCTGTCACTTCCTTTCTCTGTGTCTTTCTTGAGTATCTGTGCAGCTTGATGTTTAGTAAAGGCCCCATAAAGGGAAAATGCATATTGGATACAGAGCTCACTTCTCAGCTGTTTTCCTTTCCAGTATTTTGTACCCTAAGGTTTTGATGTTTTGTTTGTACTGAGCTCCAATTATTTGATTCCCAGTGAAGTGAGATGTCACAAGCGCTAAGCTGCTGCTACTTCTTTTTAGTCTGTGTGTCTACACTTGAGTCTTTAACTTCCTCAAGGGGAAAAGGGTAGAGAATGCAAGTCTCATCTAATCACAGTTTCCTTTTTTCAAGACCAATGTCCCTCAATTATTGACTATTATTATTATTATTATTCTCTGATGGCATACATCATCATGTGTATGTCTGTATCTGTATATTTGCATATTTTATTATATTCCATTATACCCTGAAGAGGAATCCTGATATTTAATTTAAATTTTTTTCTATTATGTTATCTACCGCCTTCATATTCCCATGCTTCAATCTTCAATATAGCATTGCTTACACCAATAAATGAGTACCAGTTTTGTAATAAATATCTTGAAAAAAATGCAAGAAAGGATAATCCATGATTAAGAAGAAAAGCAAGCTAAGAAACACTACAGAAGCATGAAAACACAGTGATTTCAAAACCAAAGTTGATGGTAGAAGTTTGGGATAAGAGGTGAAATAAAGCAGGTAGGAAATATAACCACTTCCTTTCAAACTTTGGTATTTTAGAAACAAAGAGATGTTATGCCATTAAAGAAGGTAGGTACTTGAGCAATCAGAGACATTGCTTTGAACCAAATCCTCTCCAGAGTAGGAGAGAATCTATTACCCCTATATTTCTCATAAATGGATAGTAGTCTGGTTAATAATTTTCCTTACTCTATACCTTCTAAATTACTGATTGTGTTATAAGCTCATTACAATATATTCTTTCACTTCATTTTATATCCTGAGTGGTCAAAATTTTTATGCTAATTTTAATTAAATTACTTTTGTCTTTCAGAAAGTTGGCCTAATTTACCTATTCCTGTTGTTTTATGGTGCTGTTTGATGTTCATTTTATTCTGGGTCTCTAAAAGAAAAGAACCATTTCTTACAAAATCTGGGAACTACGTAAGGAGCCAGGGGTAAATAAATAAGGCCCACAAAGCCTTCATTATTGGGTTGTGAGCATAGCTCAGTGACAGAGAACTTGCCTAGCACGTTTGAGGCCTGGAATTCAATCCTCAGCACCAGAAAAAAAAAAAAAAAAACAAACAAAAACCTTTATTCTTGAGTATTTCTTATGTGATGAACACTTTATAATCACCATTTTATTTAATTTTCATACATTAGATAAGCTTAATGTAGCATTATCCCTATTAGGCAGGTAAAGAAACTGAGGTTTAGTGAGGTAAATAGCTATCCCCACAAGATAAATGGACAGCACCAGGGTTTGAAAAAGTTCTGATTTTAAACTTTTCTAGTATATAAAATTTGATTGCTCTCTTGGCAATTATGTATCATTAAAATGTAGATTAAAGATCCAGTCCTTTTTTGTGTCTTACCTAATAAAGGTAATGGAGGGTACATCCCTATTTCATATAAAATTACTTTCTTCCTGAAACACTTTATGTATAGATTATTCTAAAGACAGATGATTTGAATGCTTTAAAAAGTACATGTGCTCTAAAATATATTCAGGCAATCTGACAGGATAAAACAGTCAAAAACTAATTATTATTAATTTTATTTGTGTTCTATCTGAAAAACAACCATCAGGTTCGTTCACAGAAACAACTGAATCATCCATTGTATTAAATTTACTTATGAGAAAATAAAAATGGAAGAGCTTGTTATTTTACAAAGAATGGATTACATTAACATAATGGGCTATTTTTCTGTATTGAAAACTGGCAGATATTGTCCCATATACTTCAACATTGTAAATAACCTGCTGTGTAAGAGTATAAATCATATAAACTCTATCTGCCTCAGTTTTATCAACTAAAAAAGTAAAGAATTGGTCTAAATTATCTCTAAGGTAACTTACAGATTAAAATTATTACTATTTATATTTTGCATTGACATGCAAATATGTCAGTGCAAAATACAAATAATAGTACCCTGTGTGTATGTACAATTTTTCCCATGGTACAGAATTCCAAAATTAATGTCATCCAAGTATAAGATTTAATCCTTCATTGTCTCTAGGAATGCTGTATCAATAAAGAGCTCAACTACAGCATGGGAGAACACATTAAGTCTTAAGCTAATGTTTATGGAGTAACTAAAATGTACTTTCACATCATAGAACATAGATAAGATTTGGTCTAGAGACCTTATGACCTAAATGCTTAATACAAGACACTCCTAACCCAGCCAAGCAATTTCAGATGTCTTATAATCAAAGCTAAGAGACATTAGATGTTTTAATAGCCTTATGAATTTAATAGCCTTAGGAATGTCTATAATTACCCATGTTAGCAGCCAAGATGCCTCTCAGCCAGAGGCACTCAGCCTTTAATAGCCAGCAAGCCACTTTGAATAGGGTTGAAAACACTTTTAAACCTTTTGGGGTTATTAGGGATAATTAAAAGTGGTTGAAAGTATATAATATCATTTATCAAAGCACTAAAAGCTGTGCTATAGGAAATGCATTTCAACATTAGCAAATGCAATTGAAACACCTTCTTGGTTAAGATGTAACTAAATAAAAATAACATGAATAAATATACTATTTTTAGATTTTATTATAATCAATATTAATTTATGTTAGATATAACCTAAATATAACATTTGTAGTTTCATAAACATATGGACATATATACATTTTAAATATAAACACACATATAAAAATTAAAATTAAAATCATATATGTTTACATATATGTGTGTATGTGTGTATATAAAATGCTTATCTTCCAAAGCTATGAACTCTAGAGTATTTTTCCTATGCTTCTTATAATATTAAGTATTTGTTATAACTATATAGATAAATAGATTCATAGTCATTTCACCAGCATAATTTCCAAGTGAAAAGTTTAAACACTATTGAAATGGTAGCATAATTTTGAAGTCAAAAGTCACTATTTCACTTTTATTTAGACTCACAAGGAAAGCCTACATTGATTCACTGCCATTATTTGTGATAACTTTAGTGCTTCTCATTGTTGTAATCAGGGGGAAACTCACAGGTTTAAGTTGTCTGACATGCCCTACAGTTCTGAGATGAAAAATTTGCGACTCAATATAATATTATCTTGTAGTTAGTTGCAGTTTGCAAGATTATTTAGAGGATTCTCAGGGCTGGGATTGTGGCTCAGCGGAAGAGCACTCACCTGGTCACCTGGTATCCATGAGGCACTGGGTTCAATCCTTAGCACCACATAAAAATAAAATAAAAAGGTTATCGTGTCCACCTACAACTATAAAACAAATATTTAAAAAATAAAAAAGAGGATTCTCAGTCTGTCTATAACCACATTAAACATACATATTTGGGGCTGGGGATGTGGCTCAAGCAGTAGCACACTCGCCTGGCATGTGTGCGGCCCAGGTTCGATCCTCAGCACCACATACAAACAAAGATGTGTGTCCACCGAAAACTAAAAAATAAATATTTAAAAAATTCTCTCTCTCTCTCTCTCTCTCTCTCTCTCTCTCTCTCTCTCTCTTTTTAAAAAACATACATATTTATATTAAAGGAAATTATTTATTTAGAAAATAATTTAAAACTAATATGAAAATTACTTGTATGGTGATGAGCATCTCCATCATTAATCAAAAAGAACAGTTAACTTCCTCTTCCTATTTATGTATCATCAACAACATATTTACTTGGTCTTCTTCCTCATGGGTTTTCTGGAACTAAAATAAACAACTGAATTGACATAAATTCTACATAAACTAACTCAATTTGGTCGTTATTTCAAACCACAAAAGTATGATCTATTATAATTTCTAATAAATGGTTTATTGTTTAAAGCTCAAGTTTTATATACTGAACCAATGATAAGATCCATCAATGGCTAATCCTTAGCATGCCAGTATCTTCTTCTGTGATCCTTCACAGGGCTAAGAAGCTATTTTCCTTCTACTATATCTGAAAGTGTGTGTTCACCTGTCCAGTGCCTACTTCTCACATTGGCCTGCCTTTTATCAGAAATTAGCAGGTCAATTACATGTAGGAATTAGAATTTACCAAAATTGGGCCTTTTCTTTGGCATTAAAAATGGCTTCCTCCTCTCACAGCCCCAAATTTCACCAGATGGAAACTGTTTTAGATTTTCACATGCAAGTATTTAAAAGGATGAAATAAATGGCTCCCACCTTGAAGTCTATGTTTTCATTTTACATAATATCTTTATTTCATTTTTATGTGGTGCTGAGAATCGAATACAGTGCCTCACGCATGCTAGGTGAGCGTGCTACCAGTTGAGTCACATCCCCAGCCCAAAGTCTATGTTTTTTACCTCATCATGGCCCTAACACTTGTCAGAGACCTATAGTTCCACAGGATGGAGAGACAAGAACAGAAATAAGATGATGTGGAGCTGATGATTAGTCAGACAGATTTGGGTATGTTAGTGGTCATGGGGGGATTGAAAAATATAGAAGAGTGAGAGAGTGCCAGAAGGAAACTGCCTAATTACAGTGTCACTTTGGTGACATCCTCATAAGCAAATAACTGTTTACTTAGATATTCCTCAAGCATTTGCTGGGGGAGAACCAGGCACACTTATCAACAAGCTAAACATAACAGATTTGTTTTAAAACTATAGATATGCTAGAGATGCTTATAATGTACCTAAAACATCTCTTGTATCTCTGTGCATTGTTTTAAATATATACACTATATAATATGTATATATTATATAGTGTATAATATATATGTATATGTATATACATAGTGTATATTGATTTATACACATGTACTTTTTGTACAAAATTCATTGTGAATTCTTGGAAGTAACTATCCAAAAGACTTTCTTGGAATGCTTCCTCTTGGGAATTTTGTGGCTTTCATGAGGCAACATTTGCTTATTAAGCATTCTGCCCCAGGAAAACATTTATCTTCAAAGAAAGGAACCAAACATGTAAGGAAGTGTATGTGAGTTACACAGAGAATCTTTAGGACAATATTCATCTCAAATGACAAAATTTTCATTTGCCCTAAATACAGAGGGTTTTTTCAAATGAAAAACACTATACTTAGAACAAGCAAAGTAAAAGAGCCAAGTACATTGGACTTCTAATAGTAACACCACTGTGTGAGTATTTGCATGTTCCCATGAAAACACACACACACACACACACACACACACACACACACACACAAACAAACAAACACAGTAGCAAATAGAAAAGGCAATTTATCCAGAACCAAAAAAACTAATAGGGAGTATTTTTCAGAGAGTCATGTAACATTAAAATCAAGTTTTCATCAGTGGCACAAATAATCTGGTTAGTGTACTTGATGGTATGTCACTCAGATGCCTCTTCGTCCTGCTTCTCAGAGTGTTACCTGCTGACAGCTTGTAGCAAAGACTCTCTCCAGGAACTGTCCTCAGCCAAAGGGACAAGTTTCACCAAAGTTTACAGACAGAACACTCAATGCCTGGTCTATGTAGGTAAACCAAGCCTGCTTTCATCCTTTAGTACAACACTGAAGAGCAACCAAGCTCCAGAACTCCCCAAATGTGATGAGGTTTTTCTTGTTACTGCTCTTCAATTTAATTACCCCTCTTTCCCTTGAAGCTTTGCTCACTCTATCACAGGTGTTGATTCTGAGGACACTCCCTAGTCAATTCCCTGCCAGCATTATTTCTGCATTTTAGAATCAATATCCAGGAAATGTAACCTGTAACATATAGCTTGAACCTGGCTGTAGTCACCAATGTTAGGATACTCTTTGAACATGAATCAACAAACATCTGTATGAATGAAGGTGTGAGGCTCTCAGAACTCAGTCTGAGGGAGGAGAAACGAAGACAGGTACTTTGATCCAGCAACAACTTCATAGTAGGGGATGAGGGAAATTCTAGGTACTCTGGTATTATTCACTCTCACATTTCTTCATCTGAAGTGGAAAATATGGCAGAAGTATTTCTTGGAGGCTAAGGAAACTGGCAAATGTAGCCATACGTTATGGATACACCAATTTGTAGCAGAGGAAGAGATAAATCAAGGGGAGAAGAAATATACCATGAGAACTTTATGATAGAACATCAAATATTTTTTATGAGAAAATGTAAGACACTCCCTTGGGATACTAAGACATGCTGAAAGATTGAAAATTTACAAGAGGAAGGAATGTTTGCTTTAACAGATTGGTAAAAAGCCATAAACTGACCACATTGGAATACACTGGCTTAGAATAAAGGAGAATACTTAAAGAAAAATTTGAGTACCTGGAAAATCAAAATGATACTTTATTCTTCCTTGATTGAATGTTGTCTCGATATTTTTTTAATAAGATAGATAGCCAATTTGTTCATATTGTGCACCCAGTTCTCTACTGGACAGAGTAAGAGCCAGGATAACAAAGTGGTTAAGACTGTGAAGTCTAAAACTGAATCCTGAATCTCATCTTTGTACTCACTAGTACTTATTACTAAATACAGTTCTTTTGTACATGAAATGAGCTAAAACACTCAAATACTCAGAATGCTGAACTTACATAGTAAGTATAAGAAGTCTTTGCTCCCCAGCTATGGGGAGAATGGTGAGCAGGCTGCCTACTTGTCAGGTGATTATTCTGTACTCAGAGCAGCTTGTGACCAGAGAATGAGTCAACCAGAAGTATAAAGGTCCTACCATTTCAGCCAGAGAGAAAAACTCTGACAAGTTTTATTCATTCCAGAGCACTCTGCTACATTAGCCTAGGCTTTATAAAAACTGCATCACAGATCAGCTCTCTTTCCCTTCTGGCTTTCTACTACTTCCTTACATAGTACTAATTACTAATAAAAATCATGATCCCTGAACTCTTTCTCAGCATCTGTGTCAGGAGAGCTCAACCAATACTGTTTAAATCTGTATCATGCAAACTTATCAATCTATAATTATATGTGAACATTCATTATAGACCTAACGTCAATCAGGGCAAATGTTTTATTATATAAAATATTCATAAACTATGTTAATCATAGTCACCATCTAAAGAATACCATATGAAAATATATTTATAGATTTATGAGATCATAAAAACATGTGAAGTAAAGTTGAAGCACTATTAGAACACTGGGTATTTAAAACTTGTAACTTTGGGAGGAAAATTTCTAGGACCTCCATTACCATGCCAACAAATAATTTACTCCTTAATTTAGCTATCCAATATCTACTGGTTACTATATGCAACCCCTATACGATACAAATAATAAGGCTGAAATGATACTTAACATCATGGAGTTTATGGTCTAGTGAAGAAGAAAAATATTGAACAAAATCAATTAAATAGATAACCATATAATGTTATGATATCCAAGAAAATATTGAGTACTACAAAAGCATATACTAAGGTAAGTTTACTTAATCCAGAGAGACAAAGTATAAACTGAGATGCAAAGAATGAGAAGGTTGGGCTGGGGATGTGGCTCAAGCAGTAACGTGCTTGCCTGGCATGTGCGAGGTGCTGGGTTCAATCCTCAGCACCACATAAAAATAAAATAAGATGTTATGTCCACCGAAAACTAAAAAATAAATATTAAGAAAATTCTCTCTCTTTTTAAAAAAAAAGGTGAGAAGGTTTAGCCATGTAAAATGGTTACAAAACAATGTCTCTGGTGCTGATTTGGAAGTCTTTACAAAAAAATATTTCTTCTTTCTAACATCCCACTGAAGGATATGCTCTATTTAAAAAAAGAAGGAGGAGGAGGAGGAGGAGCAGCAGCAGCAGGAGGAGGAATAAAAATCAGGGGAACTTGGGCATAGAGAAAAATACAGACATGTATTTTTTCAAACATGAGAAAGACATATAGCAGAAAGACTTTAAAATGATGTTGAAAACAGTTCTTTTTATTATAGCTATGTACAAGGCATATGTGTTTGATCTAGATCAGCGTTTCTCAGCCTTGGGTTTATGGATATTTTAAGGCAAAATACTATTTGCTGTGAGGACCTGGCTTTTCACTGTTAGATGCTTACTAGCATCTCTGGTCTTAACTCATTAGATGTCAGTAGCACCACCTCTCAAGTTGTAAAAAAATAGATAATATCTCAGACAATGCCAAATATCCCCTGGGGCGCAAAATCTCTCCCTCTCCATTTAGAATCATTAATCTAGATGTAACTTCCATGAATCATGTCACTAATCCTTTCTACTGGAAAGCAGATAGATACTAATTCTTATAATCATGAAGAGCTTTATTCATACAAGGTGTTTGATATGAGTTAAATGTTTAAAAAAAGAAACCAGCATTAAAGAAATCATTTTGATTTAATTATTTTATCTTAGTTAGTATATTTTGCTTTTTTTTTTTTCCTTTGAACTGGTGATTCTCCTGCCTCAGCCTCCCAAGCCACTGGGATTATAGGTGTACACTGCACCCGGCTGCTTTTTCAAATTTGACATGCAACTTTGACTTTTTTTTAATATCTTTATTTGTTTTACTTATTTTTTATGTGGTGCTGAGGATCAAACCTAGTACCTCACAAGTACGAGGCAAGTGTGCTACAGCAACTTTGACTTTTAAAATAAAAACTTCTTTCTCAAAAACATTTGAAAACCTACAATTTCTGCATTGAAAAAATTAATTCTATAGCAAACATTTCAAATTTTGTATGTTAAGAATTCAATTGTATTTAAAATATATTTTTAATCCTTTGGTTTATAATTGACAAAAACACAAAGTATGGCTCCACAGTTTAGCTATTGTGAATTGTGCTGCTATAAACATTGATGTAGCTGTGTCCCTATAGTATGCTGTTTTTAGGTCCTTTATAGTTAAAATGACCTGGAAAAAAATATAAAGTATGTAAATACTGTATTTATAAACAATAAAAATAATTTTCCTGAAATGACAAGAAGAAAATTAAATTTGTGCAATTGTAGAGAATTATGGTTCCATTTATGTAAAGACTTCAAAAATAGAAAATTAAATGTAAATATATATGCATATATGTGTATATGGGGGTGTGTGTTAAACTTGTACAAAAAGGTGAGGAATGATAAATATTAAATTCATATTAGTGATTATTTATGAAGCTGAAGGAAGGGGTTGGTAGTAGGTAAGTCCCACACAGAATTATAAAATTAATTGAAATGTTTATTTTTAAGTAGTTGATGGATGCATGGATACTCACATTATCACTAATCTTGAAAAGTTAAGAACTGCATTTTTTAAAAAAATTTAAAAACATTTTATTTATGATTAACAAATGTTAGTTGTGGGTTCAAAATTATATCTCAAAACATATACAGTGTTTGCTAATCAAACCCAGACTCCTTTACTCACTTTTCACGTACCCTAAATCTTACTGACCTCTGCTAATCACTATTCTTACATTCAAGTTAACTTTCTTAGGTTTCTATACCTGAGAGAGAACATATGGTACTTATCTTTCTGTGTCTGGCTTATATCTCTTACACATAATGTCCAACTTTTACATTTATTTTTCTGCCAATGACAAGGTTTCATCCTTTTTATGGCCAAATAATATTCCATTGTTTTTATATATCATGTTTGCTTTATCTATTTTTCCCCTGAGGGGAAACTAAGTTGATTCTATATATTTTTTCTTTTTATTTATTTACTTATTTGTTTGTTCTAATTAGGCATATCTGATAACAGAATGCCTTTCAATTCATTATGCATAAATGGAGCATAACTTCTCATTTCTCTGGTTTTACACGATGTAGCATCGAACCATATGTGCAGTCATACATGTACCTAGGGTAATGATGTCCATCACATTCCACCATCTTTCCTGCCCCCATACTCCCTCCCTTCCCCTCTCTCCCCTTTGCCCAATCAAAGTTCCTCCATTCTTCCCATGCCCCCCCCCATTATGGATCAGCATCCACATATTAGAGAGAATATTTGGCATTTGGTTTTTTGGGATTGGCTTACTTTGCTTAGCATGATATTCTCCAACTCTATCCATTAATCTGCAAATGCCATAATTTTATTCTCTTTTAATGCTGAGTAATATTCCATTGTGTATATATACCACAGTATGAACTGCATTTAATATAAATTTTAAAACTTAATATATATTTAACAATATTTGTTAATCACATTATAGATACTAAATTCTTATACTTATCTTTGGTTTTAATATTATAAGCTAATAACTATTATTTGTTTTATTTTACATGACAATAGAATCTATTTTGATATATTTTTACAAACATGGAATATATCTTATTCTAATAGGATCCCAGCCTGTGGTTGTACATGATATGGAGATTCAAGATAGTGAATTCATATAGGTCCATAGGAAAGTTACATCAGATTCATTCCACTATCATTCCTATTCCTATCCCCACTCCCTTCCCTTCATTCCCCTTGTCTAATTGTCTGCACTTCTATTTTCCCACGCACACAACTGTTGTAGGTTAACATCCACATATCAGAGAGAACATTCAACCTTTGGCTTATTTCACTTAGCATGATAGTCTCCAGATCCATCCATTTATGGGTAAATATCATAAAGTCATTGTCCTTTATGGCTGAATAATATTCCATTATGTACATAAATCACATTTTCATTATCTATTCATCTGTTGAGGAGCATCTAGGTTGGTTCTGTATCTCAGCTATTGTGAATTGTGCTGCTATAAACACTGATGTAGCTGCGTTACTGTAGTATGCTGATTTTAAGTCCTTTGGATATATACATCAAGGAGTGCGATAACTGGGTCAAATGATGGTTTCATTCCTGGTTTTCTGAGGACTCTCCATACTGCTTTTCAGAGTGGTTGTACCAATTTGTAGTCGCATCAGCAATGTATGAGTTAACCCTTCTCCCCACATCTTCTAAATATTAGATCATGTCATTAACTAATAGAGATAGTTTGAGCTCTTTGTTTCCTATTCATATCCCTGTAATGTTTTTGTCTAGTTGCTCTGGCTAGAGTTTCAAGAACCATGCTTAACAGAAGTGGTGAAAGAAGGCATCGTTGTCTTGTTCCTGTTTTTAGAATAAACAAATTCTTTCAGTTTTTCTCTGTTTAGGATGATGTTATCCTTAGGTTTGTCATAAATAGCTTTTACGATGTTGAGGGATGTTCCTACTATCCCTAGTTTTTCTAGTGCTTAAAACACGAATGGATACTGTATTTTTCCAAATGCTTTTTCTGTATCTATTGAGATAATCATGTGATTCCTGTCTTTTAAGGTTATTTATGTGGTGAAATACATTTATTGTTTATATATGTTGAACCAATCCTACTTTCCTGGAATGAACCGCACTTGACAATGGTGCACTATCTTTTGAATCTGTTTTTGTATGCAATTTGCCAGTATTTGTTAACAATTTTTGCATCTATGTTCATCATGGGTGTTGGTCTGAAGTTTTCTTTCCTTGATGTGTCTTTGTCTGGTTTTGGTATCAGGGTGATAGTAGCTTCATAGAAGGAGCTTGGGAGGGTTCTCTCCTTTTCTATTTTATGGAATAATTTGAGGATTTGTGTTAGTTCTTCTTTAAAGACCTGGTAAAAACAGGTTGAGATTTCATCTGGTCCTGAGCATTTCTTTGTTGGTAGGCTTTTGATGGTGTTTTCAATTTCATTACTTGAAATTGATCTGTTTAAATTTTTAATGTATTCCTGATTTAATTTAGGTAGGTCACATGTCTCTAGATATTTGTTTATATCATTGATATTTTCAAATTTATTGGAGTAAAAATTTTCAAAATAGTTTCTGATTATCCTCTTTATTTCAGTAGTATCAGTGGTGATACTTCCCTTTTTATCATTAATTTTAATAATTTGTGTTTTTTTCCTCCTTTGGCTAGCTTAGCTAAGGGTTTTTCAATTTTGTTAATTTTTTCAAAGAACCAACTTTCTGTCTTGTTGAGTTTTTAATTTTTTTAAAGAGAGAGAGAGAATAGAGGAAGAGAGAGAGAATTTTTTAATATTTATTTTTTAGTTTTCAGTGGACATGACATCTTTATTTTATTTTTATGTGGTGCTGAGGATCGAACTCAGCTCCCCGCGCATGCCAGGCGACTGTGTTACCGCTTGAGCCACATCCCCAGCCCTCTTGTTGATATTTAAATTTTTTTTAAATATTTATTTTTTAGATATAGATGGACACAACACAATACCTTTATTTTTATGTGGTACTGAGGATTGAACCCGGGCCCTGCCCATGTTAGGTGAGGGCTATACCACTTAGCCACAATCCCAGCCCTAAATTTTTTAATTTCAATTTCATGGATTTTGACTCTGATTTTAATTATTTCCTGTCTTCTACTGATTTTGGTGTTGATTTATGAGTTGTTTCTTTAGGGCTTTGAGATGTAATGTTTGATTATTTATTTGGTGTCTTTCTATTCTTCTGATGAGCTTAATACTATGAATTTTCCTCTTAGAGCTGCCTTCATAGTGTCCCAAATATTTTGATATGTTGTATCACTATTCTAATTAACCTCTAAGTATTTTTTTTAATTTCACCCTTGATTTCTTCTGCTATGCATTCATCATTCAATAGTGTATTATTAGTCTCAGAGTGTTAAGAGTAGCTTCTATTTTTAATCTTTTCATTGATTTCAAATTTCATTCCATTATGATCTGATAGAATGCAAAGTATTATCTCTATTTTTTATTTTGTATTTGTTAAGAGTTGCTTCATAAATAAGAGACCCAGAATAGCTAAAGCAATACTTAGCAGGAAGAGTGAAGCAGGTGGCATCACCATATCAGACCTTAAACTATTCTACAGAGCAATAGTAACCAAAACAGCATATTATTGGCACCAAAACAGGCTGGTAGACCAATGGTACAGAATAGAGGACACAGAGACTAACCCACAAAATTACAATTATCTTATATACTATCTTTTCTCCAATGCATGTGCCAAGAACATGCATTGGAGAAAAGATAGTATCTTCAACAAATGATGCTGGAAAAACTGAAAATTCATATGCAAAAAATGAAATTAAACCCCTAACTCTCACCATGCACAAAACTCAACTCAAAATGGATCAAGGAGTTAGGAATAAAACCATAGATAGATAGATTTAAGAATATGGCATATATACACAATGGAATATTACTCAACAATAAAAGCAAATAAAATCATGGCATTTGCAGGTAAATGGATGGAGTTAGAGAAGATAATGCTAAGTGAAGTTAGCCAATTCCCCCCGCCCAAAAAAAAATGCCAAATGTTTTCTTTGATTTAAGAAGGCTAACTCATAGTAGGATAGGGAGAGGAGCATAGGAGGAATAGAAGAACTCTAGATAGGACAGACAGGTTGGAAGGAAAGGGAGGGGTGGGGTTAGAAATGATGGTGGAACATGATGATCATTATTATTCAAAATACATATATGAAGACACGAATTGGTGTGAATATACAACCAGAGATATGAAAATGATGCTCTATATGTGTAATAAAAATTGTAATGCATTTTGCTGTCATATATAAATTTTTTAAAAAAGAGTTGGTTTGTGGCCTAAGATATGTTCTGTTTTAGAAAATAATCCATATGCTGCTGAGTGCATTCATTAATTGATGGATAAAATATTCTATATATCTCTGTTAAGTCTAAACTATTAATTATAATTTCTCTTTAAACTAATAACTATTGACATATAGTTAACTATGAAGTTTAAATTATATCTATTTTTTTGTTGTTGTTACTGGGGATTGAACCCAGTTGGGATTAACCACTGAGCATATCCCTGGCCATTTTTTATATTTTCTTTAGAGACAGGGTCTCAATGAGTTGCTTAGGACCTTGCTAAATTGTTGAAGCTGGCTTCAAACCAATAGTCCTCCTGTGTCAGCCTCCTGAGTTGCTGGAATTACATGCATCCACCACCACACTAGGCTAAATATCTAATCTTTACCAATGTTATTTAATATATGTTTAAAATTAATAAAAATTTGAAAGTCAAATGATATACAATAAAGACCAATAGGAAGTTAAAAGGAAATTTTCTATTAAAAAATGTCCAATTAGGAAAAAAGACAAACATTGATTCATTTAAGCAATTGATGAAATACAAGGAAAAAATCCATTTGCTCTTTTCTTTTAAATATTTTTTCATTGTCAATGGAACTTTAATTAATTTATTTATTTATATGTGGTACTGAGACTTGAACCCAATGCCTCACACAAGCCAGGTAAGCACTCTACCACTGAGCCACCACCCCAGCATCCCCCTCCCCAACCATTGGCTCTTAATACCAGAAAAATCTTTTCAAATCATGACAGTTCATCCTAGGAGAGAGAAATATGATCTTTCATTTCCCATAGAAAGCCTAGAATACTTTAAAGCATTTGTGATGTACAATATACATGTTAATACCCTTGCCAATATAGAAGGAAAAGTATAGCTGATAAAATTGGGAAATGGAAGCTGGGAGAAAAGATGTATGAAAAAAATAGTGATTTAATATTATCTTATCATAACATTAAGAATCAAGAAATACTGCCAAATTTTGATAAAGTAAGAAATAAAATAAGTGTAAAATTCATAAAATGGGCATCACAGATTGAAAAGTATCAGCATTTAAGTGAGTTAAACAGTTATCCCCCCCCTTTTTTTGTGCAGCTGGGGATCAAATCCAGGGCTACATTCGAGTTCAGCAAGCACTCTACCACTGAGCTCCAAGCCCAGCCCACCACTTATCCATTTTATGTAGAGCATTTTCTCCAAATATGGAGGCTCCTACAAGAAGAGCACATATATTTCAATTTAGCTTTCACAATTAACTTTAGAAAGTGAGACTCAAAAATTTGAAAGTAGGGGTTTCATGTTTAATTTGTTGTCCTGCTTTTGCATTGCTCAAATTTAAAAGCACAATTATACAATCTCCCTCAATCCTGATTTTCTCTAACCTCTACTGCACCTTCCCATTATACTGTATATCACTTTTAAATATTCTTTTTTTTCACCCATGGAATAAGTTTTTATTCTCTGTTATTTGAGATGTAGTTTTATTTTTATTAATTCTTTTTATACATGACAATAGAATTTATTTTGACCTAATTGTGAAAACATGGAATATAATTTGTTCTAATTCAGTCCCCTGTAATTCCCCCTTCCCCTCCCTATTCTCTTCCCTCTACTCTACTGATCTAAAGTAGATTTATTTATAGTTTTCTTTTTTTTTAAATTAGTGTCTTGTGGATATACCTGATGGTGAGATTTACTGTGATATATTCATAAAGATAATATCCAGATCTTCCTTTTCCACTTATTCATCAATTTTCTCTCTAGAATCTAAGGGAACTGCTCTCATGGGAGCAGAGCAAGATGGTAGAATAGGACTTTTTGGCAACCACGCCCCACAGAAGTATCAAATTGAACAATTATCCACATCTCATCTCAACATTCCACCATTTATGCTTCTTTTCATTAGACACTTTGGCCTAAGCTCTCTCTCTTTCATCTATTCCTTGTTCTCCATTCCCAAATGTCTATCTGTATCTTGATATTCTTTTAAAAAGTTTGTGTTTGAAATTCACTTAATACTACTTAAATCAAGTTAATTGTTCTTTTTGAAAAAAATCTTGCTTTTTGTCATTTGTTTTAACTTTATTAAAGTCATCGTCACATTCTCAGTAATCAAATGTAAAATATTATCTTTGCCACTTTTCTTCACAATACTATTTGATTGTCCCCAAGTCACCTCATCTATAACTAAGATATGGCTATTTTTTTCTGATCCTGAAACTTTTCCTAATATTAGTGAGAGAAAATTTAAGATGAGGACTAAAATATTACCACTGGATTAACCCAAATAGGGATTTTCATAGTCTTTAATCAGAATATCAGTAATATTATACTCATAAATATTATACATATAATCTTATATATTCATATTTTCAGTATTTAATCAGAATAACATCAGCTTTACATTCATACATATTCATGTATATATATATTTTTTTCCACATATATATGAAAGGAGAAGACAGTGGCAAAGGAATACTAGAAGAATATAGAAATACTAGAAGAATACAGAATACTAAAATACAGAATACTATAAGGAATACAGAAAACACTCACTGGATATTATTACATGCCTGGCTAAATCTTGAATATATGATTTCTTATAATCTTCACAGCCACTCTACATGAGGTTAAAACTTAAAGTGACTTATTCCATATTACATAGTTGTAAGAGGCATAACATCCTGGCAGAATGGCATGGCAGAGGAAAGCAGCTAAGAACATGTCAACCAGGAAGCAAAGAAAGCTCTGCTCACCAGGAACCAGATATAAACCCCAAAGTCATTACAAAACGTTTAGACTTAACCTAAAATCTCTTACAAGTTGGGTCCTCAGAGATGGTAAGCACAGTTGCTACAAGGACCAGTGGAAAAAAACTCTTTCTTGAGTCTGAAATATTTCCTTAATAAACAAAATGTTGGTCTAAACAATGGACATTTATTTAATAAATACTGAAGTAAAATATTTCAGATCCTGGACTAGATACTGAGAATATAATGAAAGAAATGGTCACTACACTCAAGAACCTTAAACTATAATGGAAAAGACAAATGAGAGATTTAGATGTTGTTTGTTCCTAACAAATGCATGTGTTAAAGGTTTGATCCTCAATTAAGAGATGATAGAACCTTCAAAAGTTGGGACCTAGTGTGAAGTCATTAGGATTAATGAAGATTCAAGCTTAGCATAATAGTCAACAGATTTCATATCCTTGCACCTCAGGGTCCATGCATTTGCAGATTTAGAATATGTATGTCCCTGTGGTCTGTTCTTTTATTTAAATTTCAGTAATTTCTCCCCAGAATTATTGAACTATAATTGAAAAATAATACTATATATTTAAAACATACAACATGATGATTTGATATATGCTGTAAAATGTTACACAAATCAAATTAATTCACACATCCATCACCTCACATAATTACCCTTTTTATGAAAAGAACACTTGAGATCTAACCCACTTAGTGAATTTCCAGTATGCCATACCATTGTTGATTACAGTCATGATGATATAAATACATCCGTAGAACTCATTCATCTTTTAAAAAGAAGTTTGCATACTATGACCAATAGCTCTCAATTTCTCCTACCTCCCCATCCCTGGTAATCACTATTTTAGTTTGTTTTTTTTAAATTCAACTTTTAAAGATTCTATGTATAATTGAAATGTGTATTATTATTCCTTGTGTGTTTAGTTTTTTTCACTTAACATAATTTCCTCCAGATTTATTGTTTGTCACAAATGTTGAGCTTTTCTTCTTTTACATAGCTGAATGATATTTCACTGCACCTATACACTACATATTTTCCATCCATTAATCCTTTAATGGACACATAGATTGTTTCTCTATCTTGAATATTGTGAATAATGCTGTCATAAATATAGAAGTCCAGAAATGTCTTTGAAGTATTAATTTCATTTCACTTGGATATATATACCCAAAAGTATGATTGCTACATTTTATGTTAGTTCTATTTTTATTATTTGTATTGTGTATATTTAAGATATACAACATGATGCTTTGATACATATATATACAGTGAAGTAATGACTACCATCAAGCAAATTAACACATCCATCTCCACAAAAGTTTCCGTGTGTGTGTGATTGTGTGTGTGTGTGTATGATGATAGTACTTAATACCTACTCTTGGGGCTAAGGATGTAGTGTGGTGGTACAGCACAGACTTAGCAGATGTGAGCCTCTGGATTTGGTCACCAACACCACAACACACACATACACACACACACACAAAATCTATTCTCTTAGCAAATTCCCAGTATATGCTATAATATTGTGAACTACAGTTTTTAATACTATATAAGATATATTCCAAAGATTATTAATCTTATAACTTAAAGTTTATGCTCTTTAACTGACATTTCTCTATTTCCCTAGGACCCTTAAAGTGATTCTACATCTTGCTTATTATGAATACTGCTCCTCACCCCTGGTTACCTCCACTCCACTGTGTCCCTATACATTCAACTTGTTTGGATTCCTCATATAAATGATATAATGTAGTATTTCCCTTTATTTGGTTTATTTAAGATATAATAATACCCTGGAAATTCATCCATATTGTTACAAATTACATAAATTCTTTCTTTTTATAGACTGAAGCAAAGTCCATTGTTATTTATGTATGTGTATTTTTATGACTACACATGCAAATGTGCACACACACACACACACGTATTCACTGCATGTTTTTATCCATTCATCCACTGATGGATAGACACTTGGGTTCATTCCACATTTGTCTCTTATGAATAATAGTGCTATGGATATGGGAGTCCAGATCTGTATTCAAGATACTGATATCATTTCCTTTGGGTATTGATTTGTTAGCTTTTTCATTGCTATGACCAAAAGCCCTGACAAGAACTACATGGAGGAGGAAAAGTTTATTTGGCTTACAGTTTCAGAGGTTCAGTCCATTTGTTGGCTGACTCCATAGCTCTGAGTCTAAGGTGAGGCAGAACATCATGACAGAAAATGCATGCCAGAGACACCAGGGGAGCCAGGGCTTGCAGCTTAGAATATGGCAACCAGGAAGCAAAGAGAGATAGGCTCACCAGGGACAAAATATAAACCCCAGAGGTATACCCCCTCATAGTGGCCTATACCCACTGCTCAATTCATTCATCAATCAATCTACTAATTAGGTTACACCTCGCATGAATCTGATCATTTCATGTCTGAAAATTCTTGCATTGTCTCACTCATGAGCTTTTGTGAGATACTTCATATCTAAACTATAACAGGTTTATACCAAAAATGATTGCTGAATCATATGCTAATTATATTTTTAATTTTTTGAGGAATCAGCATACTATTTTCCATAATGGTTGTAGCATAATTCATAGATTAGAATCATTAAATATTTTAAATGTTCATATGACCAATCAATATGCAGATTCAATGTAATTCCTATCATAACTCCAGTCATATTTTCCATAGAAATAGAGAACAAAAATAAAAAATTTGTGTAGAGCCACAAAGACTCCAAATAACCAAAACAATATTAACATAAAAAATCTAGAGGTATCATACTTCCTGATTTCAAATTGTATTTTAAAAGCTGTAGTAATTAGAAAAAGATAAAAAGCCTATCAAAATGGAGTCTACTATCATTTATAACTAAAAAGAACCAATAATTTTTTTAAAGCTATAGTAATCAAAACAGTATGGTACTGCATAAAAACAGACATGTAGACTGATAGAACAGGATAAAGAGGCCAGAAATAAATCAATACATATGTAGTCAATTAGATAATAGATAATGGGGAAAGAATAGTCTTTTTAGCAAATTTTTGTTGGGAAAACTGAATATCCACAATGAAAATATTGAAAATGTACCATTATTTTATATCATACACAAAAATCAACTTCAAATACATTATAGACTTAAATAAAAGACATGAAACTTCTAGAAGAAAGCACAGGGAAAAGGATCCTTGATTTTGACTTGGCAATGGGTTTTTGGACAGCACCCCAGAAGCTCAGGAAACAAAAGCAAAAATAAACAACTGAGATTATATCTAATTTAAAAAGCATCTCAATACCAAATGAAACAATCAACAAAATGAAAAGGCAATACATGGATTTGGAGAAACATTTACATACCTTTTATCTTATAAGGGGTTAATATCCAAAATATGTAAGAAACTCACAAAAGTCAAAGTCAGAACAAAACAACAACAATAAACAAAACCCTGCAAAATAACCTGATTAAAATGAGAAAACAATCTAAATACACATTTCCAAGGAAGATACACAAATGGCCAACAGATATGGAAAAAGGTGCTCAAAATCACTAATTATCAGGGAAATTCTAATCAAAGCTACAATAAAATATCACTTAACACCTGTTAGGACAGCAATTATCAGAAGACAAAAGATAATAGGTATTAAGACTATGGAGAAAAGATACTTTTTTAATTTTTGAGGAACCTCCAAACTGTTTTCCATAATGACTATACCAATTTACATTCCTACCAACAGTGTAGAAGGGTTTTCTTTTCTCCATACCCTTGCCAACACTTGTTCTCTACTGTCATTTTGATAATAGCTCTCCTAACACGTTTAAGGTGATATCTTGGTAATGTTTTAGTTAGCATTTACCTAATAATTAATGATAATAGCCACATTTTCATATACTCATTAGTCACTTGTATATCTTCTAATCATCAAAAACTAAAACTAAAAATAACCACTTGAATCACGTTTACATTTCATCATCCTTTTACTTTTTCAGGAAAATATCTAGCCTATTTCTATTTTTATAACAATGAGGAAAATGCTAATTGTATATAACTGGTACATTTTCGGAACTCTATTATTGATATGTGAAAAATGCTGTTTTTAGCATTACCTGGACCATAATTTATAAAATTGGAGATTAACATTATATACTTACAAAAAACTTTCACAAAACAAATTGTCAGGGCTAGACTTACCTATTTACTCATGTTCTTGATTACTCATCATCACTGACAATGTTCACAGTTCTGAAATAAAGTAAACAGAATATACTAAAATGAAAATGTCTATTTCTCTAATGCTAGTTCCATTCTCTTTCCTTCCTTGTCAGAGTTCACACTGCAGACCTATTATTTACTTTCTTTGTCTATTTGAATTGTGACAGGTTTTCAATGATTTATCCTTAATCAATAATCTGAAAGATGAAATTTAGATTTAACAATAAAAGGAAAGGATTTGATACCTTTAGTTAAAGAAGAAAATAATGATTCACTGAGGGATGTGTCTTGGTAATGCTGACTCACACAATAGGACCCCATTATGTAAATAGAATTATGAAAGATTCCTGTTTTGCATGGCTTTGAAAAGAGGAAAATGAGTGCTTTTTTAAAAAGCTAGTGGAATAATCACCATGTTGAACATAATGGAAATTCTCATCTGAGCTATAAACAGCAAAACGAGGACACATACATTAGAATGTCTTTGTAGTAAAATATGCACCATAAGCTTGGACAGAAATGCCAGAAAAAGACATCCATGGAAGTTTGAAAGACTGGGCTTAGGAGATGTACAAATAAGTGCACATTAAAGATGTATAAATAAATATGAATTATTTTATATAAACTCAAAATATTAGGCTATGTATTTGGAACTCTGGTATACTTCTGTCCTTAAAACATTATAAATTCTTTTGTATTACTCTCAAATTAGAATTTTTTATAAGTAAATTAAGGAATCTAATGGACTTCAAAAACTATGGAAACCTCCTGAAATTATAGCATGACATCTACACTGTTTATAGGGGAATGATACATGATGTTGGCAGTAAAGAGAATATTTGAAAAATTGAAAAATTGAAACCAGGTTATGATAGGGAGAAGGTGGTTCTTGAGCATTAGATAAAATAACTACAAGACCTATCCAAATAATATTAATGACTAATATAAATTAACTATTTATTGTTTTACAGAGTTTATTCAAATTTATTCAATTGATCTTCATAATAATCACATAATATTGGTAGTTGTAATACCTCCAATTTAGAGACAAGGAAATTGAGGCACCAGGAAGTCAAGTAACTTGTTCAAGTTCACAGAAAGTGAGTGAAAGGTCTACCAGGTGATCAAGAAAAATGAAGAGAGTTTCTCAGATACCTCAACCCAGAAGAAAATTTCTTAAAGTAGATTCAGAATAAAATAGGAGTTTGTTTCTATTGTTTCACCATTTTGTCAAAATCAGACCACAGGTTATATCCAAGTATAATTTGCCCTTGAAAAGATTAGTAAGGTGTTTTATGCTATTCTTATTTAACAAATATTGCACAAGAGGATAGACTTTTTTGGAAAAAGGAAGAATAATTTGCATTCACTGGGCATCTGTTATGTGCCAAACATACATGTTTCCTAATGGAATCATTAAAATATCACTGCATAATATTGGTTATTCTTTTTATTCATATGAGATCATGCAAATGGAGACAATATTAGCAAATTGTCAAGATCACAAATGAAAAGCAGAAATATAATTCAAACATAATTCTAATTGACTCTAAACCCTGTCTTTTTCAAAAATATCATGCTGTTGCCTAGGGAGAGGCAAAGCTGATTTACTGGGTCTACTTAAAATAATTCACCTTTAAGACAAATACTTCTCAGAAATATGAAATTAAATCATAACAAGTAAAAAATTAAAATAATGCTAAAATATTTGGTTAATAAAGTGGTTGCAATTAACAATTATTATCAAAATATATTTTTAAGATGATAATTCCATTCAACACTAGGCTATACACTGGGTTTAGATTCTAGCTGGTGATGTTACTGAGCTTTTCCAGCTGAAAAACAGAAAAAAGTTTTAATAGATGTAAACATTCCCTTCTTGTCTATAACTGAATATATCTCCAGGAAATATTTTAGTCTATAGTATAAATATTTTAAGGATAATGTATGATGATAAGGTTTTAATCTCTAGAGTTCTATACATTTGTTTGCTTGAAAAAAATATACTATGAAGCCAGGTGCAGAGGTGCACACCTGCTATCCCAGTGACTCAGAGGCTGAGTCAAGAGGATTGAGAGTTCAAAGTCAGCCTCAGAAATGGTGAAGTGCTAAGCAACTCAGTGAGACCCTGTCTCTAAATAAAATACAAAATAGGGCTGAGGATATGGCTCAGTGGTTGAGTGCCCCTGAGTTCAAACCCCAGTGTGTGTGTGTGTGTGTGTGTGTGTGTGTGTGTGTGTGTATACACGCACACACACACACACACACTATGAGGTTTTGTACTAAAATTAACTGTAAGGTATTTAGGGCCCTATTAAACTCTCTTATTTAATCACTTGAACATAAAATGACAGTGATAAGAAAGTTTTACCTTTTAACTTCTTAAAAGTAAATTTTAAATTACTCATGAAATGAATTATTTTTAAAGATCAAGAGTTTAGAATATGCACAGTAACGCTGAGCCAATTCAGTAAAGACATGAATTTTTTTAAGAGAGAGAGAGAGAGTAAGAGAGAATTTTAATATTTATTTTTCAGTTTTCAGCAGACACAACATCTTTGTTTGTATGTGGTGCTGAGGATCGAACCCGGGCTGCATGCATTCCAAGCGAGAGTGCTACCGCTTGAGCCACATCCCCAGCCCAAGACATGAATTTTAATCACCAATTTTATTATAAAAATTATTTAAATATAGAACAAATATACATTCTTTTGATATATTATCGCTCTTCTCCAGTTTTATATAAATATCTGAAAATTAAAGTAGACATCTCTCTAATTTTATATAAATTTTAAAAAATTAAAATAGGTCTCAGAATTTGAATGTAATTACTACTTAATTAGATAAAATGAAATACAGATGCATAAGTCTTATACATAATACATTTTGCCATTTTACTACTGATCAACTTTTAAAAGTATTCTAAAAATCACATATATTTTATAGTTGTCATTTTTTAAGAATTAACAGAATACACATATCTACACTGTTTGCTGTAAATCAATTTGTAGTTAATTATGGTTTTCTATATAGTTTTATTATAAAAATAATGTTCTCTTGTGAATCTTAAAATAGTAGATTCAATAAAACTAAATGTAAAAATTCAAGGGAATACAGATGTCACATTTCTAAAGAAAAAAGATAACATTCAAAAATATCAGCTACCATTATTATTATTTATGAATTTAATAAGCAACATAATATCTGTTATTTTAAGTGAAGAGTAACTATTCAGATTCTAGAAAATCATGAGTCTTACTGTGGTGGTTTCAAAACGTGATGCAAATTTTATGATACTCTTCAAAATGTGGAATTTAATTCCCCTTCCCTTTAATGTGAGAAAGTCAAAAGCAATCACTTCTAAAATGTAGAACACAATGGAAGCAATGCTATGTAACTTCCAAGGCTAAGGCTTGTAAAGCATAGATTCTGTCTGTCTTTGCCTTGCAACCAGCCTCCATGTTGCAATTCTCAAGCAGCTCTGAGAAGAATTAAGCTTTGTCTGTCATGCCAACATCCAGAACAAAACCAGTTGCCATATGAGGGACCCACTTGAAGAGATCTTGTAGCCATGTTAATATTTCAAATAACTGCAGGCATACAAAGATCTGGGTGCAGGTATTCGGTCTGGGGGAGCACAAATATAAGGGCTTAAAAAGGCATAATGTCTTAGTATATAATGTATGCCAAGGAAACCATAAGATGATCAATATGACTGAAGCAAAATGAAAAAGAGGTGAGTAGGAAGAGGAACTCAATTGTGAGGCAGGTTGATTAGTTGCAATTCACTTATTCTCATTTTGAGGGACAGTAGCCATCTCAGTTCTAATAACCTGATGTCTCAAAAAAGCACTACTTAAATCAGAAAAGCTACAGGAACAGCCATTTCTACTTATTTAGAACATTTCTGGAAGGCACATTCACACTGCACTTGCTTGACATTTAATCAGATTTTTAGATTGGCAAAAATGATAGGTTGAAGTTGCTCACTGTAAGTCATAACACCTCATTTGATAGCTTGCTGAATAATAGATGAAAGTATTATATCCATTTCAATTCATTCTTTCAATTCATGTCCATGAGTACCAACTAAAATATGATTGCTGCTACATGCAAAAAATGTATAACCTCTGCAATACTCTAAGAACTTTATTGCTATTATTTTTTCAAGACATGAACCAAATAACTCCTTATATTTTCTTTATATATCATTAATTTATGGATCACATAGTAATTTAAATAGTTAAAGTTATTTTGGGTTCAAACTGGAGGGTACATTAACAGTTTTAATAAAATCCACTTGCATTCTAATTTTAAATTGGGAATTCTAGAAAATTATATATACTGATTCTAATGCTATTTTATATGGAGGCTCCAATTCTCCTATTTTTGTTTTGTTTTGTTTTGTTTCTGTTACTGGGAATTGAACCTAGAGGCACTGTACTACTGAGCTATATCCCCAGTCCTTTTAATTTTATTTTGAGATAGGGTCTTACCAAGTTGCTGAGACTGGCCTCAAACTTACAATCCTCCTGCCTCATCCTCCTGAGTATCTGGGATTAGAGGTATGCAGCACTCAGCTCCTTTCTTTAAAAAGAAGATAGGGAGCAGAAAGCCTTTCAATTTCTGATATACTAGCCACTCTAAAATGAGTCAGACAGGGGTCAAGTCATGAAAGCTTTAAAGTGATCATATTTAAGATAAATTTTACATTGGGCTTATTATAGGAAAATATCTGTAAATAAAGGAGATAAATCCTATTCTCAAATATAATCTACAAATTAAGGCCAGAATGAATTATAGTATGGATATATATATATACATATATATATATATATATATATAACCACTTTAAATATTAGTATTTTTCTTGGTCTTGATTCATCATATTTGTTTTTCTTATTGTTTAAGAGACTTAACTGGAGGCATCAAGTTACATAAAGAAAAAAATGGGCTGGGTGATTTGATTATCAATGAATACAAAGAAGATTTGAAGAAGGAAATGTATGTAGAACCCACCCAAGCAAGTCTTGATCACAAATATTACTATGATAACATTATGAAGAAGTTAGAGCTAACTTCTGGTTAGATAACACATTCTAAACTTGTTCTCTCTCAACATTTTATGTTCCCTTACCAGTATTTTGGTTATGGTTTGTCTTCTCACTATAGACCTGCCTAAGTAAGACTTTATGCTAATCATATCAACACATATCTATAGATACTGATAGATTGATCATTGTTAATTTTATAAATTTTTATTATAATTTTGTACATAATTTCTAAGCTTGGTGAATAGAAATCAGATTTTGAGTAATGAACATGTTTTTATGCTCTTAAAATCTAGTATCTGAGCCTGAACAATGTTAAATAAACCAAAATAATGTTCTCCAGTGAGTCCTTTATGTAAATGGGCTTCATCTTTTTTACACATCTACATTGCTTTATTCTTTTCCATTTGTAGACAATCATTTGACAAATCTTCTCAGTTGTTCTCCTTTGGGTTTTTTCTTCTTTTGCTCCTTCCTCTCACCCCTCCTCCAAAAAGTTCCTTTTATCCTTTGGCAATAAAGCAAGCTTGAAATTTAAAAGAGTTTGGGTACTTTTCACATGCTTTGGAAATTTTAGTATGATATATATCTCAATATATTCTAAATTTGTTTGCCTAAATTCATTATGGTTATACTTTCAACATTATAAAAAACATGTTTCCAGGGACTCTTCTTGCTATCTTGGGATATATTTTATCATACACTGTATTAAAATCAGCTTAATATATAAAATCATGCACCATGAGGTATGGATTATTTAGACAATTGTAGTCAGTTGTTTTAAAACTATCTTTGTAAGATTTCAAAAATAAATTTGTGAGCACAATGAAATTTTCCACGTGTTATAGAGGTCAATATTAAATGTCACTAATCGAATCATTTAAATATTCATTTAACCACATCTAAATACTAAAGCATTTTCCTTTAATAATAAATTACTCTATGGCTAATTTCTCATGAAAAACAAAACTACCTCTTCCCTTTCCTTAGTACATTTCCTTTAGGAATAAAAAACAGAAGATGCTTCAAGTGAAATTTGACTGAATTGTGACCTATTATTTTCTCCTCCCCAATGGGATTACATATTCATTAGTTATGTCCTATAAGATATGCTGTTAGATCTGACATGTGGCGATATTTATTACCCTAATGAAAAATAAGTTGCCAGATAGGACCTTGAAGTGCCAAGTATCTATTAACAAAATTCTACCAGCAAACAAATATCTTTAAAAGACATGGCTGGATACTCACAGGTAGCTAATTTAAATCTAACAAGGGAAAGGGCTTGATTACTATTATAATTATCTGACCATAGTACCTTAGCAGTGGAAAATGTGTATTATGATTAAGAAAATGAATCACCAGTCAAATCTTGCTTGTCAGCAAAACCTACTAGAGTAAACATTTTATTTAATATCTGGAATAATCCCCAGGCTTCTAATGACACATTAACATATAATTATCAGAAGCTAAATTGAGAGTATGTCAACTAGAAAAGGATTCCCTAACTTGTCTACAGGAGAGGGATCATTTCCTTCACCCTAAAATCCAGAAATGAAACTGTGAAAGAGGCAATAAATTCCATGGGAGTCTGAACAGAAAAGGATGTATTTACTGATCTTGATTTAAGCTCTAGCTCCATTAGGTTTTGCCATCCAACTTAAGAGAAAATTAAGTGGCAAAATGAACTGATTTAGAGACCTACCAAGTTAATATTTTGGGAATTTGCCTCAATTCTCTCAATACCTAAAGTTTGCAATTTGGAGATACAGAAAGATTAAACACAATACCCCAAAACTGCATTATTCCTTAAATCACATCCGGATCCATGCACCAGTAAATACCATCATTTGAACAATTTTACATAGTAATATATTAAGAATTTTGATTTGGTATAAAAATAGTTTGGCCTAAATCATAGGCAAATCAATCATCTCATCTAAACCACCAGCCCATCTAGGAAGGATAAAAGGAAGGAAGCTGACATTTACTGTATATTCCCTGCATGTTAGGATTATCACTATTTCATTTAAAATATTCTACTTACTTTCAAAGTGTCTCTAAGTGTAGGGCAATTGATTACTCAAAGTAAAGAAAGTACATGGACGTGAAATAAATTACTCTTGTTCTGTATGTTCTACTCTGTCCTATCTCTACCTAAATCCAACCTAAAAGTCACCCAGATGTTTAAAATCTTTACACAATTTTCTAGCTCCTCAATTACGTGAGCATTTATAGAATTTTACTTGGCATTAGACTAAATTTGGAATATTTAAAATAGTGTCCCTATACAAGAAGATAATTCTCTAAGTATGCATGTGTGAGCATGTTGGTGTGTATGTGTGTGTGTATATGTGTGTGTGTGTGTATGTTTCTTTTCAGAGTTCAAAAGATTTGGGTAGCAAAGGTAGCTATTAAATTTAACATTTTAATTTTAATTACCCAACTTTCTGTATACTCTCATTATTCCTAATTTTTTATCTATTTGACAGAAGTTTTTAGAAATAGTCACATATATAAATAAATATATTTTGTCACCTTTTCAATATTTATAACTCATATTGCTTCCTTGTTTTTGCTTGCATTCCCAAAATGTTTGTAATTATTATTTTTTAGGCATCTCTTGGTTCTGAGTTCACTAGAAATGCTTGTTATTTTTTAAGCATTTAGTATGTTTCTACATATATATATATGTATAAATATTAATAAAACATGCATTTATTGAGGATTAAAGAAGCATCCCGTCTCAAAATTAAAAAAAAAAAAAAGAGCTGCAGATGTGGCTCAGTGGTTAAGCACCCCTCAGTTCAATTCCAGGTACCAATAAAAAACAGTATCCTTTTAGTAAGGAAATTTATTCTGAGGAATGAATATTAAAGTTTGTCAGATACATTACCAACTTTCATCAAAATGTCCTCATATTGAGAGGCCCCAGACCAGCATAGCTCACAGCCCACGAGCCCCAGATCACTGTTCTGCACAAGGAGGCACACTGTGCCTGCACTGCAGTTCCCTATTCACCAAAGTGTGGCTCCATAGCCCAACATGAAGGAGCCTACAGGCTTGATGCTACCACTGCCACCAAAGTGGGACAACACCGCTTCTAGCTAGGGACAACAATCATTACCTGGTATAATGTCACCAATGTCCCTGTGGGCCTGGTTGCACCAGAGGTATCTCTACTAGGAGTGCTAATAATCATCATCCTGTTGCAAAGGTAACAGAGAGCCTTGCATGGGGTTGCCTCTCTCTTGTTTCTCCCACTGAAAGCCAACTTCTTTTGATTACCTTTTCACTAGTCATGTAATCTAATACCTCTATATTCTCAAATCCTACCTCAAAAACATCACAGCCTACCCCCCCCCCCATCATTAGAAACTGTAAACCATTATGCAAACCTATTGACTATATGGTAGAAGATAACCAAACTCGTCATTTCTGTTTACACCAACAAATCTCTAAATGTCAAAATAAAAGGTAATTGATTTTGTAGCTGCATTTTGGTTACATTGGGGGCAGTAATATTGATATCTCCCTTGAAGGTGAGGTATTGGTAACATGCAGGGACACTATAAGACAATAGGTTTGAAGCTGCAATACCTCAGATCTACACTACAGGAGAGGAAGACAAACAGACATCATGAAAAAATAAGGGAGGAAAGTGCCCCAAATAAACCCAAATACTACAACAATAGAATCCATTGATAGCACAGTAGATGAAATATCAGAGAAGTAGTTCAGAATGTACATAATTAAAATGATGTGGGAACTAAAGAATGACCTGAGAAGATACAGGCAAAAATTGATCACTCCAATAAAAAGAGAGCAAATACAGGTAGCAAGAGATCAGTTGAAGAGAGAGATTCTGAAAAGAAAAAAAAACAGAAATCCTTTAATTGAAAGAAACAATAAACTAAATAAAAACTCGATAGAAAGCATCACCAAAGACTAGATCACTTGGAAGACAGGACTCAGACAATGAAGACAAAATATACAATCTTAAAAATGAAATTTACCACACAGTGAAGATGGTTAGATGAACAGAATATCCAAGAATTATGGAATAACATCAAAAGACCAAATATAAGATTTATTGGGATAGAGGAAGTCTCAAAGATTCAACCCCCCCCCCAAAAAATGCACAATCTCTTCAATGAAATAATAGCAGAAAATTTCCCAAGCATTAAGAACGAATTGGTAACTGAAATACAAGAGGCTTATAGGACACCAAATGTACAGTACAACAGGTCTACACCAAGACACATTATAATAAAAATGCCTAGCATATAGAGTAAGGATAGAATTTTAAAGGTCTCAAGAGAGAGGAATCAGATTACATATAGGGGAAGACCAATTCGGGTCTCATCAGATTTTTCAACCCAGACCCTCAATATGATCCTGGAATGACATATACCAAGCTCTTAAAGAAAATGGATGCCTACCAAGAATCTTATATCCAGCAGAATTTTGCTTCAGATTTGATGACAAAATAAAAATCTTCTATGAAGACAAAGGCTAAAAGAATTCACAGCAAAAAAGCCTGTACTACAGAACATTCTTGGCAAAATATTCCATGAGGAAGAAATTAAAAACAACAAAGAAAATCTGAAAATAGAGGAACTACAATAAAGGAAAAGCCAATCAAAGGAGAAACCAAGTCAAGTTAAATACTAAAAATAAACAAAAATGACTGGGAATACACATCATGTATCAATAATAACCCTGAATGTTAATGGCCTAAACTCACCAATCAAGACATAGACTGGCAGATTAGATTTTTTAAAAAAGACCAACAATATGCTGCCTTCAAGAGACTCATCTCATAGGAAAAGACATCTGCTGACTGAAAGTGAATGGTTGGGAAAAAAACATACCACTCACACAGTATGGGGAAACGAACAGAGGTTTCCATCCTCATATCAAATAAATTAGAGTTTAAGCCAAAGCTAATCAAAAGGGATAAAGAAGGACATTTTGCACTACTTAAGGGAACCATATAACAAGACATATATATATATATATATATATATATATATATATATATATATATCCCAAACAATAGAGCATCTACAGTCATCAAACAAACTCTTCTCAAGTTAAAGAGTCAAATGACCACAACACAATTATTCTGGGTGACTTTAACACACCTCTTTTACCACTGGATAGATCTTCCAAACAAAAGCTAAGCAAAGACACTATATAACCCAATAATACAATCAATAACTTAACTGACATATATAGAATATTTCACCCATCAATGAGTGAGTACACTTTCTTCTCAGCAGCACATGAATCCTTCTCTAAAATGGACCATATATTATTCCATAGAGTAACTCTTAGAAAATACAAAAAATATATAGATACTACCATGCATTCTATCAGATCATAATGGAATGAAATTAGTAATCAATGATAAAATAAAAAGTAAAAATTACTCCAAAAACTGAAGACTAAATAATATGCTATTTAATGAACAATGGGTTACAAAAGGAATCAAAAAGGAGATTAAAAATTTTTGGAGGTAAATGAGAACACTAATACAACATATCAAAATCTCTGGGACACTATGAAGGAAGTACTAAGAGGAAAGTTCATTTCATAGAGTTCATTTCTTAAAAGAAGAAAAAGGCAACAAAAAAATTACCTAACATTACATCTCAAAGCCCTAGAAAAAAACAATTAAAAAATCAACACAAAAAGCAGTAGAAGACAAGAAACAAGTAAAATCAGAGCTGAAATCAATGAAATTTAAACAAAAGAAACAATTGAAAAAAACTGACAAAACAAAAAGTTGGTTCTTTGAAAAAATAAATAAAATTGATAAATCTTTATGCTAACGAAAAGAAGAAGAGAGAAAACACAAATTACTAACATCTGTGATGAAAAGAAAATATAATGGACACTACAGAAATACAGAAGATAACTAGAAATTATTTTGAAAATTTGTACTCCAATAAAATAGAAAATATCAAAGGCATCAACAAATTTCTACAGCCATATGATTTGCCCAAACTGAATGAGGATGCTATACACAATTTAAACAGATCAATTTAATGCAATGAAATAGAAGATGCCATCAGAAGCCTACAACCAAGAAAAGCCCAGAACTGGATGGATACATAGCTGAGTTCTCCAAGATCTTTAAAGAAGAACTAATACCAATACTCCTCAAGTTATTTCATGAAATGGAAAAAGAGGGAACACTTCCAAATTCATTCTATGAGGCCAATATCACCCTGATTCCAAAACCAGACAAAGACACATCAAAGAAAGAAAACTTCAGACCAATATCTCTAATGAACATAGATGCAAAAAACCTCAATAAAATTCTTGCAGATTGAATACAAAAATATATCAAAAAGATAGTGCACCATGATCAAGTGAGATTCATCCCAGGGATGCAAGGTAGGCTCAACACACAGAAATCAATAAATGTAATTCATCACATCAACAGACATAAAGAACATTATGATCATCTCAATAGATGCAGAAAAAGCATTTGACAAAACATAGCACACCTTCATGTTCAAAACACTAGATAAACTAAGGATAACAGGGATATAACATATCTCAACATTGTAAAACTATATGTGCTAAGCCCCAGGCCAACATTATTCTAAATGGAGAAAAATTGAAAGCATTACCTGTAAAAACTGAAACGAGTCAGGGATGACCTCTTTCACCACTCCTATTTAACATAGTTCTTGAAACTCTAGCAATTAGACAGATGAAAGAAATTAAAGGGATGTGGAAAGGAAAAGAACAACTCAGATTATCCTTATTTGCTGATGATATGATTGTATACCTAGAGGACCTAAAAAATTCCACCAGAAAACTACTAGAAGTAATAAATGAATTCAGCTAAGTAGCAGGTTATAAAATTGATACCCATAAATCAAAGGCATTTCTGTACATCAGTGACAAATCCTCTAAAAGAGAAACTAGGAAAACTACACAATTTACAATAGCCTCAAAATAAATAAAGTACCTTGGAATCAACTTAACAAAAGAAGTGAAAGTTCTCTACAATGAAAATTATAGAATGCTAATGAAAGAAATTAAATGACATTTCTCATTTCTATAAATAGAAAAATCAGTCATATAATTCAACTGGAAAAATAAGAGACCCAGAATAGCTAAAGCAATCCTCAGCAAGAAGAGTGAAGCAGGTGGCAATACTATACTAGACCTTAAACCATACAACAAAGCAATAGTAACAAAAACAGCATGGTATTGGCACCAAAATAGACTTGTAGACCAATGGTACAGAAGACACAGAGAAAAACCCATAAAATTACAGTTACCTCATATTAGAAAAAGGCACCAAAAACACATATTGGAGAAATATAGCCTCTACAACATGGTGCTGGGAAAACTAGAAATCCATATGCAACAAAATGAAATTAAACCCCTATCTCTCACCATGCACAAAACTCAACTCAAAATGGGTGAAAGACCTAGGAACTAAACCAGATACCTGGCACCTAATAGAAGAAAAAGTAGGCTGAAATCTCCATCATGTCAGATTAGGCACTGACTTCCTTAATAAGACTCCTATAGCACAATAAATAGAATCAAGAATCAATAAATTGGGTGGATTCAAACTAAAAATCTTCTCAGGAAGATAAACAATCAGTGGGGTTAATAAAGAGCCTACAGAATAGTAGCAAATTTTTACCACACACATCAGATAGAGCACTAATCTCTAGGATATATAAAGAACTCAAATATATAATCATCAAAAAAAAAACCCCAAATAACCCAATCAATAAATAGGCCAAGGAACTGAATAGACACCTCTCAGAAGATGATATACAATTAATCAACAAATATATGAAAAAATGTTCAACATCTCTAAGCAATTAGAGAAATGCAAATCAAAACTACTTTAAGATATCATCTCACTTCAGTCAGAATGACAGCTATTATGAAGACAAACAACAATAAGTATTGGCAAGGATGTGGGGGAAAGGCACACTCATACTTTGCTGGTGGGACTGCAAATTGGTGCAGCCAATATGAAAAGCATTATGGAGATTCCTTGGAAAACTGGGAATGGAACCACCATTTGGCTCAGCTATCCCACTCCTCATTTTATACCCACAGGACTTAAAAACAGCATACTGCAGGGACACAAGAACATCAAAGTTTATATAAGCACAATTTATAATAGCAAAATTGTGGAACCAACTTCGATGCCCATCACTAGATGAATGGATAAAGAAAATGTGGTATATATACATAATGAAATATTAACTTAGCATAAAAGAGAATAAAATCATGTCATTTTCGGGTAAATGGATGGAGTTGAAAAATATTATGCTAGGTGAAGTAAGTCAATCCCAAAAAAACAAATGACAAAGGTTTTTCTCTGATATGAGGATGTTGATCCATAATAAGGATGGGGTGGCAGGAGCATAGGAGAAATGGAGGACTTTAGATAGGGCAAAGGGTAGGAGGGGAAGTGTGGGGGCATGGGTGTAGGAAATACAGTGAAATTAAATGAACATCATTACCCTAAGTATATGTATGAAGACACAAATGGTGTGACTCTACTTTGTGTGCAACCAGAGACATGAAAAATTGTGCTCTACATATGTAATATGAATTGAAATGCATTTTGCTGTTACATATAACAAATTAGAGTAAATTTAATTTTTTTAAAGAAGTAAAGAATAATAAAGTATTCCTGGTTTAACATAGACTTTCTTCAGAGCAAGATTTTTAAAAACAAGTTATATGTGTGTATATAATAATATTTATGTGTAATATATATTTGATATGTAAAGTAAATTAGTATATATTTCATGGAATAAATTTTTGCCCCTGAATGAATAAGAATATATGCACATACCCCATCCAAAAAAAGCCCTCATATTTATTATTTTCACCTTACAATTCTCATATTAACCACTCTTGAAGTCTCATAGTCATAGTATGAATATGAATTTGTTTTGAAAATTTATTCTTTCAATGCAATTCTGGACTATAATGGCTAAAATTTTATAAAGAAAGTGTATATGAACATAAAAAAGCAATATTCAGTTATTTTGTTCCATGTATCTTTTCTAGCTTTATATAAACATCTCGTTTTTCCTCTGTATTCTTCAACATTTGAAGAGATAATGGCTTATAATCTACTAAAAAAATGATAGCTAAAATAGGAGTACAGGTTTTGAAAAAGTAGTTCTTTTGACCACAATCTCTAATTCTTCTATCATTAATTTGTTTATTGTTCTTTGAAAACTGTGCTTGAGTCAACCTTAGAATTTTATATAACACTAGAAAAGTTACTAACACAGAATTTCAGAAAATATTCTCATAATCCTTTAATTTTTGTATACATTTTTATTTTCCTTTCTGATACCTGAAATTTTGCTTAACCAATATTTTTCTTGATTTATTAAATGATAATATCTTGAATTTATAAATTATCGTGCTCTCTTCCTTTTTATTTCTTATTTAAAATATTTATCAGTTTAAGCTTATTTCATTTAACAAATTTCTAGGTTTCTTCACTGTTGTCATAATGTATCAATTAGTTCAACCTGAGAAGCAAAACCTGTGAGGCAGATATATACAAGACAGGTACAAAAAAATGACTTACAGGGGATTGGGTTGTGACTCAGCAGTAGAGTGCTTACCTAGCATGCGAGAGGCCCTGGGTTCAATCCTCAGCACCACATAAAAATAAATAAGTAAAACAAAGGTACTGTGTCCAAGTACAACTAAAAAAATAAATACTTTTTAAAAATGGCTTATAAAGACATAACTTTCCTATATTCATATATGTATACACAATGAGTGTAAATCCACACCTTATACAACCACAAAAATGGGATCCTACTTAAAATAAGTTATATTCCATGTATATATGTCAAAATTTACTCTATTGTCATGTATATGTAAAAAGAACAAATTTTAAAGAATAGTTTACAAGATTGAGGTGGTTGGCTAAACAAATGCAGTAACTATAAGGCAGGAAGTCAGGAAGAAGTGATCATAAACAGATTGGAACCCATGAGCACCGGCTTAAGCTGTGCCTTCAGGCAATCAGGAAAAAATAATTATGAGTAAGATGAAAGTTATCTATGACATAGGTGGATGCTACAGTACACAGGTAGAATATCTTCTCTGTAGCACAAAAGCCTTAGCCCTGCTTTTAGGTCTTCCAACTGATTAAATCAGATCTCACGTGGTTGCAAGTCAATTAATTAGACACAACAATTACATCTACAAACCCCTTTCCTGGCAAAATATAGATGAGTGTTTGAATAACTATGTACTGTTGGCTAACAAAGTTGAGCTATCAGAAAAGCTATCAAACATATATTCATCTATGCATTCTGTTCTTATTTTCTTTCTTATAATGATTTCTAAAGTAAAGATTTTGTGTTTGGCATTGATACCTTTATGAATGTAAATATCTAAACTCACCATTCTCAGTTAATTTCTAGAACAAGACTTTAGCTAATTAATTTCTTCCCAATTTGTTTTAAAATAACTCAGATTTTGTATATCTTCCACCCTCATCAATTAATACTGGCATGTAATTCTGGGTCTTCCACTACACAGATGTTTTGTTGTCTTCTTCACATTCTTGGTGTTTATTTGCATTGGAAAATCAAATTCATGGAATATGTGGCACAAGGAAGGCTGGACTTTCCTTGTTTTTACCAACATAATGCTTGCGCATATAACTGAGAGCTGTGGTTTGAAATAATATAGGTGAATATAAGCTAGCATAAAGCAGAAAATATCTTATTTCCTAATGCTCACAAAAGCCTGTAATTCATCCGACTATAAAATATATTTTCTTTTACTTTAATTCCACCCCTGCTAGTGCCCTGGGGTGTGTTCTGGAACCCAGAATGCCCACCAGCTAGGGTTCTGGATATCCTCCAAACATAAGTTTCTACAAATACTAGGAAACCAAAGGTTATTCCTCTACCAGCTGCTCACCTGTGGTGAAAAGAAAAGTGTTCATCCTGACAGTACCATCCTGTAGGGAAAATTTGAACTCCAGGAACTTCAGCATCAGTTGACAAGGTTGTGAATATTGAGCCCTTTAGCCACTATCTCTCCTTCATTTAGAGTACCCTAGAGACTTTCAACCACCAACCTGCAATCTTCCCTGAATTCTGGAGATCCTTCAGAGCCTCAAACAGTTGTTATGGGGTGGAACCCAGGGGTCCTCCTATTAGGATAGACCCATCTAAATCCATTTTGCTTTTGTAAGCTCCAAGACTCTTCCTGATATGTAACTGCTTCTATGCTGGTTTGGGGCGGGTGGCCAATTCCAGACACCACCTGCCCAACAGCTGTTGCATGGGGGAGTATTTTTCCAATCAAAATGTCCCCCACAAACTAGGGTCCCAAGAACCCTACCCTTATCTCCTGCAATAGAATATATAGTCCAACTGGAAACCAAACTAACAACATATTGATGCCCTGGGGCCATTTTTGGCAGCTGAACTACATGGCATGCATTGGTTAATATTCCAGCCACCAGTATGCCGTTTCATTAGTGTTGCAAAGTTCCTTTATGCCTAGATATATCTGATAAGACCAGGAATAGAAGTTCTTAGGACAATATCCTACTGTGTTTTGCCAAAATCAAAACTGTGAGAGTAACAGGACAAGCCTGACCAGGTTTGAGGTGGGCTGACAGCCTTTTAGGCCTCTGTTGCACGGTTTGCAATGAAACAAAGAACCCCTCTGGGTACTGGCATTCACATGTGTTAGAGTTTGTCTGGATAGTACAATCACCATCCAGGTTAGCCACGGTTTTCATATTTCCTTAGTTTTCATATGTCCTTATGATCCCCAGACCACCTGCCAGCTGGAAAATAGCATACACTTCTGACCATCATAATCCTTTTAAGCTGTGGAACCCAGACCCCTTATATGTCTTGTTCATCCCCACACCAACATTTAGGACCCTTTATGTTAGAACATATCCTTTTGGTTGCTAATGTGCCCAAGAATTGGGGAACTGCACATCCTTCTGACTGTAGGCTTGATTTCTGGGGGTCATTTCAGCTCCAACCGAGTCTATGTGCTAAGTGAAGTTTCTTCAGCCATTCATCTGCCTGGGTGTTGAAGAAATCAGAATCCTTGTGATCACTAAATAGGCACTGTGCTAAGGAACCAACAGCCTTTTTCATCCTTAAGTAGCCTATGTGCAATGCTGTTTCAGCTACTGGCCCTCTTTCATTAGTGTCTTTGGGGACCTTTCAAATACCAGCCAGCCTGTTTGCTAGGATTCAAGGGTCCATCTTCAGCCCTGCTTGCATTAGTGTTGAGGATCTGAGGGGTTCATAGGTTATGAGAAGTTCTGCCTGAGCTCTTTTAACATCATTCCATTCTACTCTGTGAGTCCCTGGGGATAGTTCTGGGCATAGTTTACCCATGCAATGGTGCTGTGGATGCCCTTTGGGTAACAGATTGCTTATACACTGATGTCCCAGTGGACCTTGGCCCTCTTTTGGCACCAGTATTTCACTCATTAGGGTCATGAGGACTGTTCTAGCCCTAAAACTTCTCAAGTCATTCCCATTTACAGTGTGTAGCTATGCTTGGAACCAGGGTGTTTTCCATCCATCCACGTACCTATCTGTTGTTGAAACATCTAAGGGTCTTTAGGATATGTTTTCCAGGGTACCACTTACAGATAAGTCCCCCCCACCCGTCACATTCATGCCCCATAGACTGTTTCTGAAACAAATCTGCCCATGCACTGGGTTCCAAGGAACCCTTATGGGCACTATTGACAATAATCCTTCCAGCATGGTGGTGCCTTAGGGACTCTTTCAGCTATTATACCTCCAGCATTCTAATGTACTCAGGAAACCTCTGGCTTCTGGTCTTCCCAACATCTAGGTTTGGAGTATTTCTGAAAGTCTCTAATCATCCTCAGGTTGCATAACCAAGGGTTTTTTTTGGCTACCAGTCTGCACACTTACAACAGAAATTAGAGAAATCTAGGTTAATACTGGCTACTGTTACTATTGGTACCACAGGGCCTTTTGGATTCAGTCTGCACACAAGCTAATGAAGCAAGAATATATTCTGCCTCTATCAACAGAGTTTGTGCCCCAGGAAATATTCTGGCCACCAGATTTCCAACTAGCTAGGATTCTGACCTTTCTGCTGCAGCCTGCTAGCAGGTTGCTAATCCCTGGGCTTTTCTTCCAGCAGCCTGTTGCTTGCTATGGAAACCACAATAGATGCAATTATGAATCAAAAAACTAAATGTAAAACACAAAATCCAAAAAACTCCTACAAGCTAACTGGAGAAAATCTACATAACCTTATTCTTGGCAATGACTATTGAGATCCACCACCAAAAGTATGAATCACGAGGGAAAAATGGATAAGTTGGATTTCATTAAAATTAAAAACATCTGTTAAGGACACTTAAAGAATAAAAAGAGTATCCATAGACTGGGAAAAAAATCTTTGAAAAACACATACTTAAGACTAGCATCTAAAATATGCAGAGAACTCTTAAAATTCAACATTAAGAAAATAAACATCTCAATTTAAAAATAGACAAAGTAAATGAACATTCACCTTGCCAAACAAGATGGTTAATAAGCTTATTAAAAGACGCTCAATGCCATATGTCTTTTGAGATTACAAATTCAAACAACAAGATATTATTTCATACTTATTAGAATAGCTAAAATCCAAAACATTGAAAACACAAAATGCTGGAAAGGATTTAGAGCAGCAGGTACTTTCATTTGTTGCTGGTGGGAAGGAAAAATGGCATAGTCACTTTGGAAGACATTTTGGAGTTTCTGAAGAAAATAAACATACTTTTCCATATAATCTAGCAGTTGTATAACTTAAAGTTTACCCAAATGAACTGAAAACTTATACTCAGAAAAAAAACTACAAATGAGTGTTGATTGAAGCTCTATTCACAATGATTTAAACCTAGAAGCAACAAAAATGTCCTTCAATAGGTGAAAGAATAAATGATTTGTGATATACCCATACCAGGGATTAATATGCAACAATGCAAAGATAAGATGTAGCAAGTCCCGAAAAAACACAGAGGGACCTTAAATGCACATTGATATATTATGTAAGGTTACATGTTGCATTTTAACAACTCTGGAACTTTATGGAAAGGGCATATATAATTAGTAAAAAGATATACCTTTTTATTAGGGACTCAGGGGATGAAAAGGAGGGATGAATAAGTGGAAAAGAAGGGATGTTTAGGGCTGTGAAACTATTCTATATAATACTATACTGGTGTATACATGTCATTATGTTTGTGAAATCCCATAAAATGAACCCTAATTTATGGTTCAGAGTGAAATCTAATTAAACTTTGGACTTCAGTTAACAATAATGTATCAATAGTGACTTAGCAATGATAACAACACTAATGTAATATGTTAATAACAGGATAAACTATAAACCAGATGGGGAGAGGAAGAGAGGATATGTTAGTCAGCTTTTCATTGCTGTCACCAAAGTACCTGACAAGAACAACTTAGAGAATAAAAATTAATTTGGGGTTCATAGTTTTAGAGGTTCAGTCCATGATCAGCTGACTTCATTCTTTTGGGGTCTAGGTGAAGTTGAAAGTAACAAAAATCATTGGTTATGTTTTTTCTATTCTCTCTGTTGAAATTATTTTTGATCTAATCTGTATTTCCTGCTTTCACCTAGCTTAGATTTTAATTTGCCATTTTTTCTAGTTACTCAAGGTGTAAAGCTAGGTTATTGATTTTATATATTTCTTCTTTTTTAATAGTACATTTTACTTTTAGATCATGTTTATACTTATAACTAAGTTGAACAGAGAATACAATGGTTTTTGGAAAAGATCAGCAATATTGACAAACCTTCAAACTGACAAAAAAAGATACAAAATAACAAAAAATCAGCAATTATACTAGGGGTGTTACTAATGACCACTGAAGGAAAAAGATGATTATAAGAGAATACTATTAATAACTGTATCCTCATAAATTTATTAAAGAGGAAATTGACAAATTTCTAGAAACCCACAAACTAATTAACTTGAATCAAGAAGAAACTGATTTTTTTTGTGTGTGTGTGTGGTGCTGGGGATTGAACCCAGGGCCTTGTGCAAGAAACTGAAATTTTGACAGACATATCCCAAGTAAAGAGATTAAATCAGTAATCAAAAATCTCCAAAAGATGAATCCAGGACCAAATGGCTTCACTGGTAAATTCAACCAAATACTTAAGAATTAACACTAATCCTTCTCAAAGGATTCCAATATCTATTGTCTTAGATGTAATAATAACTGCTTAAAGAATGTATGCAGTTAAAAACTATAATGATGAACTTTGAAAAAATTACACTCTCAAAATTTCATTCAAGCTATTGGATTCATTTAAGTAATAAATGGTCTTAGAAGACAAACTTTTAAACAGCCATAAAAACTAGATGTAAATAGGTAGTGTGTTAACTCTTAATTTACAGTTTCTCAATAATGACAATGTAAAACAAAATACAGAAATACATTTGATGTTGAGGTCAATATAATACTAATTGCTAATGATTGAAGTATTTATATTTCATCAGGACAGATGGATTACTCTCATTTATCTACTTTATATTAGTAATAATTATGAATCTGATCCTATACAATAAAAATATATTAGGGAAATGTTCCATATCTGTGGAGTTCCATTTTAGATTTATTTGAAAGGTGTCTGCTACTAAACACAAGTTCTAAAACCCTTGTATTGGTTCATTCTGCCTCCACTTAAGGTTTAAATTTTGATTATGAAGATTATTCTAGCATTGTTCTCAAATTCTAATAAACGTGACAGGTTGGTTCTCCTGACATGTACATTGCTTCCAACAGATTGCCTATTTTCAGGGATAAGTATTGAAAACAGAAATGATAAGAGCTAACCATCATTTTCATCTATGAAAATAAAATCTAAAATAAGTGTGTAAATATTAAACTATAAAACATAATGGGTAAGAAATAACTAATTGCCTTATGGTTAAAAGACAATAAGTATACTTTCATAAGCTTGAATTGAAATAGCATTATCTTTTGTTAGTCCAAATAAAAATTAACTAAACTCATAATTTTTGTACTTCTATCCCTTAGTCTGTGATGATCTTGTCAAAAGGATTCTCTTTTGTTTCTGCTCAGAGTAAAATGCCACACCCCCTCCTCCAACTTGCATAATGGATAATCATATAGCTACTCCACAGACTTCCTATAGGTTTCTTTCTTTTTTTTAATTGATTTTATTTTTTTAAATACACAAGAGTGGAATGCATTACAATTCTTATTACACATATAGAGCACAATTTTTCATATCTTTTTATATAAAATATGTTCATGCCAATTCATGTCTTCATACATGTACTTTGTTTTTTTGTTTATTTTTTTTTTTGCATTACAATTCTTATTACACATAGATACCACAATTTTCTGTTTGTATATAAAGTAGGTTGACACCCAATTTCTGTCTTCATACATGTACTTTGGATAATGTTGTTCATCACATTCCACCATCCTTGCTAACCTCCTGCCCCCTCCCTTTCCCTCCCACCCCCCTGCCCTATCTAGAATTCATCTATTCCTCCCATGCTCCCCCTCCCTACCCCACTATGAGTCAGCATCCTTATATCAGAGAAAACATTCGGCATTTGTTTTTTAGGGATTGACTAACTTCACTTAGCATTATCTTCTCCAATGCCATCCATTTACCTGGAAATGCCATGATTTTATTCTCTTTTATTACTGAGTAATATTCCATTGTGTATAAATGCCACATTTTTTATCCATTCATCCACTGAAGGACATCTAGGTTGGCTCCACAGTTTAGCTATTGTGAATTGTGCCGCTATAAACGTTGAAGTGGCTGTGTCCTGGTAGTATGCTGTTTTTAAGTACTTTGGGTATAGCCCGAGGAGAGAAATAGCTGTGTCAAATGGTGGTTTCATTCCAAGATTTCCAAGGGATCTCCATACTGCTTTCCATATTGGCTGCATCAATTTGCAGTCCCACCAGCAGCATATGAGTGTACCTTTTTCCCCACATCCTTGCCAACACTTCTTATTGTTTGTCTTCATAATAGCTGTCATTCTGATTGGAGCAAGATGATATCTTAAAGCAGTTTTGATTTGCATTTCTCTAATTGCTAAAGATGCTGAGCTTTTTTTTCATATATTTGTTGATTGATTGTATATCCTCATCTGAGAAGTGTCTCTTCAGGTCCTTGGACCATCAGATAGAGCACTAATCTCATCCTATAGGTTTCTGCTCAAAAATGACCTTAGCAGTTGAGCTTTTCTGCTTCACCATATATAAAATTGTAATCCTATCCCAACTGCCCCTCATCCAATTTTTCTTGCTTTTTCTTCTTAGCACTCATTATTCGATATGGTATACATTTATACATTCAGTTTATCACTGTCTATTTTCCCCATTACAATATAAATTTATAAGGTGAAGTTTTTGTCTTCTGCTGGATCAGTGCACAATGAAAAGTGCCTGGTATATAACAGATGCTCAGTAAACAATACAAATGAATGTATGAATTTTGGATTTCCTTTCCCACAGTTCTGGAGAGTTCTGTTTTGATATAGCAGTGTCTTCAAATTTATTTGTTTCGTGTAAAATAATTTTGAATACATATGCACTCTCTTGATTTTAAACTGAAATTTTGCATTTTTAATCATAGCTTTAAATAGAGCTGCAAGGGATGTAATTCCAGCATATTATAAATATTATTCAGTTTTAATAAAAATTTTATGCCATTATTTTAAAAATAGTTTCCAAAAATAGGAGTGAGAACACTCCTTCTTGAACAACTCCTGTTCACGAGGCCAACATTCCCTTCATACTAGTCAGATCACAAGACAGGCACCAAAGACATCACAAGAAAACTTTAGACCAATATTCCTTGTGAATATAGATGAAAGAATTCTCAACAAAATACTAGTAAACCAAATCCAACAGTACATTAAAAAAGATTATACATCACAAATAAGTGACATTTAAACCACAAAATACAAGCATGGTTTTACATAAGAAAATCAATCAACATATTATATTTAATAGAACAGAGAGGAAAAATACATGATTATTTCAGTTGACACAAAAAAATGTATTCAACAAATTTTAACACCTTTCATAAGAATTTCTGAAAACTAGGAATAGATGGAAATTTCCTCAACATGATATAAGATATTTATGAAAATCCCACAACTAGCATCATACTCAATGGTGATTTCAAGAGTTCTCCTAAGATTAAGAAAAACACAAAGCTACTGGCTCTCACCATTCCTCTTTGATACTGTATTGGAATTTCTAACCAGGAAAATTAGAGAAGAAACAAAATTAAAAGGCATTCAAACTGGATAGAAGGAATAAAAACCACTCCTATATATAGATATCATGATCCAATATATATAAAAAATCCTTAAAAATCCACCAGAAAACTATTATAGCTAAAAAAAATTTAGCAGAGTTGCAGGGTAGGAGATCAAAACTCAAAATTTACTTGTGTTCCCACATATCAGCAATGAAAAACCAGGAAAAAGGATATTAAGAAAGCATTTTGATTCATAATATATCTAAATTAATAAGATATTGGGGAATAAATTTAATCAATTCAGTGAAATATTTGTACTCTGAAAAGTACAAAAATATTGTCCAAACAAGCAAAAGACTTAAATAAAGGAAAAGACATCCTGTGTTCATGTATACTATGAATGAATGTTGTCATGATGTCAATAATACAAAAAGATTTTCTCCTATTCTGTAGGCCTCTCTTCACATTATTAATGATTTCCTTTGCTGAGAAGAAGCTTTTTAGTTTGAATCCATCTCATTTATTGATTCTATGTTTTACTTTTTGTGCTTTAGGAGTCTAGTTAATGAAGTCAGTTACTAAGCCAACATGGTGGAGATTTGGGCCTACCTTTTGCTCTATTAGGTGCAGGGTGTCTGTCCTAGTGCCTAAGTCTTTAATCCTCTTTGAGTTGATTTTTGTGCAGGATGAGAGATGGAGGTTTAATTTCATTTTGCTACATATGGATTTCCAGTTTTCCCAGCACCATTTGTCGAAGAGGCTATCTTTCCACCAATGTATGTTTTGGATACTTTTGTCTAGTATGAGACCTTCAACAGTTGAATGGATAAAGAAAATATGGTACATATACACAATGGAATATTGCTCAGTAATAAAGAAGAATGAAAGTATCGCATTTGCAGGTAAATGGATGGAGCTGGAAAATATCATGCTAAGCAAAATAAGTCAAACCCAAAAAAGCAAAGGCAGAATGTTTTCTCTGATAAGAGGATGTTAGTCCATAATTGGGGGGAATGAAGGAAATTTGGATTATGTAGAGGAGTTTGAGGGGAGGGAAATGTGTGGGGGGAAGGACAGTGAAATGAGATGGATAATATATATATAAATTACACTACCAGTGTGACTCTATACCACATTTAGCAAGATGAAGAAGTTGTGTTCCATTTGTGTACAATGTGTCAAAATGCATTCTACTGTTACATATTACTAATTAGAGCAAATTAAAAAATTTAAAAATACAAAATGATGTATACAGATTCAACATATCCCTATTAAAATTCCAACAGCACTTTTTGTTTTAGAATTGCAAAGCCAATCCTCAAACTCATAGAATTGCAAGGAGCCCAACATAGCCAACAAATCTTGAAAAAGAAAATGAAACTTGGAGGTGTTCCACTTCCCAATTTCAAAATTTACTACATATCTACAGTAGTCAAATGGTTTGGTATTGGCATAAAAACAGATGTATAGACAAATGGACGGAACTGATAATTCAAAACTCATACATCCATAGTCAGTTGCCTTTGACAAAGGTATCAAGTCCAATCAACAGAAACAGAATAGTCTATTCAATAGATGATGCAAAGAAAACTAAATTTTCACATACTAAAGAAGAAAGTTGAACCCCTCCTTCATACCAAATACACAAATTAAATCATAATAGAGCAACAACCTAAATATAAGTGCTAATACTATAAAACACTTAGAAGAAAACATACAGGTAAGTCTTCAAGATCTTGAATTTGACAATGTATTATTAGATGTGACATCAACGTATGAAAAACAACACAAAAAATAGAGAATGGCCTTCATCAATATTTAAAACTTTGGTGCATCAAACTACACTATTAAGAATGTTAAAGACAATTCGTGTAATGGGAGAAAATATTTTAAAATCATATATCTGATAAGGTTTTAATATCCAGGATATATAAAGAATATCTTATAATTCCATAACTAAAAGACAAATGGCCCAAATTTTTTAAAGGGCAAATGCCTTGAATAGATATATATTCAAATAAGATGTACAAATGGCTAATAAGCACATAAAAAGAAGTTCAACTTTATTATTCATTAGAAAAATACAAATCAAAACCAAAATGATATAGGAGCTGGGGTTGTGACTCAGTGGTAGAGTGCTCACCTAGCATGTGTGAGGCATTGGGTTCAATCCTCAAAATCACATAAAAATAAATAAATAAAATAAAGATATTATGTCCATCTACAACTAAAAACCATTTTTTAAAAAAAACAATGATATAGTACTTCACACCTACTAATTATATTAAATATATATTAAATGCATTCAAAATGGAAAATAACAAGTGTTGACAAGAATAGAGAAGTTAGAACCCTTATACATTACTGTATAAGGTAAGAATGCAGCTGCAGCTGCTATGGAAAGCAATTTTAATAGTTCCTAAAAAGCCACTCATAGCATTATCACATAGTGCATCAATTCCATGCCTATGTGTATACCAAAATTAATTAAAGTACATACCCACATACTTGTTCTGTTCATTGCTTGTTCAATGTTCTTTGCACTTTAATTTATAACAGAAAAACAGTGGAAACAACTCAAGTGTCCATCAATAGATGAGAGCTAAAAAATGACATTTGCATACAATAGAATACTATTTATACATAAAAGGAATGATGTTCTGTTATATATTACAACACAGATGAAACTTGAAAATATTGTCCTCAATGAAATAAGCCAGATGCAAAAGGATACATATATATTATCACACATAAAGTATTCCCAATAGGCAAATTAATACACAAGAAAGTATAAATGAGGTTTATACAAGTGGCTGGGAAGGGGATGAAATGGGGAATCAGTGTCTAATGGATACAGAGTTTTTGTTTGAAGTGATGAAAATTTTGGAAATGAATAATGGTAACGGTTGCACAACATCATGACTACAATTAATACTATTTGATTATATAATTAAAATGGTTGAAAACGAATTTGACCAGAATTTTTAAATTTTACTAATGTAATATGTTAAAAAGTCATTGAATCGTGCACTTGGAGGGGGTGAATTATAAGGCATGTGAATTCTATCTCCATGAAGATGTTTTAAAGAAAATAGATTCAAAGATCTTTAGGTAACTGAAAACTTTAGGCATATGTTATTTAGGTTAAGTTCAGTAAATACTTAGACAATTGTGAACAAATTAAATCCTGAAACATTAATTACTAGGCATAATTTTAAGGAACTATCTATATGTGTGTGTGTGTGTGTGTGTGTGTGTGTGTGTGTGTGCGCACGCGTGCGCACCAAATGGAGAAATTATATTCTAGGGATATAAGCTTTGTAAAATAAAAAATTGTGAATTGTAGAGTTGTATATCAACAAGCTTTCCTAGGTTGCTATAAAATACTGTTGTAGGGGCTAGAGGTGTAGCTCACGGTAAAGTGTGTGTTTAGTATGTGCAAGACACAGAATTCAATCCCCAGCATAAAAACAAAACAAAACAAAACCATGCTATTAAAATATTGGCATGGGCTGGGGATGTGGCTCAAGCAGTAGCTCACTTGCCTGGCATGCACAGGGCGCTGGGTTCAATCCTCAGCACCATATAAAAATAAAATAAAGGGGCTGGGGCTGGGGCTCAGTGGTAGCACACTTGCCTGGCATGTGTGAGGCACTGGGTTCAATTCTCAGCACCACATATAAATAAATTTTAAAAAGATAAAGATATAGCAACAATTTTTAAAAAAATAAAATAAATAAAATAAAATAAAGATGTTTTGTCCACCAAAAACTAAAAAATAAATATTAAAAAATTCTCTTTCTTTCTCTCTCTCTCTTTTTCTCTCTCTCTCTTTAAAAAAATACTGGCATATGACAGTCAATTGACAATATCCACCTCCAAGATTTTTAAATTTAAAATCAATATATTGTATATAAGGTACATAGTATATATATTTTAAGGAAAAAAAATAATTTTATCCTAAAAGAATTGATTGTTGGGCTGGGGTTTTGGCTCAGTGGTAGAGCATTCACTCAGCATGTGCGAGGTGCTGGGTTCAATCCTCAGCACCACATAAAAATGAATAAATAAAATAAAGGTATTGTGTCCAAATACAACTAAAAATTATTTTTTAAAAAATAATTGCTTGTTCGAGCATGGTACTGGTACCAAAACAGGCGGGTGGACCAATGGTACAGAATAGAGGATACAGAGACTAATCCACAAAGTTACAACTTTCTTATATTCGATAAAGGGGCTAAAAGCATGCAATGGAGGAAGGATAGCATCTTCAACAAATGGTGTTGGGAAAACTGGAAATCCATATGCAAAAAATGAAACTGAATCCCCTCCTCTCACCATGCACAAAAGTGAACTCAAAATGGATCAAGGACCTTGATATCAAATCAGAGACTCTGCGTATGATAGAAGAAAAAGTTGGCTACGATCTACATATTGTGGGGTCAGGCTCCAAATTCCTTAACAGGACACCCATAGCACAAGAGTTAATAGCAAGAATCAACAAATGAGACTTACTTAAACTAAAAAGTTTTTTCACAGCAAGAGAAACAATAAGAGAAGTAAATCGGGAGCCTACATCCTGGGAACAAGTTTTTACTCCTCACACTTCAGATAGAGCCTTAATATCCAGAATATACAAAGAACTCAAAAAATTAGACAATAAAACAACAAATAACCCAATCAACAAATGGGCCAAGGACCTGAACAGACACTTCTCAGAGGAGGACATACAATCAATCAACAAACACATGAAAAATTGCTCACCATCTCTAGCAGTCAGAGAAATGCAAATCAAAACTACCCTAAGATACCATCTCACTCCAGTAAGATTGGCAGCAATTATGAAGTCAAACAACAACAAGTGCTGGAGAGGATGTGGGGAAAAGGGTACTCTTGTACATTGCTGGTGGGACTGCAAATTGGTTCGGCCAATTTGGAAAGCAGTATGGAGATTCCTGGGAAAGCTGGGAATGGAACCACCATTTGACCCAGTTATTGCCCTTCTTGGACTATTCCCTGAAGACCTTAAAAGAGCTACTACAGGGATACTGCCACATCTATGTTCACAGCAGCACAATTCACAATAGCTAGACTGTGGAACCAACCCAGATGCCCTTCAATGGATGAATGGATTAAAAAAAAATGTGGCATTTATACACCATGGAGTATTACGCAGCACTAAAAAATGACAAAATCATGGAATTCACAGGGAAATGGATGGCACTAGAGCAGATTATGCTTAGTGAAGCTAGCCAATCCCTAAAAAACAAATACCAAATGTCTTCTTTGATATAATGAGAGCAACTAAGAATAGAGCAGGGAGGAAGAGCAGGAAGAAAAGATTGACATTAAACAGAGACACGAGATGGGAGGGAAAGAGAGAGAAAAGGGGAATTGCATGGAAATGGAAAGAGACCCTCATTGTTATAAAAAACTACATAAAAGAGGTTGTGAGGGGAATTGGAAGAAAAAACAAGGAGAGAAATGAATTACAGTAGATGGGATAGAAAGAGAAGATGGGGGGAGGGGGATAGTAGAGGATAGGAAAGGTAGCAGAATACAACAGTTACTAGTATGGCATTATGTAAAAATGTGAATGTGTAACCGATGTGATTCTGCAATCTGTATTTGAGGTAAAAATGGGAGTTCATAACTCACTTGAAACTAATGTTTGAAATATGATATGTCAAGAGCTTTGTAAGGTTTTGAACAACCAATAAAAAATAATTGCTTGTTCCTAAGAAATATGAAAAATGTAGAACAAAACCTAAATGAATATTTTAAAAATGTGAAAGGCTCATGAAAAGGAAATTTTGCTATGAAGAAAGCTAAGATTGATAAATTTATTTATAAGAGGGTTAAAAGTGCTTTAGTGTCAAATATTACACAATGACAAATTAGAATTTGGTTTTCTCTCTGTTAAAATGAAACATTCACTGCATTATTGTTCTGTTCCTAATAAGAGATTATATAAGAGTGTTTTCTTACTGTCTGATCAGTTTATTTGAAGACATATAGCCGATGTCTTACCAAAAGACATCATGTTGACTTCATAATGTTCTTGATTATTGAAGAAAATAAATTTGCATCATATTTAAAACAGTTGTTTTTTTTTAATTCTCACATTACCTCCTAGATTTACTTTTAAAATCTTTCATTGTTACTTAGCTTGAATAGGTAGGCAAGTACTACTTAACTCACCCATGATTCTACTTAATTGAGTGTGCAAACCTCCTGACAACTTTTTTGACATTTCATCCTAAATGTTATCATTTTCACCTACAACGGTCTTTGCATTTCCCACAAAGCCCTGGAAAATTGCAAAGGAATTGTTCTTTCACCTTGTACAAAGAATAGTACTAGGCATAATTAGGATTATTTGATATGTTATGTGTTGCAGAGAAGGTATGGTGAAATCAGAACTTAAATCTATATGGATAAAATGTTATTAGTATAAATATTTCAGAAATTTTATGAAGTTTCTAGAGAATTTTCAGTACCCTTGCTGTCTATGATGTTTCTATTTATAAGTCTGCTGCTGTTTCTTCTGATGTTAGATAATAAGAGTACAGTGCTATTAGTGATCATTTCTGTTATTTCTTAAAATGTTAACTTGGCCACAATTTTACTTCTTAAAGTTGAATCTATAATGTTTTAAGCCCATGGTTTTCAATTGCAGATTCAGATCTCTGGCCTCTGGAGTTTTATTAATTTATTGATATTTATGACATACTCCCAACTCACTGAATCTTTTTGATAAAAACTGATATATTCTTGCTAAATTCTAATTAAATACTTCATATATTCATGGTTTATTATGTCTCAGGATTATTACATGCTACATCTTAAGTATTTTTCTCTGTAAAATTAATGTTCAGCCATTTTCACAAATCAGATACACACTCTTCTTTAAAAATAAGGCTGCCAAGCATGGTAGCACGTGGTGTAATCCCAGCAACTTGAGAGGTTGAGGCAGGAGGATCACAAGTTTGAGGTTGGCCTCAGTAACTTAGCAAGGCCCTAAGCAATTTAGCAAAAACTCTGTCTCAAAATAAAAATAAATAAATAAATAGGCCTGGGGATGTGGCTTAGTAGTTAAGTATCCCAGTGTTTAAACCTCTGTAGCAAAAATAAATACATAAATAAATTAAGACTAATCTTTGTATTATATTTTGTCTAATACATTTTGTATTGACTTTACTGAATTTTGCAGGCCATGAAACAACCAAATATCTGAGTAAATCACATTATTTTCATAATGAACTCTCATCAGATCTTTCATTTTGAAAATTATCAGTAATAAGTTATACAAAGCCATTTTACATCTTTTATCATGTATGGGTAGTTTTTGTTTTACTCTGAGGCTTCCCTGAAAGCACTTGTAATCAAACACAGTCCAGAATGTTTGTCTTTAACAAAGATGGATTATCTCAGAGACCCATGCCAATTGTATATTCTTGAGTACAGGCTCCTGGTAACATCATTTGAACAACTTTGAGACCATACTAGTGACCTAATTTCGAGAACTCTGGTAGGAAAAAAAAAAAAAAAAAAAGATGAGTTCATGAGATTGGCAACCCAACGTGAAGTGGAAGAAAAATTGGATACATAGAATTAAATTAACTGAAGGATGAATCAGAGTTTTTCTAGGAATATTGCTGGTGGCTTAATGGTCTATTTTCTGGATATAAGGAATCCTTTTCTTCATTATCTTAAACTATTTATAACAATTTAGTAGACTATGCTTTTGTAAAATGAAATGGAACATTTATCTTTCTTTTCATACTTGGCCCCTCCATAATTCAGAAACTCTTATTGAATTTTCATGGCAATATAGTTATTTGCATATGTTTGATAAGATCAGTTCTTCTTGTTAACAGAACATAATTAGATATATTGGTTATGCAAATAAAAGCTTTGGAATGTCATATTTTAGAATGATGTTCATTTAATGAGATGTTACTAGACACTTTCAAGGAGCTAAAGTTGACTTTATATGGTTTTCATACTTAGAAAGCTCTCTCAGGAAAACTAATCCAGACTTAGTTTACAAGGTTTCCAGCCTTACAAATAAGTAAGAAAAATCCCTTCCTAGCAGACCAAGGTAGCTTAAGATATTTTCCTTAGAAAGAGATGGATTTGACCAAGATCATAGGTACTAAAGGAAAAACGTGATGGCAATTCTTGGTTTGAATTTCCAGACTCAAGAAAAATCCAATCTGAGCCAGGCATGGTGACACATGACTATAATTCCAGTAGCTCGGGAAGCTGAGGAAAGAGAATTGCAAGTTCAAGGCCAGCCCAGCAATTTAGTGAGGCTCTAAGAAACTTAGTGAGACCCTGTCTCAAAATTAAACAAAAAAAAAATTAAAAGGGCTGGGATGTGGCTCAGTGGTAAAGCACCCCTGGGTGCAATCCCTAGTACCAAAAAAAAAAAAAAAAAGTCTAATCTGAGATTTTATTTTTTGTAAAACCTTCCAGCAGAACAAATTTTAGAAGATTTATATAGAAAATTAACCATTCTTGCTATGTAAATAATGAGGCCAACTCTAATGAGATTAGTGGCCTAGAAGAATACTTCTTTGATATATTGTTAAAAAAGTGGGGTATATGTGATTATAGACAAAAATTAATGTTTCAATAGAAAACAATATTAACACAAATGATGGTTCATCCAAAAAAACTAAATCTTATTTACCATCATATCAAAAAGAATAAAATACATAGGAATAAATTTAACCAGGAAAATCAAAGATCTGTCTGTGGAAGACTGCAAAATTTTGGTGAAAGGAATTGAAGAGGACAAAAATAAATGGAAATACATCCTGTATTCATAGATTGAAAGAATTAATAGCAAAAATGTCCATATGAACCAAAATAATATACAGATTCAACATAATCCCTACCAAAATTTTAATGACATTTTTCACAGAAATGGGAAATAAAAGTATTTTTAAATTTATATGGAACCACAAAACTCCTCATAAACTCAAACAATCTTGGGAAAGAAAAATAACATTGGCAGCATCACACTTCAACTTATGTTACAAATTAATAGTATTCAAAACAGTATAATAGTATTCAAAATACATAAAATATGATTTATGGGGTAAAATCAAACCCACAGAGCAATGAAATAAATTAGAGTCCAGAGATAAACTCAAATATCCAGTTAACTAATTTTCAATAAAGGTGCCAAGGATTCACAAAGGAAAGAATAATCTCTTTAATAAATGCTGTTTGAAAAACTGGATATCCACATATAAAAGAATAAAACTGGACACTTATTTTATGCCATATCCAAAAACAACTCAAAATAGATTACAGAGTTAATTTAAGACCTAACTTTATGAATCTCCTAGAAGACAACATGGGTAAAATGCTCCTTGATTTGGTCTTTGCAGTAATTTTTTGCTCGACACCAAAAACTCTTGAATCAAGAGCAAAAATAAATAAGTTGGATCATACCAATATAAAAACTCCTGTGCAGCAAAGGAAACAATCAACAAAATAAAAAGGCAGGCAACAAAGTAGGAGAAAATATTGGCAGACCATATATCAGACAACAGGTTTTTACTCAAGGTATATAAGGAACTCACACAATAGCAAAAACAAACAAACAAATAACCTCATTTTAAAATGTGTAAATGATTCAAATAGACATTTCTCCAAAGAATACATAAGAATGACCATCAGGTTTATAAAAAGGTACTCCACATCACTAATTATCATGACAATACAAATTGAAACCACAATGAGATATCATCTTATACCTATTAAAAAGACAAGAGCTAACAAATATTGACAGAGTTGTAGAAAAAGGGAACCCTTGTATCTTATTGACGGTAATGTAGATTGGTGCAGTCATTGTGGAAAATAGTATGTAGGTTCCTATGGATATTAGAAATAGAACTACCATATGATCCAGCATTGCCTCTTATGGGTATATAACCAAAGAAATTTTTTTAAAAAAAGATATCTACACTCCCATGTTTACTGTAGCACTATTACCGATACTTAAGATACAAAAATAACGTTCACTCCTAAATGAATAGATTAAGAAGTCATGATATATGCACACACACACACACACACACACACACACACACACACACAGAGCGAGAGAGAGAGAGAGAGAGAGAGAGAGAGAGAGAGAGAGAGAGAGAGAGAGAAAGAGAGAATATTATTCAGTCCATAAAAAGGAGGACCTGGCATTTACTACCTAGAAAATATTATGCCAAGTTAAATAAACCAGAGAAGAAAAATACAGTATGATCTCACTTTTATACAGAACTTTTTAATAAAAACCAAACACACAAGAACAGAGAGCAGAAAAGTGGTTAATTACCAGGGTGGGGTATGAGGGAAATGAGGAGATAAAGGTCAAAAGGTATAAAATTTCAAATATGTGGAATAAATAAGTCTAGAGAACTAATTTACAGCATAAGAATTATAGATAATAACACTGTATACTGGAAATTTTTCAAAAAGAGTATATTTTAGATAATCTTATCAGAAAACAAGAAAGATAATTGTGAAATGATTAATACATCAGTGAACTTTATTATAGCAATCACTTCATTATGTATGTCTATATTAAAAAATCATGTTTTATACCTTAAATATATATAATAATATCTTAAAAACTATAGTTCATCCTTTTGGATTATCAGATTTTGGTCCTGTCTGTTGTCTTTGAGCTAATTCTTAACTCTTTGTAACTGATGGGTATACATGTTCCCTTTTATTTGATAAAGATTTAATTGACTGTTTCTTCCATTGTATAAAAAAAAATTATATCTTCCTATAAATCGGACAGTATCCTGCACTATAAACCCATACCAAAGTTCCAATTCTTTCAGAATCTAGCTACATTTCACCAAACTAACATTTTCAGGTTTTCTCCCTCCCTCCTACCTTGGCAGCACCAAGAAGCAAATCCTGTTCTACCCAGATCCTTATCAAGAGCATTAACTCTATGAGCAATATTGCATAATTCAATCCATGAGTCTCTTAGAATTTGCTGGACTGCATGACCTTACTGCTCAATTCTTGGCTCTCTCTCTCTCTCTCTCTCTCTCTCTCTCTCTCTCTCTCTCTCTCTATATATATATATATATATATATATATATATATATATATATATATATTCATTTTGGGAATCACTATTTCAACTGTAGGAACCTAAAACCCCTGAACTCTGCCAGGGGGACCAACATTTGATTCAACTGGAACTTAAAACCCCTGAACTCTGCCAGGGGGACCAACATTTGATTCAACTGGACACACAGGGACAAAACCACCAAGAAATCACTGACCCTGAGGACTATTTAGCTTTGCCATTCCCTATTTCAGATTCCTTTTATCCCAGAGTTGTTCAAGAATAGTCTTTTGTTGAACCTGTCCATGAACAAGAGAAATGACTCTAACAAGGTGGAAAAAAATTGTGCTTAGCAACACATTAGACGTGGCTTGACTAGGACAACTAGAACCTAACTTTTGTGTTTTGTTTGTTCATCTCAGTCCCAAACCTCTGCCTCATGTGCTTAAATACAAATAAACATTCCTGGCCTCAACTTTACTCTTACTGCAATATTTGATATGGCTATAGTTTTCTTGTTTGGTTTGGTTTTTGTACTGGGGATTAAATCCAGGGGCACTCAAATGCTGAGCCACATCCTCAGCCCATGTTTTATTTTTTGAGACAGGGTCTCACTAAATTGCTTAGGGCCTCTCTAAGTTCCTGAGGCTAGTCTAGAACTTGCAATTCTCCTTCCTCAGCCTCCAGAGCCTCTGGGATTACTGGCCTACACCACTGTGCCCAGCTAGAGCTGTGAAATTTTAAGTCTTCCATTAGCACCTACTTTCTTGTTCCACAGCAAGATATCCCATAATACCTATTTATGAAAACTTTGCTAGTATACCCCTTCCCTGAAATGTGTTGTGTTTAGGCTTTAAGCATCTCCCTTAGGCCATTGTCTTCCATCTGCTATTACAATAGTCCCTCTTAAAGTCTTTTTAGACTGCTGAGGGCCATTACCAAGTAGGAATGACGCATCGAAATTTCCTTGCCAAGCGTACCCCATGCTGCTTAGAGGACATTCGATGGGACATTGCATGCATGCTTTAATAAGGTGACCTTGCTCAAGGACCAAGGCGGATCCAGGTTTAGAGCTGATCAGGTTTGAGGAAGTAACCGGCTCCTTGAGTTTAAGGCGTTGCCAGTTTAAGATAATGGGTTTTAGGGAAGTTGGAAGTTGAAGATTATTGCTGGGATTAGGGTGTTCCTGCTGCTTGTTCCCGTTGAGTTCTCGTGAGATTAAAATGGGATTTGGAGATAGCCTCGTGGAGTAGGTGAATTGTGCGGGAGACGGGAGAACGTGTTGGCCCCTGGACCTGTGTGGAGGCGGTGTGAGAGCGGGAATAAAGAATTGCTGTTTGAACCTACAAAGCTGTGAGTGCCTCGTGATTCTGGTGCCAAGCCGAGACATTGGCCCTTGGCATTAGACTGCTTTTATTTCTTAGACAACACCTTCCATCTCCAACCTGACCTATGCTGGCAAATAGGTACCTTTCAGCCACTTTCCATCCCATACAGGAGCACTCAAGTTCTTTCCGCTTCCCACCACTGGCCTGCCTACCTACTAGGTAACTAAGGTCTTTGCCAATCATCCTTTTCACATGCTGGTGCCCAGGAGGTTCTTCCAGTCACTATCCTGCCCCGTGTCATATGGAATCTAGGGCTCTAGGAGCAACCATCTATTCAGCAGGCTGATACCTTGGGATCCCTTTCAGCTTTGCTGCTCTTTCAGCCACCATTCTCTGCTGATCAGCATCTTGTCTGTATTCTGGGGAACCACTGGCACTATTAGAAACCATTCCTGTCAACAATTAAAAACGTAAAGGGAGAGCCTACAGAATGGGAGATCTTTGCCACCTGCTCCTCAGATAGGGCATTAATATCCAGAATATATAAGGAACACAAAAAACTTGACACCAAAAAGCCAAATAGCCCCAATTAGTAAATGGGCAAAATAACTAAACAGACAATTCTCAAAATAAGCAGTACAATTGACCAAGAAATTTATGAAAAAAAAATGTTCAACATCTTAAGCACTCAGGGAAATGCAAATCAAAACTACATTGAGATTTCATCTCACTCCAGTCACAATGGCAATTATCAAAAATATAAATAATAATAAGTGTTGATGAGGATATAGGGAAAAGGCACACTCATGCATTGTTGGTGGGACTTCAAATTAGTACAACCACTCTGGAAAGCAGTATGGCGATTTCTCAAAAAACTAGGGGATGGAACAACTATATGATCCAGTTATCCCACTCCTTGGTATATATCCAAAAGATCTAAAATCAGCATACTATAGAGACAAGGCACACCTATGTTTTTAGTAGTACAATTCACAATAGCCAAGGTATGGAACCAAGCAAGATGCCCTTCAACAGATGAATGGATAAAAAATAAATGTGATATGTATGTATGCACATACACACACACACACACACACACACACACACACACAATGGAGTATTACTGAGCCATAAAAAAGAATGGCTTTATGGCATCTGCTGATAAATGGATGGATCTAGAGACTATATGCAAATATATGAAATAAGCCAGACTCATAAAACCAAATGTCAAATGTTTTCTCTGATATGTGGAAGCTAATCCAAAATAAGGAGGAAATGAAAAGAGACAGAAAGGGAAAAGGGAGGTATTCCTTCAGAATAGAAAGAAGAATAGTGGGCTAGATAAAGGAGACTTAGGGGAGGGGGAAGAGATGGGATAAGGGAAAAACAGAGGATTGAATCTAACCTTCGTATGTACATATATGATTATGCCACAGGGAATCTAACCATTATGTATATCCACAAGACACTAACCAAAAAGAAATATATACATATATATGAATGTGTGTGTGTGTGTGTGTGTGTGTGTGTGTGTGTGTATGTGTGTAGCAGAAACATCAGTATAGGGAATGGAACAGAAAGGAGAAGGAGGGGAGGGAAAGGGGAAATACTGGGGATTGAATTTAAGCAAATTATATCTCATGCTTTTTAAATTATGTCAAAATGAATCCAAACTAAAAAGAAACAATAGAAAAATATTCACACTAAAAAAAAAGAGTATCAAGCCATAAAAAGATATGGAAGTATCTTAAATGCATATTATCAAGTAAAAGAAGCCAAAATGAAACCTTATTATACTGTGTGATTCCAACTAGAATACACTTTGAAAAAGGCAAAACTATGGAGACAGTAAAAAGATAAAAAGGTTTCCAGAAGTTAGAGGCAGGTAGGGGTGAATAAATGAAATACATAGGAATTTTAGGGCAGTAAAACTATTTTCTGTGGTAGTATAGTGGCAGATAAATGTCATTATACATTTGTCCAAACCTATAGAATGTACAGCACTAACAGTGAATCTTGCTCATAACTATGGACTTACATCATGATATCTAAGCAAAAGTTCATCAGTTGCAACAAATGTGCCAGCTCTGGTGGGAGTATTGGTAGTGGGGCTGGCTGTGCATGTGGAAGCAGGGGGTATATGGGAACTCTCTGTATCTTGTGATAAATTTTGCTGTGAATCTAAAGCTCCTCTAAAGTAAACAGAAGAAAGATCAGCAGAGTGGAGGGGGATGACCAGGGGGAGGTAGGAGGGGAGGGAAAGGGGAAGTACTGAGGACTGAATCAGAGCAAATTATATTCCATGTTTTTATAATTATGTCAAAATGAATCCTAAGGTTGTGTATAGCTAAAAAGAATCAATAAAAAATAGGGTATCCTTAAAGGAAAAAATACATTTAAAAGATCTTTAAGAAAGAAAGAAAAGGAAAAAGGCAATCATCATCTGGTCAAACACAGACACCTCGTGAGTCCATTCCAGTCAGAGGCGAGCCCATGAGCTACCTACAGGATTGCCCATCACTGTAAGGCTCTTGCTCGCAGAACCTGGAAGGTACTACTGGCCACCACCATTCCTGCCTGCTAGAGGACCTCGTGGCTATCTACCTGCTCGTGTGTAGGGCCCTTCAAGCTAAAGTTTGATCCTCGTAGGTCGTTGCCAGGAGGAACCCTTCCTTTCACTTCCGTAATTCCTGCTGTACCCTTGATACTCTTCCGACCACCAGTGTTCCTGCGGGCTAAGGTTCCGGGGAACCATGGCTGCAACAGACTGCCAATGCTGGGAACCTGGAACACTTAGAGGGCCACAGGCACTCCAATCTGTCCACACACTGAGAAACCTGCCAGGACTTTAGGCAAGATGACCTGTCTTGGTGACCTGATTGTTGAGGAGGCGGCTGTCAGATCAGGCGAGGCAGGCAGCGACCAAGGAGGTAGATTTAAAAGGGCCCCGGAACTAGGCTTTATTGAGATATCACTCCGGGGTGGACCTCGATCAAACCCACAGAGTGGACAGGAGAAAGGTCTGAGGAGAAACCGCCTGGAAGCTCTACCAGATTGGACTTTTATGGGGCTTACAGCAGGAAGGGAAGGGCTTGGGACAGGAAAAGGTGTTTTTAGGGTCCCTTGTCCCTTTGGAGTTGGTCAGGGGAGTTGGCTGAACTCTAGAATTGGCCAGGGGGTCCTGCTGATTGACAGGCCTTAGTCAGGAGATCTGGCTGATTGACAGGCATTTCCACCAGCACATGATTGATGTTCTTTTCCCAAGCGGGCTGCTTTGTTCTAAGTCGCCACTAAGTCACCACCAAGTCGCCACCACTGACCTAACAGCGGCCTTCTGGCTGCCCATAAATTTGACTAGGTCCAAGCCATTTTGCTCCTGCTGTGAGGCAGAGAATCTGTCCAGTCAAAAAGACTTAGAGGGCCACAGGCACTCCAAAAAGTGTGAGAGAAAACCTACAGGGTAAAGGTGCACATCCCTGCACACGGTACAACTTCTCTGTTTCAGGTGAAGTAGATGCTGCATTGTCTAACCAGTCAAAGCTAGACCTTGCTAGGACCAGCAGATAAGCAGAGCTTTGGATCATGCCATGGGAAAGGTCAGTGGCCAGTAAGTGAGCAGTTGAACTGCTCCCAGTCTTAGAGAGTGGGTGAGAGAAAAACTAGAACAATTACTTCCTTTTGTAAGCAGGGAGTACCCAACAATGTCTGGCAGATGTATAGGTCGTTTATAAAATGTTCAATGCATACTCTATACAAAGATATTTCTAAATTTTTTTGTCAACTTTTTAAGTCAACTTTAAATTCATACTTGGCTATGTCTAGGTTTCCAGAACTAAACAGGTTTCTGACATGATTTAAAAGCAGAGTTAAAATGACAATATTTGTGACTTTTTTGGGGTGGGGGGAAAGTACCAGGGATTGAATTTAGGGGCACTCGACCACTGTGCCACATCCCCAGCCCTATTTTGTATTTTATTTAGAGACAGGATTTCACTTAGTTGCTTAGCCCCTAGGCAGTTGCTGAGGCTGGTTTTGGATGAGCTTTCCTCCTTGCACAGCCTCCCAGCTGCTGGGATTACAGGCTTCTGCCAAGCACCCAGCATGAAGTTTTGTTTTATATATATATATAAAAAAAATTCTTTAAATACCTTCTGGAAATCACTCTGGGAAGTGGAACCACTAAGGGGGACTCCAGGAGCAACACATGACCACATTTGTTCAGTGGATTAGAGGAGATAGGAAAAAAATGACCTTAAGAAAAAGAAGAGTTCATTTGTGGAGGACATTTTCATTTATTATTGTTCCATGTATGCATTTTTAAATTATTTTTATCTGATCCATAAAATACCAAAATTATACATATCAATGATGTTCTGATAACATGCATACTTTGTGTAATGTCTAAATTGAGTTAAACATATTAATGTGAAAATGTTCAAAATCTTTCCTTCTAGCTTTTTAATATGTCCAGTACATTTATGTTCTCCATATTCACCCTGTTGTGTAATAGCACACCAGAAGTCCTTGCTCCCATCTAACTATAACTTAATGCCCACAGACCCACTTTTCCTCATACACCTCTTTCCTGTTCTCCCAAGCCTCTGGTAACCATTGTTCTACTCTTTATTTCTATGAAATCAATTTTTTTAGGTTCCATATATCATTAAGATCATGTGGTATTTATCTTTCTGTGCGTGGCTTATTTCATGTAACATAATAAAGTCCAATTCCATACAAACAGTAATGTTAGGGAGTTGGGGGCCTGCCAGGTTGAATGGGGGGACACAGCCAATGCAGTCCTGAGGGTCCTTGTGACTTAATCAGAAAGAGTGAGCAAAACACTACAAAAGAAGGTTAGGTACAGCATAGGGATTGCATGAATCACCTGGAAGAGAAAAGAGTGTGGTGCTCACAGGGCTGGAGTAATAATTCCCTCAAGGGATTACAGTTATCTGCAGCCTGGGGAAGGTTAGGCATTCTGGATCTCTTTCCCAATGCTTGTGTGTTCAGATAAGTTTCCCCACAGTTTCAGTTTTTTGGCTCTTGGATTCTTCTTGGTGTGCATGGGCTCTCTCTGGTCCAGCAAGGAGGTCCACAGAACAGGGTAGCAGAGAGTGTGGCTGAGGAGTCTCTAATCAAGACCTCCAGAGACCAAGCAGGAAGCAGGTCTGATTTTATTGCATAGTTACCATGTATATATACTCAGGCAGTAGCTAAGCAGACTACAGGCAGCCACCAATACAATTTCTAGCCAACTGTCCATGCAGCGACCAATAGAGGAGTGGGCCAGGGAGCGAGAGCACCAGGCCTCATGCCCTAGTCTGTGCCTAGGGGGTAAGCCATGTGCCATTCACATGTCTAGCATTGGGAAGTGGTTTGCCACCCAGACGCCCTTAATTTATGCCCCATATGCAGTACTCCATGCATTTGTCCCCACATTGGTGCATAGGCCTTGTATCTGTCCTTCATTGTCCTTTCCCTCTACCTACTTGTTCATAGCTAACTAACCTAACACTAACAAATGACAGGATTTTATCTATGTTATGGCTGAATAGAATTTCATTGTGTGTACATACCACACTTTCTTTATTGAATCATCAATCAATGGAAACTTATGTTGATTGCATTTTTTCGTTGTAAGCAATCTTGCAGTAAACATGGGAATGATGTCTCTTTGACATACTGATTTCATTTCCTTTGGATATATACCTAGTTGTGGGATTGCTAGATCATGTACTAGTTCTGTTTTAAATGTTTTTGAATTATCTCTGAATTGTTTTCTATATAATTATACTAATTTACATTCCCACCAACAGTGTATAAAAGTTCCCTTTTCTTCACATCCTCAACCAGTACTTTTTGTCTTTTGTATATTTTGATAATAGAAACAGAATGAAGTCTTGATGTTGCACTGAGGGAAACCCAAATAGATCATCCCTTGCAATATCATTTCTATCCTTCTAAAGGTTTAAGCTTGTCTCTTAAGAGGTATGGAGATAATATGTTTTGCAGCCCTTTATAATTCACTTTTCAGCTTTATCAAACAAAGCCACAAAAATATGGAAAAAATTTTACCTTTCTGATTTATTTTTTATTTGTTTAAATACCTATGTAGTTTTAATCAGTTAAAACATGTCAAATGTATGTAATTATAAAATGCATAATATAACACATGCACAATTTGGACTAGAGTCTAATAATTCAATTGGTATTCCCAGTGGAAAGTATTTAAATAAATATTCCATCAATTAGCAAAGACCGTCTTAATTTTTAATCTGAATTATAGAATGTCAGTAAGAACATAGATTAATTCTCTATCATTTGGACTGTAATAGTGAATAAGAATATCAATGGCCAGTCTTATTCAAACTCCAGAACCACACCTGGAGACTATTAGACATATTAATGAGCACCATCAAGGCCTGTTTCAAATGTAAAAGACCTTGAGGCTCACCTGTGGGAATGCCTCCAGCTAACTTCTTTGTCCTGGAGGTAGAAAACAGAAGGTGGGGGTAAACCCAAATGGAAGTTATAGGAAGGCATAGCCTTGGTGCCTGTTTTAAATAGATTTGATCAATGATTTTGGTGCTATTTTCAATATCTGTTTTACAGTTTTTGCTCCATGCTCTACCCAGAACCATATGAAAACTCCTAAGCTACACACCAAAATGGGTTTTTCTGCTATCAGGCCCCCTTTCACATGGTGGGTTTCTATCTCTTCTTGCTTAAATAAATCCTTCCCCATTTTTTCTTCCCTTCCGTGATTATCCAAGGATTTTATTCTTAATAATTTGCAAAACAAAAGCCCAGAGGAAATTTGCAAAGCGGGGAATCTAGTCTTGTCTCAAAACTCCGGTTTCAATAACATATTCCTTATTCTAAATAAAAAAATGGGTAAGGGATATCCTATTTAAATAAAAGTATCCCAGTTGCTCTAAAATCTAAAAATAATTTATACTTCTATTAGTATTATTTTGAACATTTACTAAATATATTTTTGGTGATTTTTCTTTAATATCATTTGGTACTAAATAATACTGTTTTAAAGTTTTGTAAAACTAATACTTTTTACTTAAATTACACCACATAGCTCTTTATTTTTATATTATTTATATTTTTACTATATTTTTATTTACTATGAAGAAACTAAGGATTTCCCTCTCCTGCAACAATTATAGTCACCATTTGAGTGAAAGAAAGAAGATTTTGACAAATCTCTCATTAGTTTGCAAATGAGATAGCTCTGGGCCAGTAAATGAGGTGAATGAGAACAATAACACACCCTAGAAGCATTCTTGCAGTAAATCTAGATCTGAAAAGAAACTCCATTGTTATCAACATGAGTAACTCTCTATGATGTACAGTTAACAAAAACCTTTCCCATTATTCTTTCCTGTTCTTATCACAATACTCTACATATTCAATAGCTGTGGCATTTAAAATATTATATCTGACATTTGAATCATAATTTTTCCTAGTTTATATTTACTTAACTATTTTGACTTCCCTATGAATAATCCATTTGTAATACAAAGAATGGAAAAACCAAAAGTTAGGTGGAGCTATTTTAATCTAAATTGTGTCTGAGAACACAGAAAATAAGTACCAATAAACTACTATTTTGAAAGTTAGAAGAAAAACCAGTTAGGGAGATAGACAAACACCAGTTTTGCAATATAATACTACTTGCTCATCAACTTTAGCATATAAGCCAGGAGCAACATGTGACCACATTTGTTCAGTGGGTTAGAGGAGGTGGTGGTTACAGAAACAGGAATTTCATGGAGAACATTGTAAGAAATTTTCTAATCCCCTTCAGGACCGAAACTCTGGAGCTCAGATTATCAATGGGGATTCAGATAATGGTAAAGTTGGCTGCCATGTGAATCAGGGGCAATTGGCTCTTCTTCACTATCCCTGGAAAGACTCATAGATTTTTGCTGATGACTTAATTCTTAGAATTTAAGCCATTTTATTCTATCTTAAAGGGAAGAATAGCACTTAATAGAAGATATTTCATAGGATCAGATATATCTATTGGATTTAAGGAACCGGATATTAAACACTAAACCTCTTAATTGGAGTCTAAAGTGACAAAGCATTAGAAATAAAGGAATAATTATCATCTTCCTCCCCAAGACATTGGTGAATCCTCAGAAACCCAAACTGCTATATTATTTTTGACCAAGTATTCAGTTGTCCATTTCTTACCCTCAACTTTTTGACAGAATTTTGGTTAGCCTTACCTCATTTCTATAAGCCCCCAAACTCTGATTGCTCTAAATCCTTAGCAAATACTAAATGGTGGAATGTGTTTACCATATCAACTTCTCTTAGGCATCAGCAAACCACAATGAGACACTTTATCATTTCTAAGGATGGCCTTAGGCCTTAGCCTAAGCAACTCCACTTTAAAACTCCATCTTAGGGCTGGGGTTGTGGCTCAGCAGTAGAGTGCTCACCAAGCACGTGTGAGGCCCTGGGTTTGATCCTCAGCACCCCATAAAAATAAATAAACTAAAGGTATTGTGTCCATCTACAACTAAAAAATAAATATTTAAAAACAAACAAGAACAACAACAACAACAAAAAACTCCATCTTAAAATAAACATGCAGTCTCACCGGGCAAGCCACAGAGCCATCCAATATGTCAATCAGGCATAGCCTGATAAAACAAGTCACTTTCTACAACCCTGATAAGAGCCAGAAGGGTATTAGGGTAGAAACCACCAGACCATATGCCCTCTCTAAGAATGAAAGATGTCACTAAGAAAGTTGGTAACAGCTGATAGGGACCCAAAGGGTGGGAAGAAGCTCTCAAAATTTATATAAATAATAGAGCAAAAGAACAAAGATTTATCCAGCTGACACTGATGCACACAAACCTGAGCACCTGATGAGGACCTGGACTGACATCCCAACTCTTCTCATCATCTTCCTGATCCTGTGTGTCATCCTCACTACTCTCAAACTGTACATTAGCCTCTTGACTGTGGTGAGAAAAGGACTTCAACTTATGACCAGGGGAATTCTCCATCAGTTCTTGACCAGATTGCTGTGGTTTGAGTGAGTGTACATCTGCTGGACTTAAGGCCTAAGACTCAAGACTTTATATCTGGTGCTTGTGCTTAGCATGCAGAGGGAATGTCTGTAATAGGTCTGTCACGAGTAAGTGTATTTGCAGTGCTTAGAAGTTAATATAGAATTGTTTGCTTTGAATTGATTGTCTACTGCAATGCCCAGCATTAAGGATTGTCATTCCTTGACTAAGAACATATAGAGTGAAATTGTATTAAGTGATTTCAAAAGGGCAGAAGCACATGGACATTCTTTATCTCTCCCCTCAATGGCAAATGTCACACATTTTGACTCCCTGATCCTTTATCCTTGCTTATCTAGCTTCCTCTTAAAGCATCATGCTTATCTATGCTTGTATCACCTTCACACTGTGAAAGAATAACCTTTCCATTTGATTTTGAGATGCAAATTTACTCCCTATTGCAATCCTCTTTCTTTTTAATCAAAGTGTCACCTTGGCATAGTCTGGAATTTTTGTATATACTATATGCTTCATGAACCTGAAAATGTTTGTGTGAGAAAGTGGGAAAAGCACAATCATGTTGGAGGTAATAAAAACACAACACAACATACTTTAAATAAAGGAAAAATTTATCAATTCATGTAAGAAGTGATTTTCTATTTCAGAAGTGATTTTGACTTAGAGGAAATATTCACAAAGATCAAATAACATTATCATAAAATAATCTTTCTCAATGTTTGACTGAATTCCTTTTTATTTACTTCTTAAGAAAACTCTTCCCATACAGAGGGCAAGTACATTCTTGAAAGATCCTGAAATGAAGACCTCTAAAGTGAAACAAAAAGAAAGTCTTGGTTGGTTGCTAGTAGGAGAGTCAGTCTAAAATGAGACTGCCCTGCCTTCTGGAAGTTAGCTGAGTTTTTCTTCTTGATGTTTTTATTAGTGCAATATGGTTACACATAATATTGGGGTTTATTCTGACATAATTATATATGCATGGAATATAAATTGCTCAAATATTTCTTCTTTTTCTCCCCTCCTCCATCCTCCCACTTCCCTTCTTCTACTCCATGGCTGATCTTCCTTCTATTCATTTATAGATTTTTTTCAGTGGTACTTTAAAGTTATAGATAAGGGTAAAATTCACTGTGGTATGTTCACTTATGTACATAACATAATTTAGTCAATTTTATTCCTCCCTTTTCCCATCCCTCTTCCCTCCTTATCTCTTTCTTCTACTACAATGATCTCCCTTCTGTTTCCATGAAATTCTTCCCTCACCCTTTTTTCCTTATTTTGCTCTATCTGATTCATATGAGAGAAAACATTTGTTTCTTTACTTTCTGAGTCTGGATTATTAAACTTAGTTTGATCTCCAGTTCCCATCCATTTACCAGCAAATGCCATAATTTCATTCTTCTTTATAGCTGAGTAAATCTCCATTGTTATATTACCACATTTGCTTTATCCATTCATCTGCACCTGGGCTGGTTCCATAACTTGGCTATTGTGAAATGTGCTTCTATAAACATTGATGTCCTTTGTATCACTAGAGTATGCAGATTTTAGTTCTTTAGGATAAATACCAAGGAGTGGGATAGCTGGATCATGTAGTGATTCCATTCCTTGTGTATTACAGACACTCAAGATGGTTAGAAGAAAAGGAATAGGGAGAAAATGTGATATACGGGGCAAAACAAAAATATAGTTGTCAATTATCTCACATATATGTTTTATAGATAAGCAAGTATGGGAATGTACATACTCCAGTTCAAATTTAGCAAGGAAAATGGACAGTATGAGAAAGAACGATTTTGTGTTTACTTGAAAGACTAGATGCTTTATACTAGGGGCTTAAGACTCTAAACAGTTTAATTAAAATGTTACATTTTTTTCCATGCAGCTTCAGAAAACTTTCTGTGAATGTTAGCTGTCACTGACTCACCTTGGTTCAAGTACTCATTTTGACCCAACCACAGTGGACTATGAGATACCGAAGTTTCAGCAACCAGATCAAAATCTAGTGCCCATCCTGAGGGAGTGGGTAGAGTCAACCTCACCTGAACCACAGCCTGAGAATGGGAAAAGAGAAGCTCTCTATTAACAACCTGGATGTTCACTGAAAAGGAAAAGAGAAGCCCTGACAGCTGTTATCTGCCAGATGGCTATCATGTTCTCTTGATAACCACAAACATAAATTCACAGAAGACCAACATCAAACAAGGTCAGTTTGAGTCCATGATAGAGTAAGACAAAAACACGACTACACCATAATCATGCTTGAGCACAGACAGATATAAGAAAATTATGAAAACCAAAAAGTTGTCCAACCTTTCCGCTCCTATAGCTTCTAAGTATGGCTGTTGCTTCTTTACCATTTAAATTTCTTCTTCATTTCTCACACTTCTTGAAAAAAAAATTATTAAGATATATAGTTACCACCTCTGTTTTCTAATAGGATGTAATCTAATCCAAACATTCTCTTCCTTGAAAATCTACCCAAAGCACCACAAGCCCCTCTTAACTGCCTTTTGTTGTTGATATGCCATAATCTTTTTTGTTTGGTATTCCTTATTATAGCAAGTAAAAACACAGATCTGTTTAAACTCTAGTAGTCTTTGGCTAGTGAGCATCGATATTGTTAATCTCCTGACTTAAGGAATCTTCACTTCTCTTTGGTGACTGCCCTTATGCACTGAAAAGACTAGAAAACCATATATTTATACTGAACAAGAAGTCTTAATATGACAGAACATGGATAGCCTTGTACTCATGACAGTATTCTGACACTACTGATATTCAGCTTCTGTTGTCATTTTCTTCAGCATCTAATGGTATAATTTCCAAAGAAATCCAGTATTCTCATTAATACAGGAACTTAAATGATGAAACATTGCTTTAGGTTATGTCAGAATAAGAAAGTAGTGGTAAGCAAAATTATTTTTCAAAGCTTTTTGAAATTCATTTCAAAAGAAAATTATTGTTTTACATTTACAAAGGCCATACTATAAAAAGTGATAAATAGGTAAATTTCACTGAAAACCTGAACATTTTGTTTACCAACTCACCTTCCCTTTGTCAGAGCTACCCAGAGATATCAACTGTCATACTGCTGTTTCTCAGAAATTCCAGGCATTATGCAGGCTGAACAGCTTTCCATACCCATGATATTTTCTTTCATATCTACTTGTACCTCTTCCTTCAGAATTTTCTGCTAAGGGGAGTGCAAATCTGGGCAAAAAGGTTAATGGCTGTTAATAACTAAATGTGTTTCCTTTTCAGAAGTAAAATGCTATCAGAGAAAATAACTCTTGGCCTCCCTTGCAAATGGCCTAAGTTTTAATTATTGTAATTCTATGTACATGCTTTGGTGGGAAAGTCATTTATTCTCTTGGAACCACAATTTTTTTTTTAATCTGAAAAAAGTAATCTTCATTCACTTAAGCACTTTCTAGGGGCTTTTGATGTTTTCAAGACCATGGGTAACCACTGGGTTCACAATAATGCCCTTTGAACTTGAGAATCTTACAGTTCTTTTGTTTTCACCTCACATTTCTTTTGTTCTTGCCTCAAAAAATTGTTATGAAGCTCAAATTAGACCATTTATATGAAAGCAATGGACAATTCTATGTTATCATTAGGACAGTAGCATGTTAAACTATTCCTTCACTGTGTCCAACCACAAGAACATATAAGAGTGGGCATTTCAGAAAAAGAAGTTGACTAAGGAGGGAGAAATATATGGTTAGAAGTAACTCTTTTGTTGGTTTTAAGTAAATTACAAGGATCTTAATATCCAAACTATACATTGTTTTCTCAGTAGTTTTACTCATTAATATATAAAGCAAAAAATTATTCTTTCCTTCCTGTCTATATTAATGTGCCTTATTCTTCCCTTCTAGTCTGCAACAACATTATGCTTTAAAGAAGGACAAATGAAATAAAATATAAACTGAAATTAGATTTCTATACTCTGCAACAAAATATCACCAACACAGCAACTTAATATAACATATATTTATTATCTAGCAGTTTCCATGGATCAGAAATCAGGGTCTCTGCTTAGGATCTCTCATAAGACTTCACTCAAGATGTTGGCTGGGCTATATTCTTTTGGGGGGGGGCTATATTCTTATCTGGAGGCCATACTGGGAAATAATCATCTTTGGAGCTCATGTAAGTTGTTGGCAGAATTAATTTCCTTGTACCTGTTGAACCTGGCTTTTGCTATTAATTGGAGGACAGGAGGACACTCTCAGGTCTTAGAGACTGCCCTCTAAGGGCTTTGCTAACATGGACACATGCTTCTTCAAGCCTACTTAGGGAGGATCTAGTTCCTTTTTAAGGGGTTTCATCTGATTAAATCAGTCACTCCATGGATAAGCTCCTTTATGATTAATTCAGTATGGTCTGTTTTGAAATCTTAATCATATCTATAAAATCCTTTCACCTTTGTCATATTATATGGCTATAGTGAGTTACAAATCCTGACCACACTCAAGGGGAGGGAATTACACAGGGCATGAAAAAAAAAAAAAACTCTAAATTTGATCCTACTTCAAGTCTAATGCAGTATAGCATTTCCTGAACTTCTCTTACATTTATTTTTGCTTTGTAAGTGGCTATAGGAAATAGAACTGCATTCCTTCAGCGAAGATAAGTAGTGCATACATGAAGTGGTTGGAGAAAATATAAGGGATATATTGGGGATACTAATAATGATAACACTTAACTATATTCCATATTCAAAGTATTCTACGTGAATTATTTCATTTTATCCACACAACCATATAAAGTAGGTACTATTAGTATATGAAGGAAAAATGAGGTAATTTGGAAGATCCCCTGGGAATATCTAGTAATATTTGTGCCCTCAGTGCTTAATGTGATTGCTCAATCCAGATTTGTTAAACATATACTCTGAAATATTCATGATTAGGGGCTAGGGATGTGGCTCAAGCGGTAGCGCGCTCGCCTGGCATGCCTGAGGCACGAGTTCGATCCTCAGCACCACCTACAAACAAAGATGTTGTGTCCACCGAAAACTAAAAAAAAAAAAAAAAATATATTAAAAAAATTCTCTCTCTCTCTTTCTCTCTCTCTCTCTCAAAAAAAAAATATTCATGATTAACATTTGGTGTCTACAATACTTATATACTTGTTGAATTAAAGCTTCTTGGCAAATTGTAATAAAAAAACAAGCTTGTTGTTAGGCATTCTGTTTCTAAACTTGACTCTGCCTTTTCGCTTGTTGAGAACTTGAGATAATGACCTCAAGTTACTGTATTATGATAATTTTCCTTTAAAATAAGGATTTGAGGACTGTGGATATAGCTCAATGGTAGAATTCCAGCTTAGCAGGCATAGGCTCTGGGTCCAATCCTCAGCACCTCAAAATAAAATAAAATATTTGAAGCTAGATCATTCATAAGGATCTTTCTATATTTAAGTAAAACACCTTCAAAATACATGAGAAATCTTTCGCACAGGATCTACCTAATAACCAAAAACATTTACAGAGATATTAACTGTATACTTTTATAGTAGAAATAATGCTAGGTGAATGGAGTTTATATTTGGGAAGGGGTTTGTTACAGGACATATCTAGGTTTGCATTCTAGCCCTGAAACCTATTAGTTGCAAGTGATTTTGCTTCTTTGAGCCTTAGTCTTCTCCCCTGTGAAACTGAAAAGTGAGAACTACCTTGCCAACTTGTTTTGAAAGTCAATTAAGATAACTTACATAAAGCAATGAGTATCATGTCTAGTGCTATGATATTGCTCACTTTCTCTTCTCATTTGACAAACAATAAATACAAAAGAACAATCTAAAACAATGCCAAATGAATTTTATCTTCATATAACAATTCAAACTTCAAAAGTATGACCTTCTGAAAATTTCATTTGGATATTTATAAACATATAACACCTTACAATAGATGTGTATATATGTGTACTTATATGGGGGGTATATATGCTATTGTGTGAATAAAGAAGTTCCCTTGTTAGCTGAATGAATCTTATAAGATGGGAGACTTAAATATAAAATGTCTCCCTTGGTGGTTATAAAGGAATGTCATGTACATTTCTGAATGTTCCATTATACACACTTTAATTGCAGTGGTATTTTAATTGCACAGTGATTGCAGTTTTATAAGCAAGACTTATAAAAATAGTCTATGTTATACTATATTGAATGAAGAATTTCAGCATTTAAGAAAATGATATAAATAAGAATTGTAAACTACATTAAGCTCTTTTTCTAAGGTGATTGCTCTTTAATTCCACCTTCACTGCCCATAGACTGAAAACAGTTGGAGAATGAACACTATAATTGACTAGCATGGGAGATTTTAACACTTACTTGCAGTGTTGAGGGAAATCAGTTTCTGCACATCTTCTGAACTAAGCTGAAATCTCTATCTAGAGCATTCCTATTAAGTGTCCATCTTATCAACCTTGCCTATATATGTTTAATTCTAATTTCTTTGTGGGATACCTTTGCTCATATAATCAAAATAAGCATGGATGTGTTATGATTTTAAGATCAGATATGTTTTTTTAATTGTACCTTTGTGGCTATTGTAAGTACTAAGAAAATACATGGTTGAAAAAATTATCTTTTTAGAAGCCCTGGGCCCACAGAATCTGCTTCTGTTCTTTTCTATGCCTTTTTTATTACTTTCTTTTTCATTTTGTTTTAAGTATATTCAGAGAAATTGATATCACTGTGAAGAAAATGCTGATACACACAGATTTGTTTAAAGGCATTGCAGCTGTTATTTATCTATGGTCCTTGTACACAGATCACATCATAAAAGAACAACTGATATTTATAAGATATTTATATTTGTGGGAAACATTTTACTTCTGAATTTAGAGATTCAACTAATTTTGCTTCAAATATTCTTCTTGGTAAATAGGTTAGAAATACTTTTGCTCATAACATGGGTATACTGTTTTTACATGCTTCAAGTCTAAGTTTTCTCCTATCCTAAAATGTCTATTGACTAAGTGAACTAATGAACAAGTTTATTTCTATCAGTTTCCTAATCTATGGAATGAATAGGTTTGAAATTATTTGGCTTTTAAAACTTTTCTGAGTCCTATATTGTAATTTTAGCTTTCTAGGCCCCCATATTTCTTGATCAGATAGTTGAAGAAAATGGATACTTTTTATTTATTTTACTTTATTTTTACTTTTTTCATATTCTAAATTGTCTATCATAATTCTGTTTGATTATTTAATGATATTAGGAATATATATATATTTCCTGAAGCTATTGAGAACAAAAAACATAAAAATGAAGAAGTTCAGACTTGATGAGATTAAAAAAATCACCAAATCTCTAATGAATTAGACCAAAATTTGGACCAATTCAGATAAAGGCCCTTTAGAAGTTACATGCCTTTTGCATTATCAGGTACCTATCACTATAGAGCTATTCATAAGTTGATAGCCTACTGAACTGGCCATCCATCCATCCATTGAATCATAATGCTGTGGATCTTGAACAGGATGGACAAGTATTTGTAGAAACCAAGTAATACCAAAAAATGTCAGGGGGTAATGATCAAAGAACCACTTAGATATATCATCATTTGAAGAAATAAATTTTTTTTTATGACTTGAAATAAAAGAATAGCTGATCAGGATAAAGCTTTTATATTTTCTGATCTTGGTTAGCTAAAGAGTGTTAGTAGAAAAATCAGTATAAAATTTTCATTAAAGTTCTAGAGTCACTGAGAGTTAGGCCATCTATCAACTGGTAGGTGGAAAACACTCTCAGCATTGAATGTCCTAGGGAGAAAAAATTTGAATTGTATAGATCTAAATCTAGATGTGTTAGACCAGGACGCAAGAAAAGACCACTGACTCCAATTAAAATCAAATTAAAGCAAGCTTATTATTTTGACTGGCCGGGCTGCCTCTCCCTCCCAAAATAGCGAGAACAAGACAGCCCTGCAGCTTTCCTGCAGCCCAGCTTTATAGCCCAGAAAGTTACACAAAGGGGGGTTACAGATAACAGAACTCTGACAAGCATCACACTAATGGTAGTTTACATTTTTTTTGTTGGCCCCAACATCAGAATTTATGAGGACCATTAGAGCCTCAGAGAGGGTCATTGTCTGGCCAGGGAAGGCCAAGATTTGTGAGGTGTCACTAAAGTTTCAGAGAGGGCTGCTATCTGGTCAGAGAGCCAGGCATGGATGAGTTCAAGGCACAGGCAGGCATTCCAAGCAGGTCAGAATTTGCAGTAATTTATAGTAAAGCCGAAATTATCTTTTCATGGCTTTGTGGAAAGATGGCTCCCAATTTTAATAAAAGATCAGGTTGGGTCTATCAGATGCTTACTTCTATAATTCATTCCATGGGTCCTTCTCACTCATAGAATTTGATGAAAGTTTGGTTGTGGTGGATATGTTAGGCATTCAATACTCATTTTAGCCTCATTCTAATGTGGTGTTATGCATTTCATAGTTTTGAAAGCTGAAAGCACTGTTTTTCTAGCCCCCTAATAGATAGGGCCCTGAAACTTCTATACATTCTGCCTATTAGATGCAGTCATACAAATTTTGAAATGAGGAAGTGTTGTTTGAATTTTTTCTGCTGCTAGGTAAGGTCATGTTCCTACACACCGCCACAAAAAAAAAAATTAATATTAGTTCCAAGGTTAATATCCAGGGTGTCAAGAGACAGAATGAGGAATATCTATTTTGATCTGGTATGCAAATGTATAGGAAGACATGGCTCTGTGATTGAAACTATAGTAGTGTCTTCTTAAAGTCCACGTAATAGGAGAGATAACCACTCCACTGGTAGGTCAGTCCTGTGTTGTTTATCATGAAATAATGCCTGTCAACTTGTTGTATCAGTTTTTCCTACTTGGTTTAAATGTGTTCTCCTTAATCTAACTAGAGGGAATTCTGTTTCATAGAACTGAAATCTGCTTGAAAAAAAATCAACCCAAATGCTCTTACTGATTCAATGATGAATTTTGTCATAACTAGAATAGGACATATGCAAGACTAAAGCAAATGAACAAGAAGTTCAAAACATTGAAAATAAAAGTTAAAAAAAATTTAGAAAAAGACACTGAATAAATTTGTTTAAAATATACATTGAATTAGGTGTTTTAGAGAAATTATGATTTATCTGAGACAAGGGTGAAGAGATACATTTTCAAGAGAAGTGGGAATAAAAGAGAAAACAGCAAAATGAAAAAACTAAAAGAAAGAAAATTCATTAAAGGAAGGCCAAATTTGCTGGGCATGGTGGCACAGGTCTCTAATCCCAGTGGCTTGGGAGGCTGAGATAGGAGGATTGAGAGTTCAAAGCCTCAGCAACAGCAAGATGCTAAACAACTCAGCAAGACCCTGTCTCTAAATAAAAATACAAAAGAGGGCTACAGATGTGGCTCAGTGGTCAAGTGCCCCTGAGTTCAGTCCCCCATCCCTCATCCCCCCAAAAAGAAGGTCAAATTTGGATTAGCAAGTATATAAAGAAAAATCACTGGGCATCTTTAACTAACATCTATCAATTCGTGTCCAATCATATAAATACAAATTTGAATGGTCCAAAAGAAGTACAACAAAATCTGTGTCCTAAAATCAGAAAGCATATTTTCATCTGAAAGTACCATACATGACAGTTTTATAAAATTGACTATATATTTGGTCAGACATATTAATAAAAATCCCTAATAATCTTTAATATTGAATAATTAGGAGCTGGGGCTTAGTGGCAGAGCACTTGCCTAGTATGTGTGAGGCACTGGGTTCAATCTTTTAGCACTGCATACAAGAATAAGCAAAAACGATAAATGCACACTATCCATCTACAAATACAAAAAGAAATTAAAGAAGAAAAAGAGTAATTAAAAGCCATGCACAATGGTGCATGCCTGGAATCCCAATGAGGAAGGAGGATTGAAAGTTTGAAGTCAGCCTGAACAATTTAGTTAGACTCCCAGCAACTTCGCAAGAACTTTTCTCAAAATAAACGAACTCAGTACCAAAGGAAAAAAAAAATAGAATAATCATATCATATTATCTTTTTATAATGGAATAAAACCCTAAATTAATAACAATAATTCAAAATACTATGACTTAACAACTAAACACACATATACAGAACTTCCAATCACTTATAATTGTGTGAATAAGGAAAACATTTAGAAGTAGCAGGAGACAGTGGGCACACGCTTATAATCCCAACAATTTGGGAGTATAAGGCAGAATGATCAAAAGGCAAGGATGATGGAGTCCAGCATGGGCAATTTAGGGAGAACCCATCTCAAAATTTTTTTTAAAAAAAGGGAGGGGGTGGCTGGGTTTATAGCTCAGTGGTAGAGTTATCCTGGGTTTAATCCCCAGTGCCACAAATAAAAAATATATAAAAGTCATCAAATACTCATAAGCTGGCACTATATGTCAATACCAATAGGATATGAGTAAAACCATGTATGATTTTCTAATAACTTAAAATATTTTAAATCTTAAAATGTGTGGCAAATATTGTTAGTTTCCCAAACAAAAGCTCCCTACCCACTAATTACTTGCTGGCAGAAATTGCTTTCCACACTTTAAGCTTAAAATAGCAAAAGCTTTGTTAGATATAGTGATTTGCATATTCAATGTAGCTGAGAAATGCTGTGAGTATCTAAAAAATAAATAAATAGATAAATGGCAATAACTCTGATATGGTGAGAATGAAAGAATAGGAAGAAAATACAGTGGTCCTTAACATTATTTAACTACTGAATCAATTGTGTAATCAATCTATTACATGAGATAATAAACTACCTTATTGTTTAAACTGCATTCATGATTATATTCTCTTTCAGAAGAAAATGATATTACTAGCAAAAATATAAATAAATAACACTAAATTAAAAATTAGAGAGCAACAAAAAATATATAAGGGAAGGAATGAACAGAACAGAAATAGGGCTCAATATTAATTAATGTTTGATAAACTTTAAAAGAAATAGATATAACAGACAAACTGAAAACTTGTTATTTGAGGGGTTATGAAATAAAGAATACTATAAGAAATAGCTAGTAAAATGAAAATAAAAAGTGAAAATACATAGATTTTGAAATAAAAGTTTTAGAAATAATACTTTAAGAAAGAGAATATCTACTTCAAATCTTTGCCAAAACCCAGAAAGCATCAAATAATTGCATATTTATGAAATATTAACTATAAAAATGTTTTATCCAAGAAGTAGACAATATAAACATCACAATTCCTCTTAGGGACTTGAGAATACTTTCAAAGAATGTGCCTGATAAAGGTCCCAAACGTTGGTAGTTTCAAAGAAAATTGCTAACAAACCTGCAGGGAGTGTAAACTCAATGATATTTAAACTGTAAAGAAAATAGAGAATAGGAAAAGTTCCTAATTACTTGTAACAAAGCAGCATAATTTATATACCTATTATTCCTTAGCCTGCCTAATTACATTGGCTAGTCACACTAAACTAATGTAAAAAATTTAAGTTACTTATATTCTTCACCATATTAATTAACAAAGAAGAAAATATAATTGTTCTCAGGTAAATTAAAAGAAGCTTAGTGTTTTATGACATTTAATAAATAGAAATCATTCTCATTCTCATAATATTTTCAATGAGTGAAAAATTGCATATGAATGTGTTAGGATCTAAAAACTTCAGTGAAATATCTCAAAAAGTTTATTCAAACTTGCTATTTATCAGTAGACGTTTCAATTTTCCATGGATTTCCCTCTTCAAAAAATAAATTACAAGTAACTTATTAAGGTCTATCCATAGTCTATAAATATTTCTTTGTTTCCAAAAGCCTTTTTCCATTGTATAAATTCATATAAATAATCTTTAGTTAGCCTATTATTTTTACTTTTCTTTATATATTTTCTTAGTATTTTTACCTACCTTTATCCTTTTAACTAAGATATTGAATGTCTTTTAAAGTTATCTTTGAGGAAAATGACATGATAAAAAAGTCATAAACATAGAATTGCATATACAAACAGGAAACCACTATAAGTTTCTAGTGAATGTTCCAGAAATATCCCAATGACATTCCATATTTTATTAAAAAAACTTTACTTCAATGAGAATTATACACATTCTTTACATGTGCATGTATATATAGTTTGTTTTATGTTCTCTTAGAATATCCTTTATATGTTTCAGTACCTATATTAAAGAACAGGAACCCATTTGTTGTTGTTTAATTGATTCTTTTTAGTTATACCTGATAGTGGAATCCATTTTGATATAATTATACAAGCATGGAATATATCTTAGATGTATATACACAGGGGAGTATTAATCAGTTATAAGAAGAATGACTTTATGACATTTGCCAGAAAATTGATGGATCTGGAGATTATCATGCTAAGTGAAATAAGCCAGTCCCCATTTGTTTTAATAGCTAATATTGCAATTGTAGCTATTTCTAAAATAAATGCAGAGAACATATTATACTCTTTATTAACATAAACACCAAAGTAAGTGATCATTGTAAAAATAAAAAAGTAAGATAGGGTTCCTTTTGAACTAGTCATGAACATAGTAAATAGATGAATTTTAGTGAATATTAATGGATACAATTCCTATGAATGCCACTGTACATTGAATATATTTGTCCTTTTACATAAAATTGTTCTACAAATGTGCAGTACTTAATTCTTCAAAAGTAAAATGAGATAACTCCTACTGTAAAAAATTACATTTAAGGATATAGATAACATATGATCATGCATTTATAAGCAACCACTCCACATGCATGCATTCATGCAGTTTCAGTTCAACTGCTCTGATAAAATTTTTTTGTAGAAGATAAAGTGTTAGGTCCTTGGCTGAAATATTGTCTCCAGAAACATGAATTAAATGTTCATTAATTAATGCAAAATCACAGTTACAGAGCATATCACTTATAACATGAAAGAGGCAGACCTAGGTTTTACCATTATTAACTTGTAATAAAAGGCATGACATTTCTGAACATTTGTTGATAAATAATGAAGTGATGTTTTGCCTTCTGTTTGTACTTTACCACAACCACTAAGTATTTGATTTAATTTCAGAAGAGAGTAGATATATGAAAAAGCATCTGTTCTTTCCATGTATATTTTGTAAAGGAGAATAAAGCTGTACTAATAGAAAACCCCCATGGAAAAAAATACCAACATTGTACAAATATCCTTATTGGCCCATTGTTCTTTGTCTTTTTAAAGTATAAATCCTATCTAATCTTTAAGAAATTTAACATCCCTTGTTATCAGTTTCCCCATGTATTAATTAGAGGAGCCCTCTTTAAATCACATTTTAAGCCTTTTCAAGTCTAACATTTTATGATACTTCTTATAGTCCTTTGTTTATGCTTACAAAGCCTGAAAATGTATATCAGAAGAAAAAAATCTGTAGAGGATCCATAGCACAGTATAATTAGAGGTCATGAATATAACATCCAAAGGATGGTATGAACTTCATTTTTTCCTTTTCATTCTCTTTCAGCACACGCAGGATCTACTTCCCATAAGCCTCCCTCTCCTTTTTTCTTTCTTTGGTTCCCTAACTCTGGTCTTTCCTCATACATCAGGATCCTTCAGAAGTGGGAAAAGGATCCTTTGGCACTGGGTTATGCTCCTGGATTTTCCTAGAAAGAAGAAAGAAAAAGAAAAGAAAAGAAAAGAAAAGAAAAGAAAAAAGATACAGATTCTTTCTCTTTGTTACTAGAGGGGTTTTAGACCCTTGAAATATTTCAGAGTAGACAAATCCATCTTTCTTTAGCAAATAGTGATGGTGTTCATAACATAACTGCAAAACATTATTTTATTTCATCTCTACCTCTTGGTCCTTTTTTCTAAGGGTGTAATACCCTTCCAGTGATTAAGGAAAAGACAAAGTACAGAAGGGGTGAAACATAAAGACAATTTCATGCTGTAAGAGAGAGTTTCATAGATGGCTCACCATATTTCTTGACTACTTACAATAATTTGAAAGCCTTCTCTAAGACCACTCATAAAATCAGAGAAAAATATGCTCCTTCAGGAATTTTGCAATTCAATAAGAAGAATATGGCATGATATAGGAAATTATAGTAAGGTAAATAAATTGTGTACCAAAAATGAGAATAAAAGTACCTTGATTGTCTACTGTTGGTAAGGTCACATGGTTTCCATAATCATTATTTGACTTATATGGAAACAGTGTCCCAGTTTGAGATCTCTTCAAGTAAATGCTGAGAGTTTCTCAAGAGTGAAAACATCCCCTTTCCATTGCTTTACTTCCTCAGCACCTGACAGTGTCTCTCACATAAAAGATGGAATAAATTTGTGTTGATTGATTGCGACATACAGCTACCATATACCTATTCCACTGTGAAGTGGGCAATGTGATATTGGTTTTGCTCACTTGTTTTGTATTGAAAGGATCTTCATAGCTCAGATTATAATTCCAAACCACTGCTGTGTAAATCAAGATAACATTAAAAGCTCAAATCCCCCATGGGAAATAATTATTGGAATATACTTGATAAAAATATGTTTGGAGGCTGGGTTTGTGGCTCAGTGGTAGAGCACTCACCTAGCAAGTGCGAGGCCCTGGGTTTTATCCTCAATACCACATAAAAATAAATAAATAAATAAAAGTTTTGTGCCCAACTACAACTAAAAAATAAATATTAAAAAATATGTTTGGTATGGATAGACTATTTCTTCTAGGAGCTAAATTGTACATATAAGATGTTAAGAACATTGGATATACCAACATTTGAGTGTGAGGCTGGATGGTGAGGGAAAACACATTACTTAGTTTTTCAGGATTCTTATTATACAGAGTTTTAAAGAATTTGTATTTAATCTCTGGTAAAGTCCAAGAACTTCCTTAAAATTTTTCTGGCAAAACAAGTTGCATTAATAGAATATTCCAAGATACAATTTAGTGAGTAGGGCAAATACTGATAAAAGAGAAAGTGCATATGTGTTTCTTGATATTTTAAGTAAAATTCACTTAAATTATTTCAGTAAATGCTTATTGCACATCTACTACATAGACTAATAAGTTAGGTTTCAAGCATTTTAAAAAGAAGTAAATAAAATGTCAAGACAATGTCATAAATACTAGTGAAGAAATGTTATTAATATTTAAAAACTGACCTTAGGCTATTAATGTTGCTTTGCTATAGAATATGCTACTCATTTTGACATGTCTTATTTACTTGTATGTTGTATTTTGTTAAGAAGTAGAATAGAATACATGAGCTTTTCTTTGCTATTTTTCTTTTTATTATTTTTAAAGTAATTTCTTCATAGCATTTTTCAGAAGAAATCTTGATTATAAAAAGAGAAAACATAGATATGTGGTAATATTTTTATGTACACCTCACAAATTCTAAGTTTTACTGAAATGCTTAAAATTTTGTTGTTTAGAAACCTTTTAGCAAACCACACAAATTTATCATATTATTGAAATTCTCTGTCCTTTGCAGAATTATTAACATTGATAATATTTGAAAGTTGCAGCTCTGTACTTTTAAATATTTGATGTTCAGGAATGTTTCCTGCTGACCAAATAACTCTTAGAAACATAGGAAAGAAAAAAATGGAAAAGACAAGCTGAGGGAAATAAATTGTTCTTAAAATACAATAGCTGGTTGAATAAAATTAAGTTGATTTTAAATGAATCTTACATTGAAATACAGTATTCAGCAAAGAGACAAAAAATATTAAGATGATTTAATTTGTATGAGATTCTTAATTATTGAATATGTAAAATGGACAAATATGACGATCATAAAGAAATACACGTTAAAATTTCAACCCTCTGGAAAAGACTATGGAAAGACTATGTCATAATGGCACTTTGCAGTGACAGTAGGACTAGAAAAAAATATGAAGGTTATCTTTATAATGTAGCAGTAAATAAGTGGGCAGATGTCTTAATTGTGATGCAATTGGCCTACTTTTCTACTAGCTAAATTTCTTTGCCCATCTGGACATGGTCAATGACCTACTTTTCTCAAGTCTACCAGTATTGTGTACTAACTTATAAAAGTGAAAAGTAATCTACTTATTATGAAAGGAAGTAATATAGTCAAAGTGATGTATGATATTTAGTAATTAATTATTTAAAAATTTTTATTGGCTCTTTTTAGTTATACAATGACAGTAGAGTCCTCAGTAATTAATTTTACTTTGGTTTCCCTTATATATTATGAGGTAGATATACCTTCCTAGAAGCAGTTTTACATTGATTCCAAATTTAACCCCAATATATGACATAAAGGCAAACCTAGTATGAACACATGTACACACATATATTTCATTTTGCTTTTGCTTTTACATCTTAACACTGTAAACATTGAAAGTACCTTCTCTCAGCTGGATTTTTTATGAAGATAGCATCAATTTTCTATTAATTTTTTTTTCAGGAAATGATCTTAAGCCTGACTCTTAAGCATCATTGCTTGTGTCCCCTTTATGTGAAATTGTTACTATTAGACTTTTTAAAAAAAATTTTTAATTGATTTTATTTTTTAAATACATGACAGTGGAATGCATTACAATTCTTATTACACATATAGAGCACAATTTTCATATCTTTGTTTGTATATAAAGTATGTTCACACCACATGTCTTCATACATGTACTTTGGATATTGCTTGTGATAGTTAAAAAAAACAAGTAGAGCTTAACTGATACATCTTGAGGAAACAAAATCTTATCTTAAAAAATTACTAGTATTTTCTTATAATATAATTCTACTAAAAATTCTAGGTTTCTATTTTCTGATTCTTCTCTTTCTGGAAATGATAGTACAAAAGTAATGCATCAAAAATTTTTATTTAACACTTATATTAACCTCAAAATGGATATTTCTCTTGGGATATTCACTACTATTCATTCTCCATGGGACATTCAATAATTTTTCTTTTTTGTTGTTGTTGTTCCATTCTTCTGTGTATTCACTCATAGATTTTTGTCTTTAAGGAATACATTTACTGAAACATATTTATTAAATACGTAGCCTGCACTGAATATTTTGGTGTTGTGAACAAGAAATAAGACTGTATTCTAAATGGATATCTAGTAACTTAGTATCTTTTATATCTTGAATGCTTTGTCTTCCTTTAAAAGCATACCTTCAGTTTTTTTTCTTGGTACCAGGGATTTAACCTAGGGGTGTCACATACCCTGCCCTTTTTATTTTTTATTTTGAGACTGGGTCTCACTAGGTTGCTTAGGGCCTCACTACGTTGCTGCGGCTGGCTTTGAACTTGCCATCCTCCTGCCTCAGCATCCCAAGCCATTGGGATTACATGCATGTGCCGCCTTGTCCTACTATAGCTTCATATTTTGAACTAAATACAGGAACATGCTTGGCAATTTAAGTCAGTTGGTCTCAGTAAAATAGACTAGGTTATTCTGCAGTAACAAAAATTCTCAACTCTATAAAGATGATGATGATGATGTTAAAGTTGACATCTGGCATATTCTACAGGTCTATCATGTATGGGGGAGGGGTGGAAAAAGTATTCTCTGTTTGTGGTAATTATTAATGGAGCCACCCTAACAGAGCATCCATCATCTGGAATATCACTGGTCATGAGCAAATTGGGGAAAGGGATATATGGATGGCCACACATTAGCACTTAAATGAGACAGCTCAGTAGTGAAAAACATTACTTCGACTCACAATTTAGCAGCTAGATGTAGCCACACAGTTTCATCCAGTCACACAAAGACCAGAAAGCACAGGTCTACCCTATACATCAATGGGAGAAGAAATAGAAATATTTGCCAAATGGTACTAATAACTAAAGAACTAATAGTATTTGACAAATAGTCTCACTCACTGATCATTGTATATTTGGATCACCCTATTTTTCTCAAGTAAACTACAACTACATCTCCTTCTCAGCAAGATAAAGCAAAGATCTCTGTTCATCAAAGCATCAAGTTTCATGTCCAGAGTCATCTTTATCTCTGAGATTGATATGTAATCTGTAATCACAATGTACATTGGATTCTGTTTTGGCAGTATCTATGACCAAAAAAAAAAAAAAAATCAACCCAAACCACAAATTACCTTCCCACTCCACCCCCCATATACAATGGAGAAAATGATTTGGTATAACTGAAATAAATAATTCTATCTAAAAAAATCAAACCCATGTAGAATCATGTTTAATAGTTCTGAAATATTGCTGGGCAGACATCTGAATATAGGGAATTATCCTTCATCGGACTCTGAATTCTTCCTACAAGGTACTTCCTAGCCACTGATTTTTTTTTTTTTTTTTTTTTTTTGGTACCAGGGTTTTTTTGGCTCAAGGGTTACTTGACCACTGAGCCACATCCCCAGCCCTATTTTGTATTTTATTTAGAGACAGGATCTCACTGAGTTGCTTAGCACCTTGCCGTTACTGAGGCTGGCTTTGAACTCATGATCCTCCTGTCTCAGCCTCTCAAGCCACTGGTATCACAGGCATGTGCCACTGCACCTGACCTGGCCACTGATTTTTAAGACCCTTTTCTTTACCATGTGGGATTTTTTTCCCATTTTATTACCATGTTGGTACATACTTGAAGTGAAATTTTATTCTTAATCCTTCTAGGAATCTATGCAGCTTTCTCATCTTGTTCTGTCTATTTAGGGAAGTTTAATAGCCCAAATAGTGCTTCATATCACAGAGAATTGCAAAATTTTTTTCTATAAGTTTATTTTTTTTCTTATTCTAATCCAGTTTGCTCATATGTAAATACAGACAGATGCGCATAATTTAAGTTTATAGAACAATTGCAATAATAGCACAAGGAACTTGCATTCCCTTCTTCCAGCTTCCCCTAATATTAACATCGTATATAATAATAGTATAATCATCAAAACCAAGAAATTAATAATATTAACTTGAGTATCAAGATTTCAATTATTGTTCTCTTCTTTTCCAGAACATTGGTTGTTATATCTTTTTAACATCCCTCACCTAAACTGCAAAAGTTTTTTTCTTCTTTCCTTGTCTTTCCATTCCTTGATTTCTTTCAAGAGTAATGATCAGAACCAGGCTCCAGGGTGCATGCCTGTAATCCCAGCAGCTCCAGAGGTTGAGAAAGGAGGATTGCTAGTTCAAAGCCATCCTAGGCTAAGCAACTCAGTGAGAGAGACCTTGTCTCTAAATAAAATATAAAATAGGGCTAGGGATGTGGCTCAATGATCAAGTGCTCCTGAACCCCCAGTAACACCCCCCACTGCAAAAAATGGAGTAATGATCAGGCTTTTGGTAGATGTACATTAACTTGGGGTTTGTCTGATGTTTTCTCCATGATTAGACTGAGATTATTCATTTTTGGCAAGATTACCAGAGTTGTCCAAAGTTATTTTAAGCCCCTTACACTCTTTCTCTTTCTCTATCCTATAACAATTCTTCCTAGTCCTAGAGTTAATGCCTTAAATTTTAGGTTTCTGTTATGGCAGTACCCCTTTTGTAGTAATCAATTTTATATGCATCATAAAGGATAGATTATGTTATAGAAATTATAATCTTTGTGTCCTAGTACATAAAGAGACACAAGTTCATTTTTCACACATGCTATATGTTAGTCACAGGTTGTCAGGAAAGCTTTGCTTTGATGGTAGCTTCTTAAGTTTTCAGGTTGATGAAGCAGTCACACTTTCAATATTTCTAATCATCTTGGAAGAAAAAAGAGAACACTGGAATATCTTAAATTAGCACCTAAATAAATGTACAATCTTGGAAGTGATCCATCATGTTTTTCAGCTCACTGTTTTCATTTAGTAATACATCCTCACATAAATATGAGGCAACCAGGAAATACAATTCCTACTATGTGCTTGGAAGGGAGGACCAGAAATATTTTTCAAATAACATCAATTAAAATCACATTTCTACTATAGTATTGTTTATTTTACAATTATTTTTTAAATTATGTTCTGATTTTGTACTTCATATATAATGGGAAAATTTTAAAAAGCTAAAATGTCTAAATGATAAACATAAATAAAATTATTTCTAATTCATCCATCAAAAATTATGTACAAGTGTTTCTTTTTCCTTGCATTTGGTTTTCTGTACATGTATGTGTGTATAATGAGAACTACATTTCAGAATCAGATTTATATGCTAGTAAATATCATTAATTAAGAAAATTTTACAACTTCAGCATAAATTCTTTGAAATGACTGATTCATTAAGTAACTGAATATTATTTCAGCACACATGAAGACCTTAATATACATTTTTATTTTTTAGATGTGTAATTTTTCATATTCTATCATAAAACCCCTATGATATAATCAACTCAAAATAAATTTCTTCTATTTTCTATTTAAAATAGAATATGAAAGCTAGACCAATTGTCATGAGAATTTGGTTGATTTATTATTATGCCTGGAATTATGCAATCATAAATAAATAAAATCATTCCCACACCATACCTGACATCTCATGTAACAAGTATCAACCCCCTTTTCTCAGTGGTAGGAAGTCATCCAACCTTGCAGAAGTTGACTGAAAGTATATCACCTCTCTCTAAGTAGAAGGAGGGACTCTAGGTCTCAACCAACTCATTCTCCAGCAAACTGAAGTAAACTCCCAGGATTACATTTTGCTCATTGCCTCACACCCCCATTAAATTGTTAATTGATGTTAGTTATAGATATTACTTTTCATGATGTAGAATTGTTATTATACTATATTCATATAATTCTTAATATTAAACTATCCTTTCATTCTTGAGATAATCCTCATATTTTTTCTCAGTAGATGAATAAATGGTTGAGTTTGTTTTCATGAAATCAGGTATTCTCATTTGAATTTAATTGAGATTAGACTATTGCAGAAAAATGATTTTAGATAGGTAGGTGTTTGTGTGCACATGCTAATGCATATAAGACATTGGTAATTATTGACAGCCTAGCTGCACTGCATTCAAAATCAGATTGCTTGGCTTTCAATTATTTCCTGCAAGAATACCAGTTTATTTGTCATGGAAATATTATCATAGGAGAAAAATAACATATCATCTTTACAGAGAATTTTTTGAGAATTTTAAACTTTGACATATTTTTCAAATTCTTCAATGTTAATTAGTTGGTTTGAGTTTTATCTAATTATGCCAACTCAGGTAATATTTAAATTTTCCATAATCATTTATTTTCTTTACATTGATGAAATGTATATATTATGTCTATAGTTTTCAACAGATCTGTAATTCTTCTCATTTTTGCTTCAAATATTATTCAACAATTTTTATCATAAATTTTTTATCATAATTTTTCAAGTTTATATATAAAATATTTTGAAAAATAGTTTATCTGTTTTTTTATTGTAATTGTTCATATTATAGTTTTATGAATTTATACTTTAAATGTTCTGAACCTTTCATGATTTTTATTAAATTATTTTTCCTTCTAAAATTGAACATTTAATTTAAATTATTCTGTAAGGAATATATTTAAGCATGAACCTTTTCTCAATGAGTAGAGCTTTGACTACAACTCATGTGTTTTAATAAGTATTATTCTCACTATTTTCTAAGTTAGCTTCAATTACATTTTTCTTATGCTTTTCCAATTTCCATATATTAAAAATTATGCTTATCATAACAACCAAAGCAAAGCTTATACATGAATGTTGATATTGACATCTTCTTTACCCACAGATTATATAATTATGTAATTTTAATATACTTTTCCACCTTTTGTGCTTCTATAGATAATTTAAATGTATATATATATATATATAATCACCTTCATCAATGTGTTTACAAAGATGGGATCATTCTATGTATACTACTTAACTATTTTTAATTTTCTTTTTTTCAATAGTATACATTAGCCTCCTCCCACTTTTTGTTTTGTTTTGTTTTGTTTTGTTGGTATCTGTGATTGATCCCAGGGTTGCTTTTTACCCCTAAGCTACATCCCCAGCTCTTTTTATTTTTTATTTTGAGACAGGGATTCCCTAAATTGCTTAGGGCCTCACTAAGTTGCTTAGGCTGTCCTTGAACTAGCCATTCTCCTGCCTCAGACTCCAGACTAACAGGGATTATAGGTGTGTGCCATTTTCACTCCACTGCCTCATTACATTTAAGTAATCTCTTAACATTCTCTAGATTTGATGCTCTCTAATGAAGGATTTAGCTTCAATCTACAAATTATATTGCTCAGTTGTGGTCTATTACTCTTTGTAACTAGTGAGATTCTTTCTAAGTTATGCCAATTAATTTCAGTTAATTTAATTTGGGGTATGAGGAAGCTTTATTTTCCTTTCTCCTTTGTCTTTGACTCAACAGATATTATTGGAAAGAACATGAAAGAAGATTATGTTGACAATTTCTAGCCAGGATCTAGAGTTTAATATTCTTTCTAATTTATACATTCAAGTGTTATGCTTTTCAGCAAGACTTGCTTCTCCATCCTCTTCATATATGGATTTATTTTCTCTAATGAGCATTAAAACTTAAAAGTCAAGTTTCTCAGCAAGGTATACAATGACTTCCATTAATTATATCTCCTCTTCTTTCCTCATTAACAACCACTTCCCACCTTCAAACAGGCAGTCAGACATTACCCAGTTACTTTCCATTTCTAGATTATTCCTTGCTCTTCTGGGCCTTCTTATCTAAATTCTATTGTTTCTCCTCCAATATCTTTTTTCATTTTCTGATCAATTCTTACACATCTTTAACAATTAGCTTGGGATTCACCACTTCTGTCTCACTTAACTCTTACACCAGTCCAATTTCAGGATCATTGGTTTCCTTTGCAACTGTCTATAATAGCATCTATCATCCTGTTTTTGTGGTATCTGACAGCACTCAAAGTATTTTATGAGTTTCCTTGACTCCTCACATGCTGCATGTACTTCTCTATTTTGTTATATTTAACAACAAAACCAGTGGTACATCTGGGTGTGGTGGTACATGCCTGTAATCCTAGCAGCTAGGGAGGTTGAGGAGGAAAGAATGGCAAGTTCAGGCCAGCCTCAGCATTTAGCAAGACCCTGAGCAATTTAGTGAGACCCTGTCTCAAAAGGAAAAATAAAAAGGGCTGGGGATGGGCTGGTGTTGTGGCTCAGATGTAGAGTGCATGCCTAGCATGTGTAAGCACTGGGTTTGATCCTCAGCACCACATAAAGTAAAATAAAGACATTGAGTCCACCTATAACTAAAAAATAAATATTTTTAAAAAGGGGGCTGGGGAATGTGGTTGAATGGTTGGTTAAGCACCCCTTGAGTTCAATCCCTGGTACCAAAAACAAACCAAAAAAAAAAAAAAAACAAAGAGCAAAACAAAACAAAAAAATACCAGTACATGCCACATAATTTAGCATTTAAACTTTAATATGATAACTAAAACATATATATATATATATATATATATATATATATATATATATATATTTACTTGTTTATAAATTAGGTACTATAGATATAGATAACAGGTATTGATATGGACTTAAATTATTTGATGTGTAAACACAGAATGCAGTGGCAATCACCCATCACCAACCATATTTAAGCCATAATTCAAAGTGATTTGAAAATTGAAATCACTATAGAAATGATCATTGGGATTACTACTAACAACATTAGAAAGAAAACTTGCAATATACCTTCATTTGAGGAAGCATGTTCATGACCTGAATATAATTCAATATAACTATAAAAGTATCAGTGGACTCTGGAATAATTTATTTAATCAGAATAAGGCTCACTATTCATTTAATCAGAATAAGGCTCAGTTTCCTCATTATTAAGATCAGGAATTTGAGTTAGATGTACCTTCTATCTTTGACATTTTGTCTATGATTATGGGTTTTACTTAAATAAAACAAGTTCATTAGATAACCTGGGTTTTGTGATTATAAATGGGAAAATAATACTTTGTTCACAGTACAAATAGTGTATGATACAAATAATTTCACTGTGTGCTTTGCAATTCATTTTCATGTAGTTTGCCTTCCAGAAAGCATGCATTTTGTCTTAGTATTAATCTTATTTTTCTCTTACAATTATACAAAGTAACAAAAGTGTTCATTACCTTTAAAAAATATATGTAAAGATGTCTCTGTATGGTTCTTGAAGAACTGTGAAGTATTTATAACATGGTACAACTTCACTCTCATGTCTTATTACTTTAAATGATATTGTGCTCATATTTATTATATATGATACACAGGATCCAGACTGAAGTTTCATGATAACTACATCTAGTTAACAGTTTCTATGGAATCATTTTTCTGAGCTTTATCTCCAGTGTTGTACAGCACTAGGAAAGAGTATTATGTACTTTTCACAGTCAACAAATTTATCAATTAAGCTAAACTAATTTTGAAAAGTCACATATATTAGGGAAGGAAGCATTCATAGAAAATTGAAGGGAAAAAAGGGAACCACTTTTTTATTTTAATGACAATAATACCTAATAATGTGAGATTTTATTTTTCCTCAAGAAACACCCAAGACATGGGGTATATTGCTCTGTGTATTTAAAATGGCACTAGCAGGCAGGAAATCTTTATCTGTATGTATTTTTGTTAAATTGCTTAATTCACTTCTGCACAAAAGAGCAAGACATTTCAATCCCCCACTCACCTCCCACCACCAGTAACTTTTTGTGACAAGTAACTGAAGCAAGAATTTGGAAGGAACATGCCATTTGAAACCGAGTTGTAGAACTGGTAATTTCAAACCTCAGAAAACTGATTATAGTGTTTGCTCATCTTCTAAGACAGGGAAATCCAAGAGAAGAGGGGAAGAAAAAAATTGTAGCTTGGAAATTGAATTGACTCTCTATACTTCAATAAAACAAATAGCAAAAATAAATAAATAAATAAGACTTCTTTGTATCATTACATAGTTTCATGTTTAAGTCTGAATTTGAACTCCTTGAAGAAACAGAATTTACTTGAGGAAATTCTAAGTGCCGCTGTCACTATAGAAATTTCAGGTGCATACATGGCAACAGTCAAAAGTCCTGGCATAAAACTCTGTTGAAGTGACTTAATTAAAATGTTGCATGACTTGACAAATGTGATAAAACATGGAGTTACAGATATAGTGTAGTTGTCCATTTCTGTGTCTATTTTATGTCAGTGTGAGAAATTTTTCAACTTACAAAAACATGGAGTATAGAATTTTAATGCAGGAAAGAAAACCAAATGATATTTGATTACTCTCCACTTCTCTCTGCCCCCACTTGAAAGATCTGGAAGTTGAGGCTCTGAAAGGGTAAGTATTAGAGCAAAGATTTCTGTTAGTCCATCACAGGGCTGGAATTTAATCTTATAACACTCTTCCCTTAGTTTTCTCTCTTCACTGCCCTGACTCCAGTATTCAGCTTTCATTGTTTTTTTGTATATTTTATGTGATTTGCTTTTTTCATTGCTTATGGAGCAGGAAGATTAATTAACCAGGCCTGCAACCATGTTTGGTTTCCTAGACAATTCCTGGTTGCTATGGCTGTGTCTAGAATGTCAAGGTTTTACATTGCCCTAAGAGTTCTGAAGGAGAAACAGGCAAAATCCAAGTGCCAGGTGCCAGAACATTTTTTTTTTTTCTGCTCCAACTTGATGTAGTCACTCGCTGTGGGATTCCCATACATTAGGATCTATCTCTGCCTAGTACACAGGATGATGAGAAAACTCAGGTAGGATTTTTTTTTCCTAGGGATTTCGTATGAACTGATGTAATATGTAGGTATTTTGGACTGACCTTTTATATCTTATGAGTTCCTGCTCTAACTCCTGCTACTAAGCATTAGTAGATAAATTATTTCCAACCAGTGGCAGTGCGGCCAACCTGTATGGGGTGGAGGTCAGATGTGGCTGTGGTCCTTCACCTAATTTCTGATCTATCATCACATGAAGACAAATTGTTTTGATACAGAATTGTTAAGAATTCAAACTCTGGGTTCAGAGCTAACAGTGTGATCTTGAGGAAATAGCTTGAGAACTCTGTGCCTATTTCTTCATCTACCAGAGGAGATAATAATAAAACATTAATCACAGAATTTTTGTGAGTGAAAAGCAACCCAGCTATTTAATTGAAGAATTTAGCATTATTTCTGACATAGAGTAGCACTTGATAAAATTCATCTATGATTATTATTGTAATGGCTATTCTATTGCCTAAGCAATAATTACTACCACTGTCTCCTCACTTCTAAAAAGAGTTTATTTGAGTCTACTGCTACAAGCTCCTAGGTACATAAATTCCAGATAGGTTATTCATTCTTTACTTCTCTGATAGCACTCCTGTATAAAATACAGATTGCATTATATAATTATTTTAAAAATAAGATGAGATCTGAGATATGACAGTCATTAAGAGGGTTTTTGTTTGTGTCTTTTGGTCAGGTGATGCTGTAGAGATTTTACGGAAATATGTTTGCATGGTGAGGGCAGGGATAAATAAAGGGAATTTATAATCCTGAAAGGTTCTTTAGAAAATAATTTAGTACTGGGAATACTTGTGTATTTTGGTGGTGCTTTGGGAAGTTCTGTAGGTGTAACATAAAAAGTAAATTGTCCAAATGAAAAATAAAATATGACATTATCTGTTACCCCATTGAATGTACAACAGAATTCATGGCAATTTGCAGCTGTTTGTGGATATAGTGTATGTGCTGAAAGCCTAAAGGTCTTTGGAAATTTGAAACCTCATAGCTAATAAAGAACACAAATGAAAATGATAATGTTGCAGTTTCAGTAGGCTGAGTTTTGGATTATTTTATAATTATGATGTTATGATTTTCTCTTATGAAAATACCAACAATTCACTAGACCAGTAAAGCCTAATCAGTTGGTGGCTTGCCAATTATGGTAAGCATAGCATTTGATTTGCTCCTGTGGTTGCAGAAGAGACTGCTTATTTCTGAAGAAGAAACAAAGAAAAAGCTCATTTAAATAATACAATCCAGAAGTTAAATAGAGAAGGGAAAGAAATCTGCCCTGGTCTTCAGGGCTGGCCAGGCTCTGTCCAACATGTAATCATCTATAACAGCCTTTTCCAGAAAGACAGTTCCCATGAAATATCAGAACTAACACCACCAATGATTACATTTTATACTGTTTTTTTTTTTTTAAAAAGTTTATTAGTGAATTATAGTTGTACATAATATTGGAGTTCATTTTGACATAATCATGCATGCATGGAATATAATTTAATATACTTTAGTCTTTAGTACTTCTACTTTCCCTTCACTTCTCATCTTTCCCCAGTTCCCTTTCCTCTACTGGTCTTTCTTTTACTTATTCACTTTTATTTTTCAAAATAAAAATATTTCTCCCCCAAATAGTATATCAATTCTCTTAGATTTTGATTCAGATTCTTACTAGTTGATTTTTCTTTCTCCCAGAGCTGAATAAATGGCCAACAAAGGGAAGCAGAGAAGAAAAGGTAATGTGTTAGATTGTATTTTTGCTGAGAAATTTTTACTTACTCTTGCCTCCCCCAACCCAAGTGGTGGAGTATATTGGTCTGAAGTGTCCTTGTGTTTTACTACTTGCAATCTTATGCTGCTTCCATGTCATGACACTATCTCTGAGCTAGAGATATTCAAGGAGGAGAGATGCATGGAGAAGATCTGCTCCAGGTAATCCTATCCCAGATTAGGTAATACCCAGTTTACTCTCTAATGCATAAAAATTCAGTGCAAGTGTTGTATACAACTCAGATTTTGTGTTTGTTTCACAGTGTCATAGAAATAGGTAACTGACAAAGTAGGATATGCTGGACACCAGTTTTCATTATTTCTGTAACTTTTCAAGTTCCTTTCTCTTCTTACTAAGCCTGAAGAATATTGATGAGGGAGTAAACTGATAGACATACCTCTGCTAAAGTCATTATGTGCTTTCCAGGACCAAGTAAAACAGCCAAAATTATATTTTCTTTTGATGTATATCAAATGGCCTCCTTAAAGCTTGTTGTTTTTAATTTCATCTATTGTTTTTAATCTACATCCTTTCATAAAGACTCTCTTTATACAAGACAAATGATCAGTGGGGGCTCTATTACTTGTCTCTTTTGCTCTGATTTTCTTGAATTTTCCTGTGATGATTTACACAAGCAAAGCCTTGTCTTGGATTGTTTATTCAAACCCAGATCTTTATTCTTAATATTTTCTTTTTAGCTCATTGGTAGTTACTATTTTGTATTTCATTAAGGAAAATACCACTATTGAAACTTCAATAAAATATATGAGATGGAAAATGGAGTAAAGCATATTCATTTTTATTTTTTTTTAGAAATGCCTTTTTACTACTTTTAAAACTTTCAAAATTTTCTTTATCCTCTGAAAACACATGTTACAAAGTTAATCAAATCAATCAGAAGTATAAATTAAAATATCAGCTTACTCTTTCATCTTCATTCAGGTGAATCTTGCCAGTTTTATGAAGGAAGATTCTAGAATTTAGTTCTTTGATAAGCTATGAAAACGTTTCAGTATGTTGAATGGAATACATTCAACAGAAAAGCAGAATTTACATAAGATTTTTGTACATACCTCTGGTAATTGCATGATTTATTTAAAATTGGTCCATAACTTTCTTTTTTTCTTTTCAAAATACAGTTTTCTCTTATTCAGGTCTCCTTTCTTTACTGTCTTATAGCTTGACAATTCTGAGTATTATAATAGTGATTTTTCTTATTATACACTGTTTCTACTATTAGAAAATCTTATAAGTTCTAAAAAATACCACTACTTTTGATCTTTTTTTAAAATATTTTTTTTCTTTTTCAAGTTGTTGATAGACCTTTATTTTATTTATTTATATGCAATGCTGCGAATCAAACCCAGTGCCTCACATATGCTAGGCAACTAGGCTACCGCTGAGCTACAGTCCCAGCCCACTACTTTTGATCTTGATACAACCCTAGTCAATCCATTCTCTACCTGAGTCAAAGTGATATTTTAAAATTCAAATCACAGGGGCTGGGGATGTGGCTCAAGCGGTAGCATGCTTGCCTGGCATGTGTGCGACCCGGGTTTGATCCTCAGCACCACATACCAACAAAGATGTTGTGTCCGCCAAGAACTAAAAAATAAATATTAAAAATTCAAAAAAAAAAAAAATAAATAAAATAAAATAAAATTCAAATCACATTACCTTGAGACAAAAGATGACAATGGGGTTGAGAATAAATCAGGATTGGGGTCTTGTTTTTCTCATATTGAAGATTGAGCACCCAAGAAATGCTGAGGCAAGAGCAAAAAGTTGTATTTAATGAATAGAACAGAGAGAGAGACACACACATACACAAACTCCTCCCCAGAGGAGGGGATCCAAAGCTGGTGCTTGAGGGAGTTGGATGTCCTTCCCCTTTTATAGATTTTAGATTTTCTTGTTCATGCCCCCTCTTCCCATCCAACCCATGTGACCTAAATGGTGGAGTGATCCAAGGGTGGAAAAGAAGCCAGCCACCCCAAAGGTAACAGGCAGGAAGGGAGCCACCCAGCAGGCTACTCATTAACAACTCTTTGCTGGAAGGAACAATTCCCTGGAGGCAGGTGACCTTAGTAACAGGTGAGGAAGGGGAAGTGCTTTGGAAGTATTAGCATTTTATTTCCTTTTGAATCAGCTGCCAACGTCTTGATTCAATCACTCATTGCCTACACTGACTATCTTTTGAGCCCTCCCAACCTTATTTTTTACTTAAACTCTGCAGTTATTTGCAATAGCACTTGTAGTAAAATCTAGTCATAAATATAGTCCTAAATCTTCTCAGTTTCCCACTGTGGTTTCATGCCAGTTTACTATCTTTCTTCATATCTTCTGAACACCCTATTTCTGGAAAACTTTTCCCCATGTCAGTATTTAAAACTTCATCTGCCCAATTTCTCTTCTTCTGGCTCTCAAGTTACACATCACTTCTTCAGATAGCCCTTCCCAGACTTCCTGTCTGAAATAATTGAATTAACACTATCCTTTCTGTACATTTCCTTCATCATACTATTGAAATTCATGATTATATAATTTGTGAGAACTTTAATATCTGAATTTCATCCACACTAAAAGCTGCATGGTTTAAGGATTTAGTTACTTTTCCAAAGACTCCATTCAAAGCAGTACTTCCTACAAGAAAATTTCTTTTTGTGGTAGTCTTTTTTCTTTGTATTAACAAAATCTCTGTACTTATTTTATCTCAGTATTGCTCAGAGTAACCAACACTTTGCAAACATTCACACTCTTGTATAGGTTCTGGATTTGCCTGCTCCTCTGGCCCTGTCTCCTTCATTTTAGGAGAAAATGCTGTGAACCAAATTTTGATATCTCATCTCAACTCCATCACTTCCATTATTCCTGCACAGGAACCAATGAAACTTAGATGGAGAATGGGGCATCTCTAACTTTCATTGTCTAGCCTCCTGATTATTAGTGAATAGCTTGAATAGAGTTCATCTAAACTTACTCTTTCCATGCCTACGAACTATGTCCTTTACAGGTAAAATCTAAGCTAAAATAATAGTGGGCCAAGGCAGAGGTGGGTGGGAATCAACCTGTCCCTCTTCCTACTCCCAATAACTTTGACTTCTTAGGCAAGAATATATAGAGATTTCCAGTCTTGAAGCTTTAGGACAACATGAAATTATTTTTCTTATATATTTTTTATTATTAAATTAAGAAAGATGGAAAATATCTCTTTTACCCTGTAAAAGGATTTCTGGGGTTTGTGCACAGTGCTATACAAGCTACCTTTCCCTATTCACTCCTAGTAACTAGGTCATAACAATCAACACTGTCTGATGGTGCCAATAGGAAAAAAAACAATTATCTGATAATCTTCAAATTTATTTCTGTTGGTTCAGCAAGTGAACTGGAATGAGCCAACATTCCAGGTTCTGATATAGCCAATTTGTTTATAAGAAAAGGCTGAAATTAAAACAAAACAAAACAAAACACTTTTATCTGCCTTTCTAAGTCTACTCATTATTTCTCCTTTAGTTTATGTGTATGCATGTATGTTTGGTATTTGGTATTGAGGGAGTGCAGAAGAAGGAGCGGAGCACCCCACCTGAGTCAGACAATCAACAAGAATTTTACAGGGCTGATTTCTTATAATGCACGAAGGACTTCTCAGAAACTTTAAAAAGCAGTTAAAATTTTGAGTGAAGGTAATACAAATGCCAAAAATGGGTGGAGGCTGAATGCTGATATGAAATTTTTGGACTAAAAGAATGGTAATCCTGTCAGAGAAAATAACTTATAGATTTAAATAAAGTGTAAGCTGTGGGAGTCTGAGGAAAATTGACATTTCAAAAACAAGCAAAAGAAAAAGAAGACAGGGAGACAGTTCTCCATTTGTGTATTGTATTTCTGCATGACTTGAAAGCATAGCCTCCAAGTATCTTTTTTTTTTCTCAATCCCCTTTTTAAAGATGTTTGTATAGTGAACATCCTTGAAAGACAGAGCTAGTGTTTTTTTCTGGAATAAAGGGCAAGCTTGTTCACTGCCCTGAATAAAAGTTTTGGATCTCCTAAGCTCAGGATTCCTTTCCTGTTACTGCACCCACTGTGAATGAGGGTTTCATCTGGCCCTCTTTACAACACCTGTTGGAACCCAGACTCATGGAACACAAATGATGATACTTTGGCTACTGCTACTGCCAGTAATAATAAAGTCTTTTGATTCTGACCAAGGAGTCTTGTGCTTTCTGCAAGCATCTATAAAACTATTTCAAGCTCACTTATGAAAATCTCACACTGTTCATAATGTGCTAATAATAAAAGTAAGAAGCCAGAGAGGTTGAACAAAAAGAATGGAGGTTTCTACAATGTTAAGTATAATACATCAATGGAAGAGAGAATGGGAGAATATAGCTAAACGAATTCCACTACTTGTACACTCTTATGTTGTCAGAAACCAGATCAGGAAACAGAGCATCACTAGCAATTCAAAAATCCTCCTTGTGCTCTCTTCCCCTGCTCTGTCAATAATTACTTTCCTGACTTCTAATAGTAGAAATTAGTTTGGTTTTATATACACCAAAACATATACTCTGTAGTTGGTGTCAAATTTCTTTTCCTCAATCTTTATACTGTGATATTGATCCAAAATTGTTAAGCATAGTCAAAGATCATTAATTCTCTTTGCTTGTGGTATTTCACTTAATGAAAATATTGGGATATGTTTATTGTTCTTACTATTTGGGGGCATTTTGATGGTTTCTAGTTTTTAGCTAATATGAGTGATTTGCTATGAACACTTTATATATATCATTTAATGAACAAATAAACCCATTTCTGTTCAGTTTATATATGTGAGTAGAATTTCTGGCTCAGATTAAAAACATGTTTGGATTTAACAAATACTGCCTATTAGATTTCTTTTTAAAAAATATATATTTTTAGTTGTCAATAGATCTTTATTTTATTTTATCTATATGCAGTGCTGAGAATCAAATCCAGTGCCTCATACATGCTAGGCAAGTGCTCTACCATTGAGCTATACCTCCAGACCTTGCCTATTAGCTTTCTAAGGTGAATTACATAACTCCAAAACCCCACTAACAGTCAATAGGAGTCCTCCTTTTAATTTCCACATCCATGCTAACATATGGTATTTTAAGTCATTTTTTCTCATTTTTTTTGCCATTTTGGCAGGTTTGTAGAATAATAATTAATTTTTAATATAACTCTATGCAGATTTCTATGGAGGGGGAGCATCTGGGATGTATTAACCATATACTGTGTACTGCTCATCATCCTTGAGATTACTTATAAAAAAATAAATAAAACTCATCATAGTCTTCTGAGGAGAAATGAAAAGATGCCAGGAAAGCTTTCCTAAAAAGAAGTGATGCTTAAGTATAGTTTAAATGAGAAGATATACATAGAAAAAGTGTGGAAAAGGACATTACACACTGAGCAAACAGAATTTGCATAAACATGGAAGTACAAGAATTTATGGAAAATTCGGGAAAGGAAAATTGTTCTAATGTGGCTTAGAGGACATATGAGGAGTGGATGGAAAATTAGGTAATGTTTGTTCATATATTACAGAATGTATTTGTATTTTTGTGTAAGTACAAGTGATAATATATGCATTGTATAAATGCATATGTTTTTCTTGGTAAACCAAAATAAGTGCAATAAATTCAAGTTAGCAAGTGTGATTGAATGTCTCTTACAATATAGGTGATATAAATCATTTAAGCTCTTTGAGCCTCAGTTTTTTTATCAAAATAAGAAAATTATAATACAGGATTATTGTATTGAGAGATTGGTTTTTGTAAGACACACTAAGTACTCAGCATATTGGAAATATTCTGTAGGGAGAATAACATCAGGGAGTTAACTGTAGTGAAGAATATTAAATACAAAACATAGATTTTATTCCCAATGAGATTATAAACTCTCTCAGAACAGAATTCTTTAAAGAACAAAAGGGTAAGTACCCATTAACCTACTCATCTTTTAATATAATTACTAAAAACAGTAAAATTTTCTGGACCAATAATTTCATTTCCCAATTGCAGACTCCCACCATGAGGTCACTGAGGAAAGTTTTGAGGGTGAGTACTGACCTCAAATATTAAAAATAAATAAATAAATAAATAAACTCACTATGGTATATTCCTAGGACCCCCTTTCCCTTTTAGGTTCAGCCACCATGTATTTCTCGCAGAATAAGCATATTTTTCCAATATTGACTAACATTTTAAATTTGATTACCTTCTGCTATGTAAAGTTTACATGAAGTCTTAGCCATCTACATTGTTAAACAGCTAAAAATTACTACTCTAGTTTAGTTTTTAAAATATTAAGACCATGATAAATAATGAAGACTATTGAAATGTTTAGAGGAAAATGAATGTATAAAACATCTAAAATCTTTAAGAAAATTTGCAGTCTATATATCACTTTGAAAATAATTCAAACCTTTAGAAATAAACTGAACTATGTTTTTTACAAATTAAAGTGACAATTTATAAGTATAAATTTTTCAGATTGCTAATGCCCCTGGTAACAAATAGCACTACTGTAAATGAAAATTATAATATTCTGACATTCAACAATTTTATTGTATTTGAAACCATAATTGGAGTAAAAGGTTATTAAAACAAATTCAACTTTAAAATGTTGAATATCCACATTTATGCTAACTGGAAAAGGCCTAATGGAGTAGAATGCAAATATTAATCATGACTATAAACTGAGTAATGCATTTAAATAATAATTCCATTTTTCAGAAACATTATTTATTGTTTTTGCTTTGGTTTTGATTTGGTATTTTATTTGGTTCTTGCCAGACCCAGGAATTGGTCTCAGAAATTTTCTGTGGCATAGTTATTGTTTTAGATATACAGTGTTTCCTAAGGGATATTTGATGGCTCTTAATGAATAAGAGAGAAATAGAATATTTATGGTACCTGCATTGTTAATGTTTTGGTGTGAAATGTAGATTTGCATCCTAGGTAGTACTTTCATGACACTGGACAAGTTACTTGAGCTTTCTACATTCCAGTTTTCCTCTGGGGATAATCATAATACCTTCCTCTTACACTCCTTTCAATTATTTGAGATAATAGCTGTAAATTATATGCATCACTGTACAATATTGGGTTCCCCAGAAAACTATGATGTGGAGATTCACTGTAGTGTATTTATGTATGTATACAGGAAAGTTAAGGCAAATTCATTCCATTGTCTTACCTATTCCTGTCCCCCCTCCCTTCCCTTCATTCCCCTTTGTCTAATTTATTGAACTTCTATTCTTCCCCTCCTCCCTTGTTGTATATTAACATCCACATAGCAGAGAGAACATTGTATATTAACATCCACATAGCAGAGAGAACTTTGGTTCTGGAGGTTTGGCTTATTTTGCTTACCATAATGGTCTCTAGTCCTCTATTTTCTCGCAAATATCATAAGTCATTTTTATGGCTAAGTAATATTCCATTATGTGTATATACCACATTTTATTTATCCATTCATCTGTTAAAGGATAACCTAGGTTGGATCCATAGCTTAGCTATTATAAATTGAGCTGCTATAAACATTGATGTGACTGTGTCAATGTGGTATGCTGTTTTTAAGTCCTTTGGGTATTTACTGAGGAGTGGGATAGCTGGGTCAAATAGTGGTTCCATTCCAAGTTTTCTGAGGAATCTCCATACTGCTTTCCAGAGTGGTTGCACCAATTTGTAGTCCTACTAGCAATGTATGAGTGTGCCTTTTCCCTACCTCCTCACTACCATTTATTGTTACTTGTATTCTTGACTGTTAACATGCTGAATCTTAAAGATCACTCATGAGGTGGAGGTAAGAAAAATGAATCTTTTGAATCTATACAGATCAGTGATTCAATGTAGACCATCTGAAATGAAGGAATGACCTTGGCTGAGGCTTCTCTTCAGCTGAGGCAATCAAGAGGGCTTGACAGTTTGAGGGATGTCAATCAGTATCCAACAGCTGTAATAATCAGCTCTTTATTCCTCATGGGGATCTGGGCAGCACACCAGTGTCCATAAAATCAATGAGTTTAACAATATATATTATTATGAGAAGGGTCATATTTCATATTATAAAGAAGCCTTAAAAGTTTCATCTGATGATTTTATTTAATTCATCTGCACTGTTTTTTCTACTCACATTTGCTCTTCTATATTGAACTAAGCACCCTATAGAGTCTTGCATATCATACAACACTTAGTTGTCATAAAATCATGATAGGATTTTTATCATGTTCAACAAATTAACTATGAAGAAATTGAGGTCAAAGTGGCATTTTTAAGTTTTTGATTTTACAAAGCTACCATATGGTAAAATATGAAATCATATTCCAATAATTTTGATTTATGAGTTAATTCTAAGAGTTAATTTAGAAATTTGGTATGCTTGGACTTTTCTATAATTTGTAACTTATTCAAGATATTTTTAGAAATCTCTTAATGCCTGCATGGGTTTTACCTTTTTTATGCTGTAAGCAACAATTATCATATTGAGATTAAAATGCTAATCTTTTTATTTTATATAATTTATAAGTAACCTAATTATATTGATTTCATTTCATAATTAAAATGTGTACTTCATTTGGGTAGACAGGTAAATCTAGAATTTTCATAAGTGGCTATATCTGAAGCAAGTATCATTACATTTTACATAAAATATATCGGCTCCCTAATTTCTTGCTATACTATTTACTCATTTTTATCTAGAAGCACAACTGAACTGATTAAATGAGGAGTTACCTCTTAAACACCAGTATTCAAAACAGAATGGACTGAAAAACTCACAGGATTTAATGTTAAATATATTAAGTAATCTCCAAGAAATGAGGAACATTTATTAGCTTTGCCATATCAAAAAAAAGGGCAAACGCAAAAGTTGGTGAATAAAAGTTGTAAACATTGACAGCACTACAAATACTGGACAAATCATATCTAAGTTTTTTTCTATATTTGGAAGAATAAAGAACATAAAATTTTATATACCAACAGTCTATAATCATAGAGATTTTTGATACAATGACAATAAGTAATCTTCAATGAGAGATCTTAGTATGAAAATAAGTGTGTTAACCAATCAATCAATCAATGGTTAAAAAATGCATTTTCAACATCATTGTCAGTGTAGAAAATTAAACAACCTGGAATTTTTCTTTCTATGATGACCTACAGAGAATTGTTCCTTAAGGGAATCATCCTTTACAAAGGTCACATGATATTTCCACAGGAAAGCCTAGATAAGCTCAGTAAACAAAATTGTAAAACACAGTATACAAAATGATAAAAACACATAGTAAAAAAATATATCATGAGCAAAATTCAGCAGGCATAATAAGAGAAAGTAATACCAGACACTGAAAAATTTGAGAAAATATAACAACTAATGAATATGTTCATTCAAGCATTATCCACAAGAGCCAAGATAGAGAATCAGTTCACTTGTTCATCAATGGATGAATGGTGTGTATGTGTGTGTGTGTGTGTGTGTGTGTGTCTGTGTCTGTGTGTGTATTTACACAAAAGAATATTATTCAACCTCAAAAGCAAGGAAATTCTATCATTTGTGACAACATGTATGAATTTGGAGGACATTATGTTAAGTAAAATAAGTTAGGCACAGAAAGACAAATACTGCATATTCTCACTTAGATATGGAATGAATGAATGAATGAATAAATAAATAAATAAATAACAGAAACAGTAAAATGTTGGCAACCAAGGGCTTGCTTGAGTGTGTATGTGGGGGGAGTTGCTTTTAGGGGGAAGTTAGTTAAAAGATACACAATTTCAGCTTTGCAGGAAGAAAAAGTTTAACATATCCATAGTATAACATGATGAATATTTTAATAGCCATATATTGTATACTTTAAAGTAGCTCAGAGTAGATTTAAGTGTTCTCACCACAAAAAAAATAAGTATGTAATGTAATGCATAATTAGCTTGGTTTAACTATTCCACAGTGCATTCATATATCAAATCATCATGTGAATTACCTGAAATATCTACTATTTTATTTGCCAATTTAAAATAATTTAATAAAAATATAAAACCAATAATATGAAATAAATTTAACATTAAGAAGTGAAATAATAGTCAAACCAAAGATCAGAAATTGTTGAAGAAAGTGTCAGTGCAATCAAAAACAGGTCTGAATTTAGTGTGTAGGCATAAAGAGATGGGAAACATGGAAAATATGTAAAGGTATAAGGGTTGTAGTAGTAATTTCCTGAGACTTCTGTAACAAATTACCACAAACATATAGCTTGAAACAACAAATTTTATTCTCACCTACTTCTGGATGCTAGAAGTCCAAAATCAGAGTGTTGGTAGGGCCATGCTCCCTCCAAAGTTTCCAGGGGAGAATCCATCCTCGCCTCTTCTAGCTTCCCGTGACTCCAGTCATTCCTTGGCCAGTGGCCACATAACTGCAATCTCTGCCTTCATGTTCACATGACCTTCTCATTTTCTCCCTGTGTGTCTCTCCTCTGTGTGTCTCTTATAAAGACACTTGTCATTGAATCTAGGACTCACCTGAATAATTAATGATGATCCCAGCTAGAGATCCTTAATTAGATATTCAAGAACCATATTTCCAAACAAAGCCATATTCAGAGGTTCTTGGGTTTAGGATATGGACATACCTTGTGGGCGCCCATGAAGAGAAGTTCTAACTTAATTTGAATGAGAGTTAGAAACATGAAAGAAGAAAATGAGGGAGGGGAAATATGTGAATTGGTAATAGCTGAGAATTTTCCAGAACTGGCAATATATATGAATATATAAAAAGAATGTACATATAAAATAAGTGATCATGGACAGCAATAATGACTGAAAGATGTTTTCCCATTTAAAAGAATGGTGAGCAATAACACAGTAAACAAATGAGTAAACCTAATTAAGCATTTGCTATATGAAACAAAAGTAAATATGACTAAACTGGGATCATAAAATCAAGATGAAAGTGGAAAAAAAACTTTATGTAGACATTTTTTATCACTAAATCTTCAATGATGAGATGTCTTCCCATAGTCAATATTTTCCAGAAGAATGTCTAAATTTTTCTTGGCTATGTTCACCATTCTATTAACTTATATTTTATTGTCCTATATTCACTGAACTGGAAAATAGGCTAGTGTACACAATTACAAAAACTGTATCAGCAGATTGCAGATACAAAAAGGCAGAATATTAAACTAATCTTGGACCTATTAGGAAGGTGTGATGATAAGAAGATAGCAAAAAAATCATTATGGAGATTGGTAATGAGTGATTAAAATGTTAAGCATGCAACTGAAAATAACAGAAAATGATGGAGTGGATTCAGTGTTGCTGAGAGGTATTGAGGAAGCAAATGGGTCATGTATGGTACAATGAAGTCTGAACCTAGAAATAATGGGATTTATATGACTATGTTAGATGAAAAGGATATGCAGTGTAGGTAATGAAAGATTTAAATGTAAAATTTAGTACCAGAGCTTTCTGAGAAAGGATGAAGCTCAGGAAACTTTCCTTTATTGGAGTGAGTAGTTGGAATAATGAAAACTTGAAGGTCACTGGAAAGCAGGAAATTAAGCACTTGAGAACCTCAATTTTTGGATAGGTAGACATTGAAATCACCCATAATAGCAGGATCTGGGATGGAAAGGACAAGATGAGGCAGGTCTTTAATAAATAGGATATAGTCACTGAGATGATAGTAAATGGTATCAAGGGAGATGGCATATTTTTTTCAAGAGGAAAGAGATGTTACTTGGTCTTTGAGGAAGTCTATCCTGAAAATAGTGGTGGAATACACTATTTTCTCTGAGATAGATGAGAAAGAGGAGCACAAACAGTACACTATGAGAAGGTATCAGACAATAACTGTTTTTTTAAGTAGCTCATTCAGATATAAGACAGGGGAGTGGATGACATATTTAGTGAAGCAAGTAGAATTTAGGAGCATTTTTCCAAATGCAAGCACTTAGAGATAAAACCTTGGATGCACAGACAAAGTGAAAAGGAGATATAGAGGATTAAAAGCATCATGAGCATCATTGAAGCAGATACGTAATAGGAGTGGTTTACATTTTGGGCCATGACCAATGATTGCAAGCAAACAAAGCATGTTGAAAAAGGCTATTTTAGGAAGCTTCCAAAAGTGTTATTGTCACAGTTCAATGGTAGAAGGGAACAGTGACAGCCTCCAGGTCATGAAATTGCAGCTTTGTTACATGAGATTTCTAGAAAATTTGCCCAGGTTATAGCACTAAGTTTTCTGTTTTCATCTTTGTCAGTGATATTTTTTCCTATCTTTTGTTGAGTGTGTCTTCAAGGTATTTTAAAGGTAAATTGGTATATTGCATTAATTTTACACAAGAAATTATATAATTTCTATACAGCAGCCTTTTTCATAGGAATGAATCAATAGCTAGAGAAGAACATCTCATCTAAAATTCACCAAATGAAAGCTGAGATTCAAAGAATTAAGTCTACCCAGTCTTGGACTGGTCCTGACAAAAACTCTTTGTGGGGTGACAATGGCTTATGCCTATTTAAGATAATACCATTCCGTTATTATTCTCAAAGTCCTTAATGTAGAACTAGATAAAAATAAAATGGAGGGCTGGAGAGATAGCTAAGTTGGTAGAGTGCTTTCCTCACATGCACAAGGCCCTTAGTTCAATCCCTGGCACCACAAAAAAAAAAAAAAAAAAAAAGGTGGGACGGGGTGGGGGCAGGAACAAGGTCACTTGGATCTGGGGATTTAGCTCAGTTGGTACAGTGCTTGCTTTGCATGCATAAGGCTCTGGGTTCAATTTCCAGCACCACAAAATAAAAGGTAAAAATAAACTGGTTCGTTGTATAAAAATGGAGGTTTACCTTGAGGATACCAACATTATTTTATTATTTGTGTGATATGTACAAGTGCTTTATCTAACAGATTTAGAAGTTGAAGGCTCAGAAAGTCACTGATGACATTTCAGGAGATTCAGCTTAAACAATCCATTGCCAAACAAGGCCAAGGAACCTGTGATTTCTGAGGGGAATGTCCCCAGTGATCACCGTGTTGATTTCAGTGTATCTAAAACTATCAGGTGGACCATAGCACAAGGAAATAAACATTAAAAAGCATCATACAAGTAGTGGTGTAGGAGCTTGAAATAGGTGAATATAGATGACACAATTGAGAATATTGCTCTGGAAAGGATAATTATAGAGCCATAGCATTATTTTAGAGTCACAATGGCAAATGACCAGAAAAGTTATGAGATAAATAATTGATTAAATTGAACTTGATGTTAGAAGGAGCTGACTCTGGAAAGTGAGAAAGGAGCAAATACAGTTATATTCCTCATAGCAAAACTTTCTTAAGCACTTAGAAAACCAGTTTTCCTTGTATTTTAAAATGTGGTGCTTCCATCAGGGCACAGTGGCTCATATCTGTAATCCCACTGGTTTGGGAGGCTGAGGCAGGAGGATCACAAGCTTGAGGCATGCCTCAGCAATTTAGTGAGGCCCTCAGCAACTTAGTGAGACCTTGTTTCAAAATAAAAATAATAAGGGCTGGGGTTATAGCTCCGGGGTAAAGTGCCCCTGGGTTCAATCCCCAGTACCAAAAGAAAAAAAAATGGTCCTTCCCAAAGGACCAGATTCAATTAGATAAGGACTTTGTGCCAGAATGAAATTCTGCTTTTTTCACTAAGGAAAATGTCTTAGTGGAAAAAAAAAAAAGTTAGTTGAATCAAGTAATGTGTTTAGTGATATAGTTGACTTACATTCTGGCAGAAACTTGGTTTGCAGTCTGGTAATAATAGTTCATAGTCAGGCAGCCAATATGTGAACTTGATGTAGCATAGTTTTACATCTATCATTTAATTTAATCTTTAGATCAACATAATGAGAAATAAATACTAACCCCATTTTTCAGGGAACTGAGAATCAAAGAGTATAGTTTACTTAAGTTTCTGCAGTTAAAAAGTGCTGATTGAGGATTTTCAACGTAGAATGACTCCAGAGTCCTCTTGTTTAATTATTATGCTTTACTGACATTCAGGATATAAATGGACTTTAGACGCTTTTATACAATAATATTTAATGAAATATCATTTACATTACATATTATAAAATGATAAAAATGGATGTGTTTGGTTAGATTTGGAAAAGTGGAAAGTTTGACATCTTACCTCCTCAGAATCCATTGGCGTGACAACCTGCCTTATTCTGTGTCTGTACACACAGGTTGGAACAATCCAGACTAGATTGTCCTAAAGTTTGGCATAGTTATTAGAGCCCAAATAAATTCTATTTTATTCACTAATATAACTGCTATGATTTCAATGTGTCCACAAGGTTCATTTGTTGGAAACTTAATCCCCATAACCCCAGAATCCCTTCTCTAGAACCATGAGCCACATAAGTTTCTATTGTTCATAAATTAGTCTGTGGTATTCCTTTATAACACTTTTAAAGTGGACTAAATTAATGACCAAGATGTATATATTAGAGTATACAAATTATAATTTCACTTTTAGGTGAAAACTATAGTTATAGAACAAAAAGAAATAAGTATTCAAAAGTGTGGGGGAACATTGTTAGGACCATTCCAAAATCTACCTAGGAACACCTTAAGTCCTTATTTCATGGCTCCTACAAATGTCTCTTTACTATGTTTTTATTGGTAGAAAGAATCAAGGGGAAAACTTAAGTATGATAAAAGAAATATGACTCTTCAGTCTATTGCTTTTGGCTAAGTAAATTCATGTTAATTCTATTTTTAAAAAACTTGGAGTCAGGGGCTGGGGTTGTAGCTCAGTGGTAGAGTGCTCACCTAACACCTGGGAAACACTGGGTTTGATCCTCAGCACCACATAAAAATAAATAAAAAAAAGGTATTGTGTCCAACTACACCTAAAAAAATATTAAAAAAAAAAACTTGGAGCCAGGCACTGTGGTGTATGCCTGAAATCTCTACAACTCAGGACGCTGAAGCAGTAGGATTGCAAGTTGGAGACCAGCTTTAGCAACGTAGTGAAGCTCTAAGCAACTTAGTGAGAACCTGTCTCAAAATAAAAAATAAATAAAAAGAGCTGGAGATCTAACTCAGTGCTAAAGCATACCTGGGTCAAATCCCTAGTACTCAAAAAGTAAAAATTTAAAAAAAAAATGGAGAGTACTGAAAGCATATCAAACTATGTCAATGCTATGTTATTCTGAACACCTTGTTAGGATCAGTTGCCTTGTTTGTTTTGAAAGACCCTAGCCCAGTTAGCCTAGTTACCTAAGGCCAAGATATGAAACCAAGATACCAGGCAGGCCATAAACAGGTTCAGGCACCAGGCATGCTCTCCGGACAACCGGTTGAAGAACAGAGCACCTGCATCCTGAGGCATAAATGAATAAACCGGAACAGATAAGCAGGAACAGAAAGAATAGAATGCAGACCTGTGGTTTTTGGAATGCAGACCTGTACCCCCTAGGTGGCCTATGTGCTAGATTTAAACAAACCAATAAGAAACCTGTTGCTTCCCGCGAAACCTGTCCCAAACCCTATAAAAATCTCTGTATCCCCAAGTCCGGTGTGCCAGTTCACCAAAGCTCCGGCTGAGGTTCTGCTGGGCACCCGCAGGCGCCTGTGTCCCAATAAACCAACCTCTTGCTTTTGCAGCCAGTGTTTCGTGTGATTCTCCTTGGACAGGGATACGGGGGTCTTTCATTGGACGGGGGTCTTTCAGTTTGTTTGAAATATAAAATTTTTCCCTTTAGTGAATCAAGTTTTTCTTAATGCTCAGAGGGATAAAGTTTGAATTGCTGCTATGATAACTCAAGTGTGTATATTGAATTATATTGAAGGCTTGACATTGTATTAAAGAAGTCATCAAAAAATCTGTAAGTTTTGCATTTCTTCCAGGCATAAATCTAAGAATAAAAATATAGAGTTAACAAAGGGACTTTGTAACATTAAAATGCATTATATGGAAATAATCATATAAACCAAAAATGCTACATGCCATAACCTTATTTTCAGTAAAATAATTTTATACCACATATATGAATAGTCTTAATGAGTGATCAAGTAAAATAGAAACCTGTTGATGCAATTATTTGGCTTATCCTTCTCAAAATATTTCTTACAATATGCTTCTGTTACTAAAACCATAACTGACAAATCCACAAACATCATTCAAATAAATATTTCTGATTATGCAGTTCACAATTAAAGAAAATACATTATTAAGTATCAAAGCATTTGCTAGTTCCACTCACATTCTGCTAAGTAGTAGTTACTGTCATTTGCCATTCCATAATTTACACTCCACTCAGACTTAACTTCTTGCAGCTTCTAAAACAAACAAAACTGTTTAAGTCTTGGATGCCTGCTGACACTGTTCTTTTTCTTTTGGAACCACATTCCACTTTTAATAGAGTAATTAATGCTCCCTGCTGTGTCAAAACAAAACAACCTCCCCCGGACAATCTTGTCTTACCACATGAAGATTTACTGGATTTCATAAAATCGAAGTCACCATCTATTGTAAGATGCATCATTTTGAGTAGCATTAAAAAAGAAAAATAAATTATTCCAATTAAACTATTGCACAGTGTGCTTCCTTATCATGTTAACTTTTAAGACATTTTACAATTAAAAAATGTTTTAAAATAATGTTGGAGGGAATGGGTCAGTGAAGCACGTAAGAATCAATGTGATACTATATTATTCTCCTGTATATAGTCTAGTGAGGATTCCACAGCTGTAATTGAGGCTATGCTGTGATCAGGGCATCTGGGCTTTTTCCATCTTGAAGCTTCACTGTATCCTGGGGACTTCTCAGAGCTCTTCATAGGATCCCTTTCATCTGGCTGGTCAATAAACCAAGAGAGAGAAAGAGCAGAGGATGGTAATGGTTGTTTCATTTATTTTGGTTAGAATGTGTTGTTAAAAATGCTAAAATTAACTAGAGGACTGTTACAAAGGTCGTATGATAAACTATATTCCAGCATAGAGTTAGAAGTCATTAGCAATGGTGAGTCGATAATATACATTTTGAGATCAGTGATGAATAGTATTTTGTAAAAATACATTTTTAGAAAAAGAATACTAATTTGTTTTTCTAAGTAGAAAGAGGTAAGAATAAAGTACAAATAATCAAGAGATAAATGTATCACTTTAGATTTGAAAATGCTTATACATATAAACATTTATATATAATATATAAAATAAATTTTATATATAATATAATATAAATTAATATATAATATATAAATTTTATAAATAAATTTTTATATATTATATATATATGTGTGTGTGTGTGTGTGTGTGTGTGTGTGTGTGTGTGTGTATGGTGCTTGGGATCAAACCCAGGACTTTACACATGCTAGGAAGTGTTGTGCCATTGAGCTATATTTCTAGCCCCTATTTCTCTGTATTTCAACTACCAACTTTGGGCCTTTCAAATACTACTTATCTATGAAAAATAGAAATAAGTGATTTTTAGAAATCAATTCATATGTTGACGTATATATATTTATATATATAAATATATTTATAGAGAGAGAGGGCATGTGAGATATGTTTGGTATAAATACAGGTAAAAAGGTCGTGTGTGTGTGTGTGTGTGTGTGTGTGTGAGTGTGTGTTTGTGGGTGTGTGAGTGATAATGATAACTAGCATTATTGAGCCTCTCAATGTATCAGACACTATTCTCAGTGATTTTTATATGTTATCACAATAAATCCTCACAACAAGCAAATAAAGTAGGTGTAATTAACATACCATTTTATGGATATGGAACCCAAGGTACAGAAATTTCACATGAAGATAATACATTTATAAAGTTTCAGAGTCCAAACAGTTTGACTCCAGAAACTGGGTTCTTAGCAGATTTAGATAATTCTTACCAAATTAGACAATTTCCAGTAACATTAATGAATCAATTTGGTAATTGATATCTAGAGGAAAATTAAATCTTAATAAATTTTATATCTTTGGTGTATGGATATAAGTAACACTTTACAGTACATAATTAAGAATGGATTAGAAACTCTTCTTTTCTACTCCTGCCAAAACTGTACAAACAGGATATATAACCATAAAGAAATAGCAGACCATCACTCTACAAAATAATTGTAATCTTCCAAACTGTTAAGGTCAAAAATACAAAGGGTGAGTAACTAATTGTTCTAAAATAATGAAGGCCAAAGAGACATGATAGTTAAATGCAACACATTTATTGGATTGGATCCTCAATTGGGAGTGAAGGGGGATAGATATGAAGGAATTTATTGAGTAAATGGACAAGATTCGAATATGGCAGGTTTGGACAACAGTATTTAATCAATGTTAAATTTCCTGTGCTATGATTATATAAAAGAATATACTTATTCTCAGAAAATATACACTAAAGTGAGTGTGCATGTTTGTATGTATGTGTGTATATGTGTATGTGTATGTGTATATAAAAGGAAAGAATGACAAAGTAAATGGGGGAAAATGTAAATAAATATAAACAACTGATGAATCCAGTGAAGGGAATAAGGGAAATTTTCTTGCAACTTTTAGATGTTGAAATCATATCAAAATAGAATGGAATGTTGCATACGGGAAGCAACATTATAAATTATTTAATTTATAAACTTATACAAATATAGATTAAGAAACCATCAAGCATTAAAGCAGGCACTGAGGATCAAGTGAAATTGAAACTAAGTATTTTTATTAGGAATGCAATAATCTGAGAATAAATGTGTGAAAGTAATAAAAACTTTCAGTTAATTAGGGAAATAGGATATATCCATTTAATTTTTAATGAAAAAACTATCAAGAGAATAAAATAATATATCCCAGATAATATAGTATTAAGATATATTGGCCCTTTTCACAGCAAATGTGCATTTTTACCATAAGATTGTTTCTTTTCCAATGCACTTCTGATTGATAACATTTTTTTAAAGAATATAAGATAGGTACTTCCATTATATTCTGTGAGTTAAGAGCTCTAATTCTATTTTGTAGATGAGGAAACTGAGGCTCAAAAGCATTGTTTGTTCAAGGCCACACAGGTACTATACTTCTTGGATTTCATACCCACATCAGTCTGATTCTAATCCTATATTTTTTCTACCATAGCCCCTTGACATTTAGTGAAAGGTAATTCATTAAAATATATGTAAAGAATTGAAATAGGTAGGAACATTTTCAATGAAAAATGAGAGGAGATTCTTCTGGGTGGCAAAATCGATTTTTTAGTTCTCCTTTTGTTATGAAATGCTAGCCTTTTACAAATTAGAAGTTTGATCTTTAAACAATGGCTACTTTCAGTCAGTTTATTGAAGACAAAAAAGAACTAACAATGGAAAGAAAGAATACAAGGAACACTACTTTTATTCAATAATGTTCTACACATAAAAGTGGTTGATTAACTGAAAAATTTCACTTTTCACATAGTCATTCTGACACTGAGCAGTTTTAGACACAGTTGGCTGAAAACCAAATGATTCCTTTGAGACCTTTTTCTACTCCTAAAGCAACGTGCACCTTAAAAAACTCTCCTTGGCAGGAGCCTCAAAGCTGCTGCAGCATTTTGTATGACAAAATATCTGACAGGAATTCTTATGACTGGGACAGCTATTAGGAGCCCAGGAAATATGCCAATAGACTGAGTGATCCATCACCCTAAGAAGATGTGCCTCCTTGGCTTTTTCATTCTATTTTAAACAGAATCATAAAGTAAACTTGAGTCATTGATATATGAAATAATTTTTGAAATCTTGCTATTGCATTAAATAATTATTATATAATTAATATAGCGAGGCATGGTGGCACATACCTATAATTCTAGAGACTCAAGAAGTTAAGGCAGAATGACTATAAGCTCAAGGCCAGCCTGGGCAAATTAGCAAGACCTTGTTTCAAACCAAATGAATAAAAAGGGCTGAGGATTTGGCTCAGTGATAACGTGATTCTTGGTTCAATCTCTGGTACCAAATAATAGTAATAATGATTAATTAATTATTTAGTTATTTAATATACTTTAATACACTACACTTAATGCTCTGCAACAATGATTGCAGAAGTTCATTAGAATCTCTTTTGGGAACAGCAGATTGCTACATGCCACTGTCCAAGTCTCTGCTTTAAATCTGGGGTGATGCTTGGTAATTTATGACTCTAGCAAGTTCCTAGAGGATGTTAATACTTCTAGTCTAGAGACCACACTCAGAGAAGCATTGGTCCAAAATATTTGTAACATTTTCAGATTTTCAAACTAAGATTACTCATCAATCTTCTATAATCACATAAAATTCTTTGTATTAAAAATATAAATATGTAAACATAAGTATCTTTAAAAGACAATGACTCCAACTTATTCAACTGATGGACCTTGATCTTCACTGCCCCTCACAATAGATATTAGGTATATATGGCTATTTAAATTAATAAATGTTAAATAAAGTAAAAAGTTTAGTTCATCAGTCATACTAAGCACATTCAAAGTCTCAATAATGATATGGGACTAGTGGCTATAAGATTGTACAGAAAAGAACATATTCTTCATCAAAGGAAGTTGCTTTGGATAGTTAATGGAGTCTTCTTTTCCTTTTATAAGCTGACTAAACCCAGGATAGCATTTAACATAAACAGAGCAGGCAGATCCATCTGTGACATGGTTTCAGGCATTTGTCCTTCTTCTCTATCCCCCTTCATCTCAGAGAATCTGTGCACACACACACACACACACACACACACACACACACACACACACTTTTTTTTATCATTCAATAGCTAATATCTAAAATCTGACCTTCAATGATTGGATCCAATTTAAAGACATAGATGCATACACATGTGGAAGATTGTCCTTAAACATTTTAATCATGTACAACCCTGTGAGTCATAAGAGTTTCCCAAAGTTCTGTTTGAAGGTTTGGATAGTTGAGAAAATTAAAATTGCCGCAGTCTGGCTGGGCAGAATTCACGAGCCACTTATCAAGCAGAAACAAACTTTATTTTTAGAACACACACGCCAGCACCACACGAGCTCTTCAGGAATTCCCTCAGAGCCCAACTGCCACCACTGGCTTCCCACAAGCCTCTCAACCCCCCTACTCCTCCTGCTCTTGAGGCCGATTGGCTGGGTCTTGGGGGCGGAGCCAAAAGAGTCCCCCCAATGAGCAGCTCCGTGGTATTAAAGGGCAGGGAAACAGCCAAATGAGCATCAATGCAGAGGAGCCAATCAGCTGGCAGCTGGAAGTTTAGTGGGGCCCCTTCGGCTGTGGCTCTCTATTTAAACAACAAGCATGTGGCTTAGGGACCGTGCCTGCCTTAGGTTGTCCAATAGTACATATGGTCCTTACCTGTCATCGGATGAGATGACCTCAAGGCGTCAGCCTCCTGTCTTAGGTTGGTACCATTGCAATTGGATCTTACCCATCACTGACTACCGGTCCAGTATACAGCCACACCTGTGGAGAGGTCTTTGTACCAGCGGGGGGCAGGGGGGGGTGAGGTTCCTTGCCCCACCTCTGTTGGCCCCCAAATTTTAGCTGAACGACCATCACAAGCAGAAGGGAGGAGGATACACCAAGCCAATTCACGGCTTTTTTTGGAAAAATTGTACCACCGATTGCACCATCAGCAAAAATACCCCAATACTACCACAAGTCACTGCACCAACAGATAGTTCACAATGTATACAAGTGATACATAGTCCAGGCAAGTTCTGCAAGCAGTTCAGTGATAGCTATTGCAGAAGCTGTAGATTGGTTTTATCTTTGTCTTCACTGGAACTGGAATGAAGATAGGAATTCTGGCAATAATGGCTAAAGAAAAAATTATGTAACATTCCAGCAGGCACTAAAAGAAAACAATTTTCTTAACAATTTACATTATCCTGAACAGAATTATTAAATATAATGAAAAGGAAAGGTGAAAGTAAACAAACAGATCTGTTAACCTTCTTTTTTGTTCACATATTAAAACAATCCTCAACAGCTGTTTACCCAATTTAAATTAAACCATTTAAATCACGTGAATAAAAAAAATATTTGGATCCATTGTTTCATGAGTGCTTATCATATATGATATATGGACATATGTACATAAAAACATACAACACAAAACACAAGTGTGCACACATAATATAATACATACAACACATAACATAATAGTAAAGGCCTTATAACTTTTTACAGGTGAAATCTCCATTGCAATGGTTAAAAACTCTATAGTCAAAAAATAGAACTGATCAGCAAAACATTAACCTAGGTCTGTAATAGAACTATTCAGCAAAACATTAACCTAGGTCTGTATGAGCTCAAAAAACAAAATAGAACTTCATAATGTGGGAAAGGGCAATAATAAAATAGATATTGAAAAAAGCATCCTGGTTCTGTTGCAGATGTAAGGATAGCCAAACTGGAGTTCTGGATATCTGTTATGGATTTGAGCCAAATCATCTTCTTTTTGGTCTGTAGAAATCGCTTTAGTTAATCTCTCTGGAATCCAAATCGGCTGCTATTCTCCCTGTGGAAACACACAAACAGACCCCCGACTCCAGACAATTACTGGGTCAGGACCTTTCCATTGTCCTGTTAGAATATCCTTCCAAAGTGCCTTGTGCTTATGTACATTTTTTGGACACATATGCCTTTCCACAGCACTAAGCCCTGATGAATCCAAATTTAAATAGTTTAGAGTAAAAAGGGTTATTTTAAGTTTATCTTTGGGGAATATATACCCCTTCCCAATTCCATCTTTTTGCTTTAATAAGTACATTTTAATAGTTTGATGAGCTCTTTCAACTATGCCTTGTCCCTTTGGATTGTATGGGATTCCTGTTATATGAGAGATGCCAAATGATGAGCAAAATTGTTTAAAAGAGGTAGAAGTATAACCAGGGGCATTATCTGTTTTTAACTGTTTTGGAACGCCCACAGTGTCAAAATTTTGTAAGCAATGAGCTATAATATCTTTAGTTTTTTCTCCAGCATGAAGGGAGCCCATCAAAAATCCAGAAGAAGTATCAACTGTAACATGCATGCAAATATTTTAATTTTCCAAATTCTGGCAAGTGTGTGACATCCATCTGCCAAATATGGTTAGGTATCAGTCCACTAGGATTGACTCCAAGATTAACTTGTGGTAAAAAGGTCACACAATTTTGATATTGTTTTATTATTTGTCTAGCTTGTTCCTTGGTTATTTTAAAACACTTTGTAAAGTATTAGCATTAACATGGAACCTTTTATGAAAATTTGTAGCTTCTTCTAGTGTAGAGAAAACATGTATGTCATGTGTAGTTTTATCTGATAAATCATTGCCCAAACTAAGGGCTCCAGGCAATCCTGTATGTGCCCTGATATGTCCTATAAAGAATGGATCTTTTCTGTCCCAGAGTAGACTTTGTATAGTGGAAAACAAAATAATAAAACATATTTGATCCTGGAATGTCAGTCAGAAGGAGCTGACAGAAAACAGGAGAACATGCCATTTAGGAAGTCTGGAAAAGCTTCAATTTACTACCCTGTCTTCTAAATCAGTCTGAATATTATATTGTATCCTTTGTATGGTGCCAACTGGATTATGAAGAATACAGAGCAGGCAAATATGAGTTCCCATAAGAAATTCTATATGCTCATTTCTTCACTTGATTTCTTTCTATGGTTTTGTGAGATGTATTTGGATCTCAATGCCTTAAGAGACAAAACCAATAGGACTGTTGTGGAGAGGACATGAAGAAAGTATGCTTGAATATATTTAGTACACTGTTAAGACTAATGCAAATTTTGTGTTTTGTATTTTTCTCATGTTAAACATTGACCCTCTAGTTGTGAAAGCTGATTAACAGCTTTACAAGAAACAATGGCAATACAATCCCAGAATTTATCATCTTCCTTTCTCTGAAATAGGCCTGTCAATTGAGTCCACTTTGTAGTACTATGCAATGATAAAAAGCAAGATATTTCAGCCTTTTAAAGTTTGACATATTTTATCTATAAATATAGGATGGATATGGTGAGCAATATTCTGAGACCACTCTCAATGTCCCTTGTCCACCTTTGTGATACTCCTCTGCCTTTGAGTGTGGGTGTAACCTTTGAATATGATATTACTCCCATGATTATGTTAGATTACATGACAAAGGGATTATGCACATGTCATTAAGAGCTCAAGTCAGTGTGAAAATAAGGAAATTATCCTAGATATAGTTATTTGGTTACCACATACAACCAAATGAACCCTTAACAGACACTAAGCATATCCTAATTCAAGAGATTATGAATGTGAGAGATTTCTGTTCTTGGCATTGAAGAGGATGGATATAGAACACCTCTAGGAACTGAGAGTAATCTCAGATGATAGCTAACAAGGGAGTGGATAGCTCAGTTAAACAACAAGAAAATTAATTCTACTAACAACCTGCATGAGTTTGGAAGAAGATCCCAAGTTTCACATGAGAAAGCACTCAGCTGATATTTTGATCTTAGTTCTGTGAGATTCTGAGCAAAGAACCTACTCATCCTATATTCAGGTTATGATCTATAGAAACTGATAGATCATAACCTGATGTGGTTTTTAACTGTTAGGTTTGTAATCGTTTGTTACCAAAAGAAAACTAATGCATTGCACCATCACTTAGAGACTGGCTTTTTAGCATCTATTATTTGAAAGTAGGAGACAGTCTGTAGCATATTTATATCTAAAGTATTTGAAATCATAGCATGATATTTGTATTTGTTGTGGTTCAATTCTTCAGGATTTAGAGGAGTTAATGGGAAGAGAGTACACAGAGAGTTGACAATGATTCCTGGGCTCTAATTCAGTAGGTCTAGGGCAGTAGCTTGTAGTTAATCCTACCAGAGAACATCTGTGACTATTTCTTGAGAGGACTTAATACAAATGAAGACCACATGGCCCACACAATGAATTTTATAATAGTTTATGGATATGTAGCATGAAAATCCAGTAATATCATTCCAAAATTGACTTATAGAGAGCATCATATATATCATTGTGCATATTTATATCCATATAATATATATATATATATATATATATACACACACACACACACACACACACACATATAAATCTATTTGTGAATACCAAAATTTTGCCAATATCATAAACTTTCTTTCATCTTCATTTAAAACTATAATACCATACAATGTTCTGTAGGAGAGAGGGTAAAGCAAACCTTATCACAGAGATGTCTTTGTTTTGTAACAACCAATATTTCAGAATGGCGATTATTAGTCTACTTGTCACTGTAGGCTATGTCCTCAATATTTTAATACATTTGTTTTTTTCTTGTCTTAACTTGTAAGTTTATTATTATTACCATTACTTTATTGATGATGAATTCATCTCAATTATATGCAAGATCAAGAAACAAAAGGAAATCATATTCAAGACTGTTTATTAAAAGTCATCCTGCCTTAAGAGCAGAGCCACAGCAATGATTGGAAAATTGAACATTTTCTATCCCTTTTCAAAGTTAATTGCCAATTTCCTTCTAACATTAACATTAGACTTCCATGTGTCTAATTGTATTTTTTCTCAACACCCATGAATCGATCTTTTAATAATTCTTTAATTTGATATTATTACAACTAGTTCATTGATCTACTTTTGAGAATCAATTGGAGGGATTGCTGGTAAAGAAAATTAAGGGTGCCTGAGAGATAGTTTGATCAGACCCTACTATAATTCAAAATGATAAAGTTACCAGATCTGTTTATGTAATCAATGATGACATTGAACTCGTGATATAGGGATTTCTTCCTCTTGGAAATTATCTCCTAGGCTTACACAATGGCATTTCTAAAGGTTTTTCAGAACCACCTAGAAAGCTTGCTAGAATGCCTATTTTGGCCTCCCCTCAGGCCTGCTGAATTAGAATCTTTGATTTTAGGGCCCAGGAATGTACGTTAAACAATGTCCTTATAAGATTTTTATGAACATCCAGGTCAAGAAACAATGATAAATGAAGGGTAAGAAGTGGAGTAGTTCTGTTTCCTTATAAAGTAGTGTCCAGATCCTTTCATTCTCAGCACCCCATAGCTTATGGGCTTCATGAGGCTTATCTGCATGGGTTTTCCTCTCAGATATGGTGAAAACATCTTACCTCAATATTGAATGGATTTATACCCTCTATCAACAGTATATCTCACTTAAGGGGAAATGTCCAGCTTGTCTCAAGTTTTGTAAATCTCTCAATTTCTTCTATTTTAAAAAATATTTTTTAGTTATACATGGACACAATATTTTACATATTCATTTTTATGTGGTGCTGAGAATCAAACCCAGTGCCTCACATGTGTAAGGCAAACATTCTGCCATTGAGCCACAACTCCAACCCCTCTCCGTTTTTTATTTAGAAGAGTAAATCACCTAGAATCATTTTAAATATGACATCACTATTTTATCCCATATGAGTTAATGTGGTAGGAAGTCTGTGTGCTTCAGGAATCCACCTTGATGTCTTTATGAGAACAGAAGAAAAATGGTGAAAAACCAGTGACTTCTTAGTGCACAGCAGATTTCAAGAGAAACATTTTTAAGTCAAGTCATGAGATCATGTGCTTGTGTGAACTTTTGGGGAATCTAAATAGGGATGATTAAGTTGGATGAATAAAGGATGAAAGTAGTCCCACAAAAAGTCAGAAGGTGATTTTTTCACCTATATGTCTTATATATGAAAAAATAGGTAAAATATATGTAATAAACAAATATCTTTATATATAAAATAAATTATGTCTAAAGATTTTTTGTTACATAAAACAGTGTATAGGGGAGAAAAAATTGTACTTTGGAGAGGAATAGATCTGAATTTGAATTCTAATCCTGCTATTATCATTATACATTCAATCCCTATGTGTCTCATTTTTGTTACTTATAAAATTTACTTACCTTTTATTGAAAATTTTCCAGATAATGCATAAGATGCCCAGTTAAATTTGAATTTCAAAATAACAACAAATATTTTAGACTATTTAGAATATGTGTACACTAAGAATTTATTTTTTATCTGAAATTCAATTTTACTAGGCATCCTGTATTTTGCTAAGTCTCACCACCTTACTTTAGGGATAACCTTGCTTATATCTAAAGATTTTTGGAAAAGCCAAATGAGATGGGACACGCAAAACACATAAATGAGTGTTTGGCAAATATTTGGCACCACTGCACACCATTTTCCTACTTCTTTAACATCTGCTCCAGTTCAGATACTCTGCATATGTTGAAGCACTGATAAGGAGAGAGCTGCTGGCCTTCAAAATTTCCTATCTGACTAAACACAACTTTTATAGTTAAATTTGTATTAGGTTTCACAGCTTAGCTATAAGTAAAATTTTATACTCTATCTTTAAAATAGATGCACAAAAATACAAACTATTTATTTTCTGGAACAGATTAAGAAATGTATCTAATAAAAACCAAAGAAAAGCCTTTCTCATTGATAAGAACTATGCAGGTTATAAGTGGAGTATATTATAAAGGAAGTTATTTCCTTTGAGTCTATCTTAAAAATTTCTAAGAAACCTCATGGAATTGAGTAGATAGTTTTTCCTATAATGCAGAAATGTTTCAAGAATCCAAAACAGTAAACCTTTTTCTGTACTACCTCTTCATAAACTAAAATGATGTTTCAGTCTTATTTCTAGCTGTGATTTTATTGCTATGAATTTCTGTATAGAAAGAAAATATTTTTATTTCTAAACTTCATTTAAACACTTATGTAAATAAGTCCAGACTTATGCAGCACAATGAAAATGGGAGGCTTGTTTATTATCATTCACATCAAATTGATGATTTGATTTTCAGTTGGGCACAATTCAGCAGATCCAATTAATTGGAACTTAGCACAGTTCAGCAACTACTGCTAAGTGATTTTCAATTGTCCTCAGGCTATAATTAGGAAGATAATAATTTAGGGCCTTTTTAGATCAAATATCTCAATATTTTAGATTGAACATGTCTAATATTAAATAATTGAGTACACTTAGGATACATAGATAAAACAAAGGAAAATGGCTGCTTTTGGTAACTTATTGAGAAGATAAGTTCATGATTATTTTACTTTCTAGAGTTTCAAGAGTGTTCACTTTTTATTCAATTTCCATATTTATTCCTCAAATATCAAGAGATTTTCACCTAACAAGTGTGTCAAATTTTGGAAGAGATACTATTACCATTGATCACTGAATTGTGTGGTACACATCTTCTTCCCCATTTCAGGGACTTTTGTGTGAGTCAGAGGAGAATTAACATAAAAGAGAAGATCTAGCCTGCTAAAGGGAAAATGGTTCCCTCAACAATCAACCCTTTCAACTTGCAGTGTGGGTAGTTGCAATTTGGAATCTTCTTTCCCAATCCCTTCTAGCAGAAAATACCATGTCTTCTAGCAGCAGCATTGCTCCCATTGGGCCATATCTCTTGACAGTTTCAAGCCTGAAGACTAAGAATATCTTAAGTATGTATCATAGACAGTTACTTAAGTATGCAAGTGCTTCAATTTGCAAGGTATTTTTTAAAGTACTCCACATATATTGACTTTGTTTATATTCTCCACAAATTTGTGAAGTGGATAACATCATCTTCATTAACAGATAAGGTAATTGATACTTAGGAAAGTTAAGTAACCTACCTAGTGTCACAAAGATGGAACTAACTGGTGGAGATTAGATTTGAACCCAGGTGGGCTGATTCCAGTTTGGAGAGGATAGGTCCTTCCTCATAACTCATTTTTTTCTTATCAAACAACTGTTTCTATTAGTGTATCCCAAGTTAAATCTAGGAACAAAACTTTTAAGCTAAACTTATGTCTTCCTTTATTGTCCGTCACATGTCTTTATTTCCCCAGCATGTTAATTCCTTCTATATTTATGTAGCACCCAGTATGGGAGATTATTTAAGACTTCAAGGTTAAGGATGCAGATAAAATAGTTTGTACCTTCAAGGAGACAACAGTCTACTAGGAGTTTTCAACTATTTAAAAACAAATTAAGGGAAGTATTAAAGGCACCATGTATAATACGTGCTGGGAGAACAAATAAATAAGAAGATCCTCATTTCTGCCTGAGGCCTTAGAAATCTTCCTTAATATTTTCTCTCTAAAATTATATGGTTTTGAGATAAACATTAGCATAATTAGAGTTTGACTGTTAACATCAAAGATCTGCCATAATCACACTCTGTCTTTATATGCAAAGATACAATATGAGTCACATAAATATCTACTTACAAATTTGATGACATATAACTTGCTATATCAGTTCTTATTCATAGATTCTCCTAAGCAAGCGTGTAACACTATATTCAGGCTATTTAGTCATAGTAATCTTCACATTGTGTGTGAACTCATTTTGCTATACCCCTGCTATTTTGCCCATCCATAATGAAAAAGAAATGTTGGTAAGTTTATTTAAACTCATGGCATAATTATTTGTCTTCCACTCTTGTTGGTCTCACAATCTTTTCTGTACCTTCAGAAGATGTTTTAAATTATTTCATTTAAGTGGGTGTGTGTGTCTTCAATTGTGTGTAAAATGTGTATGAGTGTTTATGAATATGGTTTTAGATTTTGGGAAACAAGAACAGGTTTGTTGATGTGGTAAAATTACCTGAGATATCTATGATTCCTATGTCTGGCATAAAGTAATAGAGTAAATTGGTACAGAACAAATATCAAACCTTGAAATGTATCTATAGTTTAATATTTTATCTTTAATTCACAAGCATATTTTTCTTCATAGGTGGTTCAATCTTTTCCCATTGAATCACTTGTATAGAAGAGAATGGTAGAAATAGTTATAATAAATCAACTAATTGGAAATTGAATTTAGGGGCTATTGAAAACTTACCATAATTAATGAAGCTTGTAGTAGAGACATCGGGTATTTTCCCATATCCAGTTCTTTTCCTTCTAGAAACACAAGAGATCTATGCATCCTTACTCATCTGCAGGTATATGGAGCTATTATGACTAGTTCTTGCTGATGGATTGTGAGTGAAGTGTCACTTGTATTTAGAATCATTTCTACACTAAAAGATTCAATTTTCACAGTGAGACTTTCTAGTGCTTTTCTTTCCTTATGAACCAAGGAAACAACATGTTCTGCTGGCACAGGGAAAGGATAACAGCTTCCATTAGCTTGGATTCCTATGTCACGACACGAAATATTGCTGACACAAAGAGTTACCCAGACCTACCTGGAAATTTGCATGTTGTGTTAAGCCAGTGAGATGAAAGATTGTGTGTAATGCATCCTAACTAGTCTATACTGCTTAATACATATTTCAAAAGATACATAATTCTGCAAGCATTTATTTCCAAATAGTTTTGTCTACTTGGGATTCTTGCTCTGTTGTGAATGACTGGTAAGATTTAAACTAAGCAACTTACAAGTATATTACAGGTGTATCATTGATTACTTTTACAAAATGATTTCAAAGATATTATGCCATTTGATCCTTGGTTTTTTATAAACACTGAGTGAAGAAATTGAGGCATAGAAATTTTAAGTAATTTCATCCAAAGGCTCAGATAGAGGTGAAATACAGATGATATTTCTTGCTTCTGTATTTCTTCTATTTAACTAGCATTAATAATCACACACTTATTTTTCATGTGAAATAACCATATCCTAGATCTGAAGACAAAGAAAATAATTGAATGTGACTGGACAGATTTGAATTTCTTTAAACTTTTTAAATAATCTCATAATTGTTTTTAAATTGTATTATTATTTACATTCAAATAATATAAGGATGTTGCTTATAGCTATCCTATGTGTTCTACATAGTTGTTTATTGTGTCCACCAAAAAAAAAAAATGGTTTGAAGACCAAACAGCCCCTGTGGGAGTGTTTATTCAGGAAAAATGGGTTCTGATGATGATAAGAACCACAAGATAACAGCTATAATAATGTTGCTTATATTACATCAGCTTGACTCGATATCTTAAATAATGAAACAGTCATCATTTGCTTATTGTTAGAGAAAACGTCTCTTAGAACATTGGCTAAGGGAAGAAAAGAAGCAAATTCCTTCATTCTTTTATTCTCTACACAGTTTTGGCATTTAAATTATAGATGGACTATTATGGTTTTATAATAAACACATTAAATGTCTATACTCGCAAATGTACTTCCCTTCCCACCCACAACATGTGCATGCACATAAAAACAGGAAAATAAAGATTCAGTAAATGTCCATTTATCTCACATTTCATATAGTGCATAAAAAAATACTTAGATTTGTTTTTTTCCTTTCCAGTTTGATTTTCTAAACAATTCAGGATTTATGACAATGAGATGACACAGATATATTACTCTGTGGAGATATGCACTTTCACGACATTGGCAAGTGGTTTGAGATTGATGACACAAAACTGCTCCAGCAGTTGATCTGGCATTGTATGCTCTTCTGCTCTAATGAAAGAAGGAGCTACACATGGATCATAATTATCAAGAACTATCTGTTACTGTCAGTAACAAAAGAAAATCATACTCAGTTTCACTGTGTGTATTAGATATTACTGCTAAAGATTAAATAAAAGTAATCTACTGTAGATACAGAAAGAATACATTAAAATTAGCTTGAGATATTTACAAGATGCCACATAGGAATCAGAGCTTGTGGCATTAACCAAGGTAATGATGTTTTTGGCACTGAAATTGACTTACATATTGACACAATGGTACATATTTTCTTGTTTCAGAAGTTTATTTTTATAGAAAAGGCAACAAGCATGTAATAACTAGTATTAGGTATATTAGGGGAAGTAACTAAGCAGATGAAATCTTTCTGGACATTCTCCAGCATCATAAAAATATACTTAATCACATGGCTGCCATTGAGTTCATGGATTTAAAACAAAATTAAATAAACATAAAGCGCGAATACCTTAAAATATTTTCAGCCTGAAAAGGACCAAAAACAAATTTTGTGTTTTAGGTGGGAATAAATATGTAATTTAATCTAAATTCTATAAACTAGAAGGACTTTACTATGTTGTTTTAAAATCTCTTTAAGTTCAATATTATTTAACTTTGAAATGAAAGTGACATATAGAATTACTATTTATATTAGTGGTTATAAATTTTCAAGTATTCATGATAATAGAAGGGAACCAGGAAAATAGAGGTTTCAATTAAATTTGAATTTGGAGTTGTAGTCACCTATTCACAATCTCAGCATGCAGCTAATTCTGTTTTTCTTTTATATTGTTAAATTATATAAGCTATTTCTGTGCAAATGTTAGAGGAGTTGAGGGGTATAGTAACTTAAATTTTACTAACCAAGGAGAAGTGAATTATTTTCTATCACGTTAATCAATTGCTACAATTGATGACACTGAGCAGAAAGAACTATCAAAATCCAAAGCTTCAGAATTCCCAATAGATACTAGAATGGTTTCATTACAGTATCTGTTCTACTTTGGCTGTGTGCTGCTATGCAGAGCTTGGTCTCCTTAACCACTCCTACAATTATGTATTGATTTTATGCCCTGAAATCCATTTTCAGAGAATCTCCATTTGCAATTTTTTCATCTGTTTATTTTTCTAATGTGAAAATTAAGAGTTCATTTCTTATAAATTCAGCAAATAAGTTCATGCATAATTATAGTTAAGTTATAACTATAAGTTAGTTAAACAAATGAGCCATCAATACATGTTCCATAGACAAATTCCAAAATAGGAGTAGAGTTGTCTAACATATTTAACAGTTTAATAATCACAGGTGTTATAATCATTGATCCAATTTCTATTTTCAGTGCTTTTACCTGTTATTATTTTAGTTTACATTATTTTTATTTACTTCTCATTTTTTGCTATTCTGGTTTATGCTTTTAACTTTTCTGGTATATTGTTTTCTTTTACATCTTTTTCTTGCCAGACTAAGTGGTTTTACATGTTTTTCTTTCTCTCTGTCCTTTAGAAGATAATTTTTTTTTAATTTCTAAAATTGGATGACATTTAGATGACTAAAATGTTTGACATTATCAAGTGTTATCAAGGATATGGAGATATTAGAACACTTGCATTGCTTGTGATGATTTAAATTTGCACAGCTCTTTTGGGAAAAATACTCAGCAGGACTAATTAAGCTATACAGAGATTTCAGTAATTAATTTAAATCTTGATATATTAGAAAAAAAATGTGTTTAAGGATATAGAATGCATGTACAAGAATGACCCCAGAAGTTGTATCCATAAGAGCTGAAAGCTGGAAATAAATGTCCATCAAAAGGTGAATGGGTGAGCCAGGCACAGTTTTACATACCTGTAATTTCAGCAACTTGGGAAGCTGAGGCAGGAGTATCACAAGTTTAAAGCTAGCCTCATCAGCTTATCAAGGCCCTAAGCAATTTAGTGAGACCTTGTGTCAAAATTAAAAATATAAAAAGGGCTGGGGTTGTAGTTCAGTGGCTAAGCACCCCTGGATACAATCCATGGTACAAATAAAAAGTGAATGGGTAAATTGTGATATAATTATGCAATGAAATACTACATAATAACAGAAAAGAGAAAGTTGTCAATACATGCTAATAATATAGCTTAGTTTCATACACATGATGCTGAGAAAAATAAGCTAGGTACAAAAGAGTACACACTCTTGGAAATGGGCATAATTCAATTCATATGAAGTTAAAAAGACACAATTAATCTGTGGTAGTAGAGATCATAGCAATGTTTATCCTCAGGGAGAGGCTACTGACTTAGAATACAGGAGATGTTTCTGGGGTGCTAGAATTTTTGTGTAACTTAACATGAGAAGTGGTTACATATGTATACATACATAAGAAAAAAATCCACACAAATTAATATTTATGCAATTTTATATAATTCCTCAGTTAAGAAAAATCTACTGGTGGTTATGTATCAACTGAATTATTGAGTCAATATTTCTTTACTTGACAATATTAAGAATTAAACTAGACCTTCTAATATTTTCTATACCCAAAGATGAAAATCAACTGATATATTTTTTCTGGATTTTGTCTGGTATCTTAGTTTTAAATATTTTAGTTTCTGTTATTCTTGGTAATTTAAGATGTAGAAATGCTTTTGATTTCTATTTGTGGTCACATTTATAACAATTATTTAATATTAAATTTTTACTAAATGGTTTTAATCATTTCCATCAGTCTTACTCGTCCCTGAGGTTTTTGATTCATTACAAAATATTCCTTCAAGGGTAAATAATCTATTTTTCTAAGCCCTCTACCTGTGACACTTTAACTGAAAACAAAACCTCTTCTAGAGATAAAATTCTTTTTTTATCTAAAACTGCACATATCACTTATTTAATTTCTGGACTTTAAATTAAAAAAAAACAGAAGACTTGGATCAGTAAGGCTCTTTTTCATCGTGACTGGTTATAGAGATTTTAATCATATTGTAAAAATTATATATTTCAAACCTATCTAAAGGTATTTCTTTTTCCATCAACTTTGTCTGAGACCCAAGAGCCCTGGCTTTGGACATATAGTTTTGTGTGTCTTTATTCACATGTACAACTGGATTGGCTATCATATTTTTGTGATATTTAATTCTTCAGTTTTCTTTATTTGATCATAAATTTACTGTATGTTAGATTTTCACTTTATTCTATGATTTTTTTCTTACGTTATGGAGTATATGTTTATATGCCCTCTGAATGCATATTTTGAAATGCTAACCCCCAACATTATGGTATTAAGAGATGGATCATTTGGAAGACAGAATAAGAAAAGTACATAAAAGTGAATACTTAAGGAATGGGATTATTGCCCTCATGAGTTAAGAGACAGTGAGCCTATTTCCTCTCTTTGCTTTTCACCACAAGGATATAATAAGATGGCTCCCTGAGAACTGGAGGATAGCCTTCACCGCATTTCCACCATGTTGGCACCCTGAGCTCACATTCAGCCTCCACAACTGTGAGACATAAATTTGTGTTGTCTATAAGCCACCCAATTTGTAGTATCTGAATCTTGCAACCTGAACTAAGACCATTTATTTTATTTTTTCCATCTTTATTTTTAAAGAGAATCTCAGATTTGCCCTGCGTATTACTATTTCTATACTTGTAGAATTATGATTTTGTTCTTTTTCAATTCTTATTTGATTTAGTTTTTATGATCAGACTTATATTTGTATTAATTTCCTTATGAACCATAGCTCCCTAGTCTTTGCTTCTGAATCTTATTCAGTCTCTTTTCTGGGTAACTGTTTTCTCAGTATCTCGCTGTCTAATCTTGCTTCAGAAATCTGTATTTTCTTGAATTTACTTGTAATAACATGACAAAAACTGATTATGGTTTTTATTTTTTTGCATTTTTCAAATGATTTCCCTGCTTTTGTTTGTGTTTTTATAATATAGTGCATATTTCACAAACTCTACATATCTTTTGATTTGTTTATTTGAGCAATTGATATAAAAAACAGGCCTGGTATTTGTTTTCCCCCATTGTTTTAAGTGAAAGCTACTTTCATTCTTTTTATCCCTTATTTTAGCACTATTACAAAGATTCTATCATTTACTAAGCTCTAGATCTGCTTGAAAATTCAGTTATGTGGAAGCTACAGTTAAGAAAATGATAGTGATATTTGTAAAGTATCTAGTCAGAGAACATTCTTATCTGATCATTTTCTCTGTTTTTGATAAGACAATGCAGTGTTATGTGACTTCTTAGACTGCTTCCCAATGAAATCCTATTTATCATGAAAGAAATGTATTATTTGAGATGTATTGTCCTCACTATACCTGCAGAAGATATTTTTGTTTCCTGTTGCAGTCCATATCCTGGGTTTAACATTTATCTAATCCAAGTGTTGCTGATAAGCTATGGTAAAGAGGATACCAAATGGTGCCTTCTCCATCTGCCTAATAGCTTGGTCTTTAGTTTTGCCCTTACTGTTTTAGCCTCTTTTTCTTTTTAATGTCCATATCCACAGATCCATATTTTCTAAAAATCAAGTTATTTCTTGGTCCCTTTCTAACATTTATTATCATCTTCACCACATTTAACATGATTACCTTTCATGTCTCTGCCATGTGTATAACTCTCTCCCATAACTCACATTATTCCTAGTATCTATAAAACAACAATAAGAATTTCTCAGAAGAAGCAAATGTTTTTCTGGCATTAGCATTATAGGGATTTCCCCCCAAGAGCTATTTTATGAAAAACACTGTATTTTGCACTTTATTATACAATATACTTGACTTTTTAATCCTCAATAAGTGAACTGTTTTTAAAAATCTCATTTTGAAGCATTCTATATTCTGACCAGCATTTCTTATCCTTCTGGATCGCTTATACCAGCACTCTTAATTCAGCAACCGTTCGTCTATCTATTCTCACTCCACTCTTTCTCCATTATGCATGCCTGACTAAAGCCATCTATCCAAATACGTTATGCCTTCAGCCAGGAAGCTGAAATAAGCATAAAATACACACAAATATTCTACTTGGGCATATTTTACATTCATGATCACACATTTCAAATACATACAACATTACCAGATGACCTTATTTTACTTTCTTAACTAGACTGATTTCCCATTTCTCAATTATTTTTTATAGTTTGTCGTTTCTCCTCAAATAGTTATTATTTTTCCATACCCTCCCTTCCTCCCTCTGTTATATTCTTATCTCATTGTTCTCTGGTCAAGTGGAAATAATAAATGAGAAAACTCCCTCAGCTTTCTTTAATCAAATCTATCTTTGTGACAACTTTTTACTCACAATCTTTGCATTTCCTTCTTTGCATTGTGTCTAATGTTACAGCTGGCCTAACCAATTACCACTCTGATCTCAGACTTCATCTTCTCAAGGATATCATTCTTACACTTACATACTCTCTCCCAAAATATCAAGTCTGTCCTACTATGCATCTCCTAAAACATGCAAAATGGTATTTTTTCAACAATCTTAAAAGTTTTGCTGGAGTATTAGGATAGGTTTAGCTTTAATGAAGGAAAAAATTAACCTAGATAACTCAGGCCAAACACACAAAGTTTTCTTTCTTCCTCATGTCACAGCCCAGAATGGATAACTTTGATCTTCTTGGTGACTTTCCTCAAAACTGACTCAGCATCCCAGGTTGCTTTCACTTCATGATTTTATCATCTGGAACACATGACTTTGTTGTTGAAGGGAAAAATAAATGGAAGACTGAGTAAGATGCCTTTAAAGCCCCATGCCTAACTGGGGACCTTAATAGGACAAATTAAATTCCATTCATGTATGAATATGCCAAAATGAACCCAACTATTATGTGTCTATAATGCACTAATAAAAGCATGAAAAAATTCCATACCTGGAAATGTTATCCTATGTTCAAACAGTACCCCCATTTTTCACAATCACATGGTATAAACTAACTGCAAGGGAGACTGAGAAATGTATTTACCCTATGTTGAGGAACAGGAAGCTATTGTGAATATTTTCTCTGGCATAGTGGCCTTGATCCCACATACTCCATCCAGTTGTTGCTGCATGCTTGTGCTCTTATTAATAATACAGTTTTCAAAAAGTTCTCTATTTTGACATCCTCAAATTAATTCTTCTCTTTAACATATGGTAATCCATTTTCCATGTCTAATAATTCATACTGCTCCTCTCAACGATCTGAAAGGTGACAAACAGAATGGTTGGATTTGATCTTCCTCTCATTTGTACTTTCAGCAACATTTTCTTTCTTTCTTTCTTTCTTTCTTTCTTTCTTTCTTTCTTTCTTTCTTTCTTTCTTTCTTTCTTTCTTTCTTTCTTTCTTTCTTTCTTTCTTTCTTTCTTTCAGCCACATCCTGGGCCCTATTTTGTATTTTATTTAGAGACAGGGTCTCACTGAGTTGCTTAGGGCCTTGCTTATGCTCAGGCTGGCTTTGAACTTGCCATCCTCCTGCCTCCTGAGAGCAACATGTGTTTCTTGAGACATGTCATTTTTATTGTACATGAGACTACAGTTCTTATCTTTCATCCACTCTGCTGAGTTCTCCATCTCAGTTTGCATTATAGTTCTTTTAACTCTCAAATGTTTTCCTTAGACTCTTTACTTACTATTCCTAGAGGACGATATCCAGTTTTATATGTTTTAATTGATAGGTGCCACTGACTCCTAAATTTATATCCCCTGTCCCATTCTTATTTAAATTTGGCTTTTTATGAATAATGAATTTTAGTTTATTTCCTTTGTTTTTACTGCCCTTCCAAATAATTTATCAGTGAGTTTCATTATTTATTTCTGTAAAATATGTCTTGAATGTAAACCTCCTTTATTTAATCTTTTTAAATTTGTTTTAATTAGTTATACATGACAGTAGAATGCATTTATGCACTTTTATATATCATACATAGATGGGATATAATTTCTCATTTTTCTCAGTGTACATGTTGCAGCATCATATTGATCATGTAGTCACATGCATACATACAGTAATAATATCTGTTTCATTCTACTATCTTTCCTATCACCACATCCCATCCCCTCCCCTCCCATCATTTCCCTCTATTTAATCTAGGGTAACACTATTCTTTCCTAGTGTCCCCCACCTTATTCTGAATTAGAATCCATATATCAGAGAAAATATTCCACCTTTGGTTTTGTGGGTTTGGCTTATTTTGCTTAGCGTGTTATTCTCTAACTTCAACCATTTACTGGCAAATGCCGTAATTTTACTCTTCTTTAAAGCTGAGTGATATTCCATTGAGTATATATACCACATTTTCTTTATCCATTCATCTATTGAGGGACTCCTAGATAGGTTCCATAATCTAGCTATTGTAAATTGAGCTACTATAAACATTGATGTGGCTGTGTCACTTTAGTATGATGATTTTTAAGTCCTTTGCATATAAACCAAGGAGTGAGTAGCAGTGGAGATAAAAAGGAGATTTACATTTAAAAAAATGGGAATGTAAACTTCCTTTTTATCTCCACTGCTACTCACATATTTTTTCCCCTCTCACCTGGCCTAGTACAGTCATTTTCTAAATGTCTTCTTTTTTTTTCTCATGTCATAGTTTATAAATCTTGTCTACCTAAAATCTATCCCCCAAAATAGCCAGAGAGTTATTATAATAACTAAATTACTTACTCTCTTACATACAGTCTTACAAAGGCTGATCATCATTTATTTATGTAAAGTATGCCTTAAATGTAAACTTCCTTTTTAAAAAAATTGTTTTAATTAGTTATACATGACACTAGAATGCATTTATGCACTAGGCACTGTGGTTTGGGGGTTCTCCATTGAACATTTTTTTTCTCACCTCAGAGCTTTTGCTTCTACCAGAAACGCTATTCACCAATACCTTCTCAAGGATGGCAGCTGCTTACCATTTAGATCTCCTTTTGTTTTTGTTGTTATTGTTGATTACTTATATATTTTTTAAATTAAGTCTTGGGTAATTTACATTGTGGTAAGATTCACTATCATATATTCATATATGTACTCAGAAAAGTTAGGTCAGATTCATTCCACTCTCCTTACCTTATCCCAACCCCGCTCCCCCTCAATCTCCTTCTACTCCACAAGCTTTCTTCTATTTTGATTTAGATCTCATTTCTAATACCACTACTTTAGTGTAATCTTTCTTAATTACCCAACTAAAATGCTTAATATCCCTCTCCTGTTTTTTTTTTTTTAGTTTAAGTTGCCCTCAAAAGCAAATCTTTGTTTTTAAAATTTTTTATTGGTTATTTTTAGTTAGACATGACAGTAGAATCTATTTTGATATTATTGTAAAAGCATGAAATATATCTTATTCTAATTCAGCCCCTAGTAGCTCCTCTTCCTCTCCTCTCTCCTGCCCCTCTGCTCCCTTCCCTCTACTCTACTAATCTTTATGCCATTTGCCCAGTTATTTTTGTAATTAATTTCTTGTGGATGTACATGATAATGAGATTCACCATGGTATATTCATATAAGTACATAGGAAAGTTATATCAGATTCATTCCACTGTCTTTCCTTATCCCTCCTCCCTCTTCTTCATTCCCCTTGGTCTACTCCACTGATCTTCTTTTTTGTTTTTAATCCCCACACCCCGCCCCTCCCCACTTATTGTGGATTACCTTTCAAATCTTGAGCTTAGGAAGTTTACTAAGCATGTGATTCCAGGAAATGCAAATGAAGAAGTGGGGAAAATGAGGCAGATAAGTGATAAAAGCCTATAAAATAAGTCTTAAACAATAGATTGCTTTGAGTAAGTGGGACCAAATCCTTCTAGGAACTTTAAACATATAGAATACACCTGAGAATTGTTCCACCAGAGGAGGCTGTGGTATTTGTATACTAATTCTCATTTCTCAAGGGTTGAGTCAACCCCAACCCCTGAAGTACTAGTTGTTCCTGGTCAAGCATGCTCCTGTGGTACCAGAGAAAGCCCCTGGACAAAGAAACAGAATATGCAGGTGCTTGAGGTTCCAGTTGGTGGTCTTTAATAGTTGCAAGTGGACTCAGAGGTAGGTCAAGGAGATATAAGGCAGAACATCAATAGCACCAATCATACATTTCTGTCCCTCAAACACATACACACCAAATATGCATATACAACTTACTACATCTCTATTACTTCTCATTTAATATTATCAAAGTTATCTTCTTTATATATCTGTTTGCCTGTTTATGTTTGTTCTCCCACAAAGAATATGTATTTCCCAAAAAAAGGTCCTTATATTTCATATTGACCATGTCTTCCTGAGCACCTTAAGCAGTGATTAGATTGCACAAAGCAAATATGTCTTAAATGAAGAAAATAACAATATTCTCTACCAATTTCTTACCAAAAGTCCTGAGAACATTTTCTAGAACCCTCTGAATTGAGATCTACCTTATTATAGTCTTGAAGTTTATCATTTTCCTTTTCTTATAGAAGCAGGAATAGTGCTTTCTAAACCGTGACTGTTTTGTATTATTTATTACTGGAGATGTCAGCATATTTTGTGCAGTTGATGATGCTTCTTCTAAAAAATGCCATCTGCCAGCCATATCAATCAGTAAGTGACAAGGGATATATAGAAAAATGTCTTTAAGCTCAAGTGACAGGAACATATAAGCATGCACATTTGCCAACTGCATTCAGCTGTCCTAAGGAAGAATTAAGTTGTATACAAAAGATGAATTGCATAAAAAAACTGAAAAATGAGAAAGAGATTTAAATAATAGGATTAATAGATCCTAAGTAGGTTCTGAAAAAGAAATCACAAAAGACAGATAGGCTTTAAGTAAAAGTTTGAAGGAACATAAAGACATGAGTTGCTAGACAAAGTATAACATGAAAAGGTATATGCATTTGCTCAGATGTGAGTGGGAGTGCACTGAAGATGAGGGAAATATTTTAACATTAATTTCAGAGAGAACAAACTGACCTTTGGTTGGGGTGGAGATTAATGCTTAAATCACAAGTAATCAGCTAACCTCTTTAGATAACTAATATGATTATCTGAAAAGCTTACATCTGTGAAATGACTCAGCTTCTTGGATAATTTTGTTGGGGTCATAATAGCTATGATTTCTGCACCTACAGCTTCCACATTCCCCCACCCCTGCCAAAATCACTATCATGTTATTGTATTTAGGGTGAGTTGCTATGATGGTTTATGTCTTGAGCATTTCTAGAGAGGACTATGATAATGCATGATATTGGGAATTGGTACAGTAAGTTAAACACAAGCTATCTCTAAAGCAAAATGCGGTATCTTGTGTATAGATTCCCATTTTCTCAGATCACCTCTTGACTTTGTTCCTTCCCTTTGTTTTCAGATCAATCTTTTAACTTGAAATCTTCTATACTTATTTAATGTGTGAAAGTATTTGACATGGGACTTCTTTATAAAGAGAGAAAGGAGGAATCAATTTCTTCAAATTTTTTCTTGCAATATTTTTGAAAACATTTAAGGTGAAAAATTGTTGGTAGAATGCTGAAAAGTAAGATGGAAATTATTTAAAAGAAGCCAACAAGAAACTATTTGTGTTCATTTGTATCCACATACACCTAACTTCATTTTGAAAATAAATCATGTGACATGAAAGCACTTCAAGTGAAAGAAATAATTTTACTATATACTTTCTTTAGTCACTGATATCAATAGCTATCTATATATGATCTTATCTTTACATACATGTGCAGGATTGATGTACAGGTTGTTTGAGCCATGAAATAATTAATCAGAAATAATGTTCAAATTGATTTAAGTATCCACCATATAATAGCCTTGTTAGCTGTGACATTGAAGCCAGAATTAGACAGGTAGTCAGTGTAGATAGGTAAATAGAGTCAGGTCAGATCTAAGAGGCCAATTTTGAGTGAGTCTGGGAAGTTGGAGACTGTCCCCTGAGGGATCTTATCAAGAACCTGCCCCTGCTCCAACCTGTTGCCAAGGTAACCTGTCCCAGGAATTTCCCCTCCCTACAGGAAGCTGTAAGGTTGTTAATTAATGTGTCCTGGGCTGCTCCATCCTGCCCTTCCCCCTTCAGCCCACCTGTTTTCCACCTTTTGGCCATCCCACAGAGCATTCCTGGGCCTAGTCACAGGCACAGGAAGGAGAAAGATAAGGGGGGGAAAGGCAGGAGAACACAGGAAGCCTAAGACATATAAAAGGGTAGAACACCCCGTTTCTTGGGATACCAGGATACCAGCTATGGCCCCCTTCTCCCTCGCAGGGAGAAGTCTATGTTACCCATTTTTAAATAAACCCTACTTCATTTGCTTGCCTTGGTGTGCTTCTCTAATGTTCAAACTTCAGCATGTGGGGAAGCAGGACTTGTCACCAATAACCAACCTGTCACCAATTACCACAGAAGGAAGGGGAAACCATCACTGTAACCTGCAATTTTGTGTGACACTACCTTATTTATTTATTTATTGGTACTGGGGATTGAACTCAGGAGCACCTGACCACTGAGCCACATCCCTAGCTCTATTTCTTATTTTATTTAGAGACAGTTCCCACAGAGTTGCTTAGCACCTTGCTTTTGCTGAGACTGCGTTTGAACTTGCAATCCTCCTGCCTCAGCTTCCAGAGAAGCTGGGATTACAGGCATGTGACACTGGATCATTTTTGCATTCTACATATATCTGTATGTCAGGGCTCAAGAATCATAGCTAAGAAGATGCTTATCTCGTTTTTGGTACCAGGGATTGAACTCAGGAGCACTCAACCATGGAGCCATATCCCCAGCCCTATTTTGTATTTTATTTAGAGACAGGATCTCACTGAGTTGCTTAGCACCTTGCTGTTGCTAAGGCTGGCTTTCAACTAGCAATCCTCCTACCTTGGCCTCCTGAGCCACTGGGACTACAGGTGTACACGTGGTCATGGCATTCTCTTTTAATCCAACAGATTCTCTTCTTGAAAAAAGAAAAAATACAACTGTGATGGTAAGAGGAAAAGTTAAATCATTTAACACTCTTCCAGAGAACCACTACAGGCATGAATAGAGAAAGACATTTCAGTAGTACTCACGGTAGAAAGTCACTGGTCTTAAATTGTTCATATCAGAATTCCTCCAGCCACAACACAATGCTAATCACAGAAAATAGTATTAGCTTTAATCCTGGAGGTTGATAATAAATAAAAATGTAGTAGTCAAGTGAAGTTCAAACCCACAACTAAAAGGCTTTTCCAAGTATAAACACTGTTGCATTTGGATTGGTTTTGTTCAGTATCCTCAAAAGTAAAAATCACAACAGAATAATTGATTTGAGAAGTTATGCATAGAAAAAATTGTATCCAAAAATAAATAAATAAATAAAAATAAAGGGAGAAAAGAAAGGGCAACAATGGGATATAGGAAGCCAAGGAGATAAGGAGGAAAGGAGAAGGAAATGAAGAATCAATATTCTAAGTTTTAGCTCTGTGCTAGGCATGTTACATAAAGCAACTTCAAATTCTACTTATAACTTTACACATAGCATTCTAAAGTATCTAATTTTATTTATGTATTCACATGTCTATAATTGGACTTCTCCTCTAGTTAAGTAAGCTCCATGAGGGAAATGACTTTTTCATTTTTATTCATCATTGTATCTCCTGTACCTAAATGGAGTCTGACTCATAGAAGATATCTAGTGGGTATTTGCTAAATAAAAAAGCCCAATGAAGTAGGACTTTTGTTTTTGAAAACAACAACAAAAAAGCCTAATATGTTGTTGGTAGGATAAAAGAATTTTTCCACAGGAACTAAAGTTATGAGTAATTGTCTTATCTTTTTTTCTTATTAAAGATTGTATTTTCATGGGGATGAGGTTTAGGCTCAGCGGTGGAGCACTTGCCTGGCACATGTGAGGCACTGGGTTCAAGCCTTAGTACCACATAAAAAAATAAATAAATAAAATAAAGTTAAAAAATAAGATTATTTAAAAAAAAACTGTTTTCACATGCCTGATGTCTACTGTCAGGTTTAAGATACTATTAACCTGTGAGAACAAGGTGCTTTCCTATCTAGGTTGTAGTTATACTTAATTCTATTATAAATTCTTATGCATCATTAATATTTTTAATGCATCTACTTGCTCCACAAATTGAGAAGGCAGATTTATTCTTTTTTTTCTAGAAAAAATAATAGTGGTTTCTGCTGTTGCATCAATTAAAATCCCCCCCATAATGTGGGAGTTTTTAAGAGGGTTTTTTAAAAAATATTTTTTAGTTGTCAATGGACCTTTATTTTTTTAAATTTATTTTATATGGTAATGAGAATTGAACCCAGTGCCTCACACATGATAGGCAAGTACTCTTCCACTGAGCTACAACCCCAGCACTGAGAGAGGGTTTTTAATAAGCAACTTTTATGTGTCTTCAGGGGGCAGGAAAAGGACCAAACAGAGAGCTTCAACAGTGAAACTTCAACAGTTAGACAAATAAAAATGATATAAACATTTGAGAAATAAGAAAATCATAATGGCCTTATCAAGAAGCCATTTGATTTTTATGTGGGTATAATTTGAGTGTAATTAATGAATTTAAGTATCTTGGCTTTTACCCGATAAAGAAAATACAATTCAACACTGAATTATCAAAAGTGGAAAAATTGCTTAAAATTTATACTTAAGAAGAGAATTCAGCCCTACTTTTTACTTTTTCACTTTGAACTTTGCTGTTTACATAAATCAAATCAAATCAATGCTTTACAAGCCTTTGTATGTGTTGAATAAATTTGGCCTCTGACTATCTACTCCAGGATCCGAATGTTAGTTTGAAACCCATAAACTGGACTATGGGTTTCAACACACCCGATCACATCTTAAACCCATAAACTGAATTCTAATTTCTACTTCCCTATTTCTAGTTATTGATTAATTGCACATTGCCTATCAATAATTTCCTCCTTTTAAGCCTTGCTGTAATGGGCACATATTTCTCTAATTATTTTACTCTCACAAAAAAAAAGACATTTTGACAGTTAATTCTATAGTCTAAGTACTATTTTGTAAGGAAACTTTGCTTGTATTGCTTGTAGAATAATCCCCTACTCAAATTTAATCAATAAACCTCTTGTTTTTCTAATTAGTTATTACAGTGGCTCAAACAGTTTCTGGAACCAATTCATTCCTTTCTATTTCAAATCTCTGTATCATGCAATGCTCTTACAATTTTATTCTTTAACTCTACCTACCAGTCAACTCTGTCTTTATAATTCATACCCACAACCCAAAAATATTTTTATGCCTCTGACTCTACAATTTTACCTCTATTGTTCTTTTCCAAGCTTATGGAAATTGGAGACAAGCCTGATCTTTTGAATATGATACAACTCCCATTTAATGAGACAGATCTAATAATTTTGAAATTGTTATGCCAGATTCGTGGGAGCCCAATAGACCTCCAGGAGCCGAATCCGATGCAATCACACAAGAGTCTTTATTGCAAGCTGGAGCCTGGACTCACAATCTTTCCCGTCGCAGTGGTCCCAGGGAGTAAGTCCTGCTCCTTTGTTTAGTGAGATTTTATAGGTTTTGGGGGAATACTTTTTGTGTCACAACATCAAACAGCGGGAAAAATCAAACAACTCTTAACATTGATTAACACATTCACTGGTGGGAACAAGTAGAGTAGGGGTGATTGGTTGGTACAATAGGGGGATTCATTTGAACTGATTGGTTTAGGCCAAGAGGTGTGTACGTGGTTTCCCATGGTTTCTACATGGTTTCCCAACATGTTATCAACCACCATAAACTACTTGAGGGTCATCTGGCATTCCAGGTATTTTCACTGTCTTATGCCGATTGGAGGTTGCTATGGGGGTTGCTATGGGTCCTCACCTACCTAACTGAGTCAAGGACACCTGGCGCTGCAGACCTCTCCAGTTATTTACAAACAACTCAGCAGAGTGGGTATGTGCTTAGGAGTGCTCCCTGGGTTTTTCCAAGGACAAGAGTCATGCCCCCTTCCTTAGGCCTTGAGGTAGAAGCTACTGTTATTTATTTAATTTTTAAAATGGAGTCACAATAGTTTCTCAAAATGAAATACACTTTATGACATTTTCCCATTTTGTCTCGTTTGAAAATATCATGGCTTCTGCCTGATCCAATGATGCACTAACACATAGTAAGCTGTGCATAATAAATTTGAATCTGTTATATTTCACAATGGGCCACAATTAAGAATCATTAATAACTTATGACAAATTACAAAATTGTTTTTAAATGATTTATATCATAAAATTCACTTTGTGTTGTGCAATCTGAGTTTTAACAAGTACAGCATCATGTGTCTACAACCAAAATCATAAAGTGGAACAGTTCTTTCAACTCAAAAATTTTCCTCATGCTTTTCCTTTATACTCAACTCTTTTCCCAACCCTGAATTTCTAGCAACTATTGATCACTTTTCCATTCCTATAGCTTTGTCTTTTCTAGAATGTCATATAAACAAAATCATTTAGTTAGGGCCTTTTATCTGGCTTCTTTTAGTTTACAATACATTTTGAGATTTATTCATGTTTTTGTGTGTGTCAATAGTTGTTGGATTTTTTCCCACTGTTATTGCTAAATAGTGTTCCTCTATATGGATGATTTACAGTTTAGAAGAAGGACATTTGGTTTGTTTCCAATGTGTAGTGATTATGTGTAAAGCTGTTCTACATATCTGCATATAGGCTTTCATGTGAACATTAGCTTTGTCTTTTTTGAGGATATGTGGGATTTCTGAGTCACATGGAATATTATCTTTACCTTTATAAGAAATTACCAAACTGTTTCTGATTCCCAAAGTGACTGTATTATTATATAATGTATGTTCTAGTCATTCTGCATCCTTTTAGCAACTAACTTTTTTTAGTCATTCTAATAAATGTGGTTATTATTTCATTGTGGTTTTAATTTGAATCTCATTAATGACAAGGGATGAGGGCAATATTTCATCTATTTATTTACCTTCTTTAATTAAGTTTATGTTCAAACTTTTTGCCCATGTTTTTATTGGATTGTGTACTTTGTCACTGATGAGTTTTTAAAGTTCTGTATGCATTCTGGAACCATGTATTTTGCCAGATACAGAACTGACAAATTTTGCCTGTCTGTGGCTTATCTTTTCATTTTCTTGACAGTGTATTTTGCCCTCATAGGTCTCCTTTCAATCTGTGTATGTATGCATGCATGTGTGGTGGGTGGCAGTGGGGCCCATGGATAACTTAGGTCCTAAGTGTGAATTTACAGTCTCTGTCTATAGTTTCTAGCAGCTCCACACAATCTCTTGACAGTTACTATTTCTCTTTACCATTTTTTAATAATTCCACTTGTATTATTTTTTAGATTTTGTGCAATTTGGTTGCCTATGACTGAAGTTCACTTACAGATATGAGAAAACTTGGAAACCTATAGTTTGTCCAGCTTTTGTTATTGTTTTAAGGGTGGAATAATGTTCCTTTCTAGCTCTCTGTTTCCCAAGAAGCAGAAGTTTCTTGCTGTACTTTTACTGTAACTTTTCATTTCCCTGTGTTGGGAAAGTATGATTAAAACTGAAAGTCACCTGGCAACCCAGAAAACTTCTCCACAAATTTAGAAGAGAAAGAAAAAAATATTATTAAATAAGTATTCAACTGGAATGTGATGTAATTCAAAGACAATCTATAGGAAATGCAAAGCAAGCAAGGAAGCTCACCCTTTTATAGAACCAATCAGATACAACCCATTATTCTCAAGATAAATGATATATAGTCTTCAAGTAAGTTGATAGTACCCTCTAACATATATAATTCATCCTAAATACACTTGGTAATTGGAATAACCATTTGCATTTTCTAACTTTCTTTATCTAAAGGAAGTTTAAATTCTCCTATTTTTAGGAAGGGAGTTAAGTTTCCAACTTTGAACTTGATTGAGCCACAGTTAGGCTCTGGAAACTTCCCATGAAAACTGAGGAGTAGGGGCACTGTATTTTTAATGTTTACATTTTAAAGAGATGACTCATAGTTCTTGAAAAAACATTCTTGAGTTAAAAACTGGCAATGGCTTATTTAGCATTTGAAAAGATTTATGTACATTTTCAAAGTGTCAGAGAAAGAACTTAACAGGACAAGTTTTCTATAGTAAATGTTCTAAGTAAAGGGGAAGAGAGGGAAGCCTGTTTCCCTGTTTGAGTTTTGTATTTTCTCTTAGACCTATAAACATCCAGAGCACCTGGCCTACAAAACAAGTTTACAGGATATATTTAAATGCTTTAGCTTACTTGAATTTCACAACAATATTATATAATAAGCCAGAAAGTGATTATTTCTGTTGATCTGATTTAGTTGATGAGAGAATTAAGACTCAGAGAGCCAGTTGACTTGTCCAGTTACATACTTCTAAGAAAAGACTTCAAAACCATCTTCTCTGGTACCAGCTCCAGTCCTGACACTCTAGGCTGCCTTCTCAAAAGCATACACTACATAATGATAATCCAGAGTTTATGTTTAAGAGAAAAGGACATACATATGTACACTTTGTAAATCACAATAAACTTTTAGGATACATAGGCTAGCCATATTAAATTCACTAGAATTTGTTCAATGGACAAATCATTTGGTTGAGAACAAGAGGACAACAGAATTTATATATATATATATAAAATCATTATGCATTGTCTAATCTAATTATTTCCTTCAACAATCATTTACTAAATGTCTGTTCTAAACCACACCACATTCTGGGGTCTGGGGAAGCAGTAGTAACCAAATTGATAAAATCCCTGCCCAAAGGAAGCTTACATTCTAAGTGTGAGGAAGAGAGAATAACTTTTAAAAAGTACATAAAATGTCAGGTCTGTGATATAGGTTAGTTTAGCTATGAGGAGGTGAAGGGTAGTAACTTATAGAGAGAAAACCAGACCTAGCATCAAAGAAAGACCATAAGTCACAGTACTGGTAATCACGGGAAAACTTATCAAAGCAGACAGGCTTGTGGAAAATGGCAACTGATATAGCAAACCTCTCCCAGCCATAGTTATAACCCCTTAACGGAATTATTGTTTCAATGTAATGTCATACCCAACCGTTGAGACCAGGTCATCTTGACCCTCACAAAGGAAATTTGTTGAAAAAAGGTAATACACCACTTGAGGTGGGGGGTGTGTGTGAAACTAGGGCAAGATCAAAGAAACTCAGAACCCTTAAAAAAAACCCATTCTGTAAGAGCCATGCTGTTCTCTCCAGTGACAGTCCATGCAGTGCCTACACTGTACTTGATCCTTATTCCTCGGTTTTCCAATAAACCCCTGTCTATACTCAGTGTGACTTGATGGAAATTCTCCCTGGGATATCACAGGAACTGAGGGCTATAGACACCTCACCCCCACCCCTGCTTGCCAGGCAGCCTTGCTCTGTGGGTGGATCTTCTCTGCAACAACATATACATGTAGAATGACAAAGAAAGCTAAGGGGAACAAAATGTATAAATGTATAAATTTGGAGGATAGTGTTTGTATTGTTTCTGTTTTACAGTGGCCTGAAAGAAGCTAAGGGTGAGCTGGGATGGATCTGGCAAAGGAACTTATGAACAGAGGAAGATGAAATTAAAAGTGTTTGAGACTGGTCTACGTAAATTCAAGTAACAGCAAAGCAGATATATGATTGGAGTAGGTCATAGGGTCCAGTGTGTTAAGAACTTTTTAAGTGAGACTGGAACTTTGTGTTTTGAAGAGGAGTAATTTGATTGTTTTCTCAAGTTTACTCTGGCTGGATATAGTGGGACCAGGGAAAGAGCAAAGAGACCAGGAAACAATTCATCTAAATTTATGGTACCAAATAGGAGGAAATTTCCCTGCTTTGCTTTATTGTTATAGCTTTAAAATTCACTTTTTCTCAAAATGGTTTTGATGTTTTACAGGAGGTACAGTTAATTAGATTTATGACACTATGTGAATAGAACATATTGACTTTGACACAGCAGAAAGGCATTTGCTTAGGAAATATTTCATTGACATTTCTTGTAGAAAATAACTTCCCATTTGCCTAGATAGGCTGAGACCATGACAGAATGTGTCAGTAAGAACTCTCAGAGCTGTGTTTTCAAATAAGAATTTACTTGATTGCTCATCACATATACAATATACAGGGTAAAAGATAGTTTGTATATTTAAATTCATCTTGTAATAACATTTGGGATTATGATTATGGAGAGATGTACTGAAGTAAATAAATTCCAATCTGCTTAAGAATTGATAAAACCTGACTTGTTTGTCAGTTTCTCGAATATTACTGAATATGTATCAATCCACTAACAAACAGTTGCAAAATATCTTCCACAAACTTAGTAATGTTTTTCTGCATTGTGTCTTTATTTTATCAAATGACAAAGTAATATACTTCAGCTTTAGGATAGTCATCAAATTCCTTTCTATGTTCCATAAAAATCTATCCAAAGGTCTTTTTAATCTTGATATAATTTTACTGAGATCTGATATATAATTTCTCTGGTCTTTCTATTAAGTTTGAAATGACTAACTGCAAGCTTTGGAAGAAAATCAATATTTAAAAATGTTTTCCCGTTTTTAATGTTAGAATGAAACAAAAGTAAGTGTAGAGGTGTCTTTGGCTACCTTTAAAATTCTCATTGTTCTCATAGCATTCCATGTTTGCTGATCCTTAATTGAAGAACTATATAGGCACTCACAATCATAGATCTTACTATACTCATGCAATTTAATGTACTTCTTATGTGGTACTTGTTTCTTAAGAAAAAAAAAATGTTCTTTATTGTACATCTTATTTTCACATTAATAGATACTTGATAGAGAGCATCTTTTTTTTTTTTTTCTCGAAGCTTTTATTGACTCCTCTTCTTTGGCTGTCTCATCATTACTATTATTTTAAAGAATATAGATCCATGGCCAGACGAGGTGGTGCCTACATCTGTAATCCCAGCGGCTTGGGAGACAGAGATAGGATGATTGCTAGTTCAAAGCTAGCCTCAGAAATGTTGAGGTGCTAAGCAACTCAGTGAGACCCTGTCTCTAAATAAAATATAAAATAGGGCTGGGGATGTGGCTCAGTGGTCAAGTGCCCCTGAGTTTAATCCCCAGTACTCCCCAAAATAAGTCTAGTCCTATTAAAAGCCATCTATGTTTACGCTTTTCTTTGATCTAACAGCTAGGTATTTTTCTTTCTCATTTAAATATACAATGAGAATATTGTATTCATTACCATAGTTTCTTCATTACCATAGAAACTTAAGTCATTATTTCATAAATGCACTCATTTAATATAACTCACATATTTAGCATATGGATCTAGTGGTATCATAAAAAACAAAACAAAACAAAGCAATGCACTTTGTGTACTAGGATCACATGTGATTTAGAGCTATCATGAAACTCTTAGACTTTTTGAAACCAGTTCTTTTATTTGTAACTAAAACCAAAGCCTGAGGAGTTAAGTGACATCCTTCAGGTACACAACAAAGTACAGAATAAACAAATTGTTATTTTGATCACTAATTTGTGTTTTTGCTAATCCATCACAATTATTTCAGTCACAAAATAGTCATAGTAATGATATAATAAAACAATATTTGGAAAAGGAGGAAAATTTTGCTATAATGTTGATGGTGATAGTTGCATTACTAAACATCTCGGCTATGCCAGTTCTTCTTTCTTTTATCTAAAGTCACTAAAAGAGACATTACAAAGCACTTAAACAGATATACTTACTTGCTGTCCTATAGTAACTTATAAGGAAGAAATGGCTGTTTTTTATATGGATTATTTCTAAATGTGAATCTAATCATGAAACATCCTCAAATGAGGAAAGTAATCATTTGCATTATAAAATTTAAAAAATAAGTAAATAAGGTGGCAAGGTTTTCATTCATTTAAATGAGAAAGAATGAAAGGAGATTCAATTAAATTTCAATATATCTTTTTATTATTATTTAAGGAGGATAAAATTTTTAATTGGCGATTTCTGTGTGAATTTTACAACATAGAGTGTCAGAAAGTCATAAGGGATTCAAGATGAGAATAAAATAAAATGGTAATTCAACAATGAATCCCATTTACTGCATTCTTAATTTTGGTTCTTAGGGTCCTCAAAGTCTAGTTGAAAGTAGAATGAATTAATACTATTCAGTAAACTAATTTATACAGTATAAGTAGGAAACTCAACACAGAGGACACACACACACACAAAATATGTACTCAATGTGCTAATGTCAAGAAAGGCCTTACTAAGGAAGTGATGATTAATGTCAGTATGAAAAGTTAAGAAGACACTCGTGGAGAGCTATGGAATCTCAGTAGGAGAAGCAATCTGTTTTATGGTGTGGACAGTGGGGACATCATATAATGTAGCATGTTTGAGCAAAAACCAGCATTTTTCCTTCTAAGTTATACTGAATGATATTTCAGGAGATAAGAATGTAGAATTAGAGAACAGTAACTGAGAAGGCTTATACGACATATGCAACAAACAACATTGTCATAAGAAGAGAAACATACACATAGATGGAGGAAACAGCAAAGTAAATAAACAAATCTATATTTCTTTTGGTGAAGTTTGTTGACTCATGGAACATGGAATATATATATATAATAGTGAAAATTAATGTTGTGTTACAGCTTTAGGAAAGAAAGAGATAACTCTCCTCTATATGCCCCTTCTCACTTATATTTCCATGAACAGCCCATTTACTCATTTTTTAATTTACTCTTTTGAGACATGTAGGCCCTTTGTTGCCATTATTCTCATAATTTGTGATTTGAGGAGACCATGGGGTTTTAAAATAATTCCTCAGCAAATAACATTGCACCCATCAATTGCAGGAAAAGAGAAATTATCAAATCAATTAATTCAAGGAGGAAAGAGTTTGGATAAAGGCAATGGAAATTTCATAGGAAGCTCATGTTTAAGATGAAGGAAAATTAAGACAAAGAAGACATAATGTTTTGTGTGAAAGAGAGTAGGGGACTAGAAACTAAACTGAGATCCTTAGAGCTGTACTTTAGAGTGGATTTACAAAGGGATAGTAATTTGAAGCAAAGCTATTGAAACAAAATATAATAAAGAATCCAAATTGTCCCTTTTCATAAGCAAAGACCATGATTTAGTGACATTTTCTTGGTAATGGGAGCTCTATAGGAAATCTAAGATCAATGCTGGATAAAGATTTACTTGCATTAAACATGCTGATTCTACATTATTTTTGAAAGGTTAAGATATTCAGAGACTGGTACAATATAAAGCATTTGTTTGACTTGTTTTTTAACCTGAATAGGTTGAATGAAACCCTAAAATGATTCTGTAAAATGATAGTTGTAGCAGATACAGTTGATATCCCACCACCCGTATCCTCTCACTTTTACCATCTCTGTTCGTACCAGTGCACTTCTAATTGCCAACTACTGAATATTTAGTTTCTTGGCCTCTAGGGCTTGGAGTGCAGCTATCCAGCAGGCCAGAAGTGATGCACAATTAATAGCCCCCAAGAACATTCCTCACTCAAGGACTGAAGGCAATCAGTATATAACTATCCAAACTTTATTGACATTTAATTGGTATACCTCTCAGATGTATCTTCAGCAAAGATAACCTCCATTCATCCACAGTGGTAGGTTGCTTAATAATCATCCTTCATTGCCTCTCTTTTTCCTGTCTCATTTACTAATTTTTTTGGTGCAGTCGCAAAGCCTTGAGCTACTTGAGAGCTAAGGCAGGAGGATCACAAGTTTAAGGCCAGCCATGGTAACTTAGTAAGACTCAATCTCAAAATTTTATAAAAACTTTATTGATTGATTAATAGATTTATAATGGGGATTGAATCCAGGGGTGCTTTGCCAATGAGCTACATCCTAGCCCTTTTTGTTTTATTTTGAGGCAGAGTCTTTCTATGTTGCTGAGGCTGACATTGAACATGTGATCCTCCTGCCTCAGATTCCCAAGTAGCAGGGATTATTGGCAGACATCACTGTGCTCTGTATTTAAAAAGAATTTATATTGAAAGAATGGTAATTTTATTTTGTTCAAAGATTTTTACTTCTTTTTTCATTGAGACATAAAATATTTTACGTGTATTAAAATGATTACTTGTCAGCTCTTAAATTTTGTTGAAAATACAAAAATCTTTCTTATTTGCAGTTCTGCTTTTCCTGTGTTTCAACATACTCATTGCCCCACTCTCTAATTTTGCCTTATCTTAGAAAACAAACACACAAAGTTGCCAAGGTAATCAAACATTTTCATTTCTTGATGAGAACAGGCTAAACATTAGTTTTGAAGATTCGTAAGAGCAGACAAGACAAAGCAATGGATTAATAGGTAAATAGTATCTATGTTTTGTATATCTATTCAATATCTGTACATTTATGTATGTGTTCATGCATACACCTATAAAGAAAGTAGGATTTTTTTTTAAACTTTGAACTTAATTTATATTGTTTTTTCAGCTGTGGTATTGAATCTGTATTACAAAATTTACTATATGATTTATTAAGAATTTTCTATTATTACATAATTAATGAAAGAGTGAATTAATTTCTGATACTCTATTTTTTTTCTCTTCATGGGATTTATATCAAAAGAGTCAAGTTGAAGAAAGAGATTTATCATGAAGATATGCAAATTGCTTCTGCCAAAGAACAATAGTTTATTGCACATAGACAAGAGTTTCTTTCTTTTTTTTCATGTATCTGACAAGATAAAAATCCATATATTTAGTAGGAAAAAGAATAAAGTCAAGTCAACAACTTGAACTTGATCCTATCAAATTGCAAAATACCAATTATATATTTATAAGGAAAGATAGTAAAGTTACAAGTTTTCATCAAATATCTGAGCATCTGTAATTCAGAGCTTTTACAACTACAAAATAATTCATTTTCTCCTAACATATAGCAGAAATAGGAAATCTTTCTCTGCATACTTGCAGGTTTACTATCTAAATAACATCTTTTAGCAATTCTACAGATGACCTCATTTTGAGAACTGACTTAGGATATTGAACTGTAGAAACTGCAAACAACTGCAAGTATGCTAAATGAGATATACAAGTGTGTGCTGAATAGTTGAGTGAAAAGGGAAATGATACACCCTTTTTGAACAGGTCTGCACAACTATACATGTTGTGATCTCTGTCACTGTAGTCTTTCTGACTGTTGATTAATGGAAAAGCAATCACTTTGGCAGTTTAAATTCAGGAAATATAACAAACTCTAAATAAGGCAATCCATAAGTATTTTTTGACATTATTGCCACTTGTTTACAGACCCTAACAATTATAATGGCAAACAATTGGTTTGTTAATCATTTCTTAATTTAAAATACAAAAAGATATGACCATCAGAGAATTTAGCTGTTCATTGCTTTGCCACAACTACTATGGGCCTGAAAATGGAGTAAGAATTAGAACATGAAATTAGGTAATTCTTTGCCTAATATATAAAATGTATTAAGTTCATGGTTTCCTTTTTTCTTAAAAATTTATAGAGTCCTCACTCCTTATGTTACTACATAGATCTCTAAACTCCAGCTTGGAGACAACTATGGGTGAATAAAAGGTAGTAAAATTGTACTTAGTATTTGTGGACTGAATCATAAATATTAGTGAAAGCAAACACAAACTGGACTGGAAATTTTTCCAATATATTTTTTTAAATATACACCAGCCCCTGTGTTTTCCCTAGTTCAAGCTTCTCTAGCCATTTTTGCTAGTAGTCTACTCCTTAGTTTTTCTTTCTAACATTCTTCATAAGAACAGTCAAATCCATTGGTGTGTCTGTCCGGGTTGCTCCTGAAAATAATAAATTTAGATTATTTTTCCCACAATGTGTCTCTAACAATAACCAATGTGGTAAATGTCATTGTGACCATACTCAATTTATTTCAAGCAAGAAACCTCACTACTTTCATTCACTCTGTAAATCATTAACAGTTTCTACTTTTATCATTTTCCCAAAGATATAGTCCTGGTTCTCTCTACACTTAAATATACTTGCAGATTTTCTCCTTCAGTGGACATTGGTTCAATTGCATTCCAGGAAAAATCAAGTTTCTTTCCCTTCCTTTCTTTAAAAATATTTTTTTCTGGGCCACAGTGACACAAAAATACATGACTGAAAGGATTTTTATGCTGCTATCATACCTTAATGGGAAGGCAATTTGATTGTGTAATGTGGGGAATTCACAGTCATTTATTGGTGCATTGAGAGATTCCAACTTGGACCAGTAAAGGGTTGTTTTCATCACCTTTTACACCACTGTGACCAAAAGAACAAGAACAATTTTAGAAGATGAAAAGTTTATTTGGGGGTTTATGGTTTCATAGGTCTCAGTCCAGAGATGGCTGGCCCCCTTGCTCTGGGCCCAAGATGTGGCAGAATATGAAGGCAGAAGAGTATGGTGAAGGAAAGCAAGCAGCTCAGAAAATGGAAACCAAGAAGCAAAGAGATTCAGGGACAAAATATATACCCCAAAGGCAGCCCCCAAATGCCCCACCTCCTTCAGCCACACCTTACCTGCCTACAATTACCACCCAGTTAGTCCTTATCAGGGGATTGATGCACTGATCAGGTTAAGCCTCTCATAACCCTATCATTTCACCTCCAAACTTTCTTGCATTGTCTCACACATGAGCTTTTGGTAGACACCTAATATCTAAGCCATAAGGATACTCTTCTAAATATGATTTTATAAGGTTTATGATTATTTTTAAGTCCCTTTATTTGTTAACAAACTATTATTTTCTCCCAGAGGTCTTACCTTTTATTTAAGTTCTTGTTCCTTGAAGTGTGGTCTACAGAACAGCAACATTATTATTTCCAGAAATCATTTGAAATGTAGAATCTCAGACCCCACATGAAACACAAAATTAGAATCTGTATTTTTTTAAATATTTATTTTTTAATTTTAGGTGGACACAATATCTTCATTTTATATTTATATGGTGCTGAGGATCAAACCCAGTGCCTCATGTGTGCTAGGCGAGCACATCTACCACTGAGCCACAACCCCAGCCCCTGTATTTTTTTTAATATTTATTTTTTAGTTGTAGTTGGTCACAATGACTTTATTTTATTTATTTATTTTTATGTATTGCCGAGGATCGAACCTAGGGTCTCGCACTTGCTAGGCGAAAGCTGCACCTCTGAGCCACAACCCCAGCCCCTAGATTCTGTATTTTTAAAAAGACCCTACTCATAGGTGGTACATATGAACATTAGAGTTTGGGAAGCATTGTTCAAAAATGTTTTTTAAAATGTAAAAGAAAATCCCATTTGGTCACTCCATTTTGTGTATGATATACTCTGTACTCTTTCTATCTTGTCTAATTCAAAATGGGCACACACATCTTTGCCTGGATGCTGTTTAAGGTGCCTCAAAAATATGATTTTTTTGTGGATGCTAGATTGAAAAGATATATTTTCTATGAAAATACTTTTTCTATATTAAAATGTGAAATTTTATTTTCTGGGTCAAAAACTGTACTGTCCAATATAGAAGGCACTAGCCACATGTGTCTATTAGAGTCAAACTAATTAAAATCAAATAAAATTTAAAATTCAATTACTCAGTCCTTTTAGTCACATTTAAAATACAGAGCATGTATTGGATATTGCTGATACTAAACATATATATCACCCCAGAAAATTCTATTGGACAATAATTATCCAGAGACTACTACATTCTCAGTTAGGCTTTGAGAGTGTCAGTTGTTGCAACAGCTTTCAGATCAGATTGGCAGCTTCACAGAACCAGGATAATCAGCTAAAAGAGAAAATCTAGTTAACTTGAGGGATTATTCCTAGTGCACTTGATCTATTTCTGAAATATCAAGCTATTTCATGTAGGTTGGAAGTGCGGGAGGAATGGTACTAGAAAATGCCTCCTCTCCTTGCATGCCTCTACAATTAAAAAGAAATCATGGCGAGAGCATCCTACTGGAATGGAGAGTCTTGGAAATGGAAGCATATGTGTTAGTTTCCAATCACTGAGTGTGTGCTATTGGCTAAATTGCTTGACCTGTCTGGGCTTGAGTTTGCTTCTTTATGCAATGAGAATATTGTATATAGTAGTTACCATCTGTTTCTATAACTCTCAAAACTAAAAATGAGAAACATCTACTGTTGCCATGTGAAATCAACCCATAATTTTCATGGATATTATTTAATGAGGGATATATATTTGCTATATAGCAAACACAAGTACTGATGCTACAAATTGTTTGAAGAAAATTATCAGTTCTTAGGGAAATCATAATTAGAAGAATGGTCATAGAGTCCTTACAAATCAGGATAACCCAAGTTGAATCACTAAATAGAAGAAATGTTATGTTAAAATTTTACTATATTTTCATAGTTTATTCTAAAATGAGCCTTGAAAAATATAATATACAGATCATTATGTGTATATATCAGTGAAATATTGACAACAAAAATATGCATCAATAAGTATTCATGAACACGTTGTTGATGTCATAATGCATACATTTATTGGAGTGCATGTTCAGATATTTTTGAAGTTCTTGATGGACAATCATAGAAGTTTATATAGCATTTGTCTAGAATAAAGTTACACAGGAAAAGAATAATACAGTGAGCAAGAGAATTTCATTATAAATAATACAGGATTTGGGATAGGGGTATATTTCAATGGTAGAGCCTATGCTTAGCTTGCATAAGGCTGTGAGTTCAGTCCCCAGAACCAGAACAAACCAACAAAAAAGAATGTAGGTACAAATAACTCAAAATACTTAACACCCCAAAATAAATGAATAGATAACCCAATCAATAAATGGGCTAAGGAACTGAGCAGGCACTTCACAGAAGAACAAATATATGAAAAAAATGTTCAACATCTCTAGCAGTTAGAAAAATGAAAATTAAAACTACACTGAGATTCCATCTCACTCCAGTCAGAATGTTAATTATCAAGAATAAAGTAACAATAACTATTGGCGAGGATGTGCAGAAAAGTGTTTACTCATACATTGCTGGTGGGAATACAAATTGGTGCATCCACTCTAGAAAGCAGTATGGAGATTCCTCAGAAAACTTGGAATGAAACCACCATTTTACCCAGTTATCCCAATCCTCAGTTCTTACCCAAAGGATTTAAAATTCACATACTATAGTGATGCAGTCACATCAATGTTTGTAGCAGCTCAATTCATAATAGTAAGCTACAGAACCAACCTAGGTGCCCTTCAACAGATGAATGGATAAAGAAACCACAATGGAATATTACTCAGCAATAAAGAGAATGAAATTATGGCATTTGCCAGTAAATGGATGGAACTGGATACTATCATGCTAAATTAAATAAGCCACCCCCAAAACACCAAAGGCTGAATGCTCTCTTTGATTTATGGATGCTGATACACAATAAGGGAGGGGGGATGAATAGAAGTTCAGTGGATTAGACAAAGAGGAATGAAGAGAAGAGAGAGGGTATGAGAATAGGAAAGACAGGAGAATTAATTGAGCATAATTTTCCTATGTATACATATGAATACACAACCAGTAAAACTCCACATCATGTACAACTGCAAAAAAATGGGATCCTAATTACAATAAATTATACTTCATATTTTTATAATATGTCAAAATACATTCTACTATCTAAAAAGAATAAATAAATTTTTAAAAGAAAAGAAAAAAAGAACATAGGAGTGGGAGTGTACAAATGCATAAAAGAGGGACCCTAAGTGGGAGTGCAAAGGCAGGACATTTTAGAAGATGTGGTCCTTGAATTAAGTCATCAAAGTGAAAAAAAAGAAGATCTGGGCAGAATCAGTAGCATGTGCAAAGATGAATATGCACTAAGCTAACATGAAAAATGTAGAAACCACAACTAGTTCAATGCAGCTAGCAGCTATATTATACCAGGGAAGGGTAAGATACAAGCCAGAGAGGAGGTATAGCATGCTTGCAAAAGCCCCTGAGTTCAGTGGTAGAGTATGTGCCAACCTCTATCTATTTGTCTAGTTTCCAGAAGAAAGTCTATCAAAGTATTTCAGCTATATCCTTTTGTCCTTGCCAAATATGGATTTTTAAAATATTTTTTAAAATTGGGGTAACTTATCTTTCTTTGAATAACTTGAATCATCTGCAAATTATTATAAAGAAAAAGGGAACATTTTGATAATTTTTCAGTTTCCATATTTATTAAGCTAGCTTAAGCTTAGTGCAAACATTAAAGAAGACTTAAGACCTCTGAAGAGCTCCATGACTTTTCTAAATGTTTTCAAACATTTGACCTATTCTAAACAGTAGATTATTTTTTATCTTTCTAATTTCCAGTGGTTAGCATTATCCTTAGTTCTACTTCCTTTCTATTATTTTTAAAATCCTAATATTTAGAGAAAAACAAATAACATATGTATATGACCTTGATTCTACTCAGGAGAAAAGGGGAAATATTATTTTTTTTCAATGATGCTACATATTATTGTCAAGGAAAATAGCTGACTATGACATTGATCAAATATACTATCTATATATGTATGAACATATATACCTGTAAATTATAGCAAAAAATTTTTATCAGTGTTTTATTAACATTAATTTAATTAATTACTATTAAAGTTACTAATTTGAGAGTTACCCTAGATTAAAATACATGCTATTACTTTGTGCTAGATTCATTTCATAAAGAAAACTAATATGAAAAACAGAGACATTAAAATGTTTAAATAATCTCATAGGAAATAAATATTTCACTGAGTATGTATACATCTGAAACACATGATTTTATTAAAGGCATAAGAGTACTAGATGGCAAACATTCTTCTGTCATGCCCTTAGTATAAGAAACATCATTACATTTTCCTTTCTGTCCCATTTACTGTCTGAAAAACTTTGGTCTTGGAAACACAACTAGAATGTAGACAATAACAATGGTATTAAGACTTAAGTTACCTTTATGTTTTTATTGGTTCATTAATGACATCAATTCACTTATTCCTACAGACCTTGTCTATTTTGGATTATTTATGATTTTAAGATAGATTAAAATAATGCTAATTAATCATCTCTAAATATTCTATGTAACAATGTGGTTCAATAAGTTTATGTTTAAGGAAGACATTTGTACCATAGGATACAAGTTAAATACTGTACCAATTATGGGCTTGAATCTCAGTAGAAGATTCCCTTAGAAACCTTTTCTAAATCCTTAAAAAACATTCCCTGTGAAAGTACTTCATTCTGAGGTTTACTACATCAGTTTACTGTGTAAAACAAACGTTTCATGACATTTTCTATTAATAATGTTTAAATGGCAGTAAGTAAAGTAAAATTTCCTTTAGTTGCTAAAGAACTGTGGTAAAACTACTTCTGCTATTGATTCGAGGAACAGCTAAACTCTGAAAATGCTGAGAAGTGATAAATTCTTTACACTTCATTATTTTATGGCATATTTCTTTGTTTGTTCTCCATGCTACACAGTTATTTTATAATATGAAAGTATTTTCAGTAATGAAACAGGAACGCAAAATGCTTCTTAAGAGACTTTTTGCACTCTCTGTTAACAATACATAGATATTTGAGAATATAAAATTTTATTAAATCTACTTCTAAATTGATGACATGTGACTTAGATTATGAGTTCTACAGAGGAGGATTTGATCAACTATAATGTATTTACATCAACAATGTAATACGTATAACAGGCCAATTAAAGGCTTTTAACTCACACAATATCTTAGGATGTTAACAACTAAGTTTATATGTAATCCAAAACATTTATTACATACTATAAACCAGTCACTTGCTGGTCCATTACTTAAAATATCTTTTTAAATGAGAACAGATAGGTTTTAACTTTGAGTGTCTTGTGACATGTTATGTAACCTTGAGAAAGGCCCTTTTCTTCTGCACTTCAGTTTCCTCATTTTTCCTTTAATCATTTAGGTATTTGCTTCAATGATGCTGCAAAACAATTGCTAAATCTCAATGGCTTACAACAGTAAACAGTCATTTTTTTTTCTCCCTGATATATTTGTAGGTCAACCATGGTAGCTTTGTTTCAGACTGTGGATTGGATCTAGGTCTCCTTACATGTCTGTCATATTGAGAGGAGCAGTTACTTTTGTGGTAAATGCACAGAAGTACAAGAGGCCAATACAAAACACCCCAAAACAATTGAAGCCCCCACTTACATCATCCTACTAAGTAGTCATTATCTCAAGCTACTCATAGTAAAGCTCCAAGTCAATGGGGCAAAGAAGGAAAAGCCACATATTCTATTAATAGACACTACCAATTTCATGGCAAAAGGAATATGAGCAGAATTCAGATAGAGGAAAGGAATGAAAAATTAGTAACAATAATTGAATCTACTTTATTTCTCTTCATTCACTGAATTTGTAACTGGATTTTTTTGATAAATGAAATGGTTTCAAGAAACTTTATTTGTAGGGGTTGCATATTTACATACTGCTTTAGAAAATGACGTGCATGTGTAAGGATCCTTTGGTAGAACTATGGTATATTATTTACAGGCTAACAACACATTCAAATTAGAAAAAAATGTATTTACATTTAGAGAATTAAATGTTTAAATACATATTATGAGGCTCTGATAGCTTTAATTATTCATTTTATCATCATTATCATATTGCAAGAAATAAAAATCTTACAGAATCCAAGTGATTGGGTGAGTAGACATATGATTTTTAATTTAGTTTTACATATTTCCTTTGCTAAATAGGGCATGCAGTTTACTGGACAGTGCATAAAGCACAGCTCTCCCTTTTGGAACCAAGTTGGCAGGCAATTTGGTCTTAATCCTGTCTGCAGATTGCTTGTGCATTCCCATACATTTCAACTCTGATCCTCTAATGGTCATCTGTTATGCTGTGATTACATAGATGAACTACAAAGAGATCATCTGACTAAACTGTTTGTTAAGGGCATATTATCTGTATAAAGAAAAAACGTTGCAATTCAGAATAAAATATACTGATTATTTACAATGAAGTTTGACCCCTTAAAAAGAATACAAACATGCAACTTAAACATTCTGCCCACAAAAATAGTCTAAGGAGTAATTCTCTACATTGTTGACAATCCCAACAAAATGGTGAGATTCAAGAGGGATTTGTGGACAGGAATATCTTTTTTTATTTGTCCTTTTTAGTTATACAATGATAGAAATATCATTACACTCTAATGGCTACATTATTTTAAAGTTACGAAGTGCTGAGAAGTAATAGTATCTTCTACTGGAACTAATAGTTTTATGTAGCATTTTTGGTACCCTTTTAACAGAAAAAAAACTGACTATTATAAGCTTTTCCCAAGAATAATGTATTACTTGGTTCAAGACATTATTACTTCATCTAATGCTTCCTTCCATCTAATAACAAAGATAAATTTTGACAGTAACCTAGTGGTTTTTTAGAGAGGGATACAAGAGGTTGAGTTCAAAAAGGCCCAATTTAAAGTGAACAATAATCTCCCTTGGCATATAAAGCATGCAAGTCCTTTTCCCTTTTATTCATGCCATAACTAGAATGTTAACAAAGGTTGCATACTTCATTTGTTTTAAATTTTTGTTTGCTCTTTTTAGTTATATATAATTGTAGAATATATTTTGATATACATAAATGAAATATAACTTCCCATTCTTGTGGTTGTGCATGATGTCGAGTTACACTGCTTGTGTATTCATATATGAACATAGGAAAGTTATGTCTTTCCCACTCCCATCCCCCCTCCCTTCCCCAGACTCCCCCGTTCAATCTAGTGAAACTCCACTCCTTCTCCCCCACCCCCACCCCCCCAGCTATTGTGAGTCAGCATCCATTTATCAGAGAGAACATTCATTAGGCCTTTGATTTGGGGGGATTGGCTTATTTCACTTAGCATGACAGTCTCCAGTTTCATCCATTTACTGGAAAATGCCATAATTTCATTCTTCTTTAAGGCTGAGTAATATTCCACTGTGTGTATATATATCACAGTTTCTTTATCCATTCATTTGTTGAGGGTCATGGAGGTTGGTTCCATATCTTAGCAAATGTGAATTGAGCTGCTATAAATATTGATGTGCTGCATCACTATAGTATGCAGATTTTAAGTTCTTTGGGTATAAACCAAGGAGTAGGATAACTGAGTTAAATGGTGGTTCCATTCCAAGTTTTCTGAGGAATCTCCATACTGTTTTCCATAATGATTGCACCAATTTGCAGTCCCACCAGCAATGTATGAGAAGGTTGCATACTTCTAAGCATCATCTTACTTTTAATTTCCCAAAGTCCAGTTTTCCATGTATATGGTTTCACAGACAAAAGCTAATATCTGATTTCTTCTTATCATCTTGAAGGTAGTTGATTCCCCTTTTCCTTTTATCTGTATCACATTATCAGTAAACACCTAGTGAGGATCTTCTAAGTTATCTAGGTACTATGTATGCACAATTATATCTCTACTATCTACTCACTGACCTCTACTTCATTTTCATCTGAAAATTAGAAATAATCATTATACTCACATTCTGAGATGGTTTTAAGGATTAAAATAAATGCTGGATATAAAGCGCTCAGAAAAAAGTGCCTAATTCATCATTCATTGAAAAATACATAGTAAGCATATAGTACATGCCCAGGCACAATTCTAGACACTAGGAATTCAATATTTGAATAAGACAGACAATAATGCTGTTTTTATGATATTGATATTTAAATGAGAAAATAAAAATGATAAAAAATGAACAAAATGGTACTACTAATAATAGTCCATGGTTGGTTAGCCCCATTCCTTTTAGGCCTGCAGTAAGGTTAGTACATCATGGTGTGTATGTGTGGCAGAGGAAGTTGCTCACTTCATGTTAGTCAGGAAGTAAAGGGTGGGGGAAGGGTCTCAAAATACCTTTCAAGGGCACTCTCTTATACAACCAGAAGACTTCCAACTAGACCACACCTTGGAAGGTTCTACAACCTCTCAATAGCACCACTAGCTAGGGACCAAACCTTTAATACATGTGACTTTGGGAGACATTTATACAAACCATAGCATTGATAAATCACTGATACTGAAAGAAATTGCATTCTTCCCTGTTATTTGACTCATTTTTTATAATGTGGTACAAGATATTGCATTAAATGTTTCAAATGGAATATATTTTAACATAGTGTCTTAATTATTTCACCTGAATCTACTAGGAGCTCAATCTTAGCATCACTGTAAGTGGTATTGCCAGACATTATGTGCCTTATGATGTGATGGAATGAAGTATTCTTGCTTTAAAAAAATGAAACCTAAGTCAAATCAGCCTCTAGATTAATTTAGAGTTTATAGGAAATACATAGCATAAAGGAACAAGTTAAATTATGCTACTAGAAAGCACAGAAAAAAATATATATATATATATGTTGAGAGCCACAGCCAAAGGGGCCCCAGCAAACTTCCAGCTGCCAGCAAGCTTCAGACTGCCAGCTGATGATTGGTTCACAGTGGCCCCAGCAACATCTAGCTGATTGGCTCCTCTGCGGTGATGTTCATTGGGCTGTTTCCCTGCCCTTCAGACTGCCAGCTGATGATTGGCTCACAGCGGCCCCAGCAACATCTAGCTGATTGGCTCCTCCACGGAGCTGCTCATTGGGGGACTTCTTTGGCTCCGCCCACGCGACCCAGCCAATCGGCCTCAAGAGCAGGAGGATTGTGGGAGGTGGAGAGGCTGGTGTGTGGGGGGAGAGGCTTGTGGAAGCCGGTGGTGGCAGTTGGGCTCTGAGGGTTTTTCCCTGGAGCTGTTTTGTTTGGCATTTGTAGTTCTAAAAATAAAGTTAGTTTCTTTTTGAAAAGTGGCTCCTGATTTGTGCCAAGCCAGACTTCGGCATTTATATATATACATATAAAAATAAGAAAAATGACTTAGTTTCTCCAGAATAATCAATGATTAAAAGGAACGGAGAGCTTTATAGAATAAAAGAGAATTAAAGGACTAAAGAGACAAACGTGATATGTGGTTCTTGTTTGGTACAATTAAAAATGAAAAAGAAACTGTAAAACTCATCAAATCATCTTGGGAAGAATGAGTGCATTGAATATTGTTTGGTTATTAGATGGCAGTAAAAAGTATTGTAAATTCTGGTAAGTATGAAAAATATGTAATTGTCATGTAGAAAAATTAAAATATATTTATAATAAAGTATACATATGTATGTACAATAAAGTATTACATATACATTGAATCTAAAAGGGCTGATATCATAGAAGTGGATAGTAGAATAATTGTGGTTACCTGAGGCTGAGGAGAGTGGGGGGATGAGAAAAAGTCAATCAACGGGAGCTCAGTTACAGTTAAATAGGAGCTTAAAGTTCTGGGGCACAGTTGCACAGTAGGGTGACTACAGATAATAATAATGCATAGTACATTTCACAAAGAAGAAAGGAAGGTGAAAGTTTTCCCCACAATGATCAGTGTTTAAGGAGACACCAATATCTTATTAGTGTCATATAGAGAAGAAATAATTTTTTAAAAATTTGATATATATATATAACATACAGTATTCTTACTAACTCATTTAAATTTACTTAAACATTAACTAATTTATACATTTATTGAACATTACATAGTAACCAAGTAATATATATAAAACTTTCAGTTTTTAATTATCACTTAAATTAAAATTTGCTAAATTAAAAATAAATAAATCTTTGGGGGAAGAATGGGATTGGAATTTGAGCTATACTCTGTTATAACTTATGGGATAGTGAGATTGCTACAAAACTCATACTCTTTTTTTTTTCTTTTAAGAGGACACAACATCTTTATTTACATTTATGTGATGTTGAGGATCGAACTCAGTGCCTCAAGCATGATAGGCAAGCATTCTACCACTGAGCCATAACCCCAGCCCCCAAACCTATATTCTTTAAGAAGCAAAATATTAGCTAAAATTGCAACTCAATACTCTTTAACTTAAATTTAGTGATTCTTAAATCTGGTTTTCTCCTAGAACCTTAAAAAATCAAACATACAGAGACCCTACTACATATCAATTAAATAATAACCCCTGATATTTGGTCTTATGTATTTCCTATTTTGTTTTATTTTTGGCTTTACAGTTGTTTACAATACGAAGAGTTGTGTATTACTGCAACCCAACCCAACTCTATTAGGTTGAGCAAACCTGGACAGGTAGATAACTATACTAGCTATTTCTTTGTAGTTGGATATTTTATAGAGTCTGCACAAATGATGTCCCAAAAGTAGATCCCACTGGTGGCAGTAAAAAGATGCTTACATGTACCATTCCTAGAGTGAAACACATTAGTATAGAACAATGTTTCTCAAACTTGGTTTTCATAAGAATAATCCAGGGAACTTGTTAAAAATATATTAAATGGCCTACCTAGAACCTGCTGAAGAAAAATCTTTGAGGATTTCCAGGATAGGACCTCAGAGCTTGTGTTTTAAAGAAACATCTTGGACCAATCTTATGGTGAGGGAAATTTGCTAAACACTGGGGAAAGTCAGAGAAACTAATATATTGCACCTAGTCCTTGTATCAACAATTGCCATTTTTCAATCTCCGTAATTTTAGAAGATGGAAATTTTAAAGAAATTCCAAATGTTTACTCACTATATTATACATATTCAGTTTATAAATATATATATTTTTTTCACATACATACATACACAAACACAGTAGCCATTCTAATTGGGTGGACATGATATCACATTTTGGTTTTGGTTCACATTAAATTTTTCTTTAAACACACACACTAGAATTTTAACCAAAAATACAGCACAATAATATTCAGTTTGATTAATAAAATTTCTGATTTTTGTCAACTCCATAATTTCTAGCTACTTAAGAAACCATATCCCTAATTTTTAACAATTCTTCTTGGCCTCATAAGAAATCACTAATTTATGGTCTGACAATGTAAATATGTTTTATATTCAATGACAACAGTTAACCCCAATATCTTATTAGTGTTATATACAGAAGAAATATTTTTTTTAAATTTGATATGTATAACATACAGTATTCTTACTAACTCAATTAGCTGATTCAGAAGTCTCAATCAATACTTTATTTGAAGCCTCACCGTCATTGTCCCCTCAAGTTTTTGTCTACCAGCATGCCTCAAAAGTAAAGATGAGTCTTCAGAATGTATCCTGTTTTTTACTTTATTTTTTTAAGAGAGAGTGATAGAAGAGAGAGAGAGAGAATTTTTAATATTTATTTTTTAGTTGGCAGACACAACATCTTTGTTTGTATGTGGTGCTGAGGATCAAACCTGGGCCGCACGCATGCCAGGCGAGCGCATTACCACTTGAGCCACATCCCCAGCCCCAAATATATCCTCTTTTTTACATCACTGTTTCCCATTGCATCAACGATAGTACCTGGAACATCTTAACTGGTTCATTAATATTTGTTGAATGAATTAAATGCATTAAAAAACACTTTAGGAGTTGAATAGTCTCAGAACATTCAATAGGCCAAGTCATAATTATTTAGAATCAAATATATTTGTTTCTCTGGGACTTTTCTTTTTACACCTAACAGCATGTACCAATCCTAGGCCCCATTAGGGACACATCACACTGTAAAATAAAAATTTAGTGTTTATGCACCTCAGATAGAGCATTAATCTCCAGATTATAAAAGAACTCAAAAAACTTAACACCAAAAAAAAATATAACCCAATCAATAAATGAACTAAGGAACTGGACACTTCACAGAAGAAGAAATATAATCAATCAACAAATGTATGAAAAAAATGTTCAACATCTCTGGCAATTAGAGAAATGCAAATCAAAACTACACTGAGATTCCATCTCACTCTAGTCAGAATAGAAATTTTCAAGAATACAAACAACAATAAATGTTAGCAAAGATGTGTGGGAAAAGGTACACTCATACATTATTGGTGGGACTGCAAATTGGTGCAACCACTATGGAAAGCAGTAAGGAGATTACTCGGAAAACTTGGAATGGAACAACCATTTGACCCAGTTATCCCATGCCTAGGTTTATACCCAGAGGACTTAAAATCAGCATATAATACGCAGTCACATCAATGTTTATAGCAGCTCAATTCACAATTGGAAACAACCTAGGTGACCTTCAACAGATGAATGGATAAATAAACTGTGGTATAAATACACAATGAAATATTATTCAGGCTTAAAGAAGAATGAAATTATGACATTTGCCAGTAAATTGATGAAACTGGAGAATATTATGCTAAGCAAAATAAGCCAATCCAAAAGAACCAAAGGCCAAATATTTTCTCTGATATGCAGATGCTAATTCACAATAAGGGGGGCGGAATAGAAGTACTTTAGATTAGACAGAGAGTAGTGAAGAGAGAGGAGGGGGTATTGGGGTAATAATGATAATAGAATGAATCTGACACTATTACCCTATGTGCATACATGATTTCATGACTTGTGTAACTCTACATCATGTACAATCAGAAGAATAAGAAGTTATACTCCATTTATGTATGATGTGTCAAAATGCATTCTACTCTCATGTATAGCTAATTAGAACAAATAAATTTTTTAAACAAAAGAATTTAGTGTTTAATTTATACTTTCTGTTTCTCAGATGCAATTAACCCCATCTAGAACCTGACTTTCATTAGGGCTTTGCAGTCTCCCTCACGGATTTTATGTTGATGATTTTCTTTATTAACATGTAATTTCTTCATGTTTTCCATTTGACAAAGAGTAAGATTTCTTATTTCTTCTTTTCCTCTTTCCTTCTAGAGTATTCTTAATTGCCCTCTCACAACCTCTTCTAGAATCATCCATTATATTCATGATTCAGTGTTCCTGCCTCCAAAGGTATGGCGGTAATAGATCTAGTGACAGAGACAAAGGGAAATGTTGCCAATTGCTGGTGTTCATGATATATACATACATATATTATATAAATGTATATATGTGTGTGTGTATACATTATGATATGTGGTGTTCGTGATATATTCACGCACACATACATATAAATATGCATATATACACATATCTATTTCTATATTTAATTTTTCTCAAAACCTTGAACTAAAAACTGTATGCACAATATTATATTGTAAAATATTTCAAGCATGCAGAAAATTTTACAATGAATACTCATATACCCAACACCATTATTCTATAATTAACATTTTATTACACTTGTTTTATCACACATCTATTTTCCCACCCATCTCACAGCACATCCATCATGCCATCTTAGTTTTTAGTAGGCATTTTAAAGTAAATGGCACATGTCAGTTCACTTCAGTCCCTAGCATTTCAGCATGCAAATCATAAGCTAGAGGTCAATAAAAGTATTTATTTTTCTAAAATTTGAAGTGACATTTACTTACAATGATAATCACAAATTGCAAACACATAGTTTGGTAAAATAAGTTATTTTGAAAAAATAACTCAAATCCTGTCACAATATAGAAATGTACTACCATCACCCCAGAAATGTATTCTCATGTCCCTTTCTTGTCAGTCCCCAGCTTTACCCTTCCTCTTAGAGGTAATCATCACTCTTTTTACCAACATAAATTAGTTTTCTTTTCTTTTGATTCTTTTAGAACTTCCAATGAATGAAATTATATGCTATTCCTCTTTGGGGAAAGGCTGCTCACAATCAATATGATTATAACATTTATACATACTATTCTGTATGCAAGATGCTTACTACATTTTAATGCTAATGAGTATTTCATTATATGAATATACTACACCTTGTTTTTATGTTTTTCTATTGGTAAATACCTGAGCTGTGTTTCCAATTTAGTTACTATGAATTAAAACTCTAAGAATATTCTTGTATGTTTTCTGCAAACATGTTTGCATGTATTTTGGGTAAATACCTACAAATGTACTGCTAGTTTTAATGCAGGTATACTTTAGATTTATATGAAATTGCCTGACCTTTTTTCCAAGGTACTTGTGTTATTTCTCTCTCTCTCACACACACACACACACCAGTATAAGAGAGTTATATTCTAGTTATTTCATATCCTTACCAACATCTGGTGTTGTCACTCTTAATTTAACCAGTTTTGTGGGTATAGTAGTATATCATTGTGGTGTTAATTTTCATTTACCAGATGAATAATGATTTTGAGCTTTATTCATCTCCCTCTTGGCCACTCCTGAAATAATAATATTTGTTTATTAGAAATTGTTTTTCTAAATTTTTACTTACTAGTATATTACTAAAGATTCTTGTGACCATATTCATTAGAAAATATAGTTGTTCTTATTGTTTAATGTTAGATTTTCATCCATCCATTTTTATATGCATATATATAGCCAAAATATATTTTTATCAGTTTTCCTATTTAAGAATGCAAAGTTATTAGAACTTGCTTCCAGAGATGTAGACCATCAAGTGCTTAGTGTCTATTTTGTCTTTGGTCCATGAAGATATTTATCTTTATTTTGAACCTGTCATTTTTATTTTTATGTTGTTTATTATTCTTTGTGTTTGAATTACAAAGAATACATATCATAATGTCATCTTTCTGTGTCATCTTCACCAGAATTCACATCTTTACCACTGTATCATTAATTTTTGGTTTGGTTCTTGGTTAGAGTTTTATTAGATGCAAAGGTTCTTTTGATGATGGGACCAAACACAAGGACATTCAAATAGCTCTGAAAGGCAGAACACTTTGTTACTTACAGATTCAAAAGAGACAAGGCTGCTAGGCAGGGCTATACAGATGGTTATAGCAAGGGACAAGTTAACTATAAGCTGGAACTATAGGGACCATCACGTATATTAAGAGTTTGTTGGCTATATTGTGCAGGCTACCCACAGATTGGCTAATTTGACTAATTTCAAGTGCTATAAGGAAAGATGTCTGCTCCTATTTGTCTGATACCTAGCCCCAGGGCTATTGAGGCTGGTGTATAGCAGCCCCAATTGTGAAAGTTGATTAGGGAAGTGGTTGAAGTGTGGTCTTCATCAGCCACTTAAGAAGGAGAAATGTCAAAGGCTAGGGTTGTGGCTCAGTGGTAGAGGGCTTGCCTAGCATGTGTGAAGCACTGGGTTTGATCCTCAGCACCACATATAAATAAATAAATAAATAAAATAAAGGTATTGTGTCCATTATACAACTAAAAAAATATATTTAAAAAAAGAAGGGGAAATGCCCTCATCCAAGAACTCAAAACTGGGTCAACACAGCATTTTTTTAAAATATTCTTTGGTTGTTAAAAATATTTTTTAAAAATATTTTTTATTCATTGATATGTGGTGCTGAAAATTGAACCCAGTGCCTCACAGATGCTAGGCAAGCGCTCTACCACTGAGCCATGACCCCAGCTCTGAGACAACATTTTTAAAATGTTTTTATTAGTGCATTATAGTTATACATAATGTTGGAGTTAAGACAGCATTTTTCTAAATCTATATTATCATTAGGCAAACTAGAGGTCCATATATACCAGTTTGTCATTCCTGGCTTTTTCTGAACTTTTAATGGAATAGTTGGAAGATCAATTATGTATGCAAGTTAATAAATAAAGATTTGATATTATAAAATTAAAATTTGATAAATTGAGCTAGCTATGCCAAAATTTAAAACTTCTGGGCATCAAAGGACACAACAGAGTGAAAAATCAATCTACAGAATGGAAGAAAACATTTGTGAATCTGATAATGGGTTAATATCCAGAAAATGTGAAGAATTTTTGCAACTCAACAACAAAAAAGAAAAAAAAAACAATTAAAAATGGGCAAAGGAGTTTGATAGATATTTCTCCAAAGATGTGCAAGTGACCAACAAGTAATGAAAAGGTATTCAATATCATTAATCATTAGGGAAATGCAAATCAAACTTGTAATGAGAAATCACCTAACATTAACATTGCTTGTATCAAAAAGGGAAAATAAACATTAGCAAGGATATGTCAAAATTGGAACTCTTGTGTACTGTTTGTAAAAATGCAAAATGGTGAAGACAACTATGGAAAACAGTATGGTGGTTCCTAAAAAAATTAAAATTAGAATCACTATATGATCCAGCAATTTCACTGAAACTGAAAGCAGGGTCCCATTGAACCCAGAATTAAATAGGCAGTCAGTATAGATAGGTAAATCAAGTCAGGCCAATTTTGAGTGAGTCAGTGGAAGTTGGAGAATGTTCCCTGAGGGATTGATATTAATTCCTTCAGAGCCTTTCCTCCACCCACTCCAACCTATTGCCAAGGTAACCATTCCCAGGAATTGCCCCTCCCTACAAGGAGCTAAAAGGTTGTTAATGTGTCCTTGGCTGCTCCATCCTGTGCTTCAGCCCACCTGTTTCCCTCCTTTTGGACACCCTACCAAGCATTCCTGGGCCTAGTCTTGAGCCTAGTTGTGTAAGCAGGAAGGAAAAAGATGTGGGGGCCAGCGGGGGGCATGAGAACAAAGGAAGCCTAGGACATAGAAAAAGGCAGAACACCTGTTTCTTGGGATACCAGGATACCAGCTATGGCCCCCTTCTCTCTCACCGGAGAAGTCTATGTTACCCCTTTTTAAATAAACCCTTCTTTATATGCTTGCCTTGGCATGCTTCTCTAATGTTCAAACTATTTATAGCAGCATTATTTATAGTTAGCCATAAGGCAGAAGCTGCCCAAGCATAAACTAATAAATGAATAGACAAAGTGTGGTATTTTCATTGTTATTATTATTATTATTTATTCTCAAAAAATAAAGAAATTCTGACACATGTTATAACATGTATAAATGTTGAAGACAATATGCTAGCTGAAATAAACCAGTCCCAAAACACAAATAAAAATTCCACTTATGTGATACCTGTGTACTCAAATTTATAGAGACAAAAAATAGAATGGTGATTGCTAGGAACTTGAGAGTGGAGGATTGGGGGTTATTGTTTAATATGTACATAGTTTTAATTTTGCAAAATGGGAGAAGTTCTGGAGATTGGTTATTCAACAATGTCAATGTACTTAATGCTAATGAATGAACACTTAAATGGTTATTACGATAACAAATGTTATGTCCTTTATATTTTATAATTTTAAAAATTACTAAAAATCTGTCACTTTATTTATTTTGGGGAGTCAATTAAATAGTTATATTTAACTACCATGTATTATATATATAATTGTATCATTACTGTTTATATATCATATATCATAAATGCATGAACTTTATAAAATATAATATTTTTATTAAATATTTGTGCTGAAATAATTTGGATGGCATGATAGAAAAATCTGAAATAAAGAATAAATAATTAATTTTAAAGCATTAAAATTATAAATGCTTTAAAATTAATTATTTTAAAAGCATTTATAATTTTAAATTATAAATGAAGACATAATTAGTTTTTCTTTTCCTATAAGATTTCTCTGATACCAGTGATTGTGAAAAAACCTGAGTAAAAAGTTGTCTGGTGAAACAGTTCTGATAACTATTGCCTATTAAATGTAAAGCATATGATAGTTTCATTGATTTTAAAATTGGGATAATTCCCTTTTTTAAAACATGGGATGTTTATTATATTTGGAAAATTTCAGTTCCAAACTGCAGGCTGTTTATTGAAGAAACATGATACTCCTTGGTTGGAGACTTATTTATACCAAAAGCCTTCTGCCACTAGTGAGAACTGATATCATGTATACAGGGACTAAATTAAAGAGAAAAAGAATGTGAAGACGATACACATAAGTCTCAGTCTCGAAAAGAAATATATTCCTAAAACACAAAGTAATTTTCACAATCATGTTGAAACTACAAAATTTTATGTGACTTTAAACATGATAGTTACATAAGTAATGACACATATTTTTACATAAAGCCACTGCCATTATCTCTGTCCCAATATTTTGTTCATATATTCCTCCTTAGACAGGAATTTTGGATAAACTTGGCATCAATTTGTCAAATATTTTGATCAGAGCAATGCAAACCTGACTAAAACAACTCAGACTTTATAATTAAGGTAAATTTGGATAAAGGAATATATATGTACATAGAGAATTAAAACCATTTACAAAATCAATGTTTGTGCCTATCAATGGATGAATGGATAAATAATTTTTGATTGATATATCTATATATCTGTGTGTGTGTGTATATATATATATACATATATACACAAATATATATATATATAGACATATATATATATATATATATATATATATATATATATATATATATATATATACACACACACACACACACACACACACATCTGTGAATATAAAGCTACAGATATATATACAAAAAGGAATATTGGGCCGGGATTGTAGCTCAGTGGTAGAGTGCTTGCCTAGCATGCATGAGGCACTGGGTTTGATCCTTGGCACCACATAAAAATAAACAAATAAAATAAAAGTATTGTGTCCATCTACAACTAAAAAAATATTTTTAAAAAGTAATATTATTCAGCCACAAAGAAGAATGAAATCCTATCCTTTGCAGCAAAATCAACATATTTACTGCAAATTCTAGCCAGAGCAATCACACAAAAAGTATGTGAACTGAAATAAATAAAAATAAATAAAAACAGATCTTTTTATTAAGATCCCTTCTATTCACCTTTAAAGAGAACCTTCTTTATTTCAGGCTTATAATCTAACACTTTGCTATTACAACAACTTCCTCAGTGTGCTTGTTGGGTAAACAACCAATAATTAGTATCTCCTTACTGGAAATGCTACAACCATTTTTGCAAAAAGCCAACAACATGATCTATTTGAAAAGCAATATTACAAATAGTTTTGCTGCTTAAAATGCTTCTATGGGTCCTAGCCACTTGTAGAATAGGTTCTAAATTTCCTAAAAATGCCTTATGACCCCTCACCCCTTTTTTTCTAACTCCATCATCTCTCATTCCCTATTTCAGACACTAATAACCCTGATTAGTCATTAATTCCTTCACCCACTATGTAATTTTGCTTTACAAAGACTTTTATTATAATGTCCAAGGATATCCTTCATCTCTTTCCTAATCCTACTCTCACAGCCAATGCATACTTGCACTATAACTAAGTAAACACACTATTTTCTTCCTGAATTCCTCATTTTAAATCATGGTATGTGTTTCTCCTAGGCATCCAGTAACACCATGTGCACATTTCTATTAGCATATTTATTGTTTTATGACTTATCTTTTATCTGCAGTGTTTATCAAAATAAATTATTATTGCCATTCAATGCTACTTGGTTTCATAAATCTTACAGAGATTTTTTTAAAAATTGTAAAAAAAGGAAAGAGAGAGAAAGGAAGAAAGGAAGAATGGATGGATAAAGGAAGGAAAGGGAAGGAGGGAAAGAAGGAAGGAATTCTACTGTAGGATATATTTGACATTTGAATATATTTTCCCTCATAGTAAAGTTTCTTTTCATTCCTAGATTCCACCATTTTGGGGAGAATGAAAGAAATTTTAACAATGGATTGATATTTTCCTTTGTGTCTCACACATATATCTCATGGCTGGATATACCATATATCCTCATTCATCAAACCAGATTGTTTGATACAAGACTTCCATGTGATATTTCTCTCTCCATTGTCAAAAGTTTTATTCAGAATGTTGATTTCTAAGATCAGGACTTTTCCAACTATTACTTTTATCTGGTCCTTTGATTGAAAAGAAGTAATGCTTTTTATGGCAGGTAGATTTGCTTCTTAAATTTATTGTCCAGCTATATTCCACTTTAACTTGCAAATTGAGCACTGTGCTTACAAAGAGATATTTTTCTAGTCTTTACAGCTCTAAAGCCAGGTCTTCTTTTATTCAGGAATTAATGAAGTGGTCCCCTGTGACCAGAGAGAAGGAAAGTTTAATGCTCAGGGCTTCTGTTTCATGTCCTCAGCCTCCACTGTTACAAAATATGCAGTCACACAGTTTATTTATTGTCAACTACAGCCTTTATTATGCATTTTTCTATCTTCATAGACTAGTGTAAATATAAATAAAATAGCAAATAAAAAGTATGTAAAACAGCATGACAGAGATAATTCAAATGGAAAAAATGAAATAAGAAATTCTGAGTGTGGAAATGAGTCATAAATGTCGTTTCTATATTTTGAAGAATACAATTATACATTGTTTTGATATTAGAATAATATAAAATTATAAACCTACTTTAAATCCACAAAAGCAATAAAGTTTAAACATCAAGGTTGACAGTCTCATTATATAGTACATTTGCCCATCCTCAAGACTGCTTCAGAGATATCCAAAGAAAATGTATTTCTATGATCCATGGAAATATTTAGTCTCCAGCCACATCTCTGGAGATCATATAGTCCAAAAGCAATTTATTTGAGAAATCTAAGAAATTGAGATTCACCAACCAAAACAAAAACAAAATTAAAAATAAAAACAAAACAAAACAAAAAATGATTTCTGTATTTCTACTCTACCATTTTCATTAAACTTTTTACTCATGCCAGCTCTCACTTATGCATATTTAAAGCAATGTAAGATAATTCTGATAATTACAAATTCCCTAAGCATTGAAAAGACGTCTACTTTAAAACTATGGTAGCAACCCTTGAAAAGAAGTTCATGAAGACTGTTTATTTTCAGTTTTGACTAGTTAACAGTTCCACAGTAAAGTAAAATCCTCTTAATATAAGGAACATGATGGGCTATGAAAACTTCTTAAATTATGCGATAGTGAACTCTACCTTACTTAACGATCTTACTAAGCATCCAGTAGGGGTTTTTTTATGTTTTTGTTAGACACATTACAGTAATACAAACTATTAAGGTCGATTTTGACATCCATGAAATATAATTTGCTCCACTTCAGTTCCAGATACTACTTTCCCTCCTCTCATTTTCCCAACCCTTCCTCTATTTCCCTTCCTCTGTTCTACTGGTGTTTCTTCTTGTTATTTATAGCTCTTTAAAATTGGTGCTTTATAGATATAGATAAAGGTGGAATTCACTGTGTTAAGTCCTTATATGTACATACCATAATTGAGCCAATTTCATTCCACCATTCCTCCCTTTTCCTTTCTTTCCATCCTCCCTCCCGCTGTATCGCCTTCCTACTATACTGATCTCCCTTCCATTTTCTTGGGATTCCCCCACACACAACAGTGTTTTTTGAGAACTAGGGGCAATTAGGAATTAATATAACTTTCTAATGTTAAATGAAATGTTTCAAATTACACAGTGAGAGATTAGTTAGTATAATAATATTGTGATTTTATCCAAAACTTAAAATTAGCATATTATATTATTTATTTATTAAAAATAAAACATTATACCATCATTTTTGTTTTATAAAAATATAAACTCAACATACAATATGGTATGCTATGATAATGGAAGCCTTATTTAATAAAGATATACTTTTCAAAATGAATATGTTTGCTTGTATATATATGTATGTATGTGTAAAATTGAAAAAATAATTGACCACCTAAAATAATTTGGGTGGGCATATTTTCTGACGGAAAGTTTGGTCTTTAATCAATTTTCATAACAGGCATTTCAGGAATAATCCTCTGATCGAATATTTTTTTAAAAAATAGTGGTTTTTTTTTTTAAAAAAATTGAATGATTCCAAAACATTTACAGCCAAATAATATGGGATTATAAGATTTGATGCAGATTTGAACACCATGGTAATGCAATATACCCATTAGAAAGACAAAAGGGCAAAGTTAAGTATCATTCATTCTTTGTATCATCATTATTTTATGAAACCCTTATATAAATAAATCTTAGTTGGCAGAGGATGTAAAAGTGATGTTGTGAAACAATACATAGTACAGAAATTTTAAGAATCAGCTCCTGTGAGTATGAAAATAAATTACAAACAGATCAAGGTTGCTAAATATGTGAAGAATTTCAGCTGGGAAAATTGCGGTTCAAAATTAAGGGTAGAATTTGGTTTTAGTGCTATGAATCAAACTGTCATTCTCTATTTTCTTGGTTTCTGTTAATCTTTGCTACCTATCCTTCTCAGAGTGATAACATTCAGTCACTAAATGTTTTTAATTAATTAAATACAATATATAAATGATCTAACATATATTAGGTATTGATATATTTTAGTTTTACTATATTTGAACAGAATAATACCATTTTAATTATTTTGTTTCATTTATATCCCTATTTTCATTATTAATTATACCAATATATATTTTTTAATTTAGTCGTCTTTTTTTCTTTCCACCATAAATGGAAATAGACAGCAACATTATTGGCCTGATATTTTTTGATTATTCTTTAAAACAAAACTTCCAAATCTGGTTCTTGGAAAAAATACAGCTGATATGGAATATTTAGATTATATCATTTTTAAAAATTTTTATTAGTTATTGTTGGACCTTTATTCATTTATTTGTTTATATGTGGTGCTGAGAATCGAACCCAGTGTCTCACTCATGCTAGGCAAGTGCACTAACACTGAGCCACAACCCTAGCCCCTAGATCATATCATTTTATGTATAAAATGTTTTGTTTTGAAGTATGTTTCTCTTCATTGTGAAATGCAATCCATATAAAAGAGAGAAAGATCCATGCTCACAATTAATAAAATGTTTCACTTTGCTGTGAATTATTTTGAACATGTATATTATTTAAAGATCAAGGAGTGTATTTATAATATTTTCTTAAGGAGAGACTTTACATAGCCAGGCATGGTGGTGCACACCTGTAATCCCAGCGGCTTGGGGATTACAGGTTCAAAGCCAGCCTCAGCAATTTAAATACATATATGGCTTGGAATGTGGCTCAGTGGTTAAGAGGAGATCAACTGCTTAATTATCATCCCAATTCATTGATTAAGAAGGAAATAGAGTCTGTTATCTTAAACCCATGATATATTTCATGATTTATATGAGTATTGAATATATATGTACATATTATGTTGTATATAATTTTAATATTTTTTTTAGCTATCCTGCTCAGTTTGTTACCTCCCCTGGATACTGCAGTAGGTACATGAGGGATAATTTAAAGTAATAAATTACAGAAGAGATAACCTCTCCACACTGCATCAACTCTTCCACACACATAAAATATTGCTGTATCTATGATATATTCTACTTGCATTGTGTTTGTATGGGAGTCTCTAGATTAGTATTATCCAATAGACATTTCTGCATCTATAGAACTGTTGCAGTGTAGTACACTCTAGCAGCATGTGACTATCAAGTACTTGATATCTGCTAGTGAGACCAAGGAATTGGAATTTTTAAATTATTCACTAATAATTTTGATGCAAATGGTAATTATCACAGGTGAATAGTGACTACTAGACAGTGCACTAGATTGGATCAGTCAAAAATCAATCTTATTGCCAATGGAGCAGAGCTTGCTAGGTGGTTCATTACACATTACACATTTCATTATATTAGCCTTTCAGAAAATGGGCTCCAGGCCTACCAAATGAGAATTTCCAATATCAGCATTATTGATATTTTGGATCAGACAATTCTTTGGTATGTGTGTAGGGGAGGTGTTCTGTGTATTACCCCTAACCTTTATTTGTCTCTTGGATGACAGAAACATCAATATCCCCAACTTAGGGCAACACAATGTCTTCAGATATTGTCAAATGTCACCTGGGATTTAAGGAGCATCCATTAGAGAACCACCGTTAAGTGTAATTATTCCTGTTGAAATTCTGACCCTTCTTTGGGAAAATTGTCTTTAAGAATACCTGGCTTATTTAAGGAGGTTCACTGACATGTCCTGTAGACTGAATGTCTGAATATATGTATGGAATATCTGAAGTTATGACTATGTAGTCAGAGGTGGAGAGAAAACAATGCAGGAAAAAAAAGAAGTGGAGAACTAATTCCATTATAAACTCAATAAAAGATTAAATTTTAAATCCGATACTTTTGAGTCTTTGCACTTTTGACTTTGCAATGTGACTTGCTCTGTGTTTCCTTGGAATTACTGTCCATTTGAAGAGTTTCTAATTTTACATTATTTGTTTGGGCACATTTAATTGAACAAGTATTTAAACACATTCTTAAATCTCACCCCTGTGTGATAAGAATAGAAATAAAAATCTGTTCTAAATCTGTTCAGGGTCAGAGTCACATTTATAACCTCAAATGAAAGCAAATTGACACAGTACACGTGAAGAAGGAATGGGTCTGGTCACAGGCAGTGAGGGTGAAGAAGGTATTGTCTATAGGTGTAGTCCTAAATACAAAAATTCTAGAAGCAACAGTTATATACAGTCTTAGAAAGAGGAGTCTCTGGACTCAGAATATGTAGATTCAAGTCTAGTCAGGCATATTCAAGCTGTGTGACCTTTGGAAATTATGTTCTTCATAATTTCTTCATAATATTCTTCATGTTCTTCAGCCTGAATTTTCTCATATTAATTGTATAAAGGAAAACTCTATGTAGGTACTTCATCTTTGATTTAGCATTGAGAATAAACTAAAATGCTCTGAGTATTTGTAGCATTATAAACACAACTAGATAATCATCTCTTTATGTGCTCATCATATAATCTGGGCTGCAATAACTTATATTCATAATGAAGGCCTACAACAATGTAATAATTACCTGTGATTTTTTTTTCAGAGTACATAGTATATATTAATTTTTAGTAAAACATTTCTCATTTATCTGAAAAGCTTGACTTCGGTCTACCAAATTAAAGTTGATTGTATAGACTATAATTTGTCATTGTGTTAATGTCCTCTTTATTTTTTAAACTGAAATATTAATATCTTTGGTGGTTTTAATACAAAATTTTAAGCTTTTTTGGAAACAAATCTACATGTGTTTACTAATAACTTAAGTGCACATTTCATTCTATTTATTCCTACTGAGTGTAGAAAGATTCCTCCATGATTTGTTGGGGATCATCTTGGATATAGAGCTATATATGATAATAAGGAAGATATAATTCAATTCAGCAATTACCAAATGCCTTTTATTTTCAGGTGGTTATTAAGGAAATATGCCAGCATTGTATTTAAAAAATTGTCAATTCTTGACATAATACTTCTAAATATGTTTTAGATTTCAAATTATTTGTTTCTCTCTATACCAAAGAAAATATGAGATAGGAAAATACCCATAATAAAAGCAAAAGAGATTTTGACTGTATGGTATGTTGAGGAATATCACTTTAAAATTGTGCTGTGATGTTTTAAAATCGAAACCTAGAATGCAGAGTTTTGCAAGGTAGGTAGGGATTATGAAAATATGATGAGCTCAAATAAAATCAGTTTTTAAATTTTGAGGGAGTTCTCTAGGAATTGTGCATTATAGACCAAATTGTGAAAGTATGATATTTAAAATAAAATGCATGTCAAGAAAATATATCTTAACTATATAAAAGACAAATATTAAGAAAACTTGGGGAAATTTTTATATAAGTTCCATTTCAAAAATAGCTCTAAGTTTTTTAATTGATGATGTTGTAAACATATGTAAGTAGAATGCTTTGGTTTAAATGTTTGTGTCCCCTGCCCAAATTCGTGTTGAGGTGTAATCCCCAGTGCAACAATATAAACATGTAGAGATGATTAGGCCATCAGAACTCAGTCCTTGTAGATGGGATTGTTGCCCTTCTAAATGAGATTGTTGCCCTTCTAAAACAAACTTAACAAGGAGAAAATCCATCCCTTTTATTCCCTTTGTTCCTTCTGCCATGTGAAGACAGTGTTCTTCCCCACCAGAGGACACAGTAATAGGCTTCATCTTGGAAGTACAGAGTGAAATCTCACAGGACATCAAATCTGCCAGAGAATGCATAGATATTGAATGGATGGATATTTTCAGATTCCAGAACTACAAGAAATACTTTCTATGATTTGCAAATTACCTAGTCTATAGTATTTAGTTATAGCAACATAAGGAAACTAAGCCAGTAAGGATCTCCATAAATAAGTATTTTGAAATGATTGAAGAAAAACTGAGCAAAAGAGCTTGGCCTAATTACTTTCTCTATTTGTTTATATTAAAAAGGTTTGATTGCCTTGATTAAGTGCACTACTATGATACACAGATGGTCTGTTAATAAACAATGTCAGAAAATGAAGTATTTCTAACAGAGTTAATATTTTATAATTTTCCATGAATTCAGAAATATAAATATATAAATATTTTTACAATAATTCCAACCCAATAAAGTACATCGATGATGGAATAGAATCCCCAAATTCTGGATTAAGAATTAATTTATTTTAATGCTCTTGGAAGACACTACCTATTTGGATAAATCAATGTTGGGGTGACCCTCAGGGAGTATATAGAGAACACAGAAAATAGTTCTAAGTTATAAAGCTATTTGAATTACTGCAGTTTTATAGAAGAGCTTTTAAAAATTTTTATTTGTTCTTTTTAGATATACATGACAGTAGAGTATATTTTGACATATTATACAAACATGGGTTATGTCTTATTCTAATTAGGATCTCAGTACAGGATGTGGAGATTGATTGTGGTGTATTCATATATGTACATAAGAAAGTTTTATCAAATACATTCCACTGATTTTCCTATTCCTATCCTGCTCCCTTTCCTTCATTCCCCTTTGTCTAATCCACTGAACTTTTATTCTTCTCCTCCCCAACACCCTTTTTGTGTGTTAGCATCCATGTATCAGAGAGAACATTCAACCTTTGTTTTTTTGTTTTTGTTTTTTTTTGGAATTGGCTTATTTCACTTAGCATGATAGTCTCCAGATCCATCCATTTACTGGAAAATGTCATAGTCATTGTTTTTTTATGGCTAAGTAATATTCTGTTCTCTATATATACCACATTTTCTTTATTCATTCATTTTTAAGGGCACCTAGGTTGGTTCCATAGCTTAGCTATTGTGACGTAAGCTGCTATAAACAGTGATGTGGCTGTGTCACTGTAGTATGCTAAGTTCAATTCCTTTGTATATACACTGAAGAGTGGTATAACTGGGCCAAATGGTGATTTCATTCCTAGTTTTTGAGGAATCTTCATACTGCTTTCCAGAGTGGTTACAATAATTTGCAGTTCCACCAGCAACATATCAGTATATCCTTTTCCCCACATTTATTGTTACTTGTATTCTTGATTGAAAGTGTTCCTAGTCCCTTCGTGATCAATGGTCACTTGGCTACCTTGTCGAGGGGCGGGGCAGGGGGGGGGTAGAGACGCAAAATCAACACAGACTCCGGAAGCTGTTGAGAGAACTGGCTGGAGACCTGCCTCAGGTTGTAGTCCAGTAGCTCAGTTTATTTTTAGAATGCACACAACAGTTATAGGATTTGAGTGGGGCGTGCCTGTCAATCATACATAAGCAAGACAATATCCATAAGCCAATCATCTTCTGCCTAATGTAACCACACTGTGAGGAAACTCTAAATATTGCTGTCTTGGCAGAAAGCAATCTGGAAGGGTCTTTAGCCCTTACTGAGTCAGGGGTTTCATGCCCTGAAGCCCCTGACTCTGTTTCTTGGCTGGGCAGTTTGGTAATGCTAACCACAAGTGCTGAGGATGTGGTTTCACCCCATCCTACAGGCACTCCTGTCAGGCCTGAAGGAAGGTGGATATTTCAAGCACTTCCAAGCTGCTAGTAGCTGCTAGCTGTGACTGAAACTTATTCCAACACTTGATCATTGACATTCTGACTGGAGTGAGATGAAATCTCAGTGTAGTTTTAATTTGCATAGAAGATCTTTTATTATAATGATAAGAAGACTCTTTAAAGATGGAAGGGTGGGGGCGGGGAGTCAATCATTTGGGAGTTTGTGCTTTGCAGTGAATAGAAGCCCAAAACAAATCCACAGATTGTAATCGATCAAATGAAAGAAAAATTTTCCCCTGGTGTGGTTGGAGGAGTAATTTAGGATAAATAACTAACTGACTTCTAGTCAGAGCCATAGATATAATTCATATATGTTGCTTTATTTAAAATTTATGAAGCACATGTGACCTCCTTGAACTTGGAATCAAATCAAATGCTACAACCTCAAATGTTTATGTCAACAAGAACCTTACTTCTGCTTCTTTAGTTCTTATAATACAGAGTCCGGATCTCCAAGTCTTTCACCCATTTTTAATGACACATATGTGGGTGTGCTTGCTGACCTTTTGTGTCAGCAGATCTTATCTAAAATCAACACAAATTAGCACTGAATTTCTAATAATGTTTGAACTCCAATGGGATGTTACAAGTGTTTCAACCCTTTCCTCCCATGTTTCTCATTAGCTCTTAGGCAAATTTATTCATCTCATTCCCAATAAATAAGATCAATACCAAAAGCTATTGAAAGGAGGCTTCTGTGCTTGGCTGACTATAATGTAGATATATATATCTCCCAAGTTTACAAATGACTCATTTTGTGTATTTGAAAAATTAATAATTGACATATAAGAAGAAGTAGAAGGTGAGGGCAAAAAGAGAGAGAGATGAAAAAAGAAAGAGGAAGAGGATGAGGAATTCCAAGATGAATCTTTTTTTTTTTTTTTTTTTAGTAAATAAACTGTTTATTAACAGAAAAAGCCTACTGACTCATTTCTTTTTGGACACATCCACAGTATAGCCACAGTGCCCAGTGTTCTTGGTATGCTGGCCTCAGACATGAAGTCCCAGAAGTGGCATAGCCCACTCTGGGCCCTAATCTTCTAGTTGCTCTAGGTCTTCCCCAAGCTTGTTGTTTAGACCCCTGGCTGGAACCTGGATGTATTTTTCCTTCTTTACATACTTACATATTTTCAAGAACCAGTCTGGGATCTTGTAGTTTCATGGATTCTGCATAATTATAATTACATGTTCAACTTCGTTCTCAGTGAGTTCTCCAGCCCCTTGGTACGGACAATATCTGCTTTCCTCAACACCATATGAGCATATCTTTGCCCCACACCCTTAATGGCAATGATGGCAAAGGCTCTTTTCTGCCACCCATTGAAATTTGTGTTGAGTACTTGCAAAATGTGCTGGAACTTCTAAGGAATCACTATAGATATGGCATCAGCAGATTGGTAGCCTGCAGACCTCCTGTGGAATAGAATAATTACTTTACAGAAGAATTTCAGGTCTTTCTTAAAAATGTTTAAACTTAATGTACCCATGAAGGTTGGATCAAATCCTGTTTCCAACATTCGTTAGGACACATATGCTGCTATTCAGAGAAGACAATTATTATGATGCAGATCATTGTGTACTGTGTCATTTTAGTAACAATAGGAACTATGTGTAGTGAACTGAGGGCTGTAGTGCATGCCTGAAATCCCAGTGGTTTGGGAAATTGAGGCAGGAAGATCACAAGTTCAAGGCCAGCCTCAGCAACTTAATGAGACCATGTCTTAAAAATATATGTGTGTGTATATGTTCCATATATGTGTGTGTATATATAGAACTGAGAATGTGACTCAGTAGTAAAGTGCCATAGGTTCAATCATCAGAACAATGACAAATAAATAAATAAAGATATATAGTGAACTAATCTCAAAATCATTTTATTTCTGTATTTCTAAAAATATACTAGTTTTTGTTTAAAAAGCTGGTTTAAAAATAGATGACATATGGTGTAAAAGACAGAGATAAAACAAATGGAATTTTTTTCTGTAATAATACAATACTCAGAACCATATCCTATTTACAACAGGAATGAGATGCTATATGGAAATTCAGAAAACACAAAAATAATGTAGGAGAACTTGTAATAGCAGCAATCAGACAAAATCCATTCTGCATTACTAGTAAAGAAGATTTAGAGGCCTATACACAAGTTAGAACTTTTTTAGCAAAGGTGAGGGTAAGAAGGATCAAAATCTACAATTATTTTCATAGGAGTAGAAATTGTAGGGACCACAGTCAATTACAACACACTCAATTGACTGATTTTCAAGAGAGCACTTGGTCAACTGATTTGGGGACTTAATGACATCTGTAACATCTGTTCACAGCAATATGTAAATTAGTGTTTGATTGAGTAACTGGGAGGTATATATACTCCAGGGAATGGGAAACTGAGGAGACATCTTAATATTCTCCCTGTCATAATGCCTACAGGCCATAGGTTAATATTTGTCTCCTTCGGGAGCTCTTACAAATTTTCCCAAGGACACATGAGGAAACATGTTTATTAGAGCATTGTTTGTAAGGAACTAGTCAGAAACAATTTAATGTAAATGTCTATTAATAGATTACTGGATATAAAAGGTATTATTTTTATATAATGTGAAACAGTGGGCTGGGGTTGTAGTTTGGTGGCAGAGCATTTCTCTAGCATGTACAAGACTTCATACCTGAGTTCAATACTTCATACCAAAATAAAAAAGGTTAAAAAATATGAAATATGTAATTGAGCCATATGTATCAAAATAGATGAACCTCAAATATATAATGTTGAAAAAAATGCTAGTTTTAGCAGAATCCATAAAATTTTATATCATATTTAAAAGATAGTATCTGCAATACTTCTCTTAGGGGTATCAAAGCAAATAACACCTATAATATAATTAACTTTAAAAAAAAGCAATTAGGATATAGAAAAGAACTTCACAGAATGTGAAATTTTAATTTAATATAAAATAAGCATTTTTATTAAAAAATTGGAAAGTGCACATTATACAACTAGATACTATTTCATATCCTTCTGAAGTTCTGGCAAAAACTAAAAAATGTGAAAAGCCTCATGTAGGTTAAGATCATTCATAGAATGTCAATAAATATGCATATCGATGTAATTATTTTGTCCATTGAGGTACTTTTTGGCAATGACTGGTTATTGAAAATGTCATAATCTGAGTACTTAGAAGGATTCCTTCTATCATGAAAAGGAGATGTACATGATTATATTTATTGACAATTTCTCATAAGAGTAAAAATTTGAAGCCAGGCATGGTGGCACACACGTGTAATCCCAATAGTTTGGGAGGCTAAAGCTGGAGGAGTGCAAGTTCAAAGCCAGTCTCAGCAACTTAGTGGGGCCCTAAGCAACTTCATGAGACTCTGTAAATAAAATTAAGAAAAGTTGGGGATTTTTAAACCTTTTTTATATTGATATGAAGTATTGAACTCAGGGCCTTGCACATGTTAGGGAAGTGCTCTACCACCAAACTACAAAAAAAAAAAAAAATTGCAACTACCTAAATGTCAATAATAAGAGAAGAAATTAACAAATAGGGGGTCAGTATGCGTACAATGAATTTTATATCTCTGTTTATCTAGTAGTCATAGCTGAATGAATGGAAGAGTATTTGTATGTTTCTTAATGTCCATAATTCCACTGATAGGTATTTGCAGACTTTTTAGTGAACTATGCTTGCCCACATGTGTGACTGTTAAAATAAATGTGTATATTCCTTTTAAAGAAACTTTATGTAAGAATTATGAAATGTGTTACAATTTTGAGGCTCATCAATAATTAGCTAAGTGAGTGCTACTACAGCTATTATGTAATATGGCAAGAACAGAGTGATCAGTAACCTGGATTTTGAAGTGATTCAGATAAGGCAGAGAGGAATGATGATCATCATCTCCACAAAATATTCATAATATCTTACAAATACTGATGACACAAACCAGAAAAGTCCTAAATAAATCCAGAAATACACTGTGTAAATGCATTGGAAAACTTAAAATAGTGAAGATATGAGTTCCTCCCAAATTGGTCTATAGATCTGTAGGTTTGCCTTAATTACTTTGAAAATTTCAGCAGTTTTTTGTAGACATAGAAAAAGCTTATTCTAAAATTTATATGGCATGGCACAAGCCTGTAATAGCTAAAACAATCTTCCAAAAGAATAAAGTGGGAAAAATATTTTTACCCAATATTAAGGTTTACTACATAACTATGATAATAATGACAATGTAGTGTTGGTGGAGGAACAGAATGAAGACCCAGAGGCAGACCTTCACAATGTGCCCTACTAATTTTTGACAAAGGTGCAAAACTAATTCAATGGAAAAAGTATAACCTTTTCAACACACACTGCCATAGCAATTGGACATGCTATGTTTAAAAAAAAATCAACTGGACATCCCTACATTAAAGAAAAAAAATCTTGACCTAAACTTCACTTCTTATTTAAGAATTAACTTAAATGTTAAAGGTAAAATTTTAAAACTTTTGAAATAACATACAGGAAAATCTTTGGGTACTGGGTTATGTGAAAAGTTCTTAGACCTTCGACCAAAAGTATGATTCTTAAGAGGAAATATTGATAAATTGGACCTCATAAAAATAAAAACTTTTCTCTGCAAAAGATCCTGTTAAGAGGATGAAAAGCTATCCAACAAGGAACTAGTATATATAACATATAAACTCACAAAGTTCAACAGTAAAAAATAAATGATTCTTGTAAAACTAATTATGCACTCATGGGAATTTATCTCATACAAATAAAAATTCATGTTCACATCCAAAGTTTTATGCTAATAGACTGATTCTAGTGGCTTTATTTTATTAGTCCAAATTGAAAACAACAAAATATCCCTCAAGGGATGAAAGGCTAAACAAACTATGGTACAATTCCTACCATGGCATTTTGGTATAATAACTTTCTTGATATAAGATGTTAGAGAATTGGCAACCAGACTAATAATTTTCAGGGGCCAGGAATGAGGTATACTTGGTATAAAGGCAATACAAAGGATCCTGATGGTGATGAAACAATATATCTTCACTGAGTTAATACTGATATCTTGTTTGACAGATATATAGTACTAACATTTTACAAGATGTCATCATTGGGGAAACATGATAAAGTATACACCAGGTCTCTCTGTATTGTTTGTTATACCTGCATGTGAATATATAATTATCTCAAAACAAAATTTTAATTAAAATTCAGTGTAATTAATGATTAAAATTCTAGGTTCTAGAAACAGACTACCTAGTTTCAAATTCTTATTCTACAAATTCAGGGTTTTTTGCTAGAAGAGTAGATTTTAGGTACTCTTGCCACAAAAATATATAGGATGATGGCTATATTAATTTTTATGACTGAAGTGACCATTTTACTAACTATATGTATATGAAAATATCATATTATACACATTAAGTATATACAAAGACTTTTTTTAAAAGACCACAAGAGGCTGGGGTTGTGGCTCAGTGGTAGAGCGCTTGCCTAGCATGCGTGAGGCATTGGGTTCAATTCTCAGCACCACATATAAATAAATAAAGGTTCATCAACAACTAATAAAATATTTTTTTAAAAAAGATAAGTAGTAAAAAGAAGTTAGGAGCTGGGGTTGTGGTGCAGCAGTAGAGCATTCGCCTAGCACATGTGAGGCCCTGGGTTCAATCCTTAGCACCACATAAAAATAAATAAATAAAATAAAGGTATTGTGTCCAACTACAACTAAAAACTAAATATTAAAAAGTCAGAGTTATAAATTATGTTATGGTTTATCCATACAGTCTTGCAAATTATATTTGTTACATTTATTTACTTATATTTTACAATGTTTCTTTTAGAAATGTAAATTGTTTACTTAGCAAGAAAAATAACTCATTTGCCTTATATTATTTTGATCTACAAATATTCCCATATCCAAGTCTGTCTATATTCTTCTCATTCTCTCAACTTCTGCTATTCAGAAAACCTCTAGGTCTGTCTCTTGCATTCACAGATTTGCAGACTACAAGTAAAATAAATCATGGAGCCAATTTAAAACCAATGTGAAGCTTTGTTCTTCCACACAGAGTAGTGGGGTAAATGGATGCCTAAGAATTTTATTATGATATGGTAGAAGAATGCAAATCCTCATATAGGTTAACAACAGAAGGATATTTAATCTGAACTCCCAAGAGTTATGGAAGTCTATCTAGAGGAAATGGCTCCTGATTTAGGTCTCAAAATTCAATAATGAAAGAGTAAGGAAAAGACAGGTTTTCTACGAAAAGGAAACTTAGGACAAATGATAAAGAGATATGAAGTTGCTTGCTATCGAGGTCCAAAAGCAGTCCAATAATTCAATTGCACAAAAAGAGTGGTGAGCAGTAGTAAGAAATAAAACTGGAAAGAAGAAATAATGAAAAGGTTTCAGTTTATCTAAAACATTTTACATCATGGTAAGACAAGTATTATATTTTGTTGAAGAAAAATAATAATTAAAAGTTTTTTAAGTATATGAGGCATAGGTAATTTTAATTTCATATAAACCACTTTGCGAGTAGGGTTGGGGGAATGGATTTGAAAAACCTCACAATAAAAAAGAGATCATTTTGAGGGTCGCTGAAATAATAATGCAAGCTAGAGTTGAGAAGAACTTAAATAGAACAACGGCATTTGAAAATGAAAGGGTAGATTCCAGAAATGTTTGAGCAATAAAATTGGCAGAATATGGTGATTCACAGGAAGTAAGAGAAACAGAGTAGTTGTATTTGTTATCATAATAAATTACCTCTGCAGCTGCAAACAATAATAAATATTTATTATCTCACACAGTTTCCATGGGCTTGGATTCTGGGGCAGCTTACCTGGATGGTTCTGGCTCAGGTATTCTTATATGTTAATGTCAGCTAGTGTTGCATGTTAGCTGGCCTGATAATGGTTGGAGGATCTGCTATCTGGGTAACTCACTCACATGGAGGCTGGCAAGAGACCTAAGTTCCTTGTTTGCTGTGGCAGGAGAAATAATGTCCTTGCCAATGAACATTTTTATAAGGTTGCTTGAATGTCTCCGTGATATGGCATCTGGTTTTCCCTACAACCAGTAATTCAAGAAGAAGGACAGATAGAAAGCTGTAACCCTCTTAATGATTTAGCCTTCAAGTCAATCAGGCATTTATGAAATACCTTATAGAAGTAGGAGTTGACCACACACAGGCATGAATGACATGAAAAAAAAAAATCATTACAGACACAGCCATCAATAAAGTCCACAGTTTCTTGGATGTTAGGTGGATTACAATGAGAACTACATGATAATCAATAGAAAATGGGCAGGATTATTGTAGTTTATTTGTTTGGTATATCTTGTTTCTTGAAAGTGGAAGGTGTCAAGTTAAATTTTGGAACTATATGACAAATTCCTATATGACAACTATATGTCAAGTTCCTAAATGCTTAGAAAGTGTGTGTGTATATATATATATATATATATATATATATATATATATATATATATATATATATATATATATTTAGTGATGGAGAAATAGATATTTTGGAATCATCAGCTTTTATATGGTACTTAAAAACTTAAGATTAGGGCTGGGGTTGTAGCTCAGTGGTAGAGCACTCACCTAGCACGTGGGAGGCACTGGGTTCAATTTCAGCACCACATAAAAATAAATGAATAAATTAAAAAGGTATCATGTCCATATACAACTAAAACAAGGAAATATTTTTTAAAAAATCTTAAGATTAGTCAAATTTTCCAATTAGAGCATTAAAAATGAAATGAGAGAAAACATTGTTTTAAAAGGTTCAGCATGAAAAAAATTAAATGACCAGAGAAGAAGAAATAATGAAGATTAGAATGGTAAAAATAAAGGAAGTGAATAGTTTAAGAAAAATAGCAGTTAACAAAGTCAAAGAATGAAGAAATATCCAGAAAACTAAAAATGAGGATTGGATTTGGCAATATTTATGCCACTAAATGATGTTGCCAGAGCAGTTTCAAGTGTGGTAATATTAAGACAGAAAAAAGAGAAGTTTTTTTGTTGTTATTGTTTGTTTGCTTGTTTAAAAATTTTATTAGTTTTTGATGGACCTTTTTTTATTCATTTTAATTACATGTGGTGCTGAGAATTGAACCCAGTGCCTCATATATGCCAGGCAAGCATTCTACCAATGAGCCACAGCCCCAGTCCCAGATTTCAGAGTTTTAAGTACAGGAAAATTCAATAAAAATAATTGTAAATATGTATTAGTTGTATTCTTCTCTGGAAAGAGAAACTCTTCAGAATACTTAAAAATAGGGAATATAGGGGGCTGGGGTTGTAGCTCAGTGGTAGAGCGCTTGCCTAGCATGTGTGAGGTACTAGGTTCAACACCACATAACACTAAATAAACAAAATTAAGGTATTATGTCCATCTACATCATCTGCTATGGTTTGGATTTCCCCCTAAAAAACCCATGCAGTTGTGTTCAGAGATGAGGCCTTTGGGAGGTGGTTGGATCATGAGGGGGTCTGACTTCATGAATAGACTTATGAATTCACAGCTTAATGTGCTATTAGAAAGCAGTGGAAACTTCAGGAGGTGGGGCCGAATTAGAGAAAGTAGGTCATTGGGAACATGCCCTTGAAGGGTGTAGTTTGTCCCCCCATCCCTTTTCTTCTTTCTATGTCCTCTCTCTTCTCTCTCTCCTTCATGGTTACCCTAAAATGAGCATCTTTGCTTCACCACATGAACCACATACTCCCTCCATGATGTTTAGTCTCATCACCACAGGCCCAAAGTGATGGGGCCAAGTTACCATAGACTGAAACCTGTGAAACTGTAAGAAAAAATAAATCTTTCTTCCTTTAAGTATATTTCTCTTCGGTATTTGTCATAGTAACACAAAGCTAACACACGTTATCTCAGAAATTCTGAAGGGATAAAGTAAGGATTTGAAGTTGCAAATACCCTAAAATCACAGTATCCTGGAGGAAGTTAGAATCAACTCTTGTGGGACATGGAGCCATAAAACAAAAGCAGCTGTTGCTGAACCTGCCTTGTTGACAGGCCGTGAAAATAACTGTGTTCTAATAGTGTTTCCCATTGGCAGACTACAGCTGAAGACAATTGAGCTGACAATCTAGGAGAAATATTTCTCCTGGGGTCAGTCCCAGTATGATACAAAACATAAAAAAAAAGGAACGGATGTGACATCAAAGAAACATGTGACATAACTATTTTTTTAAATGTACTAACCCTGTAAAGACAAACCAAATTTAGAAGCCCCATGTGAAAAACTTTGTAGAAGTTTAATGCATAATGAAAAATGACTTTCATTTAAGATATTTCAAAGTCTAGGCATATGCTCTAGGTAAAATACCTATAAATTGAAGTGCTTTTATCTCACCACTTTCAATGTAGAAAGATTTAGCCTGACTTGAAATAATTGGGCTTGATATTATCTCTCATAATACAGGAAATCATCAAGAATTCCCTGCACAGAATATATTCATGCAAGATTTAGAACTCATTTTATTTCTAATTAAATATTTCCTTTCTTTTTGATTCAGTGAATTTTTCATTTTTAAAGATATGAAATAGTAATAAAATGAGATGTATACAGACATTCACCCTAGCCATAAGATAGACAACATGAAAAATATAATTTTATCACTCGAGTTACTATAGATATTGGTCCATCAAAAATTTAAATATTCTCAATCTAGTAGGATATTCGGTGGTATACAATTATAATAAGCATTGTTGAAGGGCTCACAACATCCATTCCCTCCCTCTTTGTGAATCCTTATGGAATCTTGATTTAGTTCAAATATTTAATATTCTCATTCAATCTGCCTCAGGGGAATCTGGTTCCACATATCTCAGTGGTGTGAGCTTGACTGGCTTAAGCTAATTAGTACATACTATTTCCTAGATACTGGAAAAAAAAACTGGGCAAGTGGCATAAATGGATTATTGGGGCGTGGGGATAAAGATTTCTCAGAGTGCAGTAATGCAAGAATTCTTTCTTTTTCTCTGCAAAATTGTTACATGCTCTTGTGGGGGACATAACTGCTGAAGCCATCTTGATATCAGCTAGCGAAAAGGAGCAAGGGTAAAGTCAAAATAATTTCAAGAAAATTAGGCAAAAGTTATTGACTTATCCCCAACCTGAAACCTGACCTAAAACTTCTCGGTCAGTTATGGGAGTAAATAAATTTTTAAGAATTATTTAGGTCAGTTTGAATTGTGTTTTCTCTTTCTTGGCTGCCAAAAAACATCATAAATCAATGTACCAAGTATGTGTATATGTTCATTTCTAAACTTATGAATCCTACACTTCATTCTTAACAATGTAGATATCATTTTAAACACTAAGATATTGAGAACAATGTCAACAGAATCTATATGCAATCTCAAGTAACAGTGATATCTAATGTATAGTTGTTTTGGAAATGAATTTTAGCTCAGTAAAAGGACTTCTTTTACTTCATATCTTAATATTCTAAATTAAATCTTTACACTTGAATTGACTCTTCCTCTTTGTATATGATCTATCCTTATGTGAATGAGTCAACATCTGCTTACTGAATCATTAACAAAATACAATTAATAAATCTTAGTATTTAACCTAAAATTCAGTAGTATTGTAAAGGTCGGGCAAACGTCGGAGGAAAAGACCACCAAGAGATGTCTCATACAACAGCAAAGGGTTTATTGGGGGTCCAGCATGCTGGGGCTCAGAGCTCACTTCAGAGGAGCAAAGAACAAAGAGCCCTGGGAACAACTTGAGCAGAGCTTATATACATTCTTTGGAGGGGGCAGGGACTTTACATGCATCATAGCATCCTTTAGCAAATCATCACATACCGCGGGAAAATCAAATAACAACTCTAAAACATGATTAGCACATTCACTGGCGGGAACAGATCGGGTGGGGGTGATTGGTCAGTACTAAGATGGGTATATATTTAAACTGATGGTTTAAGCCTGAGGTGTGTATGTGCAGGACTGCATGGTTTCTGAGGAAAGGGGGTTGTTCTCATTGAGCAACTAGGTGGTCAGAGGAGATTTTCGACACACATCTAATGGGCAGTTCCGGGAATTGTTTTACTGCCACATGAATTTCAGGTTCCGAATGCAACTTAAAAACTTTTCAGGACAAACCTTATCCTTTACATTTCAATTTTTTTTTTAATCCTTTCAGTATAGTAGATACTAGAGCAAAAATTCTCACCAGTCCTGGAATCCCTAACTCTTTTCTAAATCATTTTAAACACTTCAGTTTTTATTTATTTTATTTTTAGTTGACAAATAATAATTTTATATATTTATAAGCTAGACTATGATGTAAATCAAGATAATTAACCTACTACCTCACCTATTCATTTTTTTAAAAGAGAGAGGAGAGACAGAGAGAGAGAGAGAGAGAGAGAGAGAGAGAGAGAGAGAGAGAATTTTTTAATATTTATTTTTTTAGTTTTCAGCAGACACAACATCTTTGTTTGTATGCGGTGCTGAGGATCAAAGCCAGGCCACAGGCATGCCAGGCGAGCGGGATACCGCTTGAGCCACATCCCCAGCCCACCTATTCATTTTTTAATGAGAACATTTAAAATCTATTGTCTTAGCAGTTTTGAAGTATAATACATTATTATTAACTAGAATCTGTAATTTAATAGATCACTAAATTCCTTTTTGTTGTTAGATAATGAAATGCACTGACCCTCTTCCATGGAGGAAAATTATATAATAGGTAAATACAACAAAAACTTGCATAAACTCTACTGGATTCTTAGTGTGAGTAATGACAATTCCTGTAATAGGTTACCCTTTATTCAATAGCAAAATACAGCTTAAGGAAAAACCTCTATCATTGTTAAGGCACATCATTTAAAAAAAAATTAAATAAATCTGACAGATAACCTTTTAATGAGGAAGAATTTACCTTGTAGTTCTGGGTTTGAGACCTAAACTTGGAGAAAAAAATGTTAGCTCAGAGATAACTATAATCTTATTCATTGTGGTGTCCCTGAACACATAACTTGAATATATTTTGTTATTGGTCTTTTTCTAGGGGGTAGATACCAAGGATTGAACTCAGGGGCACTCTACCCAGTGAGCCACATCCCAGTCCTATTTTTAATATTTTTCTTAGAGACAGGGTCTCACTGAGTTGTTTAGCGCCTCACTTTTTGCTGAGGCTGGCTTTGCTGAGGAACTCATGATTCTCCTGCCTCTACCTCCTGAGCCACTGGGATTACAGGTGTGTACCACCACATCCGTCTGTTATTGGTCTTAATGCTGGGGATTTCTTTTATTTTTGCACGTTTGAAGTAACAACTCTTCAAAGATATTCATCTTACATATATTTATATGTGGTTTATATGCTTATATGTGATTTAAGTAATACTTAAATACTCTGAAGGAGTTAATTTGTATTCATCATACTTTAAACATAAGATTTGGTTGATATTTGGAAATACTGTATCACATACTTATTAAAGTGTCTGATAAAACTACACATGAATGCAGAAACTCTACTGGATTCTTAGTGTGAATAATGACAATTCCTGCAATAGGTTACCCTTTATTCAATAGCAAAATACAACTTAAGGAAAAACCTCTACCACTGTTAAGGCACATCATTTAGGACAAATGAACAAACATGAAAATGACATGTGACCACTGGCATATCAAAAGCTAATTCTGACATCTGCAAACATTTAGAAGAATTTAATGGTTTCTATTTAATATTCAATAAATGCTTGTTTTGTAAGTGAATCCACTGATTGTCATATAGAGTAGTTTGCCCGTCCTCACCCCAGTACTGAGGATTGAACCCTATGGTGCTTTATCACTGAGCTACATCTCCAGCTCTTTTTTTTTTTTTATTTTCAGATAGGGTCTTACTAAATTGCCCAGGCTGGCCTCAAACTTGCGATCCTACTGATTGAGTTTCCTGTGGAGCAGGAATTACAGGTTTGAACCACAATGCCTGGTTGTAGTATTTCTTTCAAGGTGACCAAAATGGACATGCCACACCAGGCATTCTAATTACCTGAACCCGTGTCCACTATGTGTTTGAGTTTCTCATATTATTTGCATATATTATTTTTATATCAGCCGGTCTTTATAGTATTTTAAGGAATGAAATAAAATGTTTTGGCTTTGTAGTCCCTAACTGGAAATTATATTGTGTCAAGGAAACAAAAGCTTTTCCTTGCAATTAGGAATTAATTGCTGTTTCTGTGGCATTGGCATTTAACAAGAACATCAATAATGAAATTATTTAATAAATCAGAGTAATTTATTTATAGTGTTTTAGTAATAGGACAATTGGGGATAAACAAACTGGGAAAAGCATCCTCTATTTTCTCTATGGAATAGCATTTGTTTTATCAAAATTTAGGAATTTGTACAGAAACAACAATACTTAAATTACTCAGAGTTCTAAAGTATTCTTATTCAATGCTGTCATTTCTTCATATTCAACTGCTTTTTAGAACGATTTAAAAGACAGAATTTTACCTATTACTGGAAAAAGCCGTCAATATTTTTGTTTTAAATGATGAATAAAAATTGTGTGTATTTGTGTTATACAACATGATGTTTTGATATACGCACACTTTGTGAAATGACTAAATGAAGCTAATTAACGTACCATTTACCTTATAAGCTTGTTTATTATAGTGACAACTTTCTAATATACTCTTAGTGATATTCAAGTATACAATACATTATTATTAACTATACCCACAATGTTTTTCAACAGGTTGCCTGAACTTATTTATCCAGTCTAGTTAATATTTTCTATTTTTTAACCAACATCTCCTCTAGCCTTCCCTTCTCGGGCACTGATAATCACCTTAATCACCTTTCTGTTTCTGTGAGCTCAACTTTTTTCAATTTCACACATAAAGGAGATCATGCAGTATTTGTTCTTCTATTCCTGGCTTATTTCACTTAGCATAATATCCTCTGCATTCATCAATACTGTCACAAATAAAATTTCCTTTTTTAAGGCTAACTAGTATTTCATTATGTATGTACTGCATTTTTTTATCAGTTCATTTCTTCATGGACATTTAAGTTGATTTCATAGCTTAGCTGTTATAATACTGCAATGAACATTGGAGTATAGATATCTCTTCAAAATACCAATTTCAATTTCTTTGGATATATATACCCAGAAGTAGAATTGCTGGATCATAAGGTGGTTCCATTTTTACTAGTTTCAAGGAACCTCATCACTGTTTTCCATAAAGGCTGCACTAATTCACATTCCTACCAATAGTGTATGAGACTTTCCTTTTCTCTACATTGTCACCAACACTTGTTATTTTTTTTATAAATAGCCATCTTAACAGATGTTAGATATAAACTGATTGTGGTTTTCATTTACATTTCCCTGATGAACAGAGATGCTAAGCATTTTTTCATATACTTGTTTTCCTTTCATATGAATTTTTTAGAAACATCTTTCCATATACTTTGCTCATTTTAAAATTGGGTTAAAAACAAAAGACCCTGAATAGCCAAGCAATGTTGAGCAAAAAGAATAAAGTTGAAGTCATCATACTATTTGATATCAAAATTTACAATAAAGCTATAGTAATCAAAACAATATTATATGGGGACAAAAATCAGACATATAAACCAATGGAATAGAGTAGAGGGCCCAGAGATAAATCTATGCAGTTACAGTGAGCTGATCTTCAATTAATGTGCCTAGAACCTACAACAGGGGAAAACTGGGTACCTATATGAAGAAGAATGAAATTGGGCCCATACATCACCCCATATACAAAAGTCAATTCAAAATGGATTAAATATTTAAACATATGACTTGCTATAAAGCTATTGGAAGAAAACTCGGGGGAAAGATTGTTGGCATTGGTCTTGGCAAAGAGTTTTTGGATATGAAACCAAAGCACAGGAAACAAAATTGATTTTAGACAATTTAGATCACAATAAACTAAAAAGCTTCTGCAGAGCAAGGGAAACAAGAGAATGAAGGAACAATTTACAGAATAAGAGTAAATATTTGTGAACCATACAAATATTCTGATAAGGGACTAATATCCAAAATACATAAGGAAATCAAACAGCTCAATGACAAGATGTCAGTATTGTTTAAATATATAGAAATATTTAAGGTTGAATGTTTGAAAGAGCAACACACTGAGGCTTTGTTGCACAACTACAATTCCTATAATATACTTTGTTTATTAATATAGAAAAACATACACATGAAGTGGTCCATTAAATAATACATCAAGATTATCTGTCATTATTAACAATAATCCAAGTCATAGTGATAAATCAAAAAGTATAACTTTCTTGTAGCTCTATGTTATATGAAAAATTAATTCTTACTCATAAAAATGGACTAAATGTAAGATTAAAGTTTTGGTTACTGATTTTGTTCTTGGAGAAATTGCTGTGAAACACTGAGAAGACATGTTTTGAAAGAGCTAGTATCTATACTTCCATGGACCTCTGTTTTTAAAGGCTATTTTTCATAGAACTGAGCCACTGGTACTGTTTTTCCATCTGATACTTTTTTGACATTCATGCAGCAAATATTTCAAATGGGACATTATATCTTGAGAGGATAGATAGCTAAAACTGAGTATGCAATCCTCTTCTCTTCTTTTCACAGTAATCACAACTTGGCCTTTGATCTGACTTGAAACTCTTTATCCTTCTCTAAAACACAGTGGGAGGAGGCTTCTTCTGCTGGAATTAAGTAGGGCAAGATGTCATGTGATAGTAATAACTCCTTCCATCTCTCCTAATGTGAAAAATCTTTAGATACCAACTATTTGGTAAAAACAGATGTATAATACATTTTTGGATTTTATCTCCATTTTTTCTCCTGCCAGTTAGCATATTATTTTTTCTTTAAAAGCTCTAAAAGTTTCATGTCAGTGAACAGGAACAGAATATTTTACAGAAAAATTTCAAAGAGATTTTTTTGTAAAGATGCACCCCTAGTGATGAAGCGTTTGTGCCGAGAATGATAAGGGTAGTTTCCCTATTGTTCACACAGCAGGTTGTCATCTTTTTCTTCTTAATAGGGAAAGGTCTTATCCTCAGCAATGCTGCATGAGTTTTCCAGTTACTTGGCAACAATAATAAAAAAAAAAAAGACAGAAGCAATAAAGGGCCCATCATCAACATCATGACAAATCGGATGCCTCAGCTGGTTTTAATGGTCATATGGAGATATTAAATTCCTTGCTTTCAAGAATTAAACCCAATGCATGTGATCAGGATAAACCCTGGTATGTGTAGCAATGTGAAAATTTCAACTTCTGTATGTGATTTAATATGTAGAAAATGTGAATAAATATGAGACACTTAATAAACAAAGCAACCATGGAATATAAAAGGCATTTTTTTCTAATTTAAATATCAGGATAAATTTATTTGGCACATCCTTAAAATCACTGACAGCTAATATTATGAGGTCATCTACTATGTGTGTGCTGCTGTCTGTTACAGGATTAATCAACAGAAAATTTTGATCAAGAAATACAGCCATTCATAAATGAACTGTTAAGACCAATCAGAATCAAGAGAAATCTTAATATGATACACAAACACAAACAAGTGAAGCTACCTGTAATAAAAAGGAATACCATAACCATACTGAAGGTGAGGGTGAAAAAAGAACTAATCTAAGTAACTTTGGAAAACAGCAAGATGATTGGTTGCTATAAAGATAAAGAAAAAAAAGAACTCTGCACAAGTGCTGTTTTCTGGTCAGTAAATGTATGTCTCATAGGAGTATTAATAAGACATTCTGAAACTAATGTATGTATATAGGTTTAAGCAAATAATAAATATGCTATAGATAATAAAAATCAGGTTCATTTTGGAAAAATGCTGTTAGAAATAAAGACTAAATTGATCTCTCTGCTGTTGAATTAGAATCTGAGATACCAATAAAAACTAATTATATGTCTAAACAAAGAGATATATAAAAATAGATGTGTTTTACATATGAGCTAATGTCCAAATATTTTCCAGTGTTGTCTGCTGCGAGGCCCTAGAACAAATGACTCTTCAGTAGTAATTAGCATACCTAAGTGCACAGATCTTTGTTTCTAGGCACTATTCGTACATAAAAGGAACCAGATTCATCTAGGACAAGAGTAGGAAAAACCAAGAGGAACTTATGGAACCAGAATAATGAATGTTTTCAAAAAATATGGGAGGCAGTTGTTGTAAAACAGAGAAGCCAAACTAAAGAACTTCTAACAGAAAAGCCTTGAGCAGCAAAATAAATAATAAAATAAATAAATATTGAATTAAACTAAAAATAAAATAAATATTCATGATCTTTTGCTAATATAAATAAATAATTCATGAAGTATATTTACAAAATGTGACAGCCCTTCTGTGTAGTGGAATTATAATTAATAAATATGTTAAGAAGTAAATAGAAATCTCCAGTAGGAAAATACCACAGTGGTTATTATTGCACACATGATTCACCAATGGGTACTAGAATCAGTGGACAAGGATTTAAGATGATATTTCCATAGTCTTAATGTTTCTCCCTTGAGATATGTTCTCACTAAAAGAGAAATGATTGGGCTGGGGTTGTGGTTGAGTGGTAGAGTGCTAGCCTAGTATGTGTGAGGCCCTGGATTTGATCCTCAGCACCACATATAAATAAATAAAATAAAGGAATTGTGTCCAACTACAACTAAAAATAAATAAATAAATATTTTTTTAAAAAGAGAAATGATCATAATTTCATAGCAGAAATGATCACCAGAGACCACCTTGATTAGGTAATCAAGGTCAATGTCACACGTAGTAATACATACATAGCAACATAATGAAGCAATTATATGGAGCACTGAGAAGGACTTTGCATCATTTTTATAGTTCTCTTTCCAAGAAAGTAAGATCTGAATCTAATAATAAAAGGATACCAGATATCTTTGAATTTAATTGATGGATATGCAAAAAAAGAACTGATCAGTAATCTTAAAGCTATCAAGGTCATGAAAAACAAGGAAAATCTGAGAAACTATCACAGATCGTAGGAGTTCAGGGACAAATATCTAAAAGCAATGTGGGATTTTTATTTGGATCCTTTAAAAAATTACATTAGTGGAAAAATGGTGAAGTTTGTATAAGACAGTTAATTTGGTTAATGCTATTATGATAATGTGACTTTCCAGTTATGGTTACTGTACTATAGTTGTCTAAGATGTTAACATTGGAAGAAGCTGAGTGAGGGACATATTGAAACTCTATTTATTGCTTTTGAAAGGGTTCTATAGATCTAAGAGTACTTTAAAATCTTAAAAATGTGCCATTATTGAACAAATTCAGGAGAACTTCATTTCTAATTACTACAAACTGTAAAAACAGGTAAAATGCATGAAATGATTATTTTCAGATGCTGAAAAATAGCCCAGAATTTTGATCTCTAAAAGAAGAAAACCACATGATGTAAGCTTCCAAACCTTGAGAATAGAGCATCAAGTTGAATTCTGCCTAGATGCAATGTCTAGACTGATGCATGAAAGATAAGCCTAAACACAACACAATGGACCCTGTACTGAGGACACAGTGATCAGAATTTGGGAATACTAAGACCACTGGATTTGACAGGATAAGTTTTTGGAAAGAAGAAAGCTGTGTAGAGTTAATGCTCCAGAAATTTATACAAAGGTCCCATTGTTCTTTCACTGAACATTACACTGTTCGTATGAAGGGGAGGATTCCATGAGGCTGGACAAAGAATAACTACTGGTGGGATAAAGGAAAAAATACTGGAAAGCAGTGAGCTGAATAACAACTGGAAGGCAAAAATGACTGGGATATCATTAATATTGAATAGCCAGCTGGAGAATCTTCTTTGATCACTAAGAGTCAGTAAAGCCTCAGAAAACAAGAATAATGGCTACCATTGTTGTATAACAGATACAGGATGTGTTATAATCCTGGCATTTAGGTACCTATGTTGTTTGAACTTAGTGATTCCTTACATGGGCTCTGGAAATTGCTCTATCCCAGATCCTCTTGATGTTTCATATTGCTAAAGGTGTCCATTCCCTGACACCTGATCATTTTGATAAAAGTGTTTCCTCCTCAAAGTAAAGGGAAATATCTTGTTGATATTTTATTATTTTAAAGCATGCCCAAAGAAAGTCTGGTACTCAAGACAGAACCAAAAAATTTTTAAAAACCCCACTTTCTATGGCTGAGAGATTAAGTTAATTTTCTGCTCAATCTACTTAGAGAATAGGGAAATTAAAAAATACAACAGTGAGACAATATAGCTTCAACCAAAATTTTGAACAAAATTTAAAAGGTTGATACAATAAAATGCCTGTGAGGCTTTAGAATATTCACAGCTATAAAGAATATGAATTGGTACAGCTTTATAAGAACAAAATTTCAGAAACATTAATAAACATTTGCAATCATCACATTTTCTACTTTAATCCAATTTTTACTTCACTATCTCCTTCCTATAAAATGCATATTTGCACAAGAATTCATGTTCAATGATGTTGATATCAATTCTATTAATCATAGTAACAAATGGGAAACAATGTAAGTGTCCATCAGGAAAAGATTGGTTAAATTAATTATAGCATATCTACACTTTAGAATTCTAAGTGGCTCTGTATGTATTTCCAGAAAGATACTGCATTCATTTTACTTGGTGGCAATGGCAAGAGAAGGAACAATATATAATCTGTTGTTCAAATATGTTAATAACTCACAATGTAGTTTTTTTAACTGGTTCTGTTTAGTTATACTTAGGTCAGTTCCAAAAAGCTGAAGGATAAATTTTTCTCTGATATTTGGAAGCTAACCCAATATAAAAGGAGATTAAAAAAAAAGAATAGAAGAAAGATCAGTGGAATAGACAAAGCGGAATGAAGGGATGGATAGAAGGGGAAGGATAGGGAAAGACAGTGGAGTGAATCTGACCAATGAATCTCACCATCATGTACATCTACAATGTAGTTTTTATAGTACATCTATGGAAGGAAAGTCCTAGAATAAATTTTAAAATTGAATGAGTCTTTAATTGTGGTTACTTCTGAGGAGAGGCATGAGTTTTGGAGGAATATGATAACAAAGGAGAATAGTCATTTCTCCATATTTAGAATTTGGAGGCAATAAGAGTATCAGCAAAATTACCTAAAACCAAAATTTTTCTCAGGAGTGAACATAGAAACAAAGGACAGTGAATAATTCATTAATTATTTATTTTCTTATCAAAGATAGCCTGTTATAGAACCATTTGTCAACTTCCAGAAGGACTCCTATGTTTTTCAGGATTCAGCCTCAGTATATGTTTGTTTACATAGCAATTTCCTTAGTCTTTCTTCATGAACTATTTATTGTATAAACTTTTGGTTTCTGACCTAGGTAAGCTCACTCATTGCTCTAATGTTCAGTGGCCAGTCTCAAATAATTAACCCTAGTAGTATCTGACCTCAGATATCAGGTGATTTCCAAAACCTTTTTTTATAACCACTGGTTTATAAATTAAGAACAAGTAGGTTCTGTACCAAATCAGACTCTACTCACCAGCAGATTTGAAAGCACTCTGTCAGTATGGTGAGGCCACCTAGGGAGGTGAACTCTAAACTTCCCTGTCTAGAGTGAGATGACTGTTGCTGTTACAAGAGGTTCATGGTGCAGGACAGGACCTCCAGAGGGTTGGAATCATCTTTCAGGGAAAAGGCAAGGGAATCTGGGATGTCTGTTCCTCTGGGAGCAGATGTAGTTTCCAGAAAATGATGCTGTGAAGAGTTAGGAAGCAGCTAAATTCCAGTTTGGACAGGAGGGCACAGTGGGGAAGACCCAGGGGAAGGGTTCTATAATGCAGAAAAGTGCTGGAGCTGGGCACAGGTGCTGAGACCAGGGTAGAATCAGCACTAGAGACACCCCAGGCATAGGGGCAGGAGGACCCCAGGTAAATGAAATGAGCTCCACCAATAGTTTGATTCTTTTTCAAATTCCTTCTTTGGGTCTGCTTTTGGTATGTTGGCTACAAGATATTTCTTTTTATTATCTAAGAAGAATTGTGAAGTAGTGAGAAAAGAATTAAGTAGTGGGAAAAGTGGATCACTGTGGCTTTTAGAGGAATTCAGAAAGGGATCTGGTCCTGGCCCTCTGACATTAACTATGTATACTAGGCAAATTACCAAACTAAATGAGCCTTAATTTCTTCGTCAGTGAAGTGGGCCAGGCAAACCCTATCTTCTCGGATTTGTGGGAATGCATGTAATTCACATAAAGCACCTGGTACTGACTGGTATGCATTGAGATTTTGAAGAATGGTAGTTATGGCCAGGCACAGTGCTGCATGCCTGTAATCCCAGTGGCTTGGGAGGCTGAAGCAGGAGGACATCTTGAATTCAAAGAGCCAGCCTCTGCAACTTAGCAAGGCCCTAAGCAACTCTGTGAGACCCTGTCTCTAATAAAAGATTAAAAAAAAAAAAAGATTTAAAAAAAGATTTAAAAATAAAAGATTTTTTTAAAGAGAAGAATAATACAAGTGGAAGAAATGATTTACAGTAGAGGGGGTAGAGAGAGAAAAGGGGAGGGGAGGGGAGGGGAGGGGGGATAGTAGAGAATAGGACAGACAGCAGAATACATCAGACACTAGAAAGGCAATATGTCAATCAATGGAAGGGTAACTGATGTGATACAGCAATCTGTAAACGGGGTAAAGTTGGGAGTTCATAACCCACTTGAATCAAACTGTGAAATATGATATATTAAGAACTGTGTAATGTTTTGAACGACCAACAATAAAAAAAAGAGGAAAAAAATAAAATAAAATAAAAAATGTGAGAATGGGGGAGGGAAGCTGGGGATGTGGCTCAGTGGCTAATGCTCCCAAGTTCCATTCCCGGTACCAAAAACAAACAAACAAAAAAAGAATGGCAGTTATTAATTTGATGTTTTGACCCCAGATGATACAATCCCTTATGAGATGTGGTCTTTTTTGTTTGTTTTCTGTTTGTTGTTTTTTAATCCAAGAGAAGGCCTTGAATATGCAATGCTGTAGGACATGGAACAACAAATTGACCAAAAATTCTGCCTAGCAAGAAAAAAATAACCTAGTAAGTCTTCTCCTCTTACAGGGTAACTTATTTATTTTGGATGTGGGAGAATTCTCTCAATCAGGATGGAACTCAAATCTCCTAAAATGTGTATCAAAAACCAACTCCTGTCACGCAGGGTGGCAGACACCTGTAATCCCAGTGACGGAGAAGGCTGAGGCAGGAGAATTGTAGGTTCAAGACCAGCCTCAGCAACTTACATTGGCTTAGTTAGACCCTGTCTCAAAAAAAGCATGTGTGTGCATGTGCATGCATGCACGTGGTGGTTGGGGGGATGGGGGGGATGTGGCTCAGTGGTTAAGCCCTCCCCTCCCCTCTGGGTTCAATCCCCAGTAGCCCCCCAATGGAAAAAAAGCTCCTTCCCTTCCTTCCTCCCAATTTCCTTTTGATCCACACTTTTCATATTTTCATCATGTAATACATATCCAAAATCAAGCCCTCTCTCAAAGTTTGTCAAATTATACTAAAGGTAACCTAGTGCCCTTCTAATGGAGTGGGCTCTGATTTCCTCAACCTAGAGCAACTTGTATTAGCATAGTGTTTTATGGGCTTATCACCTCAAGAGAGTATTGTCTAAATGTTGGCAAGGATGGAGGAAAAAGGGTACACTCATACATTGTTGTTGGGGCTGCAAATCAGTGCAGCCACTCTGGAAAGCAGTATGGAGAAAACTAGAAATGTAACCACCTCAGAAAACTAGGAATGTAATCACCATTTGACTCAGTTATCCCACTTCTTAGTGTATATCAGAAAAAGATAAAATCAGTATATTACAGTGATGCAGCCACATTAATGTTTAGAGCTGCACATTTGCAATAGCTAGGCTATGGAGCCAACCTAGATGCCCACCAACAAATGAATAGATAAAGAAATTGTGGTATATTCCATACAGTGGAATATTACTCAGCCATAAAGAAAAATGAAATTATGACATTTGCTGGTAAATGGATGGATCTAGATATTATAATGCTAAGTGAAATAAGCCAATCCCCCAAAAAACATAGGGCAATTGTTTTCTCTGATTTGTGGAACCTAACCCACAATAAGTTGGGGAAAGAATAGAAGTTCAGAGGATTAGATGAAGGAGAATGAAGGATAGGGAGGGGGGTTAGGAATAGGAAAGACAGGGGAAAGAACCTGACATAACTTTCTTATGTACATATATGAATACACCACAGTGAATCCCACCATTGGGTACATCCACAAGACTGGAGCCCTAGTTAGAATAAGATGTATTCCATGCATGTATAATTTTATAAAAATGGACTCTACTGTCATGTATACCTAAAAAGAACCAATTTTTAAAAAGAGAGTATTGTCCTTATTTTTAAAAAGCAAACAAAAACTCCTTGGTCATGATGCCGATAAAATCACTAATAGGAGCATTTTATATACTTGCACTGGAATAAAGAACAGGACAATTTCCATCCCTGTTCCAGATGGAGAATTTGCTGTTGTTTACCCATTATTTCAAATACCTGAAAAGAGCACTTTTTCTTTATAGGCTTAGTCTCTCACCTCTGAGACATACCTCCCAAGGGTCCAGTCCCTGATCATCCTCCTTTAACATACCACCCAGCTTAAGTTAAAATCATCTCCCATCGAAAAGCTTGAGGTTTTCCAAGACCCTACATTATCTTGTTTCAGGGCATTTATTCTTCATTGCTCTCATCTGAACCTCCCACTCTCACCCACACTTCACTATACGTTTTCACTTATCTTTTATGTCTTAAAGGATATATTATCATCTTATATGATAGCTGCTACCGGACTAAAATTTTATAGATAGTGGTTCAGTCTTCCTTTTCTTGTCACCCTTACTTTTACCATGGAACTTTCCAAAGAGCAGATGCTCAATTAATATTTGAGGAATAAGAAGTTATTATTTTTTCAATAACTTAAACACATCAGATATAAAATTTTACTATACAGAGTAACAGGATAGAAGAAATAAGGAAAACCATGAATTTGCCATCTTTTACTAATATTTTTCTCTATTTATTAATTTCAACTATGTTACTGCTCGTTTTTTTTTTTTCATGTTTTTAGGGAAATGTCCATTCCAATGTCATGTTTTCTTATTATAGACCATTAAATAAGATGGTAGCTTTCTCAATTTGTTTAATAATATAGCAAAACTCTTAACTCTTTTAAGATTTATAAATAATATTGAATATGTAACCAATATTCATATACTTAGATACTGAAGCTAATTAAACTTTTCTAAAAGAATCAACATTTGAAATCTTTCAACAAGAAAAAAATCTACAAGTTATTCATGTAGAACAGAAACACAGATACGATATGCACTGTGTATCTTCCAATAGTATCTCCAGCCTCCGACACTTGATTGAATGCTCTCTTCAAACACAAAGTAAGGAAAGTGCTTTAGCCATCATTGGGGTGGGAGAAGCTGCTAGAACTGAACCCGGAAAGTGCACTGGCCATTGCACCAGTAAGAAACAGAGCTGCAAATCTGGCTCAGGCTCTCTATTCCTCATTTCTCAAAGCTTCCTCATACCAGGATGGGAAGGCACTAGGGACCACATCATGGATCTTGGCAAGATTCTCATTTTGCTGGTTTTGGCATGGGTCCAGGGGCCCCACAGGAATTGATAGGAGGATCACTGCTGGGCACCTGCTGGTACTCTAGGTACCTTTCCTGCACCAAGTCTTGGGTGATGAGCTTCCTGGGTTCTCCATAGATGGAGCACTTCCTTCCAGCATATATCCCCATCACATTAAGACTTCCCATAGATCTTCCTCAGTGGCACAATTGCCCTTCTTGAAGCTCACATATAGGACAGACATCAAGAAGCCAGTCTTAGGCATGATCTCCTCTCCTTAAAGCCTTGCATCTCTGGTGGGATGCAATTTGCTAACAAAGATATAGCAGTGCCTGGTTGGATCAACTTTCTTTACTTCAATACCAAAGGCAAGCACCGTGAGCTCAGAGGATTTCTTGAGGATCTCAGGGAAGTGCTTCTTATACTCTTTGATGGTATACTTCAGCATGTCTTCCTTTGTTATGGAGTCTCTCATGTTATACTTGCATAGCAGCAACTGCACCAACAAAATCACATTCTCATCTAAAGGAGTTGTGCATGAATGATTGCTGATATGCAGAGCCTGGGAAGTGCTTGGCCTTTCCTCATCTTGGCTTTGAGAATCTTCATCAGATTTATTTTATGAAACACCTAAAAAGGTAGTGGTCATGGATAGGACTCTCTGAGGCTGCTGAGATTTGCTACATGACTCAGCAACAGGGGAGCTTTTAGGATTATCATCAGGAAGAGGAGAGGAGGAAGAGGGGTATTCTTCTTCCTCTGATGCAGTGGCCTGAGCACCCTGAAGACCCTGAGTCTCACTTGAGCCCTGCTGGTATTTCTCACAAGCACAGAGCTTACTTTTCTGACCCCAAGGCATGATGACCCTGGTCAAGGACAGGGGAAGGACAGCAGATAATGCAGGTACCTGGAGGAGTGAAAATGAAATGAATGTCTGCGTTAACCAAGTTTGCCTGTACAAGTATCTGTGAATGCACTATTTTAAGAACCCTCAGGGCTCCTGTTGTAATCAGCCTGTCCCCTGAGAACCCAGTGGAAGAAGTCAGGCTGCAGCCAACCAGCCCTGCCTAGGGCGAGTAAGGGCTAAAAACAGGTGCTAGCTGGTCTACACCCTGCAGGACATGAAGTTTACTATCTGGATCATCCTGTCAACTGTTGACAGAGTCTAGGCCTCCTTCCCTCTTTGGTCCCTGAGAAGGAAATGAGAGTCTTTGCCAAGTACCCCAGCCTGGTTTTCCCAATTTAACAACAGGAGTAGGTTTCTTTGGGATCCCTGCTTTGTAGATGATTAGGGTTTTTGTGACCATCTCCATTAGATCAAGGGCCTCACCTTCCTGAGACCTCCCCATTCCTAACGGCCCTAACAGGGGCCCTTCCAGGGAGGCCAAAGGGGCAGGTGTGTGTATATCTACCCTCTGTTGTAATGTTGAGGGTCCCCTCAGTCCTCACTCAAAATCCTCTCCCTTATTTTGTATAAAGACCAGCCTCAAATAAAATTCTTCATTTTAAGAGACTAAAAGACAGGCCTAACAGCCCTGTCTGGGGTCTTAACTTAGCACTGTGGGTGGGGGACAAGGTGTTGTTCTATGAGTCTTCCTTTGTTCAGCCAGGATATGAGAGGCTTAAAGTTCTAAATGTCTTCATTTTGACTCTGCATCACACCTCTCCTCTGCAGACCAAGGCTTAGATCTCCCCAAGTTTCCTGAAATGGAAGTCAAGGGAATATTTCAAGCTGAAAACTCTGCCTGGAGTTTCTCAGGGGTGAAAGTATGGGTAAGGCTCTGTGCAGGACCTCTCTATTCTGAGGTGCTTCAGGGTTGAATATGGAGGAGAAGTAAGGTGTCCCCATCCTTGCTTTTTTAAGGCTCCTTAAAAAATAGCAACTCCCTAAAAGGTCTGAGTAGTTTCCCTACTGCAAACCTTGCAGAAAATGGGTCATATTTCCAGATGAGATAAAGATAAGAAAGCTGCAGCACAAAGTAGAGCTGGATGTGTAGTGGGTTGTAAGGAGTGGGGGTGGGGGGCACTGTAAGATGCGGTCTGTTTGCCAAACTGCCAAACTTAAACTTTTGGGACTCTTCTGTTCCAAAAGGTCTGCTTTCTAAGGGGAATTGCCTGAGCTGAATGATTTTGTGAGTCTCGGATCTGTTGACAATACTAACATTAGTCTGCCCAGTTTAGTAACTTTATTTTTTGCCCCTCCTTTATGGTATAACCTATATTTACAACCCTAAACAAATACATGTGCATGTGTATTATGTTTCATGAAAGAACTCTTAACCCTTGTTTTATGTGGTTCACTCTTTTTTGCAGTTTGATATAATATTAAATTTTAAAGGCCAGTCATCAGCCAAAAATAAATGAATAGAAGTTTCAGATGGTTTTTAACACAGTTTTGAGAACCATCCTGTCTCAACTAACTCAAACCTTTGTGTTGTTTGATACTATCCCAAGATACTTGCACAAAGGGCCTGATGTACATTTCCAGATACTTCAGTGAAGTAGAAATTCATTGTTCCAAGACACACTGGGAAGAAGCCTAAACTTAAAAACTTGTCCAACCAATTCTATCATCTGCTTCTTTTGCAAGCTACAAACCTATCTCTACTTCAGGGCATGCTCTCACTTGCCCACAGCAAAGTACTAGTTCAACACAGACTTTGTGTCCCTCAGGGATGTCTCACATTTGTTGTTTTTCTGCTGTTCATATTGTTCTTTCGTTCTCTTTTCTGTTGTTTCTCCAGGGTTGATTTTGAGAAACAGCAGCCAGAGTCTGGTTGTCATTCCAGATGTAGGCAGTATGTTAGTCTACTTGGACTGCCATAACTAAGTACCATATACCATGTGACTTAAACAACAAAAGTTTGTTTTTTTTTTTTTTCACAAATCTGGAGACTAGAAGTTCAAGATGAAGTTGGTCAGTAGGATTAGATTTTGGTAAGGACTTTTTTACAGGCTTGCAGACACCAGTATTCTTGCTATGTCCTCACATTGCATATTCTGTGTACCTCTGTAGTGAGATCTATAGTTTCCCTGCCTCTTCTTATAAGGATACCAGTTCTTTCAGATTAGGGCCCCACTCTTATGATCTATATCAACCTTAATTACCTTCCTGAAGGCCTAAGTTCCAAATAAATTCACATTGGGTGCTAGCACTATACATACGTGTGTGTGTGTGTGTGTGTGTGTGTGTGTATGTGTGTGTGTGTGTGTGTGTGTGTGTGTGTGTGTAAAATTGGTGGGAGCATAATTTAGTCTACAATAAACAGTAAATCTGTAAATAAGAAGTGACATCTTTACAATATTCTTTTCCCCATGAATAAACTACTGTGCTGATTTCTTTTATTTTTTGGAACTTATTTTCCTTAAGCTTATTTTTATAATTTCCTTCAAAAAGATTATGTACATGTTGTTGGGTTTCATCTTGGATAAATTTTGGATATTTTCTGCTATTGTGAGGATTCTTTTTATTATCTTTCCTAACTAGTTATTGATTTTGTGTGGCTAGGCTTCTGAGTTTTTGTAGAGATATATAAACAAGAGCTTTCTGAAATCTCTTATTCCTTTGAGTATTTTATACACTTATTGCTTTGGATTTTCTAATTAGAGGATCATATTTTCAACATTTATTGTGTCTGTCTTTACAGTAGTTCCACTTCTTATTTAGTTTGATATTTTTATTGCTCTGGTTATGTATTCAAGTCCATGTTTTAACAGTAGAGATGGTACTGTATATCCATTTTTGTTTCTCAACTTAAAGAGGATATTTCTAACACTTTACATTTATGTAAGTTTTCTGTAGATTTTAGGAAATGAAAATTCTCTTATAATGTTATTATTTTTAAATATTTATTTTTTAGTTGTAGTTGGACACAATACCTTTATTTTATTTATTTTTATGTGGTGCTGAGGATCGAACCCAGGGCCTCACACTTGCTAGGCAAGCTACCCTACCACTGAACCACAACCCCAGTCCTCTAATGTTATTTTGCTATCAGTTTTTATCCTGAATAGATGTTAAATATTTTTTATAAGTGTTTTTTCTGCATGCTTGGAAATGATCAAATGGCTTTATTTTTCTCCAAGCTATCAATATAAAGAAATTTCAACTGGAAGTTTTCCTAATGTTATATCATCTTTGCATTTCTTAGACACAGCCTACTAATTCAATGCCACATTGACATGAATTTGTTTATGATATATGCCTCTATAGGAATGAGTTTGGATCAAGTGATCATTTATTGGGATGTCATTGCATTGTCTTTGTATCAAGGTCAACTCAACTGTTAAAATGTGCTTAAAAACTTCCCATCTTTTTGCATAGCTATCAAGAGTTTAAAAAGGCAATTGGTTTTTTCCATGACCATCTAGTGAAATTGGCCTCCAAAATTTGAAGGTTCTGTAATATTTTGAGGGAGGAATTGAGCCTAAACTGGAGTCTTAAAGTTCATAGCAAAGTACAAGCAACAACAGGAAAAAGAACATCAATAGGACTTTATAAAACATTTTTAAAACCAAACAGTTTTGTATATCAAAGGATATTATTAAGAATGAAAAAAATAACCTTTAAGTTACAAAATTCAAGTAATTCACAGAAAGGCAAAAAGGGGAAATAAAAGAACCAAAAACAGAGAAAACAAACAAAACAAATTGTAAAATGAAAGATATATCAATAATTACATTAAATCTAAATGGTCAAATCATAACAACTAAAACAAACTGGTAAAATAGATATACTTGTCCTAAACATTTTCTGTCTACTAAAATAACACTTCACATTTTATATACATGGGTTAAGAGTAAAAGAAAAGGAAAATACATGCTATACAATGTGGTATGCAAACCATAAGCAAATAAAAACTGATGAATGAGATCCTAGATTCTATCCTTAGTTCTGCCACAAAATATATAAAACAAAGCAAAGAACAACAACAAAAAAAAACTGGATTGAATTGACTTTATTAATGTTAGAAATGTAGATTTCGTAATAAAGAGACTACCAGTGATAAAGAAGGGATCAAATAATGATAAGAGAGCCAATTAATCAAGAAGGTAAAATAATTATAAATGTCCATGCATATAAAACATAGTTTAAAAATATCTAAAAAAAAAAAAACTGACAGAACTGAAAAGTACACATATTCAAGGTTGTACTTAAGATCTTTAAGACCTCTATCTCACGAATCAAAAGAACCAAGAGAAAGGAAATTATTAAAAGTATAGAGTGAAAAACACTATCAGATAACAGTATCCAGACAATACTCATAAAACACTTGATTCCCAAACACTCAAATACATATGGTTCTTATGTACACAGGGAACATCCACCAAGAACAACAATATGCTGAGTCATAAAACATACCTTCAAAATGTAAAATAATTGAAATCATGCATTTACATTCTCTTCCCCTAATGGAATTGAACTAGGAATCACTACCAGAAACAAAACAGGGAAATTTACAGACAATTAAACAAAGCAACATAATTATAAATCACATGTAGATCAAAGAAGACTTCTTACTGGAAATTTAAAGTATATAATCAATTAAATAAAAAGGAAAAATATTTCAAATCTTTGGATTGCATCTAAAGGAATCACTTTAGGGAATTGTATACCATTAAATTTTTTATGTTAGGAAAAAATAAACTTCCTTCTTACGAAACTAGAAAATCAGACAGATTGAAGGAAATACATTAAAACAAAATTAGAAACCAATAATAATGAAAACAGAAAAAATAGTAGAGAGTATCTATTAACTAATAATCTGCTTCTTTTAAGATAATATAAAATTAATACATGTTTAGCATGATTGACAAAGAAAAAGGCACAGACAATATTAGAAACAATATCAGAAAAAAAGGAGAGGAAATTACCAAGGACCCAAGAGATATTAAAAGGATTGCAAGAAAATACTATAAGTGACTCCCTACATAAAATTTGGCAACTCAGAAAAAAATGAACCAATTCCTTAGAGACAACTACCTACAGAAACTCATTCGAATTATAATAGCATGAAGATTTCTATAACTATTTTTCCAAGTATTTCTTATTGGTTAATAATAGTTATATATAATATTAGGATTATTTTGACATAATTATAAATGCATGGAGTATGACTTGCTCTAATTAAGGCCCTAGTACTTACCCTTACCTTCCCCTTCTTCCCCCTGTTCCCTCTCCTCTACTCTACTGGTTCTTCTATTTATTTCCATTTTTTGGTAAAATCAGTGTCATGTGGATATACATAATGGTAATATTCAATTTAATATACTCATATATTTGCATTGGAAAATTATTAGGTCAGATTCATTCCACTGTTTTTCCCTTATATCTCCCTCCTTTCCTCCTCTTCAATCTCCTTCTTCTGCTTCCCATAACTATTTTTAAAATGGCGTTCATAGCTAAAAACTTGAAAGCACATTCTCCCAACTTAGGTGGGAAATTCCACCAACCACTTAAAGAAGAAATAACACAAATTCTATAAAACATCCCCAAAATTAAAAATGAAGATGGTGTTTTCCAACTGGATAATGATTATAAGTACTTTTTTATTTTTTATTTTTAGATATATATGACAGTAGAGTGTATTTTGACATATTATATGTACATGCAGCATAACTTATTCTAATCAGTATCCCAGTCTTGTGGTTGTACATGATGTGGAGATTCACTGTGGTGTATTTATATATGAACATAGGAAAGTTAAGTCAGATTCATTCCACTGTCTTTCCTACTTCTATCCCTCCTTTTATCCCCCTTTGTCCCTACTCCACTGAACTTCTATTAAAATAGACAAAACAATACAGTGAAGGAAAACTACAGAACAATATCTTTCTCTCAAACAAAAATCTTCAACAAAATACTAGCAAACCAAATCCAGAAAAATGTGAAAAAAAATAAGGCATGAAAAATTCTAGGAAATGCAGGGCTGTTCAAAAATTCAAAATCAATCAGTTATCTATTATATTAACAGAAGAAAGAAAACCACAAAATTGTATTGAATGATGCAGAAAAAGAATGTTACAGAATCCAACACTTATTCATTATAAAATTTTACAAAACATTAGAAATAGAAAGGAATTTTGTCAAGGTGATAAAGAACATCTATAAAATATCATAGCTAATATTATACTCCATATGGAGAGAATGAATTCTTCCCCATGAAGATTGGTAATAAGGCAAGTAGGTTGACTCTCACCACTGTGCTTTGACACAGTACTGGGAATCTTAACTAGTTGATATCACAGGAAAAAGAAATAAAAGTCATGAAGACTGGAAGTAGATGAAATAGAAAAAGTTCCTATTAGCAGATGACATGATTGTCTAAAATAAATCCCAAGGATCTACAGGAAAAATGGGGGGAAAAAAGTGCCCAAATCCTTTAAATAGTAAATTATCTAAGCAAGTTTGTGGGCTATAAGCAAGATGATGAAATAAAATCATTATTTTACATATTAGCAATAACAATCTCTTGGAAATCAAAATTAAAATACACAATACCACTTACAACAACTAAAACTTAAATACTAAGTTTAGGTCAAATAATGTGCTTATTTAGTCTGTAAGTTAGAAACTATAAAATGCTAAAGGTGAAATAAAAGACTTAAATAGAGAAAAGCATCATATCCATGAATTTAAAGAATCAATAAATAAAGATGGAAATTTTGCAAAAAGCACTCTGTATGTTTAAAATTTGCTATCAAAATATCAGATGTTTTGTACATCTATACAAGCTGATTCTTTGATAGAAAAGCAAATGAATTAGAATAATTAAAACAATTTCAGAAAGAATTAAATGGGAGGAATTATACTATCTCAGGGTTAGACTATAAAACTGCATTAATCAAGTTTATATTAATTGACTGGGATATATACATAGACAAATAAAACTAAAATAGAAACAGACCCTTACCAGTATAAGCAACTGATTTTTAACCACATACATAGGAATAGCAATTCAATAGAGAAACAGTAGTCTTTTCAATACTGTTGGGACACTTTGATGCTTACAGATTATTTAAAAAAAAAAGGCACATTGGCCTAAATCTCCTCCCTTATAAAAATTATTTAAAATAGATTATAGTTCTAAGTGTAAACCATAAAGTACATTACTTTTAGAAAAGAAAACAGGAAAAACATCTTGATGGTGACTAAGAGTTCAGATATGGATCTGAAACTATAGTTCATAAAATAATTTATGGGTAAATGAAATCATATATCCAACAAAGCATTTGCAATTTCAAGAATTTCTTAAATTCAACATCAATCAAAAGAAGACTCCAATTTTTTAAAAAGACATATAATTGAAACATACACACTTCAACCAAAGAGGGTATATGGATCACAGACAGATGAAAAGGTATTCAAGATTATTATCATTTAGGGAAATGTAAATTAGTAGAATATAACATGGCCTAAGCTCTCTGGACAACAATTCATAAGTTTCTTATAAAATCAAACATGTATTTATTCATATGATGTAATATTTACCATAGAAAATGAAAACTATTCATAGCAGCATTATTTGTAATAAGCAAAAATTAGAAACACCTCATATATCCTTTGATGAGTGACTGGATAAACAGATCATGGTACATCCATGGTACATAAGAAACACTACCCAACATTAAGAAGAAACAGACAGATGATAGAAGCAATAACTTGGATGTATATAAGTATGTTTTGATTAGTGAAAAATACCAATCTCTAAAGGTTACTGTGTAATTTGATTTACATAAAATTCTTAAAATTGTAATATTATTACTGAGGAAGGACCAATAGTTTCCAGGTTAGTTGGAAGACAGTAAGATTATAAGGAGGGTATATAATGTCATTTCTTTAGGGTGTTGGAAAATTTTGCATTCTTATTGTAATAGTGGTTACAAAAATCTAAACATATTACATATACACATATATATCTTTATTGAATTATATATATATATATATACATATTTTTTTCTCCAACATGAAAAACTAACAAAAACAATAAAAGCAATGAATGCATGTTGAAATTGGTTAAATCCAGATTAGATTTTCATTTTAGATTTATTTTACTTAATAACATACCAGTGTCATTTTCTGAGTTTATATCATTGTACTATCATTATTTAAACTGATATCTTTTGAGAAAGCTGAGAGAAAGGTGTTCAGGAACTCAATGTACAATGTTTGCAATTTTTAAGAGCCTAAAATAATGTTAAAATAAAGGGTTTAAGGACTTATGATTTTAATTCCAACATAGAAAGAGCTCAGAAGTCATGACTTCCAACTTCATAAGAACTAGCTGGAAAAAATTGAAAATCAATGACTTTCCTTGGACTCAACAGGGATATTAGGTTACAGAGGTCAGAAAGCAAACTGCCACCCTGAAATCTGAAGAGACAGGCACATTCAGAAAGTTACAGTGATTTGCTTACCTGAAGCAGAAATTACTGTGAGCCACTGAGGCAAAACCAATTACTTCACTAGTAATATTGACAAACTGCTGTAGGTTGAATGCAGACTTATGTGACACTGCAAAACTTCTGGGGGTTACAATCACAGAAGAGACTGTAGACATTTTCAGTCTTTCCCTCCAGGAACTCCCATCAAGTTCTCATTTTTTTTTAATTTATTTTTTTTTATTAGTTGTTCAAAACATTACAAAGCTCTTGACATATCATATTTCATACATTTGATTCAAATGGATTATGAACTCCCATTTTAACCCCGTATACACATTGCAGATTCACATCGGTTACACATCCACTTTTTTACGTACTGCCATACTAGTGTCTGTTGTATTCTACTGCCTTTCCTATCCTCTACTATCCCCCCTCCCCTCCCTTCCCCTCCACTCCCATCTTCTCTCTCTACCCCATCTACTGTAATTCATTTCTCTCCCTTGTTTTTTTCCCCCCTTTCCCCTCACTTCCTCTTATATGTAATTTTTGTATAACAACGAGGGTCTCCTTCCTTTACCATGCAATTTCCCTTCCATCAAGTTCTCATGATGAGGATCTGAGAAAAATCCCTTGGTGGTTCTATCACAGGGGAAGGAGGAATAACCACTATGTTGTCTTCACAAATTCTTTTCCATAACAGAGTCCTATTCTCTAGGGCATCACAGAAAGCTTATCTCACATAGAGGAATCAATTTCCACTCTAACCCCTAGCAGCTTTTCTGTTTCACTTAAGGTGGGGAGGGTATGGGGATCCAAAGAAATATATTGGGAAAGACATAGCCACTTCTCAGAAGATGATATATAATCAATCAACAAATATATGAAAAAATGTCCATCATCACTAGCAATTAGAGAAATGCAAATCAAAACCACTCTAAGATTTCATCTCACTCCAATCAGAATGGCAGCTATTATGAAAGCAAACAAAAATAAGTGTTGGCAAGGATGTAGGGGAAAAGGTACACTCATACACTGCTAGTGGGACTGCAAATTGGTGCAGTCAATATGGAAAACAGTATGGAGATTTCTTGGAAAATTGGGAATGGAACTACCATTTGACCTAGCTATCCCACTCCTTGGTCTATACCCAAAGGACTTAAAAACAGCATACTACAGGGACACAACCACATCAGTGATTGTAGCAGCACAATTTACAATAGCTAAACTGTGGAGCCAATCTAGATGTCCTTCAATGGATGAATGGGTAAAAAAAAAAAAATGTGGTATATATACACAATGGAATATTACTCAGCATTAAAAGAGAATAAAACCATGGAATTTGCAGTAAATAGATGGAGTTGGAGAAGATAATGCTAACTGAAGTTAGCCAATGCCCCCCCCCCCCCCGCAAAATAAATGAACGAATGTTTTCTTTGATATAAGGAGGCTGATTCATACTGGGATAGGGAGAGGGAGCATGGGAGGAATAGAGAAGTCTAGATAGAGCAGAGGGGTTGGAAGGGAAGAAAGGGAAATGGAGTTATTAATGATGGTGGAATGTGATGATCATTATTATCCAAAGTACAGGTGTGAAGACACGAATTGGTGAGAATATACTTTGTATACAACCGAAGATATGAAAAATTGTGCTCTATATGTGTAATAAGAATTGTAGTGCATTCCACTGTCATATATAAATAATAATTTGAAAAAAAGACATAGCCAGGTATGGAAGCTAAGAACAGAGGCAGGCAATATGGTGATAAACTCTTTGAAGAGGAACAGAAACATTTATGATGATCAAATTCCCTAGTAGATGGACCATTAAAATATTGAGATCTTGTTTAAAAAACTATAGAGCACTTTTTCTTTCCAGTATCCTTCCACCACAGCAACAAGAGTGCAGTATAATAACAATGGATTACAATTGAAAGATCTGCAAAACACATGTGTTCTCTGAAGACCAATACAAAGAGATCTTAAAGCAAGTAGAGGAGACAAAATCAAAGATAAGAGAAATTTAAAGCTTCTTGTACCTATAATTACCAGAAACATTAAATACAAGCCAACTCTTAGCCATGTTAATGTCAATCCTTACTACAAAAGCACATTTTTCTCAGTACCTGTCACTAATACACATCTGGCTTTCCAGAAAAAAAAAAAAATTATAAGGCAGATAAAAAAAAATCAAGAAATAACACAATCTAAAAAATAAAGCGAACACTAGAACCACACTTAGACATATGGCAGACATTGAAATTATTAAATAAGTAAAATAATTATGATTAGTATTTTAAAGCCTGTAATTGAAAAAATAGAAAATATGTAAGATCAAATGGGCAATATTGTGAGTGAAATAAAAATTTCAATACTCAAAACTAAATTTTAGCAATACAAACTGCAGTAAAAGAAACAGAGAATACCTTTGACAGGCTTATTAACAGGCATGATACAGTTTTGAAAAGAGGGTTGATAAAAAAAACTTCACCAACTGAAAAGAAAGAGAAATATAATTAACAGAACATCCAAGAACCAAAGGATGAAATCAAAAGGTATAACAGAATAATTAGAATGTCAGAAGGAGAAAAAAAGAATGTGGCAGAAAAATATTTGAGGTGATACTGATCAAGGGCTTTCTATTATTAACAGATACCAAACCATATATCCAAGTTAGAGAATATCAAGCAAGGAAATTATCAAAACTAACAAACTCTACCTAGGCATATCATATTCAAACTGAAGAAAAAAAGACAAAAGAGAAAAATGTGAAGAAATTCAAAGGAGGTTCAATATACCTTTCCTACAAAGAAAGAAAAGTAAAAATTACAACAAATTTCTTGCAACAGAAAATGTGCAAGCAAGAAAAAAAAATAACTGTTTATTCAGTTTAGAAAGAAAAAACATGTCAACCAAGATTTCTATAGTCAATACCATTGGTACCTCAGGTTTCGGGTGATAAATTCTGCTCCCTCACATGTTGAAGTATAACAATAGAGAAGCACACCAAGGCAAGGATATAAAGCAGACTTCTCCTGGGAGGGAGAAGGGGGCCATAGCTGGTATCCCGGTTTCCCAAGAGGCGAGGGCCTTCTGCTTTTTTATATGTCCTAGACTTTCTTTGTTCTCCTGTTCTCTTCCCCTCATCTCAGTCCTTCTGTGTATGTGACTAGGCCCGGGAGATGCTCCAGGGAGAAAAGCCAAGACCCAGACCTGGTTCCTCAGGAGTAGGGGTGTCTTGCTTTTTATAGAACACCCCCCCCAACACACACACACACACACACACACACACACACACACACACACACACTGGATCTCTTTCTTTTCTGCATATAACAAGCCCAAAAGGCAGGAAGGAGTAGCCCCAGGGGGTAATCCTTGTGTTGCAAAGTGAGATCCTCCTTCTGCCCCGGAGGTGTTAACAACCAGTTAAGCAGGGAGGTTACCTATTAACAACTCATTTACTTTTCTTTGATAATCAGCCCTTTTGCCCCAGTCTCCAGTGAAGGAATAAATAGAAGTAAAACAAAATATTTAATTTTTATCATTCTTAACACATCCCTGAACTGACTGGTAGATTTCCATTATTCACAGCTAAATGAATCTCAGAATATTCAAGACCAAGGTTCCTGGAAGTGGAAAGGCTAAACCATCCAGGAAGCTTAGAAAGCTGAACAAAAAGCACATTAAAATTGTCCCAGTTACCAATATACTGTACTGCCAATCAGGCGACTTGTTTTTTTTTTTTTTTTGGTACCAAGATTTGAGCCCTGGGGCGCTTAACCACTGAGCCACATTCCTTTACATTTATTTATTTATTTATCCATTTATTTATTTATTTATATTTTAATACATATATTTTATACATATATATTTATACATATACTTTTTATTGTTTATTTTGCTAAGTCATTTTTACTTTTTATTTTGAAACAGTCTTGCTAAATTGCTTAGGGCCTCACTAAGTGCTGAGGCTGGCTTTGAACCTGTGATCTTTCTGGCTCAGTCTAAAAAATCTTTTTAAAAAAATCTCCTGAAACTAGAAAGTAATTATGATCATCATATTATATGCCAACAATAAAAATTAAAAAGCAAGAATACCACACCACAAAAATAAAATAGTTAGGTATAAATCTAATAAAATATGTACAGGACTCATATGCATAAAACTACAACCAATAAAGGAAGATTTAAATGAATGAAGAAACATTTCCTCTTCATGGATTGAAAGACTTTTTGGAAGATGCCAATTCTTTCTAGCTTGATTCATAGATTCAATGTAATGCCAATAAAAATATTAATTTGAATAACTTGAATCTAACTCTGATATTAGGTAACAAAGATCTTAGAATAGCCAACACAATACTGAAAAAATGTATGAGGATTCACAGAACCCAATTTTAAGATTTAAGATAAAGCAATATCTAACACGGTGTTGATACCACCAGTTATTGGAGTTCTGCTCCCTCACATGTTGAAGTTTGGACATTAGAAAAGCGCACCAAGGCAAGCATATAAAACAGGGTTTATTTTAAAAGGGGTAAAATAGACTTCTCCTGGGAGGGAGAAGGGGGCCATAGCTAGTATCCTAGGATTCCTTTGTTTTCCTGCCCTCTTCCCCTTATCTCTCTCTTTCCTGGGGCAGGCTACCTTAGCAACAGATTGGAGCAGATTATCTTGATAGGGTGGAGGAAGGGCTCTGAAGACATTTCAAACCCTCAGTGGGCAGTCTCCAACTTCTGCATATTCAAATTGGCCTCCTTGATCTGACCTGACTTGATTTACTTATCTATACTGGCTGCCTGTCTAATTCTGGCTTCAGTGTTAGTGAAAGAACAGACAAAGAGAATAGAATGCCCAGAAAGAGGCTCACATAAATAGACAAATATTTTTTTGCAAAGGTATGCAGAAAAAAATGAAAATTATATATATATATATATATATATATATATATATATATATATACACACATAGTTTTTCTTCAGCAAGTGGTACTTAATTGGACATCCACATGGGGGGGCAGGACTGAGACACAAACTTACACTTTAAACAAAAATCAACTGTAAATGGATTATAGATATAAATGTAAATGTAAAACTATAAAGCTTCTAGAAGACAATCCATGTGACTTTAGGTTTATAAATTATTTTATAAGGTAAATTGGATTTAACAATAAAAAAATTTTGTTCTGTGAAAGACATTGCTAAAAGAATGAAAAGACAAGCCACAAACTGGGAGAAAATATTTGCAAAACACATATCTGATGAGTTGAATGGTATCCAGAATATATAAAGAATTCTTAAAATTCAACAAAAATAAAACAAGCAGCCGGTCATAGGTTGAAGCATGGTTCCAAACAGATGTGTCTATCTCCTAAACTATGGAACTTGTGAATGTGACCTTGTAGAGAAAGAGTCTTTGCAGATGTAATTAAGATATGGGGCTCAACAGGAGATCATCTTGGATTGAGGCTGGGCCCTAAACCCAATGACAGGTGTCCTAAGAGAAAGGCAGAAGATTTGAAACAATTGCATAGAGGTGATAGGCCATGTGAAGACATGAGACAGATTGGAGGGATTGGTATATAAACCAAGAATGCTAAGAGTTGCTGGGTAGCCACCAGAAGGTAAGAGAAAAGTATGGAATGTCTTCTTTCTTTCAAGCCTCCAAAAGAAACCAATCTTTCTGACACTCTAATTTCAGACTTCTGGTTGGCATAACTGTGAGAGAACAAGTTTATTTTGTTGTAAACCACCGAATTTGGTACATTTGGTCTAGGTAACTAATATGGATCCCTGGTTTTCAAATGAGCAAATTATATGAATAAACATCTCACAATAGAAAATACATGATGAGATGAAATGATGTATAATGTATTTTGTCATTAGAGAAGCATAAGTTAAAACAACAATTATTTACCAGTATACACCTTTAAAAAGGACTAAAATAACAAATGCTAGAGAAGATGCAATTGGGTTCATCACATACTAACAATGGCAGGGATGCAAAATGGTGCATCCACTTTGGAAAGTTTGGCAGTTTCTTATAAAGTTAAACATAGGCTTATCATATAATCTAGCAATTGTGCTCCCAGATATTTATTCAACCGATCTGAGAATTTTATGTCAACACAAAAATTGCACAAAAATATTTATATCAACATTATTAATAAGCATCAAAAAGCAATATGTCCATAATAGGTGATTGAATAAATAAATTGTGCTACACACAAAGGAATACTATTCAGCAACAAAAACTAGTAAACCATCAATTCATACAAAAATATGAATCTTAAATGCATGTTAAGTTAAAGGAGGCAGTCTGAAATGCTATGTATGATATGATTTCATTTATATGACATTCCACAAGACAAAACTAAAGAGCCTCAGTAGTTTCCAGGGTGTTCAGAGGGTGGTTGAATAGATGAATCACAGGATTTTTTTTTAGAATTATGAAACTATTCTGTATAATAATATAATGATGAATTTGAGGCACTAGGCATTTTTCTAAGCCCATGGAACATTACAGCACAAAAAGTGAACCTTAATGTATAAAAAAAACAGTTCAGAAATCTGGGTATCACAATGTGGAATGCACAGTGCAACAGAAGAATCTAGTTGTATTGCAAATGTATAAAATGGTATCCCTCAAAAGGATGAGAAAAAGGAGCTAATGACCCAAATAATTTTGGAAATGAGTGGTTATTGTAAGACTAAAGAAAAAAGAAGCCATTTTTAGAGACTATGCTCTTGGGAAACTTGGGTTTCACAAGTTTATGAGCTAATGATCTTAAATAAATATATTGGTATTGAATAAATAAGTATAGAGATGTTGAACATTGGGAGCCAATTTTATCATAAAGGTTAGTAAAGGGGGAAGGCTAGATGAAACAGATGATGTTAGATTGGAGTTGGAGACATCATTAGACTCATGTTAATCTTCATATATAGATGGACAAATACAGAAATACACACACACACACACACACAATAAACATTTCACAAGCTCACTTTACTGAGAGGACTTAGAAACAAGACTATAATACCAATGGAATGATTTGAGCAACAAAATAATCAAATATTGGATTATAACCTAAAGTATAAAATAAATATCCATGAGTTCATGCTGATATAAATAAATGATTGAATGACTAAATAAATCAAGAATAAATAAATATTTTATGAATAATTTCAAGTAGTCATATGACTATTCCACCATCAAGGAAATAGAACAAATCTCCCCACCCTTTCAGTGTAAGCTGAGATAGTGACTTCTTTCCAAAGAGTATTGTATGGGCTGCGGGGCGGGGGGCGGGGGGGGAGTAATTTTACAGTGGAAAAACTTGACAAACATTACCTCAGCCAGGTGGTCAAGGTGTATATCACCAGTGATAAATCAATCATGTTGATAGTATATACCCTTAAAATAATAGGATAAAATTTCTCCTGAGGTATTCATCACAAGAACCTATAATGCCAATTTAATCATGAGAAAAATATCAAACACATCATAGTTGAAGGACATTCTCTAGAATATGTGACCATTACTTCTCAGAACTATCTAGGTCATCAGAAACAAGCAATATTTGAAAAACTGTAGCAATATAGAGAAACCCAAATGCCATGTGGTACTGTGAATGGGACCCTTGGATAAGAAATGATTTTGAGGGAGAATAAAGGAAATCTGAATGAAGTACTGACTTGAGTTTTCACAATGTATGGATATTGGTCATTAGTTTTGACAAATGTACCATATTCATGTGAGATATTAGCAATAGAAAAAGTGAAATTTCAGTATAGGAGAATTTTCTGTATTATCTTTGCAATTTTTCTGTAATATGAAAGTGTTTTAATCATTTTCAAGTAAAGGGTTTAAATAAAAAACTTAATTAAATTTAAAAATAAAGGACCTCCCATAGCTGAAATCGGGGACAAATTTCTATGAGGCCCCCTGCTCTGAAGAGGGAAGTTTCTTCAGAACTCCTGTAGGGTTCTTCCCTTGCCATGTGGCAGGGTCTGGATAACTCCATCTACTGACCTGATGCCAACACGCTGGTTCAATACTTATAGCTCCCAGAGTTCCCACTGGGGAAATTCAAAAAGTTAAGTGATTCCTATTTGGGATCTGGTGGAGCCCTCTCAATCTGTGACAGGCAGTCCCTTCTCACTTTACCTCGAATGGCAGAATCTAGACTTCCTCTGATGACCTGAGGCTTCTTTGCTTACATCAAATCCATTTCTAGCTACTCTGAGAAGTTAGAAGAGGAAGTAGAGGAAAGCTGCTACCTACAGCCTCTGCTTAGGACCTCCAAGGATGGACAGTCAGGGTGAAACTCTGTGCTGACCCCCACCCCCCCGCCCCCCTGTTTTGGAGGAAGTATTACCCTCAGTTCTCACTTAGGCTTCTAAACCTGACTCCTGGAAGGTCCTGAGACTTTTCCTTCTGCTAAAATGAGTCCAGAAGCCTTAGAACCAAGGCCCAAACCCTCTATTTTCCAATACTGTCCTACCCACCTCCACCCCAACTGTGAAGCTGTGCCTGCACTTAACAACCATGTTTGGAGGCCTCAGATCTTACACAGGAGGCAGGACTCTGGGTGGAATAGTACATGCTAGTGTGGGTAGTTCTCCCAAATCTTCCTCAGGATCCTCACCTTTACTTTTGTTAGGACCTGGGATTCTTCCCTTTGCTGGCCTAAGGCTAACACTCTGGTACAATGCCTTCACTTGCTAACACTCTGGTACAATGCCTTCACTTCTCAGTGAACCTTAATACAATTTATTACAGATCCTTTAAAAATGTTGGGAATAGATGATGAAATATTTTTTAAAAATTAAAATTGGTTATGTCAGTGTTATTACAATAATATAAAGCTTTTGTCAAGGGTTGAATATTTTCTCTCATTTACAAAAACTAGAGCAAAGTAGAGAAAAAAGAAGGGGTGGGACCTTACAAAAATAGTAGGAAGATCAATGGAGTAGAGGAAGAAGATTGATGGGGAGGGGAGAGGGATGGAAAAATGGAGGAAATATGAATTAAATTTGATGAGATTATGCCATGAACATTTATGAACATACTATCTATCTATCTATCTATCTATCTACATCACCAATTAAAAAATAGATAAGTAGAAAGATGATCAATAGGGTAGAGAAAGGGTAAGGGGGAGGGTGAAGGGGAGGGAAAGAGGAAGCACTGGGGACTGAAATGGAGCAAATTGAGTTCTATGCATATATGACTATATCAAAATGAACCCCACTGGTATGTATAACTATAATGTACTAATAAAAGCATAGAAAGATAGAGATTTTGATCTCACATATCATCATCACCTCTAGTCAATTTGACAATAGACAGCACCATCAGCAGTAATTTTTCACATATCCTTAAAAAGGTTTATGCCTAGGGCTAATCTCCTACCCTAGGCAGTAACTGGTGGCAACATATACCACCAAACAGAGCCACAAGCCACCTGCCCTATAGCTTCAAAGAACTCAGGAACCAAAGGAGGCACCATGGTGGGGATAGCATCTAGTTTTTTGGTTTTTTTTTTTCCTGAGACAAATCCACAAATTTTTATTTGCAGAAACACTTAGTGTAAGGGAATTTCCCCTCCAATTTGCCACTCTTTGCACCTAGAAGCTACTTTCCATTGCTCATTAGTACTCTCTGGCCTGTTTCAACTGTCATCACTCACCATCCTCACCACACAACACGAACCTCAGTGGGTAAAGGCACTGTGTACAAGAAAAGAAATAACTTTTTCCAGCATGCATCAACAGAGCTCACAGCTGCAGTTGAGAATGGCAAGGATACACAGCCCACCAGAGTAGTGAAGATGTATGGTTCTCTCAGATTCCATCAAAAACACCACTCAGTGACACAGGAGAGCTAGCTATACATTACCCAACAGTGATTAGGGGAGATTCTGAGAGAGATGTATCAAGCATTCCTGTGCTCCTTTTATATGATATATCTGCTCATGCAGATCACCCTATAAATTCAGACTGGTAATGATGATTGAGAGATTCCTTAAGCTACTTGTATAAGTTGTTCAGGACCCTCCAAGATTCCTTATCTTCTCTCCTTTGGTCCCTTGTTTACCCCTTGTTGACTATATGCTGAACTCTGAATTCAGAACCTGACTGCCATCTTCTGTGAACCCTCTTGACTTGGTTTAGCTTTTGATTTCTCTCATAGACTCTGGAAATTGTTCTACCCCCAAACCTTGATATTCCTCACTAACATAAAGTGTCTCCTTTGGAATATTTCCTGGCATGGAATCATTATGACCAAATCCTTGTTTCTCAAAGTAATAGTCTTAACTGACATTTTTAAATTTTAGAATTTTAAAGCATGCCTCATAATACTGCAGAAATCACTGCAGAAATTCTACCTAATATGTAAGAACATAAATTGATATAGCATTGTTGGAACAGAATTTCAGCAATATTAATGCAAGTTTATTATCATCACACTCTTTTCACTGTAACCCAAATTTCAGTTTTCTGTCTATTCCAAAAGAAAATATTCATATTTTCCCAAGAAATCCTGTTTGATGATGTTGATATCAACTTTATTAGTCATAGCAACAGATGAAAAACAGTTTATGTGTTCATCAGGAGAACTGTGAAATCAATTATAGCATATATACACCTTAGAAATTTATGGAGTAGTTAAAAGAGGAATATGGATCTATATGTATGTTCATAAAAAAGATCCTTCATTTATTTAATTAATTGACAAGGTCAAGAACAGGCAGAACAGCGCGTGTGTGCACGCACACAGACACACAACACACACACACATACACACACAGACACATACACACATAGGTTAAAATGCAGACTTTTTTTTCTAGTACATCTCTGTAAAGGAAGGTCCAGAAGATATTTTAAAATAATGTTTATAATATTTTAGATTGTGATTACTTATGAGGAAGACAGAAATTTAGAGGAATATAGTAAGGAAAGGGAATTGTTATTTACCTGTATTGTTAGATTTTTTGCAGCAGCACCACCAGCAACCACAATATAGGTACTATTACTTTTGTTATTAAAAATTTTAAATAAAACATAACAAAACAGTGTGTATATTCATATAAAGTAACTGTTAATGTATGTAATGGAAGAAGCTGAAATATGAAAGTTTTAATACAGAAAAAGTTTATTTCTTGTGCACATAAATTCTGATATGACTATGCAGGGATTTCCACAGTCAGGTGATCAGGGAACCAGACTGGCTTCCACTGTGTGACTCCACATTCAGCATGGGATCTGCCTGAAAGCATAGATGTGACATACCAATTCTCAAATACCTTGGCTGGAAATGACACACATTGTTTCAGTGGAAAAGATTCAAATGAACCTTCCTAAGTACTAATGAACTTGGAATGTAGTATCCCTATATGGATAGAAGGAAAGCAAGACAGAAAGTAGATCAGCACTTGCAAATTTTGCATAAACAGTTATATAGTAGGTGATCCGTATGATGCAACTTTTTTAAAGAAATTCTTTAAATAACTTTATTTATTTTTATTGTTTTTTTAGTTATACATGACAGTAGAATACACACACACACACACATATATATAATATATATATATATATATATATATATATATATATATATATGAGAATGGAGTATATCTTATTCTAATTAGGACCCCAGTATGGTGGGAGAGGATTCACTGTATGATGTGAATTTTACAATTTGCATGACAGAAGCCCCCTCATTGTCAGAGAGGTTTCTGAGAGTGCCAAAGTTGGCTTGCAACTCACCAAATTTTTCTGGTGCAAGTGTTTTCATATATGATACCAATTTTCTAAATGATCCTTTATGAATATCAGCACTTGGGGTTAACATTCTTTAGTCAGTAAAACTTTTCATACTTATCTTTACAATCATCTTAATACATGGAATTTTCTTCTTCTTTTCATTAAATGACCAAAATCCTAACTAGTGAGTGTCTGCTACCCCCTCTTGATGAATATGCCTGAACATTTATTTATACAGTTGTCTATACACATATTGGGAAAACAGGATTTTCCCCTGGAGTAGATACTAACAAGTCATCTGAAACATGGGAATTATTTTTACATTTTTTCATAAAGGCTAGCATGCTAGGAGCATTTTCAACATTGGTGGTAGACTAAATAATTGCTAGAAAATGATGTCCATGTACTTATCTTTGAGACCTGAAAATATGTTATGCTTCATGGTCAAAGGCACTTCGTAGGTTTATTAAGGATATAAAACCAGTAATAAAATAGGGAAATTATACTGGATTACTGGGGTGGGCTAAATATAATGACATGAGGCTTATAAGCAAAGATCTTTCTGTGGTTGGAGGCAGAAAAGATATGCAGCAGAGGAGGAAGGTCAGAAGACTCTAAGTGTGAGAAATATTGAAATTGCAATTGCTGATTCAAGATGAGTGGGCCCATGAACAAGAAATAGGGTGATGTCTTGAGGAATTCTGGTTGGGCCAGCTGAATTCAGCCATGAAACAGAAATTTAATCTTATATCCGCAAGAGGACCAAAACCTCCAATAACCTGAGTCAGTTTAGGAGGTTCTTCCCAAAGCCTAGTAATGAGTCCAGGCTCTCATAGCTTTGTATAGGCCTGTGATAAGCCACAACAAGAATATAGTAGAGACATCCTGTATTTTTTAATTCACATATGTGAGATCAGAAGTATGTTTTGTTGTAAAATGTGGATTTGCAGAAATGTGTTATTGCAGCCATAGAAATCAACTACATTCTCCTTGAGGTACTACAGGATTTGTTAGAATCCAAACTCTGTAGATGGTTGGTTGCTGCATAATGACTTCCTTGATCCTTTCTCATTTGCTGATTATAAGAGAAGTTTATGTTCTTGACCACTTAAGTGTACTCAGTGATGAATGGATTTAAAAGCTAGTCTCAAATAAGTCTCCAGATTAATTTCTTCTTTCTAACTAATGTTATTTGCCTTCTAAAGTCTCTAACTTCATAGTTAACATCCCAAGAATCAGTTAACTCTATGTTAAATTTGGCTCTACCCACAGACAATTTTGGGGGAAAAAATCCTTTGAGAGTGGGGTAGAAACATCTAGAACAAAAAACAGATGCTTAAATTTCACTGCTAAAGTAAATAATTGTGTGAAAGGGGCTCTTGTTTTCGGAGGGATTCCACTATAAGTGAAGTGAAAAACAGGGAACATTTGTAGGGAGTCAGGATGCTCTAAGTGAGGGTCAAGCTTTCTTTTGACATAGTGCAGATACAGCATCCATGGAAAGAAGTAGGGCAGAACTTGGTGTCAGGTCACGATGCATATATGGCCATGAGGACCCACTTCGCTGACTCAGGGGAAGAGCAATGTAATTCTTTTTCTAGGCCTGGTCCCATGTGCCATGCCTGGACAGAGTCAACTCTACAAGAGGACTGGAGGGACAGGTGAATGCTAGGCAAATGATGCCCATAGGCACTCTTCAAATGATGTTTAATTCTCATTTTCTCTTTTATTTATTACAACTGTGTTCAGTTCATTGCTCCCTCAGGTCCTCTTTTAATTTCCTAGGAGATATTATGGAGTACTAAGAAATGAATTAAGAGGCTTAAGGTTGGCCTAGGCAAGGAGGAGTGAGAACAATATGAATTCCAAATGAGTTCCATGAGCCTGATTCTTTGTCTTCTAGAAAGTGGACTTGATAATCTGCTGCTCCCTTTCTCATGTTTTCTTTGTGAATGAGGAATATTGAAATGTATTTATGAAAGGAAACGGGTACAGTGCCTGGTCCTAATTTGAAGACTGCAATGCCAGCACAGTGGCTTCTAAGCATTCCATCTCATATGAATATTACCATTTTTTTCTCAGACACTCCCTTGTGCTGATGTGCACAAATCATCGTTTATACACTTACACGGAGACCAGACTATGGGACATCTTACACTCCTTCCCCAGGCAGAGATTTATCTCCCCTTTATTCATGATATAAAAGTATCTTGTAAAAGCAGTTTTCCATTCTAGACTTTAGTCTCTCGACACCGGAACACACCATCTGAGGTTTGGGCCCCTGCCCACTACTTCCACAGGCTAATCTGTCCTACCACTCTGTTTAAGTTAAAATTATTTCACACTGAAAGACTTGCAATTCCTCAAGGTACCAAATCCTTGCCATATGGCATGTATATTGAAAACCTCACCTTCTTTTGATTTTTGCCCTTTTGGTTAGAAGATTCTCATAGCTGTGGACAAAATGTTTGTCCCCCCCCCAAAAAAATCATACATTGAATTTTATATCCCCAATGTGATGGTATCTGGAAGTGGGGCCTTTAGGAGGTAATTAGGTTATGAGGGGGAACCCTCATAACTGAGATAGTGCTCTTATGATAAAGATCCCAGAGAGATCCCTCACCCTTTCTTCTATGTGAGGAAACATTAAAAAGACTGTGGTCTATGCATCAAACACTGTATCTGTAAGTACTTTGATTTTGGATTCTGCAGCCTTCAAAATTGTGAGAAATAAATTTCTGTTAATGGAATAAGGACACCAGAGTTCTCTTTCTCCACTATGTGAGGATACAATAAGCAAACTGTGAAACAGGAAGAGAACTTTCACCAAGAATCTGACCTGCAATATGATCTCAGACTTCCAGCCTCTGGAACTCTAAGAAATAAATGGTTGTTGTTCAAGCAATCTGAAGTGAGACATTCAGCATCTTCCTTTAATCATGGCTGCTCCAAGTCTTTAAATTTATAAGTACAGGGATGATTCCTCTTCATCTTAGCATTTCAGGTATGAAAACAAGCCTCCCAAAGAGTAAATTCTCAATTATTTCTTGAGAAAAATATAAGCCCTTAAGAAAGAGTTCTAATGTATTATTTTACATTCTTCAATAAAGTAAACATAATCTGGTACAAAACAACAATTACAGTGATAAGTGAGACCATTTATGATCTTTTATTTTTTTTTTATCTATTTCTTGACATCAACTTTTACAATTCTGAGTTTTTTCACATTCTTAGGAAATGTCTAATTTACTGCCATGCTGTCATGTCCTAAATGAATAAATATGATGGAAATTTTCCTAATTTGTTTTACAAAAGAAAAAACCCTCTTACTCAATTCCATTCACAGCAATAAATGTTTGAACAATGTCATTCATAAGTTTACATATGAAGGTACTTTAACCTTCTGATGACAAGAATAATATTTTTGAAAACTTGTTGAGGAACACAGAACAGGAAAATAACATTCTTATACATTGTATTGTCTCCAGATCCACCCTTGACCTTCCACTATGTAGATTGTGGACTTTTTGACCACAATGTGGTAAATGACTGAGAATTTACTTGGGGCGGGAGGAATAACTGGACAGGGCCCTGGATCTTGCACTAACTATGGCACTTATGTGAGCCCTTGCTGCAGCTCTGGCTTGGGCTCTTGCTTCCTCATCTCTCAATGCTTCCTCATACCAGGTTGGGTAGGCACTTGGGATGGTATCATGGACTTTGGCTAAAAACTCTAGGACTTTCATCTTACTGGTTTCTGCATAGGCTCTTGGGCCCCACAGGAATTCATAGCGCGGAGGATCACTGTCGGGCACCTGCTGATATTCCAGGTACTTTTCTTTCACTAAATCTTTGGTGATAAGCTTCCTGGGCTCGCCAAAAATAAAGTGCTCTCTACCACTGTATAAGCCCATTGCATTCAAGATTTGCCAGACTTGCTCCTCAGTGGCACGGTTTCCCTTTGTGAAGATCACACCCAGGATAGTCATCAGAAGGCCAGTCTTGGGCACACCTCCATTGTCACTCAGCCTTGCATCATAGCTTAGTTCCAGTTTATTGATGAGGATATAGATATGCTTGTTGGAATCCATTTCCTTGATGTCTAGGCCAAAGACCAGTTCCAAGTGCTCAGAAGCTTTCCTCAGGATCTCAAGGAAGTGGCTCTTGTGCATTTGGATTATGTTTCTCAGCATTTCTGCCTTTGTAATGGGCTCCTTCATTTGATACTTATACAGCAGGTAATGCACCAATATAACTACCTTCTCATCCAGACGGCCCCTGGACAGGTGCCCAGTGGCAAGCTGGGCTTGAGAAGAGCTTGGCCTTTCCTCCACTTGGTTGTTCCCACTTCCATTAGATCTTCTGTATGAAACAACAGCAGAAGTAGTGGTGGTGGATGCAGCTCTCCAAGACCCTTGAGGATTGCTAGTTGTTCTAGCAGCAGCTGAACTCCGAGGATTACTCTTGGAACGAGAGGAGGAAGAGGAGTGAAACTCTCCACCTGCTCTTGCAGTGGCCTGAGCACCCTCCAGACCATTAGGCTGTCCTTGGGTCTGGGCCTGACGGTGTTTCTCACGAGCACGGAGCTTACTCTTCTGACCTCGAGGCATTATGGTTTTAGACCGGGCAGTAGGGAGAGAGACAGGTATTCTGCAAACAACAAAAGAGAGTGAAATTGTTGGGCCACATCAACTAGGAGACAACTCCTTGGCTTTACTGAAAGCTATCTCTGCAGTTTTCCTTGAAATCACTGTTCTAGAAACTCACAATGTGCCTATTCTGTGACCTGTCTGTCTCCTTAGGACTCTGTGGAAATAATTAAGGTATGCTTTTGGATATTAGATGCCAGATCTGCCTGGAGCTTACTGGAGCTTAAGGCAGTGGCATTGTTCTGGGTTGTGGGTCTTTCTTAGTTCACATTAAGGGTTATCAACTGAATCCTAGCAGCACCTGGGGTCCCTATGATCTATTTTTTTGATGATGACCCCTCATTTTACAACCCTCATATTTGTGAGATTCCAGGGGATGAACTGAGGGGAATCTCACCTCACCACATCTACCTGGAGACACAAAGGGACGAAATCACAGGCTTCATGGGAATCTTTACTGGGGTAATTAATGTTCATAGTCATCACACAGTGTTTCACCTTCACTTTTGCTAGGAACTGTGACTCCTCCCTCTTCTGACTTTAGATCTATTGCCCCTGAGCAAAGGTCTCAGTTCCTGAAAACTCCAAAAAGACAGGGAAGCCATAGCATAATACATCTGCTTTTGGTTCATTTAGGCCTGAAGGTGCAGATAGTACTCTTTGTGACCCTTGCAATTCTGAGATTGGTAGTCCCCTCAGTCTACACACCTGCATTGGAACCTCAGGAAAGTAAAGGGATTGGTCTTAGAGAGGTGGTGTCAAATCAGCTGGTGTCAAATGGTGAAGGAAGAGTTCCAGATTCTGCCTAAAATTAAGGTAAAGACCCTGAGTTCACAAGAAAGTCTACACACAGGATCTCACATTGACTTCCAGAAGAGCCTGGGACTTCTCCCTAATAAGATGGGGCTGACCCTCTCAGTCAAATGACCTTATTTCCTTGGCTTCTGAAGTGCAATGTAAGGGAATGCCTCTCCTGACAGCTTTGCCCCAAAGCCTCCCTGGACTAACAGCAGGTGTGGCTTTGTGTGGTACCCTTTATTTGTGGATCCCTGAGACCTCACTCGGTCACCTCACTCTAACCCCTAGCAGAGCTGAGGAATCATCCCTATGTTGACAATACCACCTTGCTCCCATTCTAAGGCATTCACTTCCCTGAGACCCCAAAGGCATTACTCAGGGTTCCTTACATCAATCCACCTTCACATGTAGCCTCTCTGGACCAGAAGTATGAATGTGGGTCTGGACATTTATGGACATTTTGGGGTAACTGCATCAAATCTCTCCCATTAGAACCTGAGAACCCTTCCTCTGCTGGTCTGAAGTCAACACCCTGGCCCTCTCAAAATCCTCTGAGGGAATTTAGGAATGACTCTGAGATCATCTGGATGTCCGATGACTCCAATCTAATTTCTATCAAAACTGACGTCAGGCGGGGTCACTCTGGGAGCCCCACCAGTCTGAGGTGGGCAGTCCCATCACACCCAACTTATTATTTACCTTAATTCTAGGCAAGGACTAGGGCTCTTCCCTCAACTGTCCTGGTGGTGTGCCACCTCACACAGACGCTATCGTATCCCTCAAACGCCAGAGGCGGAAGTTGATATGCGTCACATCCTCCCATGCACCCCTCCCCCAGACAGCCGGGACAGGAGGCGGGGCTCTGTGATGTTCCTTCCGTTCAGAGTGGTTGATTACCTCAGACTTCATTCAAATTCTCCATCTTTTCTTTGATTAAAGTCTGGGAACCTTTCCTCTATTGGTGTGAAGAAAACACCCTGCGTCTAATATCCTTACCCGCCTTAGTCCCTTTTGAAGGAATTTAGAAACTACTCAGAGGTCATTAAGTCCTATGATTCTGGTCTAGATCCTACTAGGGCTGACAGCAGAGTCAGAACTCTCGCCTTCGAGTCAAGTGGGGGATATCCACATACCTAAATTAGGGTCCTTACCTTAATTTCAAGAAGGATCTGGAACTCTTCCCTCAGCTGACTTAACACCACCCCTCTCAGACAAAACCCTTCACTTCCCTGAGGTCCCAAGGCCAGTATCAGGGTGCATCACCTCCTGAAAACTTTGCCTGGGTTCTCCCAGGATTTACACATGAATGGGCTCTGTGGAGTTGACACTGATCTGAAATGGGGGTTTCCTTAGAACTCATATAAGTTTGTTTGTTTATTTGTTTATACTTAATTTTAAAATTTACACCACAATGGAACTCTTCTTTCTGATTACCTGGGTTAGCCTTAAATGAAGGGCATCCTCATGTTACCCTTCAATTTTCAGAAGAAATAGTAAAGGAACATCTGAGCCCCCTCCACTAGGAGGGGCAGAGCTCATAGCCGGGGTGGGTCATTGTACCTCTTTGTATGTCTTGCATGTGTGGTTTCTTCAGAAATCACACAGAGTCCTAACATTCCATTAGCACCTTGGACTCCACTCTTAACAGACTTTGGGCAAATACTCAGGACCAATGCCCTTAATTTCCTGAGTCCCCAGAGGGGCAGTTCAAGGAAATCCCAGATCAGGGTTGACCAGAACTGAGAGCAGAGCAGGATTATGTGAGCAATCACTCACTTCTGCTGGGAGGATCTTCTCAAATTCAGTCATGTGTAAACCATGGGAGAGCCTATATAAGGATTGCAGAAATTGATGTATCCTGATACCCACCTGCGCTGGTACCTCAGGGAAGTAAAGGGATTGGTCTTAGAGAGGTGGTGTCAAATCAGCTGAGGAAAGAGTTTCAGATCCTGACTAAAATTAAGGTAAAGACCCTGAATTAACAAGAAAGTTGTCTGAGATACCACTAGTTTCTCAATCTTCTCTCCTCTGACACTTCGTTACCTAATGTTAAACCCTGGTTATACACCCATGACTGCCAGCTGCTCTAGGCTCTATGAACATGATTTAGCTTGTGATCTCTAGCATGAGTGTTTGCAATTATTCTGCTGTCTGGTTTGCTTGAAATAACTTCATGAACTAAGGTTTTCCTCTGTTGGCCCATTCTGATACCTGATCATTTTGTCCAAATTACTCCCCAAAGTAAAGAGAAATATCTTTGATATATCAGAATTAAATTTTTTTTGACATATCAGAATTAAAAGCACATTCTCAGAAGAATCCTAGTGCTCAAGTCATCACTGTAGATATCCTGCTTTATAGATTAGGGATTAGTTTCATTTCATGTTAAAACTACTGAGAAAACAGACAATTGAAATAGACAATAACAGACAATAATTGTACCAAAATTTTTCCCCAAATTTAAATTGATCAAATAAAATATTTGTGAGAATATGCAACCCTTTTTGGGGAAGGAATTTTAGTAATCCAAAAATTTCAAGTCATCACACTTTCAACTTGAACCTAATTTAAACTTTTAAAAGCATCTTTAAAATAATGAAATAACACTATTTGTCTAAAAATTTATGTTCAGTAATATATATTTCAATCAAAGTAGCAAATGTGAAACAACTTACACGTCTATCAAGAAATGAGTGGTTAATTATTGCATATACAAAGTGATTTTAAACTTGAGAGGGACAGGGTTGTGGCTCAGCAGTAGAGCACTTGCCTAGCATGTGCAAGGCTTTGGGTTCGATCCTCAGCACCACATAAATAAAATAAAGGTATTGTGTCCAATTACAACTAAAAAAATATTAATAAAAAGTGAGGTAGATCTGTATGGACAGTTTCTTCATTCATTTATTTCAGTGACAAGGGTAGGGGAAGAACATGTTTTGACACATATGTAACCAATACAATCAATATAAAAAGCATTTTCATTACTTTTTAAAAATTTGAAATCATACAGATTTTGTTTCCTGCATGACTGATTACATTAGAAATCAATCACTTTAAGATACATGGAACCCCACTCCCACATGTCAACTACTTCAAAATTAAATGGCACACTTATAAATATCTCACAGGTCAAGGAAGAAAGCACAAGAAAAGTAAATAAAAGGTGCTTTGAACTAAGTGATAATAAAAGCTTAAAATATCAGAATCTCTGGGATGAAATAGTACTCATATGAACACTTGTAATTTAAAATACTTGTATCATTAAGAAGTTAGATTAACAATCAAATTATTTTCAAATAAGGTAGTAGGAAGAAAAAAATAAGAGTAGGAGCAGAAATATATGAAATAGAGAAGAAATAATACAGCTAAAATTGATAAAAATCAAACAAATATAATCAAGAAAAAAGCAAGAACACAAAAATTAATATTAATGGAAAGGGAGCTATCATAACTCTACAGATGCTAAAAATATATTAAGGTAATATTACAATTTAATGCCAATATATGTGATAGCTTACATAACATTGTCTATATTAGAGAAGGATCCATGTGCTGCTGAGAAGAAAGTGTATTCAGTTGTTGATGGATGAAATATTCTACATATGTCTGTGAAGTCTAAATTTTCAATTGTATTTTTTAGTTCTATAGCTTCTTTATTTTTTTATTTTTTCGGAGGATCTACCCAGTGGTGACAGAGGCAGGTTAAAATTACCCAGTATAATTGTGTTGTGGTCTATTTGATTCTTGAAACTGAGAAGGCTTTGCTTGATATAGATAGATGCTCCATTGTTTGGTGCATACATATTTCCTATTGTAATGTTTTGTTGATGTATAGTTCCCTTAAGCAGTATGAAATGTCCTTCTTTCTCTTCTGATTAACTTTGGCTTGAAGTCCACTTTATCTGATATGAGGATAGAAACCCCTGCTTATTTATGAGATCCATGTGAATGATGTTTTTTGTCCATCCTTTTGCCTTCAGTTTGTGGGTGTCTTTGCCTATGAGGTGAGTCTTTTAAACACAGCATATTGTTGGGTCTTGTTTTTAAATCCAATCTTATGGTATATGTCTTTTGATTGATACGTTTAGGCCATTTACAGTCAGTGTTATTATTTTTTTTAAAGAGAGAGAAATAATTTTTTAATATTTATTTTTTAGGTTTTTTTTTTTTTGGTGGATACAACATCTTTATTTTATTTTTATGTGGTGCTGAGGATCGAACCCAGCATCCCACGCATGCCAGGTGAGCGCGCTACCGCTTGAGCCGCATCCCCAGCCCCAATGTTATTTTTGAGAAATGATTTTTACCACCTTCCATTTTGATTTATCTCTGGTTTTTACTTCGAATTAATTTATTCTCTGATTAACTATTCTTCTAGCATAATTCCTCCCTCTGCTAGTTTTCACTTTTATTTTTCATTTCTTCTTCATGAAATATCATATTAAAATGTTTTGTAGTGCAGGCTTTTTACTTATGAATTCTTGTAATGAACAGGGAGACAGCAGAGTTTATATAGGATGTGATGATTATGAGGGAGGAGGAGAAAAGACAGAAGTAAAAAAGTAAAGGAAGAGTGAAAGAAAAATAGAGATTGACTCTTAACAGAAGAAAAGAGAAAATAATCAAGGGAAACAGAAAAATATATATGTAAATTAAAAATATATAAAGAAAAATATATATTAAAGTAAAAAAATATATGTAAAGTAAAAATTAAAGAAAAATATATATGTAAAGTAAAAATTTAAAAAATGAATAAAAGAGTACAAAGCAAAACTAAAATATAACAATCATACATTGTAGTCCTCAAAAAATGATTCATGAAAAATAACTGTCTTCAAAAATGCTAAAAATGAGAAGAAAAACAAATATGAGCATATATAAATGTCTATATAATATTAAAGTCACAATTAAACAGAGAAAAGAAAAAAAAGAGGGAGAAAAATCTTGATGAAAAGTTAAAGAATTCTTTCCATTGGAGTTAAAAAGATTCTCAGCTTCTCCCCAGTTTTAGGTGGGGTCATCTGGAGTGTGATGTTCCACCTTCCAGATTGCTGGAGTGAGAGAGGTAATCTTATAGGGGAATTCCTGAAGGTAGGATTTAAGTTTAGGTGGGCTCCAGGCTCTTTGATGAATGCCAATTGCTCTGGAGATTCAAAGCAGCCGAACTCCAGGGCCCAGTAATTGCCAGTACACACTGGAAGACAGTACCCCAGAGATCCCCCTTGGGTTCCACTTGTGTAGTGGAGGAGCTAATTCTTAGTCCCCTATGTCACTGGCAGCCCCCACATTTCCTGGTCTTGAGTTCAGTCTCCAAACTCAATTCTCTCCCACCCTTGCCCTTCCAAATTCCCCACAAGACACATCTCTCCCAGCCTGTCCTGAAAGCAGCCGGGTTGGAGGGGGAAGGGTATAGAGCCAGGTGGGCTTCCATGACCAGTTGTCCACTGGCTAAACCTCACTCCACATTTGATTTTATACTATTCATTTAAGCACTCTCTGTGGTGTTCAGTGTGTGTTTACTGGGACTGTGTATTTCAAGCCAAAATCAAGTTTTCTAGGAATTGGCTCACTCAGCTGTCGGCCCCACCCCAGCTCCAAAATGATTCCTTCTTTTGTCCTCCACATGCCGCCTGGAGAGATGGCAGCTTCTTTCTCCCACAAGGATATTGTGCAGCACACCTTTCAGTTTAGTTAGGCAATGTCTTTGATCTCTAAATACTCTGTATCAAGACATGCTTCAGGTCTCCTAGAAATTTGGGTTCCTTTTATTTCCTTATCCCTCCACCTTGCTTGTGGAGGAACTACTCTGGCTAGTGCTTCCAGCCCAGCTGCAGCAATGGCTGTGCTGCTGGGGATTTCTTCCTTATTTTATTATCTCCAACCTTCTGAATTCCCAGTCTGCTCTGAATGTCCAGTTTTAAATTCCAGTAAAGTTCCCCCACCTTTTTGGGGGGTTCACCTACTTTACTGAGAAGTTGCCTGTCTGCTTTCTTGGTTTCACTCCACGGAACAACCAAGAAAGTGACCGCTTCTATTTTTGCCATCTTGAGAACGCCCCATAAGGCCATTTCCAACTACATGTGGGTGGACTGGGAATATCATAATATTCTCATGTGCCAAGGGAGAAGAGCACAACAGGAAATAGAGTCTCTCTCATGAACTGTTACATGTTTCATAACTATGAAAAAAAGTAATTATTTAAAAACTCTGGCTAAAGCTGCATTAACCAATGCATATTAGAAGCAGCACAACTGAAGCGCTTGCAAGAGAAAAATGAAGAGCTGGGCAATAAAGGAAATTGAATATTAAAAGTATTCAGTAAAACTTGTCACCAAGTGATAGACTGGACAAAAATAGGAGACTTGGGTCCACAGCATTGAAGCTAAAATATACTGACAACATAGGAATTATTATAATGATATATCTATTACCCCCTGATAAATGAGGAAGAGTAATCTATCTAATCATGAAGAAACAGGCAAACAAGCCCCCCCCAATTTACAATCCCCCAACAAAAGGATCCACACATATTTAAAGGGATGAAATTCCAGAGAAAGAGTACAAAAAAAAAGATTATTTAAAGGATTAATGACCTAAAAGAAGATATAAGGAACAATCAACAGAGAAAATACCAGAGGTGAAAAATTATTTTAAAAAGGAGATAGAGATTCTGAAAAGAATCTAATCAGACCTGAAAATGAAAGAAACCATAAAACAAATACAGCATTCAGTTGAATGTATCACTAACAGATTAGATTATGTAGAAAAAAGAATTTCAGACCTTAAAGACAGGGTAAATAACCTTGTAGATCAGTAAGCAGTAAGAAAAAAAGACAATCATCAGAATGTACAAGAAGTCTGGGACAACATTAAAGCAACAAACTTAAGAGACATTAAAATTGAAAAAGAGATGAATACACAAGGCAATGGCATTAAGAACATTTTCAGTGAAATGAGAGCAGAAAATGTCTACACCTTAGAAAGGGGATGGGCATTCACATATGGGAAGCACATAGAAACCCAAATAGACAAGACCAAAACTGAACCCCACCAAGACACATCATAACAAATGCCTAACCTATAAAATAAAGATAGAATGCTAAGTGAAGCTAGCCAATCCTTAAAAAACAAATGCCAAATATCTTCTTTGATATAATGAGAGCAACTAAGAACAGAGCAGGGAGGAAGAGCAGGAGGAAAAGATTAACATTAAAAAACGTGAGGTGGGAGAGAAAGGGAGAGTAAAGGGAAATTGCATGCAAATGGAGGGAGACCCTCATTGTTATACAAAATTACATATAAGAGGTTGTGAGAGGAATGGGAAAAAAACAAGGAGAGAAATGAATTACAGTAGATGGGGTAGAGAGAGAAGATGGGAGGGGAGGGGAGGGGAGGGAGGATAGTAGAGGATAGGAAAGGTAGCAGAATACAACAGTTACTAATAGGGCATTATGTAAAAATTGTGGATGTGTAACTGACGTGATTCTGCAATCTGCATTTGGGGTAAAAATTGGGAGTTCATAACCCACTTAAATCTAATGTATGAAATATGATATGTCAAGAGCTTTGTAATGTTCTGAACAATTAAAATAAAATAGAAAAAAAGATAATAAAGAAAAAAAAAGAATATTAAAATCCACAAGAGAAAAATGTTGGATCACATTTAGTGGTAAACAAATAAGAAACACATCAGACTTCTCAGACACTAAAGGCCAGGAGAAATTGGTATGAGATAATCCAGACTCTGAAAAAAAACAAATGCCAGCCAAGATTGCTATATCCACCAAAATGTTCATTCAGAATAGAAGAAGAAAATTAAAACTTTCCAGGGCTGGGAATGTGACTCAGTTATAGAGTGCTTGTCTAGCATGTGTGAGGCACTGGGTTCAATTCTCAGTACCACATGTCAATACATAAATAAAATAAAGGTTCATCCACAACTGAAAAATAGATGTTAAATAAAAAAGACGGGGCTGGGGTTGTGGCTCATTAGAGTGCTTGCTTAGTATGTGTGTAGCACTGGGTTTGATTCTCAGCACCACATAAAAATAAATAAAGTTCTACCAACAGCTAATAAAATATTTAAAAGAAAGAAAGAAAGAAAGAATTTCCAAGATAAAGATAACCTAAAAAAAATTTGTGACCATTAAGTCAGCAGTAGAGAATATACTTAAAGAAATACTACATTACTGATGAACTTAAAAACAAACAAAAAACCCTAGCACTCTTGAGTGGATGAAGCTAACTAGCAAAGCAGATAAACATAAAATTAAGATCAAATTAAATGTATGAAACAAAATAAAATGGCAGGAAATAATACATATCTCTACATAATAACTGAATGTAAATTGTCTGAACCCTTTAATGAAAAGACATAGACTGGCAGAGAGGATTGAAAAATAAGAACCAATATATACTGTTCACAAGAAACTCATATTACAAGCAAATATATTCACAGGCTGAAAGTGAAAGGATGGAAAATGATATTCCATGTAAATGGGGTACGAAACCAAGCAGGAGTAGTTATTCTCATATTTGAAAAAGCAAATTTCCAGCAAAAATTAATCGGAGCAGACAAGGAAGGTTACTACATACTGGTAAAGGGAACTATCCAGCAAGAAGATATAAAACTAGTAAACATTAATACCCCAAATGTTGGTCCATGTAAAGCAAACACTCCTTGGGATTCAGTCTGAGATAGATTCCAATAAGATAATGCTGGGTGACTTAAACACACCCCTTTCACCAACAGACAAGTCATCCAAACATAACATCAATTAAGTAATTTCTGACCTAATTAATACTATAAATCAAATGGATCTAACAGACATTTATAGAGTATTCCACCCAATAGCAGTTGAGTTTACTTTATTCTCAACATCTCAATGAAACTCTCTCCAAAATAGAAAATATTTCAAGTTACAAAGCAAGTCTTAGCAAATGTTTTTTTTAAAAACCGATTTGTACTTTGCATCTTACTAGATCACAATGGAATGAAATTAGAAATCAACCACAAGAAAAATTATGAGACCACATAAATATGTAGAGATTGAATACTACCATTTTGAACAAGAAATGAACCATAAATGAAATGAGAGGAAATATTTAAAAGTTCCTAGAATCAAACAAGAATAGTGCTACAGGGCTGGGGTTGTTGCTCAGCGGTAGAGCGCTTGCCTCGCATGTGCAAGACCCTGGGTTCGATCCTCAGCACCGTGTAAAAATAAATGAATAAAAAAAAGGTATTGTGTCCAACTACAACTAAAAAGAAAAAAGAAAAAAAAAAAAAAGAATAGTGCTACAATGTATCCAAATCTCCAAGACACTATGAGTGCAGTTCTAAGAGGAAAGTGTATGGCACTAAATGCCTACATTTAAAAAATATAAAGGGTTTGGGGTTGTGACTCAGTGGTACAGTGCTTTCCTAGCATGTCTGAGGCACTGGGTTGAAGCTTCAGCAACATAAAAAAATAAATAAATAAATAAGGGTACTGTGTTCATCTACAGCTAAAAAAATTCTTTAAGAAAAAAGATCCAAGGGGCTGGGATGTGGCTCAAGCGGTAGCGCGCTCGCCTAGCATGCGTGCGGCCCGGGTTCGATCCTCAGCAGCACCACATACCAACAAAGATGTTGTGTCCGCCGAGAACTAAGAAAAAAAAAATAAATGTTAAAATTCTCTCTCTCTCTCTGTCCCCCTCTCACTCTCTCTTTAAAAAAAAAAAAAAAAAAAGAAAAAAGATCCAAATAAACAATCTAATGTTACATCTCAAGACCCTAGAGAAGCAGTAACAAATGATTTTCAAAGCCAATAGAAGACAGGAAATAGTTAAGATCAGAGCTGAAATTGATACAATAGAGAATTTCAAAATTACAAAGCATCAATGTAACAAACAGTTCTTTGAAACAAGATTGTAAACCCTTAGCCAAACCAAAAAAAAAGAAAGAAAGAAAGAAAGAAAAGAAAGAGAAAGGAGACCCAAATTCACAAAATTAAAGATGAAAAAGGAAATATCACCACAGACACTTCTGAAATCCCAAGGATCATTAGAAAATATTTTGAAAATGTATACTTCAACAAACCGGAATATATAGAAAATTGACAAATTTCTAGACACATGACATGCCCAAATTGAATCAGGAAGATATAAAAAAGCTAAGCCAACAATTATCAAGTAATAAAATTTAAACATCAATTAAAAGCTCTCCAACAAAGAAAAGTCCTGGACCAGACATATTTTTAGTAAACTTCTACCAGAACTCTAAAGACGAATTAACACCAGTCTTCCCCAAATTAGTCTACAAAATTTAAAGGGAGAGAATGCACCAAGATATATTTTTAATTGTAGATGTAGTTATTTTTATTTATTTATTTTTATGTGATGCTGAGGATTGGACCCATAGCCTCACATATGTCAGGCAGGTGCTCTACCACTGAGCTACAATCCCAGCCCACACCACTATATAATCTATGAAGCCAGTATAACCCTGATATCAAAAACAGACAAAGACACATCAAGGAATAAAAATGATATGCCAATATCCCTAATGAAAATAGATGAAAAAATCCTTAATAAAAGATTACCAAACTATATTTGAAACCACATTGAAATGATAGCACATCATGATCAAGTGAGTTTCATCCCAGAAATGTATGGTTGGTTCAACATATGCAAAACAACAAATGCAATTTATTACATAAATAGAATCAAGGACAAAAAAATCATATGATTATCTCAATAGATGCAGAAACAGCCTTTGATAAAAACCAGAACCCATTAATGCTAAAAATACCAAAGAAACTAGTGATACAAGGAACTTACCTCAACATCATAAAGGCTATATATGACAAACCCAAATCAAATATCATACTTAATGGAGAAAAACTGAAAGCATTTCCTCTAAAATCAGAAACAAAGAAAAGGATGTTTACTCTCAATACTCTCATTGAATACAGTTCTTGAAATTCTAGCCAGAGCAATCAGGCAAGAGAAAGAAATTAAAGGGATACAAATAGGAAAAGACGTCAAATTATCTCTGTTTGCTGATGACATGATCCTATACTTAGAATAACCCTCCCCCCAACAAAAATCCAGCAGAAGACTTCTAGAGCTAAGAAACAAATTTAGCAATGTAGCAGGATACAAAATCAACATATAAACATCAACAGCTTTCCTATATGTTGATAATGAGAAAGGAATCAGGAAAACAATTTCATTTTCAATGGCCTTTAAAATACCTGGGAATAAATTTAATCAAGGAGGTGAAAGACACCCTAAAATGGAAACTATAGAACACTGAATAAAGAAATTGAAGAAGGTTTTAGAAGATGGAAAAACCTCCCATGTTCTTGGATAGGCAGAATTAATATTGCCCAAATGGCCATTCACCAAAAGCAACCTATAAATTCAATGCAATCCCCATCAAAATATCAATGAAATTCTTCAGAGAACTAGAAAAAAGCAACCCCCAAATTTATTTGGAAGAATGAAAGACCCAAAATTGAAAAAAGCAATCCTGAGCAATAAGAGCAATGCTGGAGGCATCACAGTATCAGATGTAAAATTATACTACAGAACTTTAGGAACAAAAACAGCATGATAATGGCATCAAAATACACATGAAGACTAGAAGTAATAGACTAGAAGTCACACAGCTAAAAACCCATATAAAAACAGTCATCTGATCCTTGAAAAAGGTACCACAAGCATACATTGGAGAAAAGATAATATTTTTTAACAAATTGACTATCCATATGTAGAAGAATAAAACTAGATCCTTATCTTTTAAACTGTACCAAAAAGAAAAGCAATTTAAAGTGGACCAATGGCCTAGGAATTAGACAAGAAAATCTGAAATTGCTAGGAAAAAAAAATAGGGTCAACACTCCAATGTATTGGCATAGGCACTGTCTTTTTTCAATAAGACACCTAAAATTCAAGAGATAAGACCAAGAATTCATTTCATGGCATCAAACTAAAAAGTTTCTGCATAGCAAAGGAAACAAGAGTGTGAAGAGAGTACCTACAGAATGGGAGAAAATCTGTGTCACCTACCCTTTTACAGGCAATTAATATTCAGAGTATATTTTTAAAATATTTTTAGATGTTGGTGGACATTTATTTTATTCATTTTTTTATATGCAGTGCTGAGAATTGAACCCAGTGCTTCACACATGCTAGGCAAGTGCTCTACCATTGAGCCACAACTCCAGCCCCAGGATATATTTTTAAAATCTCAAAAAAACTTAATGCCAAAAAAAATTAGCCTAATCAATAAGTGGTCAAATGATCTAAAAAGACATTTCTCAAAGGAAGAAATACCAATGTTAAAAAATCATGAAAAATTTCAACCTCCTTAGTAATCAGGGAAATGCAAATCAAAACTACACTGAGATTTCATCTCACTCTAGTTTGAATGGCAACCATCAAAAACATAAATAAAAATATTTACTGGCTAGGGTGTGGGGAAAAAAGTTACCCCTGTGTATTTTCGGTGCAAAATTGGTAAAACCACTTTGGAAAGCAGTATGAAGATTTCTCAAGAGACAAGGAATGGAATTACCATATAATCCAGCTATCTCACTCCTTGGCATTTATTCCAAAGAACTAAAGTAAGCATACTAAATGATATATGCATATCAATATTTATAGCAATGTAATTCACAATAGACAAGTTATGGAAGCAGCATAGGTGACTGTCAACTGATAATCTGATAAAGAAAATGTGGTACATATACCAAATGAGATTTTATTCAGCTATAAAGAATGAAATTATGGCATTTGCTGGCAAATGGATGAAACTGGAGAATATCATGCTAAGTAAAATAAGCCAGAATCAGACAGTCAAGTGTTGAATGTTTCCTTTCATATGTGGAAGCTCAAGAGAGAGAAAAAAAGGAATAAAAGAAGGATCTTAGGAAAATAGAAGGGAAACCAATAGAGTAGAGAAAGGGGATTGAAAGGGAGGGAGGTGGGAGGGCATGAGGAAGTCCTAGGGAATGAAATCTACCAAATTATGTTATGTCCATGTACAAATACACCTCAAGGAATCCTGTTTATATATGTAATTATAATGCGCTAATTAAAATAATAATAATAATAACAACAAAAACAACAGAAGGGAGATAAGTAGAGTAAGGGGATATGGGAGGAAGGAGTGGAAGAAAGAAGTTACTAGGGAATGAAATTGATCAAACTATGTTATGTGCATGTATAACATGGCATAATGTTTCCCACTATTACTTATCATTAAAATGCACCTGTTGAAAAGTGACTATAGAAATGTATCATGACAATAACCTCTTCATTCTCAGAGAAGTTTCTGATAAGACCAAAATTCCTGTGCAATTTTTTTTTTTTTTTTTTTTTTTTTTTTTTTTTTTTTTTTTTTTTTTTTATTGTTGGTCGTTCAAAACCTTACACAGTTCTTAATACATCATATTTCACAGTTTGATTCAAGCGGGTTATGAACTCCCAACTTTACCCCGTATACAGATTGCTGTATCACATCAGTTACCCTTCCATTGATTGACATATTGCCTTTCTAGTGTCTGATGTATTCTGCTGTCAGTCCTATTCTCTACTATCCCCCCTCCCCTCCCCTCCCCTCCCCTTTTCTCTCTACCCCTTCTACTGTAAATCATTTCTTCCATTTGTATTATCTTGTCTTACCCCTCCATTACATAGTTCTTGATATATCATATTTCACATTTTGATTCAAGTGGGTTATGCACTCCCATATTGCCCCTTATACAGCTTGCAGAATCACATCAGTTTCACTTCCATTGCTTTACATATTGCCATCCTAGTGTCTGTTGTATTCTGCTGCCTTTCCTATCCTCTACTATCCCCCCTCCCCTCCCCTCCCCTCCCCTCTTCTCTCTCTACCCCCACTACTGCAATTCATTCCTCCCCTTTGTATTATTTTTCCCTTTCCCCTCACTTCCTCTTGTATGTAATTTTGTATAAACCCGAGGGTCTCGTTCCATTTCCATGCTATTTCCCTTCTCTCTCCCTTTCCCTCCCACCTCTCAACCCTGTTTAATGATGGTCTTCTTCTTGTGCTCTTCTTCCCTAGTCTGTTCTTAATTACTCTCCTTATATCAAAGAAGACATTTGGCATTTGTTTTTTAGGGCTTGGCTAGCTTCGCTTAGCATAATCTGCTCTAATGCCATCCATTTCCCTCCAAATTCTATGATTTTGTCATTTCTTAATGCAGAGTAATACTCCATTGTGTATAAATGCCACAATTTTTTTATCCATTCGTCTATTGAAGGGCATCTAGGTTGGTTCCACAGTCTTCCTATTGTGAATTGTGCTGCTATGAACATCGATGTAGCAGTGTCCCTGTAGCATGCTCTTTTTAGGTCTTTAGGGAATAGACCCAGAAGGGGGATAGCTGGGTCAAATGGTGGTTCCATTCCCAGCTTTCCAAGAAATCTCCATACTGCTTTCCAAATTGGCTGCACCAATTTGCAGTCCCACCAACAATGTACAAGTGTACCCTTTTCCCCACATCCTCGCCAGCACTTATTGTTGTTTGACTTCGTAATGGCTGCCAATCTTACTGGAGTGAGATGGTATCTTAGGGTGGTTTTGATTTGCATTTCTCTGACTGCTAGAGATGGTGAGCATTTTTTCATGTACTTGTTGATTGATTGTATGTCCTCCTCTGAGAAGTGTCTGTTCAAGTCCTTGGCCCATTTGTTGATGGGATTATTTGTTATCTTATTGTCTAATTTTCTGAGTTCTTTATATACTCTGGATATTAGGGCTCTATCTGAAGTGTGAGGAGTAAAGATTTGTTCCCATGATGTAGGCTCCCTATTTACCTCTCTTATTGTTTCTTTTGCTGAGAAAAAACTTTTTAGTTTGAGTAAGTCCCATTTGTTGATTCTAGATGTTAACTCTTGTGCTATGGGTGTCCTATTGAGGAATTTGGAGCCCGACCCCACAGCATGTAGGTCGTAGCCAACTTTCTCTTCTATCAGATGCCGTGTCTCTGATTTGATATCAAGCTCCTTGATCCATTTTGAGTTAACTTTTGTGCATGGCGAGAGAAAGGGATTCAATTTCATTTTGTTGCATATGGATTTCCAATTTTCCCAGCACCATTTGTTGAAGATGCTATCCTTCCTCCATTGCATGCTTTTAGCCCCTTTATCAAATATAAGAAAGTTGTAGTTTTGTGGGTTGGTTTCTGTGTCCTCTATTCTGTACCATTGGTCCACCCGCCTGTTTTGGTACCAGTACCATGCTGTTTTTGTTACTATTGCTCTGTAGTATAGTTTGAAATCTGGAATCGTTATACCACCTGATTCACCTTTCCTGCTTAGTATTGTTTTTGCAATTCTGGGTCTTTTATTCTTCCATATGAATTTCATGATTGCTTTCTCCATTTCTATAAGAAATGCCGTTGGGATTTTGATTGGCATTGCATTAAACCTATAGAGAACTTTTGGTAATATCGCCATTTTGATGATGTTAGTTCTGCCTATCCATGAACAGGGTATATTTTTCCATCTTCTAAGGTCTTCTTCAATTTCTCTCTTTAGGGTTCTGTAGTTTTCATTGTATAAGTCTTTCACCTCTTTTGTTAGGTTGATTCCCAAGTATTTTATTCTTTTTGAGGATATTGTGAACGGGGTGGTTGTCCTCGTGTCCATTTCAGAGGATTTGTCGCTGATATACAGGAATGCCTTTGATTTATGCGTGTTGATTTTATAACCTGCCACTTTGCTGAATTCATTTATTAGCTCTAACAGTTTCTTTGTAGACCATATTGGGTCTGCTAGGTATAGAATCATGTCATCTGCAAATAGTGATAACTTAAGTTCTTCTTTTCCTATTTTTATGCCTTTAATTTCTTTCGTCTGTCTAATTGCTCTGGCCAGTGTTTCGAGAACTATGTTGAACAGGAGTGGTGAGAGAGGGCATCCCTGTCTTGTTCCAGATTTTAGAGGGAATGCCTTCAATTTTTCTCCATTCAGAATGATGCTAGCCTGAGGCTTAGCATAAATTGCTTTTACAATGTTGAGGTATGTTCCTGTTATCCCTAGTTTTCCGAGAGTTTTGAACATAAACGGATGCTGTACTTTGTCGAATGCTTTTTCTGCATCTATCGAGATGATCATATGGTTCTTATTTTTAAGTCTATTGATGTGGTGAATAACATTTATTGATTTCCGTATATTGAACCACCCTTGCATACCAGGGATGAATCCTACTTGATCATGGTTCCTGTGCAATTTTTTAATGCATGACATGACAAGTTTTTTCAAATATGGTGTCATCTCAATTTTCTAAAGGAACATGCAAATCTTCGTAAGATTTTTTCCCCTCATCACCAAATAGCACCTTTCTTCATTGACCTTTACATTAATCTCAATATGTGACGAAATTTCTTCTTCCTTTATGTTCATGGTCTAAATCATTACTTACGAATCTGTTTCCTGCTCATCATGCCTGACCATAGTTATATTGGTGCCCTTAGGCACATTGAAAATTGATGTTTTTTTCCCCTGTGCCAAATACAGACAAGAATCAGGAGAATGATGGTGAATTTTTTTTTTTAAGTTTCTTATCAAAGTTGACGTATCTGCCAGGGAGACAATATCTACATTGATGGTAGGCTAAGTAATTGTTCCACAAAGATTCCCATACCCTTGTCACAGAAATATGAATATGTTATGGTACATGGCCAAAGGCACTTTGTACATTAACATTATAAAATAAAAGAAAATAAAGATATATGGGATTATCCAAGTGGACCCAAGCTAATGACATGAGAACTTAAAACAGAGAACTTTCTCTGACTGGAGGCAGGAGAGGGAGGCAGGAGAGAGATGCAGCAGAAGGGGACGTTAGACTCCAAGTATGAAAAGGACTCAAAATGTGTAGATCTACATGCAGGGACTGGAAGGAGGCCTTAAGAAAATCTGGCAGTGCCAACTGAATGACAGCAAGGGAGCATGGTCTCAGTCATATTACTGCAAAGAACTGAATTCTGCAGCAACTTGAATGAGCTGAGAAGAGTCTCCTGAAAGCCTATGATAAGGTAACTGCCAGCTGAAAGCCTGATTTGAGCCTTGGGGTAAAGTGAGTCCAGAATCTAGCAGAATCATCTCATCCTTCACACCTATGGAAATATAGCGAATATTTATACACATAATAAACGTGTGCTTCTTTAAACCACTAAATTTGTATCAATTTGCTTTAGCAGCCATAGAAAACTACCACAGCTTCCTAGAAAGACTACAGAGTTTATAAAAATTAAGTGTCTAAAATAATTATAACACAGTGACTTCATTGGTACTTCCTTATCTAATCACTCAGGAAGGAGATTTTGGGGTTTTGTTTTGTTTTGTGGTGCTGGGGATTGAACCCAGGGCCTTGATAAATGCAAGGCAAGCACTCTAACAACTTAGCTAAATCCCCAGCCTGAGAGTTTGGTTTTAAGTTAAGTTCACATATTAATGTGTGGATTCAGTAGTCAGTTTCAAAAAAGTTGTCAGATTAGAACCACTTCTTTTTCTAATTTCATCTGCTTTGTAATATCTCCTCTTTATTTCAGTATTATATCTCTACTTCAGGGAATAATATCAGTAAAATCTGCACCAAATCAGATTCTTCTCACCTTTGGATTTGAAAACACTTTGAAAGTGTGATAAAGACACTCAAAGAGATGAAGATGTCTCTAAGCCTCACTATAGAAACTGATTGATTACATGGTAGGAGCTGTTGCTGTCATAAGACATTCAGAGGGGGGCAGGACCTCTGTGAAATTGGAACCCTTTGTGTCAGGTGAGAAGGCAGGGGAGTCTGGGCTATTTCTTCCTCTGGGAACAGAAGAGGCTGCTGTGAAAAGCTGACCAGCAGGTCAGTTTCAGTTTGGACAGGAGAGCACAGTAGGGAAGACCAAAGAGCAAAGGGAAGGACTCAGTAATGCAGGAAAATGCTGGGACTGGGAACAGGTTCTGGGTCAAAGGTAAAGTCAGCTCCTGAGAAGCCCTAGGGCTAAGGGCATGAGGAACCCAGACAAATGAGCCCCACAGCCTGAGTCTCATTCTCACCTTCCTTCTTTAAGCCTGCTTTGGTATTTGGCTACAGGGTCTTTATATGTTGTGATGTTGAAGTAGTAAGAAGAGAAATGAATTAAGAGATTCAAAATATGCCTCAGTCTGGAAGGAAAAGAAAAATGTGGGCTGTAAAAGAATACAGACCGGGAGTTTTTTCTTGGCCCTGTTTCTTATAAACTATGTGAACTCAAGAAAATTGCAAAGTTCCACAAACTCAAGGTTTGTATCTGTGATGTGGGTTCAATGTTATCTTGTTCTCTGGCTCATGTATATATATGAAGTTTTACTATTGGAATGTAAGTAACATATAAGAAATCTGCCAATGCCAGCCTGTATGAGTCTCTTGACAGTTACTAGTAATTAATAATATATATTTTTATTGCAAGCATTACTGAGCTCCCTTCTTGGAAAGTTTTAGTTTAATTTTAATCCTGGGGATGTCAAGAGAATATGCAGTCCTCTAGAATATGGGACACCATTATCAGCTAGAATGTTTCTAAGCAAACAAAGGTTACTGAAAATCAATCAATCTATCTTTTGATCAATTGATCATGCTTGGGAAAATCTTCCCCAACTGGATGCAACTCAAGACTCCTAGAAAATGTGTAAAATGCTTTCTCACTTCCATCAAAACATGTATCCTTCAGCTTTGAGTTTGCCAAATTATGTTTAAGATAAGCTAGTTTAAATAATCTATTAATAGAATGGACTCTGCTATGATTTGAATGTGTCCTCCAAACAAACATGTATTGGAAAGTTAATCCCTAGAGTGCAATGCTTTTGGGAGGTGTAGACTGATGAGCAATGATTGCACCATGAGGGCTCTCCAATCATTAATGGATTAATGCCACTATTCTGGGATTGATGTTATTATTCTGTGAGTAGGGATATTGTAAATGAAAGAGTAAGTTTAGGCCCCTTTTCTGTCCCTGTCATCCTCTCATCTTTTGCCATGGAATGATGTAGCAAGAAGCCTTTTTTTTCAAGCTGGATACTGTGGAGAACAGCTATAATCCTAGTGACCTGGGAGGCTAAGGAAGGAGAATTCTAAGTTCAAGGCCAGCCTCAGCAACTTGGTGAGATTCTATCTCAAAATAAAAAATATACTGCCAGGTGCCAAGGTGCATGCCTATAATCTCAGCAACTGGAGAGGCTGAGGCAGGAGGATCGAGAATTCAAAGCCAGCCTCAGCAAAAGCAAGACATAAGTAACTCTGTGAAACCCTGTCTCTAAATAAAATATGAAATAGGGCTGTGGATGTGGCTCAGTGGTCTAGTGTCCCTGAATTCAATCTCCAGTACCCACCCCAAAAGACAGAATTATCCTAATTTCACAGAAACTTGTAGGAAGTGATGTGTATAGAATATCTAGTTTGTACATCATGTTCAACTGCACTGCAGTAGAGAGAACACAGGGCACTTTCCATTCCTGCCCCAGGTAGAAACTTCTCTCTGGAGAAATTATCCTAAGCAAATACTAATAAGTAGTTTGTTTTTCCATTACAGGCTTTAGTCTTTCAACTGTAGTCACATCTTCTAGGAGGATGGTCCCTGCTCACCACTCAGAGCTTCATCTGAATAACCTTACCCAACTTAATTTAAAACCCATACCTCTGAAGGACTTGCATTTTCCTAATGCCCCAAATCACTTGCCTCAAGCAATTTATACTAGATGCTCTCCTCTAGATACATTTTCCCCTACATCCTCACTCTTTCTTTTGACTTGTCCTTTAGATCTTATATCTCCCCATGTAATGTCTACTCCTAGATTCTAAAATTTATTGGGCATATATAGGTCTTGTTTATTCTGTCATTCCTAGTTCAAGCACAGACTCTACCAAAGAGTGATGTTCAATTAATGTTAGAGTAATAAATGAGTTAGTGTGCAGTTGGTCTACTTTGTTACTATGTAATTATCCCATATTCTTGAATAACCTATCTAAAGTGTGTGTGTGTGTATATGTGTGTGTGTGTGTGTGTGTGTGTGTGTGTGTATGTGTTTGTATTTGTACCAGGGATTGAACCTCCAGAGTGTTTAACCACTGAGCCACAGTGCTAGTTCTTTTTTCTGAGAGAAGTTCTCACTAAGTTGCTTAGGACCTAATTAAATTGCCAAGGCTGGCCTTGAACTTGTGATCCTCCTGCCTCAGCCTCCCAAACCACTGGGATTACAGGCATGTACCACTGTGTGCAGCTAAAGTGTGTATGCTTAATCTTATAGGGCAATCGAGTAAAAGTGAATAGGGAATGCAATAACTAATCATTTTTTATCTTGTTTTCTGTTTCATGATCCTCATTATTACATTGTTCCATTCTTTCATATGTCTAAGGAAATGCTTAATTTACTACCATGGTATCTTTTTCCAAATCACTAAATAAGATGAAGAGCTTCTCAATTTGCTTTTCAAAATAAGCCGGGTATGGTGGCACATGCCTGTAATTCAAACAGCTTTGGGAGGCTGAGGCAGGAAGATCGCAAGTTTAAAGCCAGCCTCAGCAATTAACAAGGCCCTAAGCAACTTAGCAAGATCATGTCTCAAAATAAAATATAAAAAGGGCTGGGGATGTGGCTCAGTGGTTGAGTGGCCCTAGGTTCAATCCTTGTTACAAAATAATAATAATAAACAAAATAATAAATCACTATTAAATCTCATACACAGAAAAAGGTTGAGCAATGTCATTCATAAACTTAGATTCTAAAGTTACTCAGATTTCTAATAAAAGGAACATTGCCTTAAACAAATTATTAAAATTACTACATAGAATATAAACACCAACATGTTACATGCTGTATTGCCTGCAGCCCCACCTTGACCTTACACTACTGATATTATGAACTTATCAATTTCCTAGAGATGAATCTGACTTAGACTTTACTAAGGGTGGGAAGAACTCCTGGATGTGGCCTTGGAGCGCACATTGGCCAGGGCACTAATGCAAGCCTTTGCTTCAGCTTTGGCTCAGGCTCTTTCTTCCTCATTTCTCAATGCTTCCTCATAGCAGGCTATAGGAACAGAATCATGGATCTTGGCCAAAAACTCCAGGACTTTCATATTACTGGTTTCAGCATGAGCTCTTGGGCCCCACAGGAATTCATAGCATGGAGGATCACTGTTGGCCACCTGCCGATACTCCAGGTACTTTTCCTTTCACTAAATCTCTGGTGATCAGCTTCCTGGGATCCCCAAAAGTGAAGTGTGCTCCTTTCCTTCATAGAATCCCATCATATTTAACACTTACCAGACTTGCTTCTCAGAGGCACAGTTTCCCTTTGTGAAGATCACAGCTAGGATAGTCATTAGCAGGCCATCTTGGGTGCACTTCTTTAGCCTTGCATCAGAGCTTGGTTCCAGTTTGTTGATGAGGACATAGATGTGCCTTTTGGGATCCACTTACTTCAACTCAAGGCCAAAGACCAACTCTAGGAGCTCAGAAACTCTCTTAAGGATCTCGGAAAAGTGGTTCTTATGAGTCTGGAAATCATTTTTTCAGTATTTCTGCCTTTGTAATGGGCCCCTTCATTTGAAGAGCAAGTAATGCATCAATGTTACTACCTTCTCATCTAAATGGCCTATGAGAAAGTTCTCAGTGGCCACTGGGCTTTCTGGGGATCTTGCCCTTTCTTCTACATTATTGTTTATACTTTCAACAGATCTTGTGAATAAAATAGCTGCAGAAGTGATGGTGGTAGATGGGATTCTACCAGGATCTTGGGGATCATAAAGTGTCTCAGCAAGGCAACCATGAGGAATACCCTTGAAATGAACAGAAGAGGAATAGGCATAATCATCTTCTTTTGCTACAGTGGCCTGATCACGCACTAGATCTTTAGGTTCTTTTGGAGTCTGGCGGTGTTTTTCCCTGGCCTTGACTTTGCTCTTCTGACCTGAAAGCATGATGACTGTTCAGTTGCAGCAGGCAAAAGTAGATGATCTAGTGACCTGGAGAAGAATGGACTAAGTGTTTTGTTCTTCTTCACTAGAGAGACACACACTTTGGCTTTGTAGATGGGTCTTTTGCATGTTTTGTGTGGTATGTGTGTGTGTGTGTGCGCGCGCGCGCATGTTATTCAAGGAACCCATGCAGCCTTGAATCTCTGATCTGCTTGTCTCCTGCCTGAGACATAACTAGGATGTGTCATAGTTTGCTACCCACCACATCTGATTTCTGAGGAGAGAAAACAAGGCCTGGCAGGTCCCAGCTTTGAGGCAGGGGATGTCTCTTTGTTCCCATTCAGTGTTTTCTGGGATTCTTCTACGCTGTTGCTTTGATGTTGACTCCTTATTTCAGTGCCATCATCTCTCTTCTATCCTGGAAAAGAAACTGAAGGAGATTCTTATCTGACCATATCTACCTGGTGATACCCAGGATGACAGAAGAGCTCTGAGGAAAACTGTTTATACTGAGGTCAGAATTAGGGTTCTCATTCTTCATTCAGGGTCCTCATCTTTGCTTCTGGCATGGCGCGGGCCTCCACCTTCTTCTGATGTGAAACTTATCTTCCCAGAGAAAGTACCACAGCTCTGAGAATTCCAAAGCAGGAATTGAAAGAGCCCTCACCCTCAAATAGCTCTCTGATAGTCCCTTGGTGCTTAAAGTATGGGCAGGACTCTGCCCAACTTAAGCCTGGAGTGGATAGTTCCCTCAGGATTCAAGATCCTTTCTTTTAATATTCCTGTTCAGGGCCTGTGACTCCTGCTCTGAATTAAGATTGATACTCTGTTTCAGTGACCTTATCTCTCTGAGTTTCCACCAGGAGAAATCAGTATGTTTCATCAGGTGATCCTCCTTTAGGGCCCGTCAGGAATCTTTGGAGTCCACTCTGTTATGGGGAAGAAATAGCCTCAAGCTTCACTCAAAGTCCTTACATTACTTCTAAGCAGTGGGGAAATAGTTCCTCTGAAAACCAAATGCCAGTGTTACATTCAGACACTCCCATCTGGGGCCTACTTGGGTTGATATCAGGGGTGAGACTCTGCACCAACCCTGCCCTTCTGGGTTGGGTGGTTCTCTCAGATCTCAATCACTGTCCTTACCTTTAGTTATGTTAGGATCTGGAAACACCTCCATCTGTTAGCCTGAGGCCGTAATCCTTGGTCAATATTTACCCTTTCAGTCAGAGGGAGCATTCAGCCAGTGCTAAATCAGGTGTTCTCTTCCTGATGTCTATCCCCTAACACCAGGGCAGGACTCTGTGGGGCCCCCTCTGACTAGGGTAGTTGGTGCCCTCATACCTCACAAAGGGTCTTTACCTTACCTCCTGGCAGGTTCTGGGACTCCTCCCTTTTATGACTTACTGTTGTCTCTCACACCAAGTTTTTCACTTTCATGAGAGATCCAGAGCTGGAATTCAGGGTATATTACATTTGGCTACTACAGTGGGTCTATCATGGGCCTCTAGACCCATAGAACTTGGGTCTATGGAATCCTTCTTATCTGGTGTATATTATTCCCTCAGATCATACTTAGGGTCTTCACCTTCATTGCTGGAAGGTCTGAACCGCCGCCTTCTGCTCATCTGGTGCCCAAACCTGGTTCAATGTTGTCACCTCTCTGAATCCTAGGATGTCAAATAGTGCTGCTATATCAGGAAATTCCTATCCAAGGCTTCCAAGGGCTTACATAGGGGTGGAATTCTATTGGCCCTTCAATCTTCTGGTATAGGGATTGCCCTCAAACCTTACTCAGGCTCTTTACCTTCATTCTACACAGGTCCTGGAACTGTTCCCTGGAATCTGTCTCCTCTGATGACCACAGCAGCCGAGTTCAGAACAGCAATGTCTTTACTTCTCTGTGAAATCAGAAACAGATATAGAGAAACCAATGTATGCCACCCCCTTTATATAGGGTCTCTCAGGGCTCAGAGCAAGGGTGTAGCTCTTAGGAGTATTGAGGTAGCCTGTGTTTTGTAGGGATTATTTATTCTGAAACAGCTCACACAGGGGTCTTTCTTCTACTCCTGTGAGGGCTGGGACTCCTCTCTCTCTCCTGATCTGAGTCATCCAGTCAGAAATCAATGTTGTTCTCCCCAGTCACCTCACCTTATACTCTATGATCCTCAGTCTCCATATGAAGTGAAAAGGTACCTCAGCCTATCATCTGGGCATGGACTTAGCAGTACTAACCAGGCACCAGGTTCTGGGCTAAACGGTCTTTTCTGAAGTGAGCAATTCTCTCAGAACTTCCTTAGGGTTTTCACTTTTACTTCTCTTAGGGTCTGGAACTCTCCCTTAGTCAGCCTAAGGATGGTAACTGGTTCAATGCCCTCATCTCACAGTAAAAGTTGACATAAATTTTTACCGCATAGAATGCATGCAATAATTTTGGCAATCGCTAGTACAAAATCCTTTTTTTTCTTTAAATTTTCAATTCAATCAAGTCAAGGTTATGACAGTAATAAATGTAGAGATTTTGATTCCACATATACCTGTCACCCCTTCAATTTATAAAGGAACTGTACTATCTTTAGTGTTTATGCAACCACCTGGAAATGTTTGTATTGAAGATAAGCCCCCTCCTTTAGCATCTGATAACAACAAAGGCCACCAGACATAGTCACAAAAATAGCATTGTTCTGCAGAGAAATCAGGGACTATGGGAAGCAATATAAGCTGGGGATAACATCAGGATCATTTTTCAAGATATATCTACACTCAACCCTTTACTATAGAGTCAGTGAAGTAATTAGCTTCAGGGACTACCGCCTCTTTACACCCACATACTCCCTTGTATTATTCATGGCCCCTACTTGCCCTGTTGTAACTGTCTTTAATCACCAATCACACCCAGTTTTACAGCATCAACCTCTGTGGTGGAAGGGACACATATACAGCGGAAGAAATATCCATTCTTGTCAGGGATCACAAGAATTCCTAGGCCTGGAATGCTGGCAAGAATGCATTGAACCACCTGACACCTGGTTTATTGTCCTCACTTCATAGTAAAAGGTGATAGAAATTTTTACTACAGGTCACACAATAACTTTGGGAATGGCTAGTACAGAATCCGTTTTTTAAAAAAATTTCCAATTCAATCAAGTCAGGGTTATAACAGTAATAAAGATACTGAAGAGATGTAATAAAAGCACTGAAGAGATGCTGCTCTTCCAGAATCCATTAATATCACTGAGTGATGCAGAGGAACTTGACATACTCTACCTGACAAGTGAGTGGGTAAAGGAGATTCTGAGGGTGGGTGTCTGTAATGCCTCTGATCATTTTGTCCAATTGATCCATTCACTCAGATCATCATGCTAATAATGATTCAGAGACTCTCAAGCTTTGTCATCAAAGTTATCCAAGATTCTCCATTTTCTCTCCTTCCTTCTTTACCCTATTGTAACAGTGGTCCACTTCAACTTTGGAATATAGCCCTCAGCTGCTTATTTTAAAAGGGACATTATTTTTTTTTTCTTTTCCTCTTCTTCCTCTTCCCCTCCCTAACCTGGGACAAGGAACAATATTACCTTTTCCCCATCCTTGGCCTATAAGTTATCTGTCCTTGAGTGCACACACCCAGCACAGGAAGGAGATATCATCAGAAGATCTAGGAAGTGACTTTCTTCCAAATTAACAAGTGAATTTCCATACACCATCAGGGCACACAGGACCGGGTGGGACACACCTGGAATGCAGCCTTTGAGGAGCTCCTTTAAAAGCCCTATTCTCCCTTATGGGCAGAACCACAGCCTGTGGGACTGGAGTCCCCATGCTCTTCCTTTGCTAGCAAAGCAATAAACCTTCATCTTCCTTTTTCTCAAAACCATGCCCTTGTTATCCAATTGGCCATGAATTGGCATCAGGGACAAGGACCGAACTTTCAGTAACACTATGCTACAAGTCAGAAGTGGATATTTGACTTCCAGCTTCTGTAGGTTCTCTGGACTAGGATTAGCTTATGATATGTCTCATGCATTCTGAAAATTGTTTTACTCTCCTGAAACCCCTCATTAACTGTGGGTTTCCTGTGTGGGTCCATTCCTGGCATTTGATCATTCGACCAAATTGTTTCTCCTCAAAGTAAAGAGATATATTTTATTGGCATATCAGTATGCTAAATTATGTACCCACTGTTGTTCAAGACAACATTATTGAAATTTTACTTTATGTATGTAAGGAATTAAGTACAATTCCTGCAAGACTTTCTTAGAAAACAAGGAGATACAAATTAAAATAAGAGTGACAATCAATTTTCAATCAACTTTAACCAAAATTTTAAAAATTTGATAAAATAAAATGCCTGTGAGATATTAATTTATTCACATTCATTAATATGTGAGAATATAAATTGGTACAGCTTCATTGGAACAAAATAATGTGAGCAATATTCATAAAAATTTACAGTTCTCACACTCTTTCCACTTTAATTTGTGTTTTTACACATCTTTCTTATAATGAAACATGCATGTTTGCTCAAAAATTGATGTTCTATAAAATGTTGTTATCAATTGTAATCATAGCAACAAATGGGAAGCAATTTGTGTGTCCATCAGGAGGAGATTGGTTCAGTTAATTGTGGCACATACATACTTTGTAATTCTAGGGAATAGTTAAAGTAGTGAAGTGGATCTATAAGTATTGACACAGAAAGATATTGCATTCATTTTAGTCAGTGGCAAGGGTATGAGGCAGAATGATATTATGACAGTTATAAATTTATGTTAAAACTTGTATATAGACGAAAAAGCCTTAAATAAATGTTAAAATACTACATGCAGTATTTTTAATGTGGTTATCTTTGAGGAGAAACCGAATTTTGGAGGAAGCAGAGTTTGTATTTATCTGTATTTTAGAATTATTTACTACAATAATATGTCCTTTCTTCTTTGTAATTAAAATATTTCAATAAGAGTAACAGCAGAAAAAGTAGCTGTGTGTTATACACACATATAGGATATATACAACGTAATAGGAGAGCCTGAAATCTGAATAGCTTTGAAAGGAAAGTGACCACAACACTCAGAACGACCAAGAGAGCTTTATTGCAGCAGTGCAAAAGCGAGGAGAGAGAGAGAGAGAGAGAGAGAGAGAGAGAGAGAGAGAGAGAGAGAGAGAGAAGAGAGAGAGAGAGCGAAAGCAAGAGAGGGAGACAGAGAGAGCAAGAGCAAGAGAGCAAGAGAGACAGAGAGCAAGAGAGAGAGAAAGGCCCCATAGGAGGGAGTTTTTATAGCCCAAATCTAATGGGGTCTCTGGGTCTGCAAGCTGCCTTCTTGGTGTACAATGATTGGATCACATAGTAGTTGCTAAGGGTGTCATCTTCTGCCTTCAGGCAGATGGGGCAGGGGTCAGATGTGGGTTTCTGTTACCAGACTGGTGTTCGGCCTTGAGTGGGGTTGAGTGTTCAGACTTGACGCAAACAGGTGATAAAGCACCAGACAGAGTGGGGTTTGAGTGCGAGGGTTATCCTGCAGCTAACAAGCTTAACATATCAAAAGTTTATTTTGTGGTGGAATGAGATGAACATCATTACCCTAGGTACATGTATGACTGCACATATGGTGTGACCCTATATTGTGTACAACCATAGAAATGTAAAGTTGTGCTGCAATTGTGCATAATGAATAAAAATGCATTCTGCTGTCATATATACCTAATTAAAATAAATTAATTAATTTAAAAAGTTTATTTCATATGCAAATAAAATTTGATGTGAATTGGCAGGTGTTTCTCTGCTGTCAGATGACCTAGGGATCTAGGTTACTTCCAACATATGGCTCCACATCTAAACATGGATTTTACATGGTCATTACTGGATGGAACAGAAAGCATGAAGATGGCAGACAGGCTCTCAAGTGCCTTGATCTAAAGTAAAAAATCACAATTCTGCTCACATTTTTTCAAGGTTAGTGACATGTCCTTTCCTAACCACAAATAAACTGGCAATATAGTCTCCATATAAACCAAGAATAGAAAGCAAGACACAAAGTACATGAGAAATTGTAGTCTCTTCAATTAACTGTTACTTTGTAGGCACCCAATAAAAAGCTACTATTATAATTTGTTATGATGATAGCCTTCTTTGTTCTTGGAAGGTTTTTATGAAAATATAAAATATCATTGCTATTCAGAAGCACTTTCTTGTGCCTATCTATGACAAGTGTTTTCAAATCTAGGATCACACCATTTTTCAAAATGATTCAATAAATCTCTGCAAGAAGGGTTCACCCTTTTCTATTCAGTAGCATCTTTCCATACTAACCTTTACACTAACCTCTATAATCTCTAAAGACTGAGAAATTTATTATTTTGTTTTGTCTTTGGTCAAAAATCATAACTTGTGAGTCTCTGCTATCACCACCCCCCACCTGATGAACATACCTAAACACTTGTACAGGTGCCCTTAAGCGCAATGAAAAAGCCAGAATTTTCCCTTGGGGTAGATATAGACAAAAGTCAGGAGAATGATGGTGAATTATTTTTTATTTTCTTATCAAAGCTGGAATTTCTTCCAGGGAGACATTTTCTACCTCTGTGGTAGACTGAATATTCCACAAAGATTTCCATACTCTTATCCCTGAAAGGCATGTTATGTTACATGGCCAAAGGCACTTTGCAAATATAATTAAAATTATGGAATGGACCTTAAAAATAGGTTATACTGGATAGTCTGCACAGACCATTCTAATTGCATAAGCCCTTAGAAGCACAGAAATTTCTGACTAAGGCAGAAGAGAGATGCAGCAGAGGGGAATGTTACATTCCAAGCATGAGATAGGTTTAATGTGCCATTTCTCATTCAAAAAGTAGGAAGCCACATTCAAGACTTCAGAGAGGCCTCAAGGAACTATGGCAGCTCCAGCTGATAGTTAGCAAGGAAACTCATTTCTCACTCAAAACTACCAAGAACTAGATTCCTCATAGGACCAGATTCTGAGAACAACCTGAACAAAGCTGGAATAAGATTCTCCCCAGTGTTTCCAAATAAGAAGCCAAGCTTTGAAATTTCTATTTGGACTTAGGTAACTAGGAAAATAAACCAGAAGCAGCAGCAGCACACACTTCTCACCTACAGAAGTGTGAGATAATAAATGTGTGTTGCTTAAGTCCCATAATGTATGGTAGTTTGTTACATCAGCATAAAAAAACAGGGCTGGGGTTGTGGCTCAGCGGTTGAGCACTTGCTTAGCATGTGTGAGGCCCTGGGTTCAATCCTCAGCACCACATAAAAATAAATGAAATAAAGGTATTGTGTCCAACTACAACTAAAAATTAAATATTTAAAAAAATATTATGTTCTCTTGGAAGGACCCTAGGATTTTAAAGAATCTAGCTTCTAGGGCTGGGGTTGTAGCTCAGTGATAGAGTACTTGCCTAACACGTGTGAGGCACTGGGTTCAAACCTCAATACCACATAAAATTAAATTAAATTAAATTAAATTCTTCAATAACAACAACAACAAACGAATCCAGCTTCTAGACATGTGGTTAAAGAGTGATTTCTTGGGTCTTTATTTATTAAGCCACCACTAAAGAGGGAGTTTTCAATTTTATTTTTTGCCATTTAGTTAAGCTCACTCATCAGTGTATTTATTCAGTGCCAGTCTCAAATAAATCATTAAATTATGTTCTTCATTCTTTTTAATCTCACCTGCTTCCTAAAAACTTTCTAACTTGAGTTATCTTTCAAGAATCAGTAGATTTTGTGCCAAATTTGACTCAACTTACAAGGCAATTGGAGGAAATAAAAGAGAAACCATTGGTGAAAATACCCAAAACAGATATAAGCAGAACTATACATCACTGCCAAAGTAAAGAATTATGTGGAAGGGGCTATTTTATCAGGGGTATTCTACAGTGAGTGAAATGAAGGACAAGGGCACATTTGTAGGGAGTCAGGGTTCTCTAAGTCAGGGTAAAGGAAGGACATTCAGAGCTTTCTTTCCCACATGGTGATCTCAGATACAACCTCTGTTGGAGGAAGCAGGGAAGAGCTGGACAGCAGGTCATGATGCAGATTTGGCCTTGAGGGCCCACTGGTGCTGACTCAGGGGAAGAGCGTTATAAATCTGGAATGCTGGGCCTGGTCCCATGTGACAGCTCTTGGGCAAAGTCAATACTCCTGGGGTCAGGGACAGGTGGCTATCAGGCAAGTGAGGCCCATAAGCAATCCCCAGATAATATGTAATTCTCATTTTCTCCTTTATTTATTACAACTGGGATTGGTATATCAACCCTAGGTTCCTTCTTTTCACTGTCCAGAAACATTATGTAGTAGTGAGAAGGAAAATTAATGAAGACATAACATTTGCCTCATGTAGGAAAGTGCTCACTATGTGGCTTAAACAAATTGAGACCAGGGTTCTGACACATAGGAGCCATGAAGTCAGGTACACTGCAAAGTTCTATAAGGCTCAAGCTTTTTGTGAAGTGAGCTTGATAAGCACTGCCTTTTAGGACTCTTGGGATATATGTAATGTCTGAAAGTCTCTGGCACAGTGCCTGGAATTTATTGCCTCTTTAATAATTGACAGCCAGTACTATTAATTTGACACAGACCCTATCAAAATCTGCTCTGTGATTTTTGTAAAACAAGAGATGTCAGAGAGTATGCAGCACTCTGGTAATAGCACACAACTCATCGAAAATAATGTATAGCAAGTAAAACTGAGTTATTTACTATACAACTTTTTTGGGGGATGCAGGAATACTGGGGATTAAACCTGGGTTAATTTACCACTGAGCTACATTCTGAGCCCTTTTTCTTGGGACAGGGTCTCACAAAGTTGCGTAGGGCCTTGCTAAAGTTGTTGAAATTGCAGGAGTGCACCGCCACACCTGGCATTATATAACTTTTTAGGGACATGTTATTTATTGTGGGTGTGACAGATTCTTCTCCAGCTGGATGCAACTTAATGATTTCAGGATTACTTTCAAGGACTTACTCCTTCCTTCCCTTCTGTCTTTTCATCCAAACCACACTTTTTTCATTTAGTTCACAACCATTCAAAATCTATCCCTCATTTAGGAGTTTGCAAATTATACTCAAGACAACCTAAAAAGATGTGCTTTTAATTGACTGGTATCCTTTCCAGGCCACAGCAAATATTTCCAGCAGGGTGGCTTCCAAGGACATTCCTATCAGGTGACCCTTATTTCTCAGAAACTTCCTAGACCTGATCTGCATAAAACACATAATTTGTGCAATGTGCTCTACTATAATGTAAAAAGGATACTGGGACAGGAGGCAGAGCCCCTTTCATTAGGAAGAAATCTGTTTTATCTGTGACTCCAAAGTAATTTCTAAAAGCAGTTTCTATTTCAGGCATTAGTCTTTTAACTATTGACACTTCATTTTGAGGATCAGGCCCCTGCTTACCACTCCCATAGCCTCATCTGATCCACTCCCCAGCTAGTTACAACTTGATTCATACTGAAGGACTGACAGTTTCTTAAAGCCCCCCACCCACTTGTCTGAGGGCATTTGAACCTGACTACTCTCATCTGTATTCTCCTGACTTCTTTTAACTTGCTATCTTCTTAAAATGACAGCTGTTCCTAGATTCTAAAATTTAGTGGGCAAGGGTGGATCTTGTTTATCCTGATATTCCAAATATTAGCATAGAGGCTTCTATAAGCAGATGCCCAGGTAATGTTTAAGAAATAAATGAGGACAGCTGTGTGCAAAAGAATTTATTATGATATAGTTTCTACTATATTCTTGAAGAAGCTAAACAAATCCAAGCATATATCTCTTAATTTTATAGGACAGGCCAAAAGTGATAACAAAATACAGCAATTTATCATCTTTTACTTTTTTTTCCTTTAGTTATTTCAGTCTATTTAGCTGCTGAGTTCTTTCATATTTCCAAGGAAATGCATAATCCACGTTCTTCTGTTATCTTGTTTCAAATCACTAAATAAATGGAAAGTCTCTCAATTTATTCTGTAAAATATTAAGACTCTTGCAGCTTATAAGCATCAATAAATGCATAAATCATTCCATTCATAAGCTTGGATTCTGAAATTATGTAAACCTTCTATTAAACAGAACAATAGTTAAACAAATAACTAAGTTACCATATAGAACAAGGATACACGTTATACACTGTGTTGTCACCAGCTTCACCCTACCTTTTCACTGAAGAGAAGATTAGCTTTCCTGTTCAAAATCATAATGCATTTTTCTTAGCCTTCACTTGGGACAAGAAAAGCTGCTGGATGTGATCTTGGGACGAGAATTGGCTATGGCAGCATTATGGGCCTTAGCTGTAAGTTTGGCTTGGGCTCTTTCTTCCTCATCTTTCAAAGCCTCCTCATACCAGCCTGGGAAGGCATTAGGAATGGTATTATGGATCTTAGCCAAAAACTCTAGGACTTTCATCTTGCTGGTTTCAGCATGGGATCTTGGGCCCCACAGGAATTCATAGCGTGGAGGATCACTGTTGGCCACCTGCCGATACTCCAGGTACTTTTCCTTCACTAAATCTCTGGTTATCAGCTTCCTGGGATCCCCAAAGATGAAGTGCCTCTTCCCATCATACACCCCCATCATATTTAGTACTGCCCAGACTTGCTCCTCACTGGCACAGTTACCCTTTGTGAAGATCACACCCAGGATAGTCATCAGCAGGCCGGTCTTGGGTATACCTCTGTTATCATTCACTTTTGCATTGTGGTCTAGTTCCAGCTTGTTGATGAGTACATAGATATTCTTGTTTGGATCCACTTCCTTCATGTCAAGGCCAAAGACCAGCTCCAGGTGCTCAGAGGCTTGCTTCAGAATCTCAGAGTAGCGATTCTTGCACATTTGGATTACATTTCTCAGCATATCTGCCTTTGTAATGGGCTCTTTCATTCGATACTTATACAGCAGGTAATGAACCAATACTGTAACCTTCTGGTCTACAACGTTTTTGTGCCAGTGCTCAATGATAGCCTGTGAGACATTTGGCTTTCCCTCAACCCGGTACTTGGTGTCTCCATTAGCTGTTTTATGTGAAACAGCTGTAGCAGCAGTCACCACAGTAGATGGGGCTTGCCCAGGTTCTTTTTGATTGCTGATTGCTCCAGGAGTAGATGAACTCTTGGGGGTATCTTTGAAATGAGAACATGAGGAAGAGTGAGTCTCTTCTTTGGCTGCAGTCGCTTGAACATTACCCTTATTCTTGGGTTCTTCTTGAGCCTGGCGGCGTCTCTCCCGGGCACGGAGCTTACTCTTCTGACCCCGAGGCATGATGACTGGCCACAAAAAGTAAGCAGGAGTGTCAGAAAAAGGACAGGTGATTCAATGTCCTGGAGAAAAGAGAGAGAGATTATGTAATCACCTTCTGCAAGGAGATACCAACCACCTTCCTACTTTTCCTGGAGGGCACTGCTCAAAGAATTCATGAAGTTCCTTCTCCCCATGAGGCTTCCCACAAGGCACTGTGAAAATAGCTAGTGTGTTTAGGCTGCAGCCCTCCAGTCCCACCTGTATCCCATTGGGGCTGACACAATGTCTGACAGTTGCAGATCCTGTGAAGCCTCTTTTATTTTGGGGTAGGGAATATTTTCCTCAATTCACATTCAGGACCATTACTTTGGTTTCTGGAAGGACCTGTGATCTCTGTGCTTAACCATACTGACTGACTCCCTCATTACAAAGCTTTCATCTCCCTGTGTGAGAAAATGAGAGAATCTCATATGACTTTATCTGCTGGGGACAACCTGGAAAGGTTGCAATGGAAGAACTCTGTAAGATCCTTTCTATCCTGGGGTAATAATACCCATCAATCTTCCCTCAGGGTCCTCATCTTTGCCTCTTCTGGTATCTTATTGCTCTTCCTCTACTGACCTGAGACCTAGACCCTCACACAAGGCCTTCACATCGCTCAGATTACTGAGGAACAAATTAGGGAGGCTTCATAGTAACATATCTTCTCCAGAAATGCCTTTCAGGAATCACAACCCTGCTAGAGTTTTCTGAAACCCCCTATTTTCTCAGTATGAATTCACCATTTCTCACCAGAACTCCTCACCTTGGCTGCTTAATACATTTCCCTCTGCAAACTTGAGGTTAATACCAATCAGACCAAGGCCCTCACTCACATGATATTCCTAAGTATGTTGTGTATATGTAGAGTCAAGGCACTCAGAATGACAGATATACTTAAGGCTTCCCAAAGTTATCAAAAAAGGCAGGGTGTTCCTCCCTCACTCTTCACTTTGACTTTCAGAAGGGCCTGGGTGGCTACCCTCTAATGACTTGTCACTGCCCTGTCAGGCCAAGGATTTCATCCTCCTGTGACCACTAAGAATAAAGTAAGGAATACTTTAACCTGACAGTACTGCTGATGAGCTCACAGCAGTAGGAACAAATTAGGTGCTCTGTGGGGCTTCCTTTGTTCTGGGAGAGAAAGTCTCCCTGGTCCTTGCTCAAGTTTCTGAATGTAACTCTTCATTACCCTGGAGAATCCTCCCTCTGCTGAATTTAGCCTTACACCAAGGTTCTTAAGTACTCTGTGCCCACCAGAAAATTAAACTGAGGCCTGGAGGGGTGGTGCATGCCTATAATCCCAGCAGCTTGGGATGCTGAGGCAGGAGGATTGCCGAGTTCAAAGAAAGCCTCAACAACTTAGCGAGGCCCTAAGCAACTCAGCCAGACCCTGTCTTTAAATAAAATATTAAAAAAGGCTGGGGCTATGGCTTAGTCGTTGAGCGTCCCTGGGTTCAATTCCTGGCGCGCGCACACACACACAAAGTTAAACTGGGGGCGTCAACTGTTTTTTTTTTTTTTTTTTTTTTTTTTACAGCAAGCCATTGGTTTCAGAGGGCTCAAGTCAGGGGCGTGGCTCTGTAATACTTCTGTGGGGTAAGGGAGAGGGGAGCGGGGAAAGAGGAGAGGGATGGAGGGGTAGGATGAGGGAAGCGGGTAAGGATGAGGGAGGGCAGAAGGATGGGGGGGAGAATGAGGGAGGGCAGAAGGATGAGGGAGGGGGGAAAAGGTGTGGGGGAGAGAGGAGAGGGGTGTCCAGGGGGAAGGATGAGGAGGGGAAGGGGAGGGGAGAGAGGAGCGAGGGGAGAAGGGGGAGGGGGAAGGAAAGGGTCGGGATTACAGGCATGCACCATGTGGACAAACCTCAGTTTACTTTTGGGGCGGGAGGAGGAGGAAGGGCAGTTTTCCACCAAAGTCACGTGGAGGCATTTCACTGATTAATGGCAGAGCTTGGGCTCCTTTCTCTACTTGTCTGGGATAAACACTCTAGTCTAATACCTTCAATGACTTGGAGTAGTTAGAGGTGGCAGTGGGGCACAGTTCTTCCAACCACCTCTGCTTGAAATCTCCCAGGGTTGACAGCAGGGCTCATACTTTGTCAGAGGATTCCACTATTATGGGGGAGGGGTAGTTTTAGAGAATTCACATAAAGCCTTTGTTGGTTCTAGGCAGATGTCTACAGGCCAACACCCAGGTCTAATTTTCACTTCAAACGCTTGAGCCTCTATAAATGGAATTCGGAAGGTAGTATACCAGGCAGTCCCCAACCAGGGTCCTCTGAGGCTGATGGCAGAGGCGGGCTGGGAGGGCTTTCTGTTTTCGAATGTAAGGGGTCCCTTCAAACCTTATTTAACATCTTTACCTTGTGGAAAGACCTGGGTTCCTCCTGCTGCTAAGCTGACGCCATTTCTTTTACAATAAAGTTTCATCTCCTAGATTTCAGTGGCGGAAGTCAGTGGGGGGAACATATCCGGCCCCTCGCCCTTGCGTAGGAAATTTTCAGGGCTTCCTGCACTGTGGTACAATATGGGGGTGACTCTTTGGCGCCCTCTCTGTTTCGGAGTGCCTGGTAACATAAGAAAATAGAGCCACATTTTGTTTACTAGCTCATAGATTAAAGGCTCTGTGAGGAGAAAGAAAAACAAAAATTCCCAGCAAGCTCTGGACACTTTTCCAGCTTAAGCCTTTACCCATCACGGGTTTGCACCGCAGATGAGAGTTGAAATGGAGAGGATGCAGCGCAAGGTAGGCAGCCCGGGAAAAGTTCTGAACTGTAAGAGAACATGCAGAGTGATCCTGGGGTTCTCCACCAGCCAAATTCAGTCTTTGGCGACTTTCTTTGAAATCTCCCAGGGTTGACAGCAGGGGTCATACTTTGTCAGAGGATTCCACTATTATGGGGGAGGGGTAGTTTTAGCGAACTCACATAGAGCTCTTGTTGGTTCTAGGCATATGATAGGACCCTTCCCTCAGTTGGCTACAGGCCCACACCCAGGTCTAATTTTCACTTCAAACGTTTGAGCCTCTATAAATGGAATTCGGAATTTCAAGACATATTCTCTTGAAATTATGCAAATATGCATGTTTGCATAATTTCAAGAGACTCAGATCTTTTATATTTTTATTTTTTAAAATGTAATTCCATTTATTTATTTATACCGGGGATTGAACCCAGGAGTGCTTAGCCACTGAGCTACATCCCCAGCCTGCCCCCACCCCTTCTTATTTTTTTATTTATATGTGGTACTGAGGAGCAAACCCAGGGGCTCACACATGCAAGGCAAGTGCTCCACCACTGAGCCACAACCCCAGTCCCCTCAGCCCTTTTTATTTTTATTTTGAGATAGAGTCTCACTAAATTGCTTAGGGCTTCCCTAAATCCCTTAGGCTGCCTTTGAACTCAAAATCCTCCTGCCTCAGCCTCCAGAGCTACTGAGATTGCAGGCATGTGCCACCACACCCTGGGAGACCCAGATCTTTTGGCCTTATCTAACATTGCATTGAACTGTGCAGTGAAATTCATTTTAGATTTGATCCTCATTTGTGGTATCAAATATATTACATGTATGTTCTAATATTACTGCTTTGTGCAGCAAGACTTTTGACTTTACTATAGTCAAAGTTTGTATAGATCTATACACCATCTTTCAGAAGTTAACTTATTTATTTGAATAACCCATGGCCTTGTCCTTGGGTCTTTGAAAATGACAATTTTTTTTTTTTTTTTAGAGAGAGAGAAAGAGAGAGAAGAGAATTTTTAAATATTTATTTTTCTGTTTTCAGTGGACACAACATCTTTTTACTTTTATTTTCTGTGTTGCTGAGGATCTAACCCAGTGCCCCGCGCATGCCAGGTGAGCGCATTACCGCTTGAGGCACATCCCCAGCCCGACAATCATGTTTTTAACAATGAAGTTCTGTTTCTTTTTTAATATTCCTAACATTTATTTAATTTTGTATCTTATTATCTCTGGCTATATTTCCTGGTGATATACTGCTATGTCTTGCTCCTTATGTTAACAGGAATGCTCCTAACAGTTCGTATTTTACACTTAAGTTTGAATACTGTAGAATTTGGCAAACGAAACTTCCTTTTTAATGTTAGTTTGTTAAATGTTATTAAATGCATTTGTGGTTTTTTTTCCCCCCAAAGTCTTTTTTGAACCTTAGGACATGATTAAATGCCTTAAACAAAACAAAACCTAATCTGTTAATGTGGTGATATTTTAGACCATTTTTTATTCTAATAATATTTTTACATTCCTTGGACACAGACTGTATTCACAGCTGTACTGTAAGGATTTATTTAGAATCTTGGCCTCTGCGTGGATGATGTTGGCTCAAGTGTTCTTTTTGCAGTGTGTCCTCAGATGGTGGTTTTCTTACCAAAGAGAGCTAGCCTAGGAAAATGAGTTGAAAAATTTCTGATGGTTTTGTGTTCTTTAGATGTGTTTATGTGAGATGGTGGTTACTTATTTGCTTATTATTTGGTAAAATTGCCCCCCAACTACCTAATGTTGAAATATTTAAGAATGGCTGGAACTTTGTTCACATTTAAACTTTGTATTGCTTAATTACATTTTTCTATTTCTGTTTAGACAAGTTAGTCTATTCAAATATTTTTAAATAATAGGCTCCTTTCATTTGGGGTTTCAAATTTAATGGCTTTATATATTTCTTATATTACAGAAATTCTCAAACATATTCAAATGTAGAGAGAATATATTAACACTCAGAATCAGCAGTCATCAACACATGAGCTGATCTGGTTACATTTATATTCATACTTGCCATCATCTCTACATAATGTGAAACAAATTATATATATCATGCTATTTAATTTTTAAATATTGCAATATCTAGTTCTAAAAGATGAAAGCATGACAAGGTATACTATCTTAAAAAGTAACTCCTTAATATAATCAAATGTCTGGCTATTTTTCACATTTACCTAACTGACTTACATAATTTAAAAATGATTTTTCCTTGAACCTGAGTCCAAAAAGATCTATTTTTGTCCCTGTTTTTATATCCATTAATTTATAGGTCCTTCTCCCATCACATCACACACACACATATATATATATATATATATATATATATATATATATATATATATATATACACACACATAGACATACCTCTTTCTCCTAGTAATTTTTTGTTTTAAAAAAGCCAGACCTGTGGTCTGTCCAGCTTCACATAGTATGAGTTTTGCTGATTACAAAACTGGTATCTTTCCCCCCTTGTATTTATTTAAATTGGTAGAAGTTTTTTCTAGATTAGGTTTAATGAATGTTCTCTTTTTTTGTTTGAAAAAAATCACCAAAGAGCTAATACAGTGAATTTCCAACATGAAAAATGCCTTCCATCATGAGGGAAACTAACCCTAACCCAAATGCCTGTCTTGCTTTCTGATAATACTGGCAGTCTTTGAAGATTAGCACATTTATCTATTAGTTAATTAAAGGTTGCACAAAGTTAATTTTCTAGTTCTATGAGTCCCTCTGAGTTTATTAAATGAAATATATCTTTATGTAGAAATCATTCTTTGTCTACCATTTGGTAATGGCATTTATTGTGTTCTCTTATAATATTTAAATTTTTCCTGTTCCTATAATTTATATAATATTATTTAACAAATGTCATTTGTTTTCCTGTCTTTGTTTTATAATTAATAGTACCTGTGAAATGACCTGTTGTGTAAATCTTTTCAAAGAATGGGCTTTTGTTAGTTGCCTCCACTGTCTTCTAATTGATAATTTCTTCATTTATATTCATTATTGCCTACATTCTGTTTCTTTGGGATTTTTTTTCTATTCTTTCTTAAACTTCTTGAGTTTTCATGTTTTAAATATTTCTGATTTTTCTATTCAATCTATTGAAGGCTGTTAATATCCCTCTGAGTAACTATTACTTGAGCTATTTTCCACAGGTAATGTTATAGAAATTTATGTGTAGTGCTCCAATATTTTACAAGTTGAATGTATGTCTACTGTCATGCTCTTATACCTTTTTGAATGGGTGTGTAAATACTATTGAGTGAAAAATTATTTTTGAGAAGTATGTGAAAGAGTAGAAAAGATCATGGACTCCAGAGCCAGAGGTAGATGTAGAAAAGATTACACTTACTGGGAGAATATAAATTGACACATTTATTTTGGACAAAGGTTTGTCAGTTGCTTAAAAAGTTAATTATACATCTGCAATATGACCTACCTATAATACTCCCAGGTATTTTTCTGAGAAGAATGAGAACAAATGGCTATGCAAGGATGTATATACAGAAGTTCATGGCACCTTTATTTGTAATTTTGAAAAAGTAGAAACAATACAAATATCCATCAATAGATGACTAGATAAACTGTGGTGTATACAATGAAATATTATTCAGCAATAAACAGAATTAATTTTGTTTCCAGGACCAAGGGCCAAACTCAGGGTCTTGTGTGTGCTAGGCAAGCACTCTGCCTCTGAGCTAAAACCCCAAACCTCAGAATGAATTATTGATATAGAGTATAACATGGATGCATTTCCAAGCAATTATTCTGAGTGATAGAAGCCAGACAAAATAGTTGGTGCTGAATTATTCCATTTATGCTGAAATACAGGAGATGAAAACCAATTCATAGTGACATAAAGAAGATCAGTGGTTACCTATAGACTCAGGGATTTACAAGAGATTACAGAGTAGCATGAAAAATCTTTTGGAGGCAATGGATATATTCATTATAATGATTGTGATGGTGGTTACATGGATGAATACATGTGTCAGAGCATATCAAATTGTATATTGTAAATATATACAGTTTATTGTAGATATATATTTGTTAATAATAATAGAACTATGAAATCAACATAGAACAAAAGATAACTTTAAGGAAAATGAATCTCCAGTAAGCTTTATGTTGGGAGTGCTTAGTCTATTTGTTTAACTCATTTATAAACAGGCCAAATATTACTTAATTCTTTTTAGCTTAGTAGACACCAACTATTTAAGTAGTTGTACTGCATTTTCACATGGGTGTGATGCAATTGTATATATATATTCTTCAACTGATCTTTCTCTTAGATAATTTTGGGCTCATCTTCTTTCTTTCTTTCTTTTTTTGTTTTTTAGTTATTGATGGACCTTTATTTTATTTATATATTTATTTATATGTGGTGCTGAGAATAGAACCCAGTGTCTCACACATGCTAGGCAAACACTGTGACTGAGCTGCAACCCCAGCTCCTCAGCTTATTTATTTATCTATAATTGATTTCTAATATATTTGGCCATAATTAATCAAATCCCAAAGCTCACAGTAACAAAATCAACAAGTTAATAGTACCTTTAAATTAAGGTTAAACAGCCAGATTTGGTGGCACATAACTGTGATCACAGTGATTCTGGGGATTGAGGTAGGAAGATCACAATTCAAGGCCAGCCTCAGAAACTTGGTGAGACCCTCAGCAATTTAGCGAGACCCTGTCTCAAAATAAAATAAAATTAAAGAAAGGACTGGGAATGTAGCTCAGTGGTAAAGCATCCCTGGGATCAATCCCCAATACCAAAAAATTAATAAATCATAAATAAATAAAGTGACTAATTAAGGTTAAATGAATTCTATATGAGTAACATTTTAGAGCCAGGATTATAATTGTTATTTTGGGGGGTACTGGGGATTTAAGTCAGGGGCACTTGACCACTGAGCCACATCCCCAGCCATATTTTATTTAGAGACAGGGTCTCACTGAGTTGCTTAGTGCCTTGCTTTTTGCTGAGGCAGGCTTTGAACTTGTGATCCTCTTGTCTCAGCCTCCTGAGCCGCTGGGATTACAGGTGCAGGATTATTACAAAATAATCATGCAGATAGTTTAACCATGTAAGGGTGGCTAATAAACATTAATTATATCATAGTAGATGCTCATTATTCTGTAATTACCATACAAATGTAAGAAATATTCAGTAAGTTTCTTTAAACAAAAGAGAATAATAAACTAGCTCATGACAAATGAACATGTTCAGGTGAGCTCAATTACAACCAGCAGTTACAAGGCATAAGCCCCCAAACAGAGAGTAAGATAAAGTGCTTGAGAAATTTGTACACTGACTAGACTTTGTTTAGAATAATTACTTTTTTGCTCCTTTCACGGGTAGGTAGCACTTTACTAAAAATGAGTTATTTCTTTTTGAGATTGGCTACCACATCCAATATTGTGCTTTGCTTATACATTTGATGTGACTATTATATAGATTGTATTTTGATATTCACATTGATTTTATAATCACAAATGAATTACTAAGATCTAAGATTACCTTGGCAAGTAATTCATTCTAAAAGCATCTTACTCCTGCTTTGATATTTCTGTTAGCCCTGAAATCTCTATCTAATCAATGAATATATGGTCACTGATTACTCCTTTGGGTAATATCTCATGCCCTTATATTTACCGCATCCTTAATCTCTGCTGTCATTTTAAATACTTAAACAATTACTGACCTGGTTTTCATATCTAGCTCCAATAATTAGAATTGGGGTGGAGTTGAGATTTGGGTCAGTATATAATTAGTTCTGAAAAAAATAATTAATTCTATCATCTTAAGACTTATGTATACCAACTGTCAACATTTGGGTTTTAATTTTTTACTTATCTATACATTTTAGCATGCTGTCTATAAATAAGGACCAAATGTTACCATTGCATTTTTATGAGTTGCTAGGTCTGAGAATAGGAATAGTAGAAGCGTAAGCATAGATTTCAAACATCATCAAACTAATAGTACTGTGATGAATGTCCTAAATTTTTTTTTCATGTCTCTTTATATCTGGGTTTTTAGGGTCCAAGATTAAGCACAGAGTGATGCTGACACTGTATTTGAAAGACATTTAGTAATAATCATAGACTACTGAGATAGCAAGATGGTAAGAAGATGGTCCCTGGGCAGTGTAATGGCCTCCCTGAGGTAGAATCTGACTTTCTTTTCCCATCTCCTTTGCTCATGTCTATCTAGCTACCTATTCTAACAGGGAGGGTAGTAGGTAGGACATGAGCCTATGATAGAAAGTCATGCAGTTTCAGTACTTAAATGCCATTGTTATACCCCTGTAGTCTTGAATATAATCTTATGAAAAAGTAGCATGTAAATCTTTTTCAGAATTAAATAAGATAACCAGTGGGAATTATGAATAGAATGGATTTGTGTACTTTCGATTGGTATACTTTCCTCATTGTTTATGTTGCTTACACATAGAGAAAAGAAGAAATAAATTCATATGAGTAATTAGCAAAGGCGCTTAGAGTGTTGTGGTTTAAATATTCACATATAGTACTCCAATTTTATATTTGTATATGAAATAGAAAAAAGTATAATATAATAATATTATAAATTATATTTATACTATATATGTATTATATATAATGTCTGACAGTTCTAACATCTATTTAAAATAAAAATGAACATAAACAAATGAAAACAAAATTTTAACAATTATAGTGTTATCATCATTAAGACATGCATGTGTGTGTGTGTGTGTGTGTGTGTGTGTGTGTATGTGTGTATGTGTGTATGTGTGTGTGTTTTCCAAGGATTTTTACACAAACTTTCTTGAAAAGACAGTCTAGAACAAAGGGCAACCAGTATCCCACTTGAAAGACATACAGAAACAAGTGGACCATGGAAAATTGTTCCGTATCCATTACATGTTCTATATACTCTATTTAATAGTTGAAGTCATTGGCATGGTTTATTTTCTCCTACTTATACCTAAACTTTTGATGAAGTAATAGAGATGGAGTTAATTTGGGAGAACACATTTACAAAAATGATTGTCTCACCTAATACATTTTCTTAACATCCATATGGATATTATATAATTGGAAGAAAATAAACAGCAGGATATAAATTTAAAAATTCACATAACATACTGGTTTCAAGTATTGTATGTTTTAGTGACAAGTTACAAAATGTACTCATTAATGTGAAGCCTGTTCTAGATGAGTTTCTTTAGTAGGAAGTTAAAGTTTAACTGTAATGAAGTTAAGATCCTTCTTTTTCTATTTTGTCTGTAAAATAAAATATTCTGTAAAAATATATCTATGTGTTTCTAAAATAAATTGAGGATATGAGGGACAGACAGGTGAATATAATGAATGAAAGCTGAAAGGCTGGGGAAATGTTCATTTCACTTTACATACCCCATTAGTATATGACAGGTAAATGTTCTTGATTGTTCTGACCCCAAAGTCCTAAGTTTTTCCTTTTTAAAGTTTTCTTTTGTTTTTAATGGATACATAATAATTGTATAAGGTCTAAGGCTTTCAGTGGCATAATTATTAGCATTCATTCTCTTCCCTAATAAAGCATGTTTAAACCACTTTCCAATATCCTATGAAAAATGAATCAGTGAGAGATAATAATACATAAGTCCTTACCATTGTTCTAATGGTAGTATCTTCTGGTTACAGGAAGACTTTTGAAGCATTAAAAGTAAAATCAGATTTAAAGATTTAAAAGTTTTAAGCACTGTAATAATCTATTCATGAGAAATCTGAGTGCTCATGATTACTTTAGAATTAATAAGAAAATGCATAGCAGTGCCAAGAAAAAGAAAAAGTTGCTTAAAGCATCCAAGGGAGAGGGAGGGGCACATCCCAAAGACATATCCCATCCTATTTCCTAAACACCAATAAAAACAAATTGAGAAACAAAAGGAAAAAAGAAATGCCTCTTCTTGTACTTTTCAAATCCCTAGTGACTTTAACAGATGAAATTTCTTGTTGAGGAGGAATGGGGTGTGCTTTGGGAGTAAATCGTCTTCAGATCAACTCAAATCACAGATACACACAAAACTGCTAAAAATCTTCTGGTTATTATATCACTTATCAGAATGTGTTGAAGCTATGTTTCAAAACCAAATATAGTCATATTAAAACTGGCTGTAAAATAGTCCAAAACATATCAGCTCTGCCTCTAAAAATTCATGAGAGTATAAAAATAAAAATACAGAATATACCATGTGAAGCTGAAGATTCCTTATCATTAATTTTATTTCTTGTTATAAATTAATGAACATGACAATAATTACTGCACTAAATGAAAAAAATCTTTCTTATGAACTGACCCTGATGGCAAGAAGACAAAAATCCACATTTTAAAAATATGAATTCAAATTTCTCCTTAACATTGACATAAAAACAGACAGTGACTAGAGTTGCATCAATCCTTCCCAACTGTCTCAAAAAATATGTGCACTGTTACAATAAAAACAGTTCACCAGCTGTTTATGTAAAAATTATTTGATGAAAAACAAGCATGGCCATATGGCACTCTAGCTCTGCTGTGGGAGCATGAAGAATAATTTTGTAGGCTGTAGTACATAATGGTCATGCTAAGTAGGGTGTCAACTATTGCAGGCATATTACATTAATAGTTAATCTGTCCTTTTATCCTCTAAGTACTTACATATCTTAACAGCTTGTAGTTTGGAAACAAGTTAACAACTCACTGATTAAGAATTAAAATTTTGGAAATGACAAAATATTTGATGTAATGTGGACATACAGAATATTCATTTACTAATTAAAGGTATTGTTTAAATAATACATTAATTGGCTAATATGAATGTGATAGGGCAGCTGGTTCTCATTTCTAACTAAAGGTTTTAAAACTATGAATATGTTGAAGGTACTACAAAATTGATTTAGAAGAAAAAATTTAATTAGAAGAGGTACTTCATGTAAGAGCCAAATCAACATACCCACTTTGCATTCCCAAGGTGTGAGAATTGAACCTATTCGCCTTTTATAGTCTTTGTCATGTCTATTGTTGTGGCTTGCAAATAGTAAGCATATAATAAATGTTTGCTGAATAGAATCCTCTTAGAAAGAGTGAGTTGTAAATGCCACTAGCAGATCCTCAAGCCCTTAAGTTTGTTTAGAACTTCTGGAATACTCAAGGACTAACTCTTAACCATTATATAGGTTTTGTACTTGAATGTTTATTAGGTTATGAAATTTTAATATCTATCTTTCACTTTAATTTTTATATTTTGAGTTGTTTACATACTTAGAGCTAGAGTCAACTAAAAAGCAAAACAGAAAGATTTAGGTCTCATTCAGCAAATCTGAGTACTTGACCTAAGAACATTTAAAAGAAGGTGGAACCTAAAATGGAAAACAAAGCCAGGTTAGAATCCAGTCATTCACATTTGTATGTTTTGGTCGATATCTTGACAAAAATTGTTCGTTGACATGTGGATCATTTATAACTTCCAAATGTCAATTGAGTGTCATGGTGACATTAATAACTGAGAAAGAAACCACAGCAGAGATAGTTCTAGGAGAAAAATGTTGCAGACATGCCATCTATTTCTAGAATGCTTATTCTCTATGGTTTCCATGGTTCATTTGATACATGAATGCCTAGTTTAAAGTCATGATCTATGTGTTTTTCCCCATACCAATTTCAAGACAAATATATTAATATTTTGTTTCAGAGATTTAGAACTACACATCAAATAATTTCAGATTGGTAATGGACTTCTTGCTCACAAATGATAAACACAATTAGTATGTGGGTAATGTGTCTCAGGATAATACAGTAAAAAGGCTACAAACTCGAGTATGGATACATATCTGGTATTGGTTTGCAGAATGTAACAGTCATAATCAATAAAGGATAGATAGGAAAGTCATTGGAAAGAACTTTCTAGGAAACAAAGTCATTAAGTTGATATAGACTGAAAATGACAGCTCAAGGCTTAATATTTGAGTTGAATATCAATGGTCAGTCTTATTTAAACACAAGAGCCACATTAGGAGGCTAATCAGTAGATGTGTTAATGAGCACCATCAAAACATATTTCAAGTGTAAAAGACCTTGAGGCTCTCCTGTGGGAATGCCTCCAGCCTGCTCTTTTGTTTCAGAGGTGCAAAACAGGAAGACTGGGGTTAACCCAGATGAAAGTTATAGGAAACCTGTAAATTTGGTGCTGTATTCAATTTGTGTTTTACACAGAAACTAACCTAGTTGCGGTTTAAATTATAAGACTGTACTCCATTTTGGCAAGACCTAGAATTCACCTGGACTTCAAACCTATCACAAACATATTTGGCCTCCCAGAAGGCTTCAAGAACACCAAGTATTGATTTTACTTCTAGATTTCTGTCTTCTTCAAAGTATTTCCTCTCTACTTCCTCATGGTCTTGTTACTTTTCTGATTATGTATGTATATAGGTTTTTCCCTTGTCCACATTTTTTCACTAATGTTTTAGATTATGGTGGTTTTAGATTATGCAATCTACCATTACAGAGTTGGGCAGACATTTTCTTCTAGTAGGTGCCAAGTTTTTTGTCTAATGTCTAGGTCCTTGTTCTACTTTGAGTTGATTTTTGTGCAGGGTAAGAAATAGGGGTTAAATTTCATTCTACTACATATGGATTTCCAGATTTCCCAGCACCATTTGTGAAAGAAGTTATATTTTTTCCAATGTATGTTTTAGGTGCCTTTATCTAGTATGAGATAACTGTATTCATGTAGGTTTGTCTCTGTGTCTTCTACATTGTATTATTAGTCTAAATGTCTATTTTGGTGCCAATAGCATGCCGGATGGCTCAGTAGTATAGTTTAAGATCTGGAATTATGATGCTTCCTGCTTTACTCTTCTTGCTAAGGATTGCTTTGGCTATTCTGGGTCTCTTATTTTTCCAAATGAATTTCATGATTGCTTTTTCTATTTCTATGAAGAATATCATTGGGAATTTAATAGGGATTGCATTAAATCTGTATAATGCTTTTGGTAGTGTGGCCATTTTTTACTATATTAATTCTGACTATCTAAGAGCATAGAAGGTCTTTCCATCTTCTAAAGTCTTCTTTAATTTATTTCTTTAGTGTTCTATAGTTTTCATTGTAGAGATCTTTCACTTCTTTTGTTAGATTGATTCCCAAGTGTTATTTTTTTGAGGCTGTTGTGAATGGGATAGTTTCCCTAATTTCTCTTTCAGATGATTCATCACGGGTGTATAAGAATGCAATTCATTTATGGGTATTAATTTTATATCCTGCTACTTTGATATATGCAACTTTAGCAGTAACATTTATAGTTTATACAGATTTGAATTTTCAAGTTAATATTAATTTCAGAGAAAGAAAAATTATAATTTGTCACTTGTTTTTAAAGTCTTACATTTTACTATCAATAACAAACCCTCAAAAGAGTATATTCATTTCTGAAGTAAATATGCCCTTCAGTTGATGAATGGATGACAAAAATATGGTATATATACACAATGGAATACTATTCAGCATTAAAAGAGAATAAAATTAGGGCATTTGCAGGTAAATGGATGAACTTGGAAAATATAATGCCAAGTGAAGTTAGCCAATCCCAAAAAAACAAATGCAGAATGTTTTCTCTGATACAAGAATGTTGATTCATAGTGGGGTTGAGAGCAGGACCATGGACAAACTCTAGATAGAGCAAAAGGGAGAGAGGGGAAAGGAGGTGGCATGGGTGTAGGAACACAGTGGAATGACATGGATATCATTACCCTAAGTATATGAATGAAGACACGAATATTATGAATATACTTTTTGTATAACCAGGGATATGAAAAATTGTGCCCTGTATATGTAATATGAATTATAATGCATTCTGCTGTCATAAATAACAAATTAGAATAAAAAGGAGTATATTCATTTCTGAAATAAATAAAATTATAAATTTATAGTTATAAATTAACATTAAATTATAAATTTATCAATAGTTACATGGAGTAATGATTTCATATATAAATACTTGGTGATCCCTATTAAGGAAAAATACAGAGCAAGAAATAGTAGTTAACACAAGTAAAACAATAATTTCATAAACTAGTCTGACATATCTTCAGCATAAAGCTAATAGCACACCTGAAAAAAATGAAAAAGTAAATAACATCTAATAAAACTGATAATAAATAAAATCTCCTCCCTTCACAAATGAGCTATTGAAAGAAAAATTGTTTTTTAATCGGAAGAAAATATACTCACATATGTGACCTTGATATATATATATATTTGCTTATATATATAAAAATAAATATAGAGTGGAAGACAGGGCTATTGTATATTTTGCATTAGCAGATGCAACAACTTTTCTGACTTTTTAACCTAGCTTTTGAAGTTTTAAAATATAATGAAATACTTGTACATAGGCGACGATAACCAAAGAAATATCCCCCCAAGCCCCAAGTAAATTAATATATTTCTCAAATTAAGATTAATAATTATAATATTAGAAAAGGCAAATGTTGTACTTGTCAAATCAAAATATGATCTTCTTGAAGAATCAAGCATGATAGCTTAATGTACCTGAATGGAAAACAAGAGTCACAGAAAATATCTTATTCTTTCATTATTTAGTTATCCTATTGAATATTAGTGAACATCTACTGTCATGGTACTATTAAATGGTACAAAAAGTACAATGTTTTTGCCTTACTGTTGGATATTTAGATTGTATCTATTTTTCTTTTAGTGAGAAAAGATGATTATTTTTAAATATCCCCTATCTCTGATTATTTCCTTAGGACACAGTCTAAGAAGTTTACTGGTATACTTCTTGAGTTGATTTTTAATTGATCAGTTCCGAATAATTTGTGACATTTTTATCACTTTTTTTTTTGTACCAGTGATTGAATCCCAGCATTTAAAATGGTTTTTTTTTTTTTAATTTTTAGACAGAGTCTCTCTAAGTCAGCAAGCCTCACTAAGTTGCTGAGGCTGGCTTTGAACACAACTTAATTGTGTAAAAATGTTATCTGGTGTTCTGATTGTCATTCTAGGCAACCTAAGAAACCCTTACATAGTTGAATATATGATTTCCATTTGAAAGATCTTCTTAAACATTTTTCTCTGTTACACCAACATTGACTTCAATGATTCCAAAGTTACTTTTTAAATATATTTTAAAATAATTTTAATTACATTTTACAGGATATATCTTACTTTGGCAGTGCGATGAAACGTAGGAAAACTTGCCTGTTTGCTTAACACTTAAACACAGAATGTTTTATGATTCTATTGTTCTAATGTTTGTGATCAAATCCATGTGTTCTAAACTGCTCATTTTAAGAATAAAATTCTAATACTTACCTAGCAGGGGAGATTCCATGATCATGAAGGTGGTTTTCCCAGGGCAAGGCTTCTCCATTGCACTCTGCACGCGCTGACCCCTGCTATTTCCCAAAATGTGAGAAGCTTGACTGCATAGTTTGTGATAGTGGGGACTCTGTTCATGCTCTCCCTGGGGAAAAAAAAAGAATAAAATTCTACATGTTATTTATATTTCATCCCATTTTTCTTAAATTTAGAATGCAAATTTGACTCTGTTGTTACTTTAGTATGTAGGTCTTGAAATTAACATGTCAGTCCTAAAAGTAGTTACTTTGAGCACTTTTTATGAAAAACATGACACTCTGAATAAAAGAAACAAAGCTAAGCAACAAAAACAGAAAAGTTCTCATAAGTTCATTAATTACTCTTTCTAAGAAAAACACCCAAAGCTCTTAACCAGGCCTATAACTCTTCACATAGCCACACGATCTAGCTCCTGGTCCTCTTTCCAAGCTCAACTCCTGTCATTCTTTTCTGCCCTTCCTTTTCCTGGTACTGCTACCTTATTCACAATACCTTTACTACTTGTTGTTCTATCAGGAAACTTCCAATAGATATTCACATCAATCACCCATCTAATATTTTTGGAGCTCTGGATCTTTCCTGACTACCCTCATTATTCTGTAAGCCTTTGCTTGCTTTGTTTCTTTATTTGTCTGTACCTGTCATTATGTGTATAATGCCATACTACCCAATAAAACCCGAGCTTCATTAGGACAGTGACTTTGTTTTCTTAACTACTGCATTCCCATCACCTAAAGCATAGTTTATTAAAGTAATAGGCTTCTCAATTAATATATACTGGGAGCCAAAACCGAATCAATATAATCTTCATATTCTCCATGTGAGGCCAGTTAATACTCTATTTTGCTTCTGACACAGAAAATTAGCAAGTTAGTACACAGATTAATGCATGTAATCAAGTGATACAAATTCTGTCATATATTTAACAATTTTATGAAAATGTTATCAAATCAATGTAATATTATTATAATTGATGACATTTTTGTGTGTTGAAAAATATATGGCCAAGTTATATATTATATTTTAACTGATTATTTCCCTGATAATTATCTCTTTTCTTTCTCACTCCTCTTTCCCCGCAGTCACCCTTTCAAGTGTCTTATTTTGTTGCTTCAGGAGAGGGATATGCAGGAAAGAAATATTAAATCTCTTCTGGATTTAGAAACTTAATATCTAAAGTTCTTAGGACGATAAATGTCAAGGACTGAAAAAACAGAAGGAAAAAAAAACACAAGAATAAACAGCTGTTAAGTTTTGTATATGCACTATCCCCCATTAGGCTCACGTACAGAGAATGCAGGAATGTTCAGAGGTGAAATGATTTGATTATGAGAGCTATAACCTAATAATTTGAAAGGACTATTGTACTAGGTGACATCTGTAGGTAGCTAGGATATAGCTGAAAGAAGTAGTTAACTGGGGTTTGTATTTTGTCCGTGCTTCCTCATGCACATGCTCTCTCTTCCTGCCTCCCTCTCTTTCTCTGCTTCCAGGAGCCAAGATCTAGCAGCTTGCCTCCCCAGTTGCATTCTACCAAGATGTTCTCCCTCACCTCAGGCCCAGAGCAATGGAGTCAGCCGATTATGGACCGAGACCTCTGAAATTATGATGCTAAAATAAACTTTTCTAAGTTGTTCTTGTCAGGTATTTTGGACACACAATGAAAAGCTGACTAACACAGCAGCATTTCTTTATTTACTTGATTTTATCTACAAAATACATTTTCTACATTGAGGAGTAGAAGTGTTTAAAATATAAGATTTGGGGTACTAATCTGCTGACCTATCAGGCACATCTATTGGTCATAAACAACCTATATGAACTATTTTTGGAGGTAACCTTCTAGATAAGAATACATTTTAGAGTATTCTAGAGAGAGTGGCCAAACCCTGGGAAGGGAAAAAGACTCCAAAGAAAAAAATGGCTATGTACTAGAACTAGATACACTGTGTCTTCAATGGCCTTAGTAAGGATGATCTGTTCTTTTTTGTGGCAATAGGGCGGGGGGGGGGGAGGGGAGTAAATTACAATTTTTAAATTGGAAAACAAATAGACAACTTGGAATATTTTTGAGGCAAATTGTGCCATCAGCAGATATTCTTTAAATGGCTAAGCAAAGTTTAAAAAACAACTAACAATAAAAGAAAATGTTTCTGGTACAAGATCAACAGAACAAAAAAATAGTGTGAGTTCCTAGATAATACACCTGTTTTGTAATAGTGCAACTTTTAAGTATTGTTGACTGTCCCTAGTCCATGTAGAGTTACAACTTCACACTTCAACAGCAACATGCTGACAGTTCCTACAGAAAACTACTTTTAAAAAAGGCATAATCCAGATGTTCCCTCATTTGACCAATTCCATCTAAAGTTTGGATGCTCAGAGGGCTTAGCTATATCCAGAGTAAACTGCATACAACATGTTACTTGATCAATTTTCTAAAATAAGGGTTCAGGACAATGACAAGGGAAGAAAACATGGAGGAATGAATTCCTAATTACTATTCATGCATATTGTTTTTGATAGTAGGGGGAAACCTTTTACAGATAAGTTACAAAAGGCAAATGAACAATTTTGAACAAGAAATTTAACACATTCTGTACAATGTCTTCACTTTGCTGTTATCATTTATATAAAACTCTTCATAGTTTACTTGACCATCACCATCAATATCTGCTTCCCTCCTTATTTCATCAACCTCTTCATCTGTTAACTTCTCTCCGTGGTTTGTCCTCACATGGTGAAGCTCTGCTGCACTAATATAGCCATTGCCATCCATATCAAACACACAGAATCTTCTCTAATTTCTTCTTCACTGTCTGTATCTTTCATTTTTCTTGCTATCATTGTCAGAAATTCAGGGAAGTCAGTTGTGCCATTACCATCAGCATCTACTTCATTAATCATGTCCTGTAACTCTGCTTCTGTGGGATTCTGCCCAAGAGACCTCATTATAGTTCCCAATTCCTTTGTTGTTATAGTTCCATCACGATCAATGTCAAATAGTGGAAAAGCTTCTTTGAATTCTGCAATCTGCTCTTCAGTCAGTTGGTCAGCAATGCCGCAAGCACTGCTGGTTTCTGACACATGACCACACATGACTACTTGGCTCACTCGTTCCACTTGAACTAATCAATGATGATCTGTTCTAACTCCTTAGCACTTTGAAGCTTCCTTGAAATTTGACCAAACCTGTAAGAAAGGTGTTTAAGCCCCAGTTAACCAAGAACAAGTTTCCACTGCTCCAGTAAATTGGGGATCTTAAATAGATATTTGCATATAACAGGAAAAAAATAAGTAAAATAAAATGATTACATTACATTTACTGTAAAGCTCTATACACTTGTTTCCCATATTCCATATACCATCTCGCAGATTGTGTGAGTAATGAATTTTAAATTTCAGGGCCTTTCCCTTGTACAAGACCTCACTCAAAACTGTAGTATGTTCTGGCAGCTAGTTTGCCCAGAAAGTGTTCTCTACAAGCATTTCCAGAAAATTGTCTAAAATGCTCAGAGACTTGATAAGAAATGAATTTGAATTATTAAGTCTGCATCAATCAGTTATGATTTACCTTCTCATTCAAAAAGGAACCTCATATATATTATACTGGAAATACATATGTGTGTGTGTTTGTGTGTGTGTGTGTGTATCTTAACCTAATTACAAATGTATAATTTTGTATGCTTTTTCTTGACAAGGCTATCAAATTATTTAAGTTTTGTGTTTCATCTAAACTGAACCAACCCTTGTATATATGTAGGACTTTAGAAAGATACACACCAGGCTGATTAAGTGTGTGAACATTTGGGAATCAGTTGTGATGAATCAAGTAGGGAAAAGCTTTTCCAGTTTACCTCATGTGCTTTTTATAAGTTTTGACTGCTTTCTGTCTTATACATCTCTTTTTCTAATTTCCTAATAAAGATAAATTAATAAAATATAAAACAAACAAACTGCCAAACAAAAGGAAATCAAGTGTTCTGATCACTTATTGAGACAAAATAATACCACATCTTTTTCATTTCTTTCAAATCCAAATTTACATAAATTTTATTATTATTTTTAGAATGTATAATAATTTCATTTTTCAGCTTTATTGAGGTAAAATTTATATATCATAGAAATGCATTTTAATTCAATATTTTGTATTGAATTTAGACCAGCATCACAATTTAGAAGCACTCCTTTGATATTTCTGATGTTCACCCTATAAATTAATATTTTCAAAAATGTGTTTTTATTTACTAGTCCTTTTCCTCCCTTGTTAACTGTTTTAGTTGGCTTTTTTGCTGTTGTGACCAAAAGATCCAATGAGAACAATTTAAAAAGTGGAAAAGTTTATTTGGGGCTCATAATTTCAGAGGTCTTAGTCCATAGCTGACTGACTCCATAGCTCTGGGCTCAAGGTGAGGCAGACTTCATGGCAGAAGGATATGGTAGAGGAAAGCAGCTCAGGTCAGGGCAAACAGGAAGCAGAGAGAGAGAGCTCTGTTCACTAGAGGCAAAATATAAACCTCAAAGGCCCATTTCCAGTGACCTACCTCCTCTAGCCATATCCTCCTGCCTATAGTTACCACCCAGTTAATCCCTATTAGTATACTAATCCACTGATTATGTTACAGCTTTCATAATCTAATCATTTCACCTCTGAAAATTCTTGCATTGTTATCTATCACATATGGACACCACGTAAACAAATGATAATATTCACCTCCTGATGCTTACTTCACTTCTTTTGCCTTCTGCTATATCACTCATTGAATGTTTCTTGGCCATGGTCATGAGTAACTTTTTGTTATAAAAACTAATGGATGTTTCTTACTTTTTGTCTTACTTGATTTTTCAGGTATTCTTGCACAAAGTACTTTATTTTTGGCCTAATTTGATAATTAAGGGCATACTTAGTATATGTTGTACTGCAATGATTTGCAATGATTACACTTTTACTAGGAAAATGTTTGAAATGATGATGAATCTGAAATACCATCTTCATTAATTATATGGGAAAAGCCACTATACATGATTAGGCCAGAGGGAATATTAGAAGTGAAAATTTTATTTATTTTTATTTTTGTTACTTGGGATTGAACCCAGGGTCACTTAACCACTGAGTCATATCCCCAGATCTTTTTATTTTATTTTATTTTTATTTTGAGACAGATCTTACTAAGTTGCTTAGGGCCTTGCTTAGTTGCTGAGGCTGGCTTTGAACTCTCAATCCTCTTGTCGCAGCTTTTCAAGATGCTGGGATTACAGGCCTGCGTCGCCATGTCTGGTTTGATATTTTCATTTATTGTAAAATCAAAGAAATATGTGATGATAAAAGATTACTTTACATAGTACTTATGGATCTTAGAAACATTTTACAAGTACTTTTAAATAATTATATTTTGTAAATGAGACATCTGAAAGTGTGTTTATAATCTTCAGTTTTTTTGCCAAGAAACTGAGTGGGAAAATCTTGCAATGTAGCATGACCTGGGACTTTCTTCTGTCCTGTGTAACAAAAGTATATATAATAATTTATTCCAGAAAACCGTTATTTGTAGACACTAACCAACCTTCCTCCACATGATCTGACGTTCTTCAGGGAAGTTCTTTAAGCCTCAAAAACAGAAGATGGAGCCTTGCCCAAGGCTATAAGACTTGGCAGGTTTTCTAACTTCTGAACATTGTGACTCTCTAAGAATTTCAATTCTTTTGTATTATCTTCTTCCTGTTCAAAAATCTTCTTGAGGTCTTTAAATAAAAATGATACCTCAGGGTGAATTGCCAGAAGCTCATCACCTCACTCTTTCATGGCGGGTATCAAATATAGGAGATCAAAACTCCCTAGAACTTTCTAGACATGGAATACCCAGAGTTAACCACTTTGGGTAATTTTATAGAGCCTCAGATTCAACACTCTTTTCAGAACTTGAAAAACATAAATACATTTCATTTATTTTGCTCCTAATTGATTTATCCCTCTAATTTTACTTTTAAATTTAAGGAGATTTTTTTCTTTTCAGATTTAATACCTTTACATGGTTACCTTTTTTCATATTCTTTACCCTGAATTCTGAAAAGAAGACTCCAAAATGAGAAAACATCAACAATTGAAAGTACTGATTTAGTTATCTCATAGACACTAAATTAATTTTTTCTTAGGTCTACTGAAGCCAAATGATCTCTGCAGAGCAAATGTTAACCCATTTTCTCTTCTTGGATTCCACTGCAGCTCTTTATTGAACAGTAGCATGGAAGGGTTATGCCTCTCTTTTCAGTCATGAATACCACATTCCTTAGGTTTGTAAATATTTTCTTCATTTTTTAAAATACCATAATAGGAAAATAGTTATAAATATACTTTCATAAAAATTTTTAAAATCATCAATTAACTGCTCATGGATAATTTGTATATCTTAGGGTATTTTGATGAAAGGATAGGATATCAGAGAATCCCAGTAAATAACTGAAGGAGAGAAATGGCAAGAATTAGGTAGAATTTCACAATTTAAAGTGCCAGCATTGCTAATAAAAACTTTTTAAAATCCCCCAAAGAGATAAAAATGTCAACGGTCAACCCATGAAAGATAAGAAATATACATACTTTGTTAATTATTGTATTTAAAAGAGGAAAGCACTTGCAATGATGGTACAGCAAACAAGCAAAGTTTTATAACATGGTTCTAGTGGTTACTAATAAAATACTGTGGATAATAAAAAAACCATGAAAAAGTACCCCCAAACTACAAGTCTTCTGGAAAATATATGGAGTACCTATAGTGGAACAGAATCAGTAAAGTAATATTGAAAGACTAAATGCAAACTAGATTATGTGTGTAAAAAAGAATGCTGCAAAACATACAAACAAATCTGACTGTGCTCCATGACTAGAGGGGATTGATGGAGAAGAAAGTCCTGAAAAACCAATAAGCTGACTGTTGAAATGATGTTCTTCCTTGTTGAAGTCCTCATCCTCAACCTCCTACTGGAGCTAGGGAATTACAAAGCAAGGGTATGGTTTCCTTATAATTCCAGGATTTTTTTTTTTTTAAAAAACAGTAGTACTTTTTCTACAAGAATGTTAAATTCATACTCCAACCTGCTCCAAAACCTATCACTGTTGTAGAAGAAGGCCATGGTAACCAGATATTTTATAGAAAAAAAGAAGATTAGGTCAAAAATTATAACAGTGGTGGAAAGGATAGTAGAAAAGTTAAGTAAGAGGCTGTAGCAGACTTTCCAAGAATCTATTGAATAGCCACCATAGTTAGTCAGAACTGGAAAAGAATATGGAAAAGTGCAGTTGGGAAGTTCTTTTGAAGTAAATGTGAAGATAGAATAGATGCTTCCATTTATATACCTGCTATCACATGGTTACATATAACTGGAGGCTGTGAAATGAAGTTTAGCTCTGTGGTAAGAAAGAACACATTTGTTTTTGGTAGACAACTGGCAGTCCCCAGTAATCTAGAGCAGTAAAATTAAAATCTCATGCTCTAAAGAGTTTGGTAAAATATATCAAAAATTGACAAACATAAACAAGAAAAAAGGAAAAGGTGCCAACATACACCAAGAATGAAAAGACATCATGATTATAATCAGTACCATTCCCATAGAAAACAGGGGAAATGCCTCAGGACATTGAATAGGCAAGGATTTTTTTGGACAAGACTCCAAAAGCACAGCAAACAAAAGCAAAAACAGACAAATGGTATTAAATCAAACTAAAAAGGTTCTTCACATCAAAGAAAACAATCAACAGAGTGTAGAGACAGTCTACAGAATGAGAGAATATTTGTAAAATAAACATCCTGCAAAGAGTTGATATCATGAATACATAAGGAACTTACAAAAACTCAGTAGCAGAAAACAAAACAAACCTGATTTAAAAATGGGCAATAAATAGACATTTCTCAAAAGAAGACACACAAATGACGAACATGTTTGTGAAAAAATGCTCAATGTCACTAATGATCAGGGAAAAGCAAATCAAAAACCACAACAAGATATCATTATACCCCAGTGTGAATTGCTATTCAAAAGACTAAAGGTAAAAGTTCTGGTGAGGATGTGGAAAAAGGAACTCTTGTACATCTTGGTGCAAATATAAATTATTTTTTATTTATTGTGGCATGGAGATGCCACAAAAAATTAAAAATCAAAGTACTGTATGATCTAGCCACCTAACTCTTGGGTAGATATCCAAAGGAAATAAATGAGTATGGAAAAGAGACAGCTGCACTCCTGTGTTCACTGTACCACTATTCACAATAGTGAAGAAAAAGAAACAAGCTATGTATCCATTAGTTAATGATTATATAAAAAATGTGGTACATACAACCAGTAGAATATGAATCATCCATAAATAATGAGATCCTGTGTCGTGGTGGGCAAAGGTGTGACATATGCTGTCAAGGGGAGAAATAAAGAATGTTCACACGCTAATGCCCTTTTTTAATGCTTTATTCATCAAATCACTTAATACAATTTCACTCTATAGGTTCTTAATCAAGAAAATGACAATCCTTAATGCTGGACACTACAAACACAATAATTCAGGCTGATAAAGCAACAAACACAACTAATTCAAAGCAAACGAATTCTAAGTTAATTCTTAGCACTTCACTCTTAATCATGACATTCCCTCTTATTAATCATGACATTCACTCTTATTACAGACATTCCCTCTGCATGCTAAGCTTAATTGCCAGATTTAAAGTCTTAAGTCTTATTCCTTAGTTCAGCAGATGCACACTCACCCAGACCACAGTGATCCGGTCAGGAACTGATGGAGGCTTCTCCTGGCATGGAGTTGTGTGGCTGGTTGAGAAGACAGTCGTAAAGAGAAGTCGTCTTTCTCACCAGGGTCACGAGGCTGCTGCAGAATTTCAGAGTGGTGAGGACAGTGAAGAGGATCAGGCAGATGATGAGAAGAGATGGGATGTCAGTCCAGGTCCTCATCAGGCTCTCTGGCATGTGTGCATCAGTATTGGCTGGCTGAAAGTCTGTTCATTTGTTCCATTATTTATACTAAATTTTGGGAGCTCTATCACCTGTTACCAGGTTTCTTAGTGACATATTACATCTTAGAGAGGACATATGGTCTGGTAGTTTCTGCCCTGATACCCTTCTGACTCTTATCAGGGTTACAACAAGGTTACGACAAATGACATGTGACTTCACCCTCTCATCGGGGTTGTAGAAAGTGACTTGTTTTATCAGGCTATGCCCAATGACATATCAGAGGACTCTGTGTCTTTTCTGGTGAGACTACAGGTTTATTTTAAGATGGAGTTTTAAAATGGTGTTGCTTAGGCTAAGGCCATCCTTACATCCTGCCAATTGGATAGAACAACATGGATAGAACTAAAGATCATTAAGTTAAGTGAACTAAGTCAGCCACAGAAAGACAAGTAATGCATTGTCTCACTTGTGGAATCTAAAAAGTACATCTCATGGAAAGTTGAGGTTTGAATGGTGGTTACTAAAGGATATGGACTACAGTACCCAGGGAGGGAACTTCCTTTACTAGTTCCCTACCTGCCCTACTGCCCCACCTGAAATTAATTTCTCACCACCACCAAAACTCCTCCCATGACCTGGCTCTGCTAAGGTTCTATAAAACCCAGAAACTTGTAGTGGCTGGCCACCCTACCCCTTAAGTTGTGCCCCTCTGATGTTTCCTACTCAGTTCATTCCATTGAGAAACTGATGACTGCATTTTTGAGAAACCAGCCTCTACCTCAGAGGAAGGCCTGTCCAGAGGGAGGGGCCATGACCCTTGTCCTTGGAAAAACCCACAGAGCATTCCTAGGCACATAGCCACCCTGCTGAGTTGTTTGTCTGTAAATAACAGGAGAGATCTGCAGGCACCGGTGTCCCTGACTCAGGCTAGATGAGGACCCATAGCAACCCCCTAGAAACCACCAATCAGCATGAGACAGGGAAAATACCTGGGATGCCAGATGACCCCCCAGTAGTTTTGGTGGTTGATAACATGTTGTTTAGCACGTACACCCCTCATGGATTAAACCAATCAGTTCAAATGAATCCCCCTCTTGTACTAACCAATCACTCTTACCCAACTTGTTCCTGCTGGTGAATGTGCTAATCAATGTTAAGAGTTGTTGTTTGAAATGATTTGCTGTGTGATGTTGTGACACATAGAGTATCCCCCCAAACCTATAAAATCTCACTGAACAAAGGGCCAGGACCCACTCCTCGGCACCACTGTATTGGAAACAATTGTGAGTCCAGGCTGGAGCTTGCAATAAAGATTCTTGTGTGATTGCATCAGAATCAGCTCCTGGAGGTCTATTGGGGTCCTACGAATCTGGCAGATTACAGAATAAGGCATCACTGGTCCATGAGGTCTCACTCCATTTTCTTTTCTTTTTTGTATTTTCTTTTGTGTGCTTTCATTTGGTTCCCCGAGCAGGAATGGGATGTTTTGAGGGTTCTTTTTACCCCTCCCCATTCCAAGGCATCTCCATTTTTTTTTTTTCTCTCTCCATTGAGACCTCTGGATCAGAGGCCACTTTCTGCCATTTTGTTCCCACAAGGCCTTCTCATTCCTTGGAGAGGTAATATCCCTTCCAGTCTCTCAGAGAAGGTGCCCTGCCTGAGACCTCCCCCTTTGGCTTGTCCAGATCCCAGGGGGTTCCCACCATTAAGCCTGTAGAGGGTATGTCCTCTTATTCTCTGGTAGAACTCTATTGGTTGATGGGTGATATCGGGGGACACCCTGATCTTGACTGTCACATGGGTCAAACCTCTCCAACATGGGAGCTACTCAGTTCATTCCATGGAACTTCCTCTTAGGTTGCCTCATTGCTCACCCAGACCTCAGGGGTCCTCCATCAGTCTGGCCACAATCTAAATTAGGCAACCTAAGTCAATGGCCCAAATTCTGAATTTGTGGCCTTTGACCCCCAAATCCTCCAAGACTTAGATAATTTCCACTAACAAAATGGCAAATGACCTGAGGTTCCCTACCTCCGAGGTTTTTGTTTTTTTTTTAATCTCTGCTCAAAGCCCTTATTATGCCAAGCTCTGCTCTACAATTAATCTCGCCAGCACCTCAGCCCTCTTCTTCATTTACTGTCCCCAAAATAGCAGTCCAACTTTTTCTGTGCATCAGTGCTGCCCACAACAAAGTCTATGTGTTGGGGAGAACATGGGTCCCTGTTGGGTCTGCACCCAGTGGCAGCCTGCTCACATGTGCCAATCCCCTTTCCTGATCTACCTCCCCATTCTCTGGATGCCCACATGGCCCAGTCCACTGTGGGGCCCAGGCTATTCAGGTCACCACTGCCCTTGTCCACCCTGCCTGGGATCATGGGAGAAAGTGCAGGCGTGGGGCTGTGTCTTGGGGGTGCGTGCCCCAGCAGTGACCCACAGGGCACACAACATCATCCACCATCCTGTCATAAGTGGTGGATTGGATTCCCCTTCACCCAGGTGTTGGGAATGTCTGTTCTAACTTGGCTTCAGTTTCTTTTCTGTGGGAGAAATTTGATGGGTGAGACAGAGGAAGGTTTGAGACAACTGAAGGCAGCTGGCCCAGGCTACCCCTGGTATTGCATGAAGGTCTCATGTCCCAAATATGACCCACATTACTGATAACTCTGGTAACTAATATCCTTAAAGATTTATATTCCTAAATAAAGCCCTTGTCCTAAGTGGCCTTGTTATGGGAACAACGTACCTCTTGTATCTGATGAGAGTTTAGTAGTTTCTGTCATCCTCATGATATTCATTGACATGTTCCAGGTGCTGCAACATTTATGTATTAATCTCATTCCAGTACGCATGTCTTTTTGTTCCTCTCATAGAAGCATACACCACCCTAGATGACTTTACAACCCATTCTTTTCGAACTAGACTTTTGCCATGGACCGGACCCCTCCACTGACCAAAATATTCCTAAAAGGGAAACCCTAATTGCTTCCTTGTGTTGCCCCCTCTCAACTCAAAGCAGCCATAGCAATCATCATCCAGTCAGTGTAGGTAATAAATGAGTGCGTCAGAAAGATGGGGGCTAATTCAGGAAGAAAAAAAAATGTTGATCCTCAGGATACTTTCCCCCTTTCTACCTGCTACTAAGGTAACCACCTCTATGGAATTGTTCTTCCCTGCAGGTAGTTGTAGGAGTTGTTAATAAAGTACCCTTGGGCGGCCTCCTTTCTGCCCTTGGATCACTCTACCTGTAGCCCACCTTTTGTCATATAAGGATGGGGGAGGAGGTAGGCAGGATGGGGGAGGAGAGACACAGGATGGGGGGAGGAGACAGCATACTAAATGCTGGTCCCCACATGCTTTCTTTTCCAAAAAGCAGTTTACCTGAAGCCCTGCCTGGCCTCTGAGGAAGGATATGTCACATTCCTTAGTAAACTACCTGCTCACTGCAGGAGAAATGCAGGCACAAAATAATGTTGATTAGAGGAACCAAGTTTCCTGAAGGAAGAGTCTTTTGTGACCAGATCCTGAAACTCTGTGAGGTTCTCTAGATAGAGCTCTCCTAGCTTAAAAATTAGACTATCTTCTCTAGACTCTCATAAGACACATTTTCCTCTGTACTCCCCTCATCTGTCAGGAAAAAGACCAAAAATATGTCTCCAGTTAATTAGAGTAAAACTACCCCTCAACTGTCCTAGTTCAGGAATCCAAATTATTTATTTTCTCTAGTGGAGAAATCACCCAGAGCATTAACAGGCTTGCCTCCAACTTCAAATTGAGGAACATAATATGAAGTCACCGTCCTGTGATTATGAGGACCCAAAAGGACAAAGGGAAGTTCCCTCCCTGGGACCTAGTGTCTATATCCTTCAGTTACCAGATGCTGGGGAGAATGGGGCAGAAAGGAATAGTAAAAGGTTGATCAATGGGTACTAAGTTACATCTTGCTTATGTCCCATGTGGGCGAGGGAATGGGTACCCATCTGAGGGATGGCTGGATGCAAAATAAAGCTATGGAAATAGTACCATGAAATGAAGACAAAAGACTAGAAATATAAAGAGTGGGGGAAGTGATGGGTTAAACCCATTGGAGGGGTAAGGCTTCTAACCAAGGAACCGGCACTTGCTTTATTAATAGCGGATTAGATGAAAAGTGATCTACAGATCAAAAGGGATTGGTAGGAGCTTCTTCAGAAAAAACAGAATAGGGGTTGGGAGTAAGAAGGCTGTTTGGCTCTAGCAGGTTACTCCATCTCTGGGGCTGTGTTTGAACTTGAGCTGTGAGCTAGACCAGGGGGCCAACATGAATTGGGCATTCTCGAACCAGGGGGTTCCTTCTGGGAGTTCCCAAGACTGGGCTTCCCAGCCTAATGGCTTCAACAGTCTGTTAGTTCATACAGGAATCATAGATGGCTTCCTGCAGTTACAGTCAGAATTAAGTTTTAGTCAGATACTGTGTAACTGTAAATTATCTGACAGGAGCAAGAAAGTCTGGCATGCTGCTACATGGTATGGTAACTATAGACAACAATAACAATCTGTATATTTCAAAAGGCCAGAAGAAAGGAATTCAAAACTTTTTACTATAAAGAAATAACAAATGTTTGATGAAATAAATGTTTAACCTAATTTAAAGAATAAGCAATATATTCATGTTTCAAACAATGTTTACATGGTATCCCATTAATATGTGCAAATTCTATGATTTTATGTATCAGTTAAAAAGATTGTTAATAAAAAGAGGGGGGAAAAGACCCCTAGAGTCTCCTATGTGAAGGAAAAATACCCTAACCTTATCTCAAATTCTTGCAAACTCTGTAAATTCAATTGAAAAAGGTGGTAAGAAATTTGGGTCTGACTTTACTTGAAATTGTCCTTTGGGGGTTCATTTGCATATCACAATGAGTGAAAGAGTGCACATACAACCCAATACACACTATGATTTCAAGTATATGAAGTTATAGAACAAGTGAAAGTAATCTGTGAACCTAGAAGCTAAAATAACAGGTTTACCCAGGATGGAGGCTATGGAGTGTGAGGAAATTTTCTGGGGTGATGGAAATATCTGTATTATCATATTGGTTGTGGTTAAGTGCAAAATTCAAATATCTTTATATTTTCAATCTGTGAATTTTAATATACACAACTTACCCAAGGTATGTACAAACTTGTTGAGAGCCAGTGGTCAGAATGACGCCTGGCATTTGCCAGAGGGAATGTTTAAAAGGTAAGGGCAGCGAGCCGCGTGGGTGGCGTTAGAGAGAGGTTCTTGGGGAGCTTGTGTGGAGAGTGCTGGTGAGAGTTTGGGAATAAAGGTTGCGTTTGAACCTACAAGGCTGTGTGGCTGCTCGGTTATTTTGTGCCCAGCCAGACTGCAGCACAAACTAATATGCATATTAACACCATTACCATTTTTCAGGAGATCCTAGCCAATGTGGAAAACAATGAGAGAAATAAGAGGTCTAAATAGTGCAAAAGGATAAATTAAAGAATAATTGATTACAAACAATACAATAGAACATATAGACAATCTGATAATATATAGTTAATACATGAGTAGAATTAATATGAGAGTTTAACAAAATGATGATTTACACAAAGCTCACATGTGATTCTTGTGGTAAAATATAAGAATAATTGCCTTAATTGCCTTATTGTCTTTGCCCTTCAATTGGATCTAACATAGTAATTGCCCTAATGTGACTTCTGATTTCAGTGGAGAGTTCTAGCCTTTAATGGCAATCCCATTACCCCACTGTTTTCTTTAAAACACACCTGTACTCAGAAATTGAGGGGATTGTTTTACCAAACTTTTTCTTTACACACTGTTCTGGACTCTATTGGTATGGTTAATTTATCATAATGGAGTATCTAATACTCATTACAGAGATTCTCAGGCTTTAGGCCAGTATGCCTGAGAGCTAGTGTTAATATAACTATGTTTCTAAAATGGTACTAAAGCTTTGCTGCCTGTGATCATACTCTGCAGAAGGCTTTTTTCCTGATCACTCCAGGAAGGTCCTAGATTTGTATAACACTGGAGTTCTGAGTGCTTTCTTTATGCACATGTGTCTGCATAATCAACAGAAGTCTTTATAAAGATTGTGATGGAAATTAAAATTACAAAATGAATCTTAAATGAAACCGATTTGACATTGCACATGAATGCCAGATAACGTCTGTTATCTAAATCAGAGAAAGCACCTCTGCTGACACTAGTGGAGCAAGGTTTTAATGTACATCTTTTTAAAATCCATTTCCAAGCTACATTTGCATTTCAAATAGCATTCATTAAGGTGATGGCCACAGCAGATTCTTTTAGTTATGATTTTATTTTTGAAATTCTAAATTCCTGGAAAAGGGTACATTTCCTTAGTAAGTTCACTTTCCTATGTTCTGAGAAAATAAGTTCCAGTAGTTTCCCTTTTTTTTTATAACTACAAAACTTTTTCCCACTGGAGTCTAGACTGATGACCTTATCTCATATTTTACTGGACAGGGAGTCAAAGCAGTAATATGAGACTTCCCATACTCATCTTCCTACTACCATACCTGTTGATTTAGTTGCCTCTGAAGTTATAAAATCTGGCTTAATCCTAGTGAAGTTTATTCTTTCACTGGTTTCTAGATTCTATCTCCTCAAGGGCTTGAATTGGGGAGTTTTCCACTATGTCCTACATCATTACTTCATTAATTACCCTCTCATTCCTAGATGTTTACTGTCAACATATTTATTCTGTTAGCCTCCATCTTTAGAAAAAAAAAGGTGGTAACAATCCTCCTTAATTGTTTTGTTTCAGCTAACACTCCATTTTTATATTCCTCTACATAACAAAATTTCTTGAAAGATTTGCTTACACTCACCATTTTTACATTCTCTCCTATATATCTTTCAACAAACTCTGGCTTTCACTCTACTTCTATTTTAAAGATTTTGAAAAAAAATATAAGCTCCAAATATATGCAAGTTCTGTGTTAAATGATCAATGGTTTAAATAAAGAAGCTATGCATGAATACTTCATACACTCCTCAAATACTAAGTACTCTTCAATTTAGTTTGCTAATGTGTCTCCCTTTAAGAAATTTTCTCTATATTTGGAATTTTCTAAATGTTGTCCTTTGAAATTTTCATCTTTATTTCAAAATTTACAGGGTTTTAAAAAATATTTTAAAGTTGTTGAGGACCTTTATTTTATTTATTTGTATGTGGTGCTGAGAATCGAACCCAGTGCCCCATGCATGCCAGGCAGGCACACCACCACTGAGCCACAACTGCAGCCCCTCAATTTACAGTTTTTAATTGAACTTCTATTAGAAGTAACTTAGCAGAAGTACATCACTGAACAAAATAGAGAGTGAAATAAAAGGACATTTTAAAAGGTCACAAATAATGAAAATTACTAAGCACGAATCACAAAATAAGTATAGACTGCAAAATCCAAGGGAACTAAATTATTTCTGCTCACATGATGAACATCAGAATTATTATTTCATTATTATTATATAGTCAGGGATTTTCCCCCCAAGGGTTTTTATTATTATTATTATTATTTATATTTAACAGGGTTTTTATCAGCACTTTGGAAGAATTTTAGATTTATGGAAAAATTACAAAGATAATAGTCCTCATATACCCCTCAACCAATTCCCCCTAATGTTTACATCTTCCATGACCTTAGTGTTGTAGTCAGTTTTTGTGTTGCTGTGACCAAAATACCTGACAAGAACAACTTAAGAGAAGGGAGAGTTTATTTGAGGCTCACCATTTCAGAGGTCTCAGTGCACAGATGCTGTGGGTACAAGCTGAAGCAGAATAACTTAGGGTAAGTGGCTCCCCTCAGCCTGGAAGCAGAGAGAGATATGAAGTGGAAGGAGCCACAGGGAAGATGTACACTTCCAGGACACACACCCAGTGACTCACCTCTGCCTGCCAATACCTCACTTGCCTACAATTACCACCCAGCCAGCCTGTTCAAACAAGGATGGACTGATTAGGTTATGGCTCTCACAATTCAATCATTTCACTTCTAGATATCCCTGCATTAATACATGAGCTTTTAGGGGACACCTCGTAGCCAAACTGTAATAGTTGGTTTAGTTGTTAAGACTAAGAAACCGTGGGGTGCAGTGGGTCTCACCTGTAATCCCAGTACCTGGGAAGGCCCAGACAGGAGGATCTCGAGTTCAAAGCCAGCCTCAACAATGGTGAGGCACTAAACCACTTAGTGAGACCCTGTTTCTAAATAAAGTACAAAATAGGGCTGGGGATGTGGCTCAGTGGTCGAGTGCCACTGAGTTCAATCCCCAGTGAAAGGTGAATGACTCACCCAAGATGGAGATTCAACCAAGAGATTTTATTGGGGGGCTGCCCAAAGGAGAGGCAGAGAGCAGAGAGAGAAGAGGAGGAGGGCAGAGAGGAAGAGAGGAAGAGGGCAGAGAGAGAAGAGAAGAGAAAAAGAGAAAGAAGAGAAAGAGGGAAGAGAGGAGAGAGAAGACAGCATGTGTTTACAAGCTTTGGCTTAAGAAGGGTTGCATAGGGGACTTGGTGGGTGCTGATTGCCAGGGTGACTCAGGAACAGTGAGCAGACACTGTGTCCTGTGGGGATTGGTCTAGGAAACCTTTGAATTTGGCGCTCTTGGCTTGGCACTCTTTGGAGAGGAGAGGGAGGGGTAAAGGATTCCATGATGTTCTCCAAGAAGGGGGAATCTCCCACACACCCAACAACTAGTACCAAAAAAAAAAAAAAAAGTACACAAAGAAACTAACACTGGTTCACTACTATTAATTAAAACTTCAGTTTCATTCAGATTTACCACTTTGTCCACTAATGTCCTTTGTTCCAGGATCTCCTCCTGTATACCACATTACCAATCACCATTATGTCTCCTTATATTATTATGATAGTTTCTCATTCTTTCCTTGTTGTCCATGGTCTTAGAAATTGTGAATAATACTGGCCAGACATTTTGTAAAATATCTCTCAATTTGGGGTTGTGTGATATTTATATCATGGCTAGACTGGTGTTATATGTTGTTTGGAGAAGAATAACTGTAGAGGTGAATGTCTTTATCATTGTATCATATTGTAGGCATATTATATCAATATGATTTATCACTGGTGATATTAATCTACATTTCTTAGTCAAGCCATATTTGTCATAATTCTTTACTCTGAAGTGACTATATTTTCCTCTTTTTATACTCACTTATATGGATGCAAGGCACTAAATCTAGCCCACATTCAAAGAGGGAGGGGAATAATCCTCCATCTTTGGAAGGAGTATCTACTTAGGATATTTCAAATTTTTCTGTGGTGAGATTTGTAACTTCTTGCCCATTTTCTTAATTATTCATTCATTTATATCAGTGTAGATTCATAAAAATTTATACTTTGAGTTGTAACTAATACCACATTTTTTTTATCAAATTACTTTAGCTTTGACTTTTGGGAACTTTTTCTTTTGTTTTATGTACCCTTTTGATATGTTTCCATCCTTTGGAAACCTGCTTGCCATCTAGCACTTCAATATGCTCAAGGTTCATCTCCTGTATTCCCCACCCTGGTCCTATATTCAGCCATTTCTTCAAGGATTCTTGGTTCCTTTTATTGTAGATTAGTATTAGAAATCAAGATCTGGGTTCTGGGTATGTGTATTGCTATCAAGTTGTCACTTCTCCCAGAGTCTCTCAGTGGAGAGAGTTATGAATTTTGTGTAGAGATATTAATTGATGTATATTCACATTTCTAAATTATTTCTGCATCTATCATGTATGATATCATCTTGTATGATATCATACATGATGTCTGTAATCCAGAAGTGGAGAGTTCATCTACTTTTCCTTCCTTGTTTATCTATAATTTCTTATGACCATGAGAAACTTTATTCTCACCATCTGTCATCCATTTACTGGTTTATTCAGACCCAATGATACATGAAAAGCAGGTTAAAAATTAGTAGCCCAAACGTCAATGAGAAACAAACTTACCAACTGGTTAGCTTCTCTCTAGTGTTTTTTTTTAATTTTTAATATTTATTTTTTAGTTACCATTGGACACTATTTATTTATTTATTTATTTATTTATTTATTTATTTATTTATTTTTATGTGGTGCTGAGGATCGAACCCAGGGCTACGCACATGCTAGGTGAGCTCTCTACCACTGAGCCACAATCCCAGCCCCATTTGCTCTAGTTTTATTGTTGCCCTTTAAAACACCACTTTCGTTATTTAAATCAGTTACTTTTTCTCCTACCTGCTTCAGTAAGGTTTTGTCATACATTTGTAATATAGTTTGATTCATTTGTCATTGTCCATATTCCATTCCAAGATTTTCTAACATTCTAGTTGAAATTTTTTTAGTTAGCATATATTAAAATTTAATCCTTTGAGATACAGTTGCTCTTTCTTAATTTCCTGAAGTGGCCCCAGAACCTGTGAGAATTTGACTTAGCAAATATAATGAAATTTAAGGATCTTAGGATGTGGAGATTACCCAGGATTATCTGGGTAGACCCAATGTCATCAAAAGGATCGTATAAGAGGGGAAGGAACAGAGTCAAGTCAAAGTGACAGAGATATGGAAGCACAAGGTGACATAATGCTTAAATTTTCATAGGGATTTTTTGTTGAGAGGGAGTACTATGATAAATCATGTGGAAAAAAATCTTCCCTCCTCAAATATTTGGTTTATATGATGATGTTAATTTTTATTTATTTTCATATTTCCATATTTTTAAAAGTTTTACAAATACCCTTATTCATTTCTCATGGATCTCAGTCCCTCATAGTGTTGGTCATACCTGTCAAATGAGGAAGATAGCCCTTAGATTATCTGGCCCACTACAGTTTTTTAGCAGAATAATCCATACAGCCAGTCAACCAGTATGAGTTGTTATTTGAATTTGATTCTAGAGAGAGCTTTGTAAGAACAAGCTTTTCAGATAATGTCCTCCAGATTTATTATGTAGCTGAGAATTGAAATACTGTCCCTATCACAATATGTAGTTTTTATATTTTTAATTTGTTTTCTTTTACCCATTGTTATTGATTTGCTTTGATTTTTTTTCAGCGACCTTCATTTCAATTCAAGAGGCTTGCATTTTAAATATGGCTGCCATTTCTGCTTTCTCATATAGCCGACAGAAGTCTAAGGAGAGATTATGGCCACCTTAATAAATGGAAAGTAATTTTTAAATGTCATAAAAGACTCTGAGCCATTAGGCTCTCAATTTCTATCGTTGACTAAACTAGATTGTCATGAACTAAAACAATGATGAGTGTACCACTATTCTATGGATTAATTTAGTTGTAAATTCTATTTGAGCCCCTTCTTTCAACCTTCTTAGCTGATGATTTTGGAGAATACATTTAACTTCGCTAAACTTAAGTTTCCTTTCCTCATTTTTAACATGGTTTTTATAAATAACCACTGAGAAATTACACTTGAATATTCTTTTGACAGTATGTGTCTTTAATTTCCATACATGATTGCCTATATAATGGTGCTAGAAACAGAGACTACTAAAACTTGGAAGAAATAATATATGTTGTATTCTGAATGAAGCAGCATGATAGGGACCTTCCAAACCCCCTTTTAATGAAAACTTTCAAAGAAAGTTTTTCTATGATCTCTCACTAACCAGCAAACAAATACATATTAAGTGCTCCATAAGGACATGAGAACTAAATCTGAAAATTTCAAGCCTCACGTTTTACTTTTGAGATTGAAGTTGAGACAAATTAAGATCGTGAAGTTCATAGGAGTTGATCACAGGATATCTAAAATCAAATCCACTGTGGATTCACTGCATTCTTATTTGGTTCATTGATTTTAGAATCAGCAATGATGAAGGTTTCTGCTGGATTATTCAAACTCTCCAAAAAATTTTAGGTCTGCCCTTCAGTAATTATGCTCCATTATATTTTTTCCATTTCTATTCTTTTCTACACCTGTCTTTTTAAGGAATGGCTGCCAAAATATGTCTTTTTAAAAGAATAGTTTAGCATCGATTACAACTTTATGTGGTTAAATTCTGTGCATAATTAGGAGACAATTATAATATTGCATAAAGGCCATGAGGGCCTACACAGAACTGTCCTATAGACATTTCGTGTTGGAATGAAAATAATTGGTGTTGAAAAATTAAAACTAAAGGTGCAGTTTCACCTGCTTATGGAATTGAGAAAATTGTTAGTTTTGCCCACCATCTCATGACAGGTATTGTTATATTCTATATACTCATAAGGCCAATATGTGCATAAATTAAAATTGTAACCATTACTTCACTAACTTGCCTTTTACCTATAATCATAACTGTACCTTCAATATAATTCCCTCCTTTTGGGTGTATGTTTGTGTGTGTGTGCACACACAATCCTTTAGGGAACTTAATTCCTCCAAATGGCAAATATTCAAGAACTTGAAATATAGCAAAGTATGTAGAGTTGAGGTTTTATCACACAGATTTCAATCAGAGAAGCAGAAACATATATATTTAACAAGGGACTTACAAAATTATAATAGAGTCTGTATCTTATTTAGTTGTGGAAGCTGCTTAAGCAGTTCTTAGTATGGTGTTTGTCTTTGCTTCAGACGCTGGAACCTGAAATCAGTAGGGAAATGAGGATGGAGAGATGGATGTAAAGTGGAGGAAGCAAAGATAAATGGAATCCATGAGTATTATCTGGGACAACAAAGACAGACTGGAATCCATGTTGATCTTTCAGTGCCTCCCGACCTCCAGCTCTGTTGATATGACTCTCCAGCCTGAAAAGCAGGCACTCTTTTTCATGGAGCTGGTGATGCTAAAGGAGGATATGAGGGTAAGTTAGAGTAGTTTAGGCCCAGCTGCTACTCCATACCAACAAGGTAAGCCAGCATGTAAGCAAAGTGTGCATGAGCTGCAGCAACACCTGATGCCCTGGTTCCTACTGTCTGAGCATAAAACAAATATGGCTACTATGTTACCTTTGTCTTCCAAATCTTTTGCCAAATGCATCATAGCACAAGCAATCCAGAGATACAAGCAGGGAACCCTGAACAGTTTTAGCTTAGCTAAATTGACAGGGCATGAATTCCCCACAGAGGAAGAGCTGTTCACAAACAGCAGGTGGAAAAAGACCTACCTAACTAATGTGCTTTTTGCCATTGTTCTGACACTCAGTGTCACTTGAAATCCCAAATGATGCTTTTTCAATGTTTTGTTAATATTGCTAATATACATCCCATCCAGTTACACAGGGTGCCCAAAAGTTGAGATCATAGTTTATAATTCTCTTTATGTCCTGTTTTAAAACACAATGCTCAGAATCACTGGGTTATCTAAGTAAGTGCCCCTTTGTTGACTATTAAGGTCCTTTCCTAACAGCAGACAGGTAGGGGCTTCTCTGCTTGCTAAATCCCCAGGTCCCTAACTTTGAATCTCAGTGTACAGGAACTTTTCTCAAGATATCATCCATTCCAAAATCTAATCTCACTATGCGAATTTATCTATTTGGACCCCAAACAGGAGTGATAATACTAATTTTAGGGAGTATTACCAGAGGAAAGGTATTGTCAGGTCATGGGATGTTTCATTACATCATTATTTTTTCCTAGACAAAAGTCTGAAAACAAGGATGTGTTATTTAGTTTGTATTTGGAGGAAAGTGATATGCATTTAGTTATACAAAAAAACATAAAACAAAAATGGATATTATTGGGGTTGGGGTTTTAGCTCAGTGGTAGAGCACTCGCCTGGCAGGTGTGAGGCACTGGGTTTGATCCTCAGCACCACATAAAAATAAATAAATAAACAAATAAATAAATGTGTCATACTCATCTACAACTAAAAATATTTGTAAAAAAATGTATATTATTGGGCTGGAGTTGTAGCTCAGTGGTAGAGCATTTGCCTAGCATGTTTGAGGCACTGGGTTTGATTCTCAGCATGGCACATAAATAAGTAAAATAAAGGAAAAATTGACAACTAAATTTTTTTTAAAAGGATATTGTTGAATAGTAATTGGACATTCAAAATTTACTTTAAATATGGCTAAAATACATTTTAAATACTTTAATCTCTTAAAAATAATTGCAAGAATTTTAAACAGTGCACAAATGTCTAATATGATTTTTCTAATGGTCACATCAAATGTTTATAAGTATAAAAAAATCTTTTATGGCAACAATGCTATTAGTAAGTTAACTTAAATGGTATGTCAACTATGAGGAATTCTTACATTCCTAGTTAGCATGTTATAGAAGATGGTTGTCCCAGGAGTTCTCACTGGAAGGTGATCCTGTGAGATTTTTCAACCAAAAAAAAAAAAAAACCCAAAACAACAAAAAACAAAGAAAATTGAAAGAGAAGTATATAAACAATATCATATGGGTTAAGTTTAATTTAGTTTTTACCAAATTTATCAAATTATTCAATATTACTAATATATGTATTCAGAAAATGTGGATAACACCAAGTTATTTATTCTAAGGGGGTGAATTATATGGTTAGGAAGTTACCCACCCACCTTTTCTTCTCATTTCCTTTTCTATAATACACACACACACACACACACAAATTGTGTTTGGTATATGTATGGTCAAGGGTCAGCATTCAAGGAAGAAAAATACTGTTTATCTAACTTTATTTCTTAAGCGCAAACATATTTCTGAAATTTTGGGTCAAATGAAGATCTTACATTTAATCAGCATTAAATTACTAAATATTTAAAATTGGCAATTTCTATAGTGTCAGAAATGAGAAGATAGATACCAGAATTGGGAAATTTTAGAGGTGAACTAAAATGGAAGAAAGAAGCGTAACCAATTTACTTATATATTCACATATATAATGGGGAGGAAAAAGAAAGGAAAGAGGAAGAAAATAATAAAAATGTTTCTTAGTATATCTTATAGAAAACAGAACCAACAAAAGGTAAATCTATATTTAAACTAAATTCTGAAGTCCACTGAGGTGGCATCTAGCTTGAGGGGGGTTGAATCCCTCAGGATGACAAGCACTGCATTCAGTCTTGGCTTTCTTCTTCCTCAGATGTATCTGAGGTGCTGGAAGACTCAAGTAAGTCTGCACTCATGCCCTGAAGGCCAGGACCTCCCCAGTGCTGGTAATGATTTCTCTGTGTAAGGTGACTTGTGAGGAACCAAAGCATGTGACTGTCAAACATGTCAGGATCGTACAAGTTATCTATATCTCTTTTCTGCTTGTTCTGCTTAAGCACATTCTTTAACCCAGTAAGCTCAGTGGAGGCTGTAGCTGTGGGTGCCCAGATCTTGGCATCGTGGTCCAGGCCACAAGTTGCCATCACAGGTAGGTGAGGATGGGCTTCAAGATAATTGACTGTACCTCCCTTGTCTCCCACCATGAACTGAATGATCTGGCAAGATGCTTTCTCCCAGAGAAAGATGTGCCCACAATCACTACCACTCATCACAAACTCACTTCTGGGGCCATAGAAATTGACACCTTTCACTGTGGCATCATTTCTGTGGCCCTTATATCTCTTAACATAGTGAGCTCCATCACTGTCAGAGGAGTTGAAGAGGTAAATATCTTCATCACTGTAGCTGGCTAGGAGCTCTGTGCCATCATGGTTGTACACAAGACTGGTGATACTTGTTTTGAAATCACAGGTGAGCATGTGATGAGGAACGAATTTCTTAAGTACTCCATTGTTCTCATTCTCATCAATTTTTCTTTGGTCATAAATCCTTACAAACTGATCTCGTCCACCCACTGCAAACTGGTAGGTATTGCTGGGATTCACAGAGATTGAATAAAGTCCCACTTTCTTCTCCTTCTCTTTTGTTACCACCACTTTTGAAGCTGGCTGCCCTTGTCTGAGATCAATGGTATAAACAATGGCATCTTCACCTGAACTTAAGAACTTAAAAGGGGAGTCTGGCTCCAGGGCCAACTTGTGAGAAGCTCCCTTATGTTTGGCCACACACTTACTGTTCTTCCCACATGTTGGAGCAGATAGTTCTGCCACCCGTACCTGGCCATCACGGGAACACGTAGCGAGGATGGAATCACCACAATTAGGAAGGAACTTAGCCTGGAAGATATTATTTTTGTGGCCACTCTCAAAGTCCAGTACTGGCCGCTTCCCTATCCAATCCCACACGATCACTCGCAGGTCATCACTACCAGTAGCCAACCAGGTGCCACGCTGATTAAAATGCACCGTGTTCACACAACCTAAATGGCCCTCAAGGCCATATTGGAAGCTGAAACGCCGCACAAAGATTCTTGACCCACAGGCCTCATATATAAAACGAGCACTGGAACCCAGCTGCCGCACCCCCAGTGCAGTAACGACTTGCCAGTGAGGTCGCGGGAGGGGAGATGTCTCTGAGGTCATCCACTGCTCCAGGGCCTGATCCTCATCCTCACAGCTGTTCTCCCGGTACTGTGCACAGACCTGAAGCTGTTGTCGTCCTTCATCTTCCTCCTCGGTCCCCTCCTCTTCCTCTAGGGGGTGATGGTACAGGCTTTCCTCACTGCTGACGAAATGGTGAAAGTCCTCCTCAGTGTGAAAATCGACGACGGTGTTGCTTGAACTTTCTGGGTCTGCTCCTTTACCTTCTGTGCGGACATGGGTAGGGGCATCGCCATCTCCAGTCAATTCCGCCATCAATTTTGGGGCCTCCTTTTCGACCTCTGAACAGGCATCTCTCCCCGCCTCTAAGCCAGACATCTCCTCAGAGACGCCAAACGGGCTTCGGTTTTCTAAGTTTGGTGAGGCAGTTGGGCGGCTCTTGGGATCAGACATTTTGAAGGATGTTTCTAGTGGTTGGCTGGAATGAGGAAAAGCGGACTGCTAGGGCAAACGGGAAGAACGGATAGCCTAGCGGCAATAAAATCCCAACTGCAAAGGCTGAAGGAAAACCGGAAATATCTGCCTGAGGCAGTTACAGGATGGTGGCCGATGAAGTTCAGAAGGCTTCATACCTTATAATCTCTCGCGGTATCTTCAGATGACTGTTTTCTTCCAGGCCCGCAAGGTCGTAGCCGGCAACCTGTTATTTCTACTCAGCTGCAGAACTATCAGCAAAAGTGATCTTCCTTAAGCAAAAATGTTTGCCTGAGCCTGTCATCGCTGGGGTTTGAAGATCATGTGCTGTGTGAAACGAAGATAAAGGGAAGGACTGTGAAAGGTTAGCTAAATGCCCGCATGGCTAGTGACTTCCTTACTTAAAAGAAGTTAAGAACTAGGCAGTGGCCCAAGTCTTTAATCCCCGGGCCTGGGGCAGCTGAGGCAGGAGGATCTCAAGTTCAAAGCTGGCCTCCGCAACTTATCAAGATCCTGGTTCAAAATGAAGATAAGAAGAGCTGGGGGTCATACCTCAGTGGTTGGTCGCCCTTAGATTCAATCCCCGGTACCAAAGAGGAAGGGGAATATCTTAAACAATTCAAAAATTCAAATAGCAACTGCCAGAATTGATATATGGCTATCAAATAAAATACAGGATGCCCAGTTAATTGCATTTCAGGTAAATAATAAATACTTTTCTTCTAGAATCAGTAGATGTGAAATATCATATTAGACATACTTCCTCTAAAATTTTATTCATTATTTATCTGAAATTGAAATTAAACTTGGTGCCCAGCATTTTTTATTAAATCTGACAGTTTCCCTTTGTGAGAAATTTACTCCCTCACTGTAATCAAGGCTGAAATAAGCTGGTCTCTCTCTCTCTCTCTCTCTCTCTCTCTCTCTCTCTATCTATCTATCTATCTATCTATATATATATATATATGCAGGCACACACAGAATACCTTTATTTTTTTGATTTATTTTTATGTGATGCTGAGAGTTGAACCCAGTACTTCACATGTGCCAGGCGATTGCTCTACCACTGAGCCACAACCACAGCCCTCAGCTGGTCAATTTAAAGTGGACATTGAAATGAATGACTATTTTAACAATTTAAGATAGAAGTATGCCCTTTTTTCTTTTTTGATCAGAGACTCCATATATTTATTTGGAGTTAAATCAATCAAAGATAATTAGGGAATGCCAACTTAATTTTATGAAAAAAAATTCTGTGATGTTATAGAGCTACCTAAATATGAGCTGTATCTCTTAAAATATCTTAGAAGCTTCTTTGGGGCCCTTTAGGAAAACAGCTTTGTGGAGGCAGCTAATTGGCATTGCTGCATTGACTTCAGAGCTTCTCTGAATTATCTAATGTGTTGTGAGTACATTTTCTAAGGCCTACAGTAAACTGCTGACTAAGAATGCCAGAATGAGGAAAATAAAGTTTTCCTTAAAGTAATTGCAAGACAAATGCAAAATTGATTAAATATATAGTGTAAAGTCTTGTGAAGAAAAAAAGATGGCTTCAAGGCTAATATTAATGGAAAGATACATGAAAGAATATTCATGGCAACTTGTAAAGAATTGCACAGTAGCCTGAAAACTACATGAAAGCCCAACATGAGTAATGTGGATAAATGAATTAGCATATATTCCTATAATGAATAATGTGCAGAAGTGAGAATGATTGTTTTAAATTTGAATACATCAACATAGATGAATCTTAAAAACACAATGATGAGTGAAAACACAAATGACAGGATAGTCTATAATTTTATTTTTATTTAAGTCTGTAAGGTTTTCTTATGAAATAAAACTATTTTAACAGGCAAGGAAATAATTGACTCACAATTTAGAATAATCCTTATAGGGGAGGAAGAGTTTGAAATCTAGAAAAGAAACTTCAAAAATTCTTGGTAATATTTATACCTTCCTATAGTGTATTGTTATTTTTATTATCTGTTGCAAGGCATATACATTTATATTCTCTTTATATGTATTATATATTGCACAGTAGTTTTTAAAAGTAGATATTGATCATTAACACGGGATTCTGCTCAGCTGTGGATCACAAAAACTAGGAAACTTAGTGTATCAAGCTCTAATATGCTTATAGTGATATTGTGCAGCAGAGGAAACCTTATTAATTGGATTTGAATAAGTCTTATCACATTGCAAATTCAGTGTCAGTGTGTTAGAGGATGAATCAGATACTATGGTATCAATATACCTTTTAAAAGCTTGTGCATGAAACAAGCTTTGACTATGAATTGGCTATTCATTGAAATTTGGCTTTATATCTCACTGAGCAATATGGTGTATTTCCATTCCCATTGAGTCATTCATTCATTCACCACACAATTTATTTAGGGCTTCTATGTGTCATGTACTTTTCTAAATATTGATAATACAGTGGTGAGTGAAAGCATCATCCCGATCACTCATGGAATATATAACATAGTGGAGAGAAGAGATAATAGACAAATTAATAGACTAGATTAAGCAGATATAATATTATGGAGAAAAATAGGTGGATATAGAGTATAGGTTGTTATTTTAGGCAGTACACTTAGGGAAAGTCTGCTCTGTAGTATAACATTTAAGTAGTGGGCTAAGTTAAAAGAGCTAGATCATCAAATATCTAAGATAAGAATATTCCCTATAAAGTGGCATTAAGTACAAAATTTTTGAAATAGTAGTATAATATGAGTGTTGGTAGGACTTCAGAGAGGCTGCATTGCAGCATTCCAAGTAAGCACTGTGGAGAGTGGCAGGCAATGGGATTAGAAAAAGCTACAGCCAATTAAACAGAGTCTTGTTGATTATCGTAGGAATTTGGAATTTATTTTATTCTAAGCATGCTATGAAACCTTTGGAAGCCTGTGAACAGGGGAATGCATTATGTGCCTTACATTTTAAAAGGATGATAGTGGTTGCTGTTTGGAGAATAGCATGGGGTGGGAAGAGAGTGCAGGAGTACTAAACTGTTGCTCTAACTCAAATGAGAACAGAGTTTAAATTTGGTTTGAAATGGTGCAGGTGGTGAAAATTAGTTAGTTTTGGAATATATTTTGAAAGTAGAAATGATAGCATTTGCTGATGGGTTGAAATGAATTTCAGGTGAATTAGTTAGCCTACAGACAAGAAACACAAACCAGTTGGGTAATTTGAAGCAGTTCAACCAGTGGGCTTCCACAAAGGTGAGAGCAGACTGTAGGGAAATCACAAGGTAAAGATTTGGACTTACATGTTATTGTGAACAGAAAGGCATTATACCCTTAACCCTAAATGTATGGCCAAAAGAAATTAGTTATGAAAAATATGAGGCAGGGAATTGTGAAGAATCGGTCATGAAATTAGCCATCCCTTCATGTCCCCATAAGGAAGAGATCAGGAAAATAAATTCCTCAAATGTATTCTCCCTACTCTCTGTTTTTCTGCAAGTCCTTCCCATCAAATCATGAAAAGAAGGAAAGAGAAGGAATCTCAATAGGAGTTATAAACTAACTTAACTTTTGGGGAACAGATAGGCGTAAATGACAACTCCTAATTATTTGCTAGACTCTGTAGGTGGATGGTAGTGCTATTTACTAGGAGGGCTAGAGATGGAGATGGGGAATCAAGAATTCTATTTTATTTTTATCAAGTATAAAAATATCCACTAAACATTGAGAAAATAGAGGCATTGATTTAGCAATTGGAATTAATTAAAAAAAAATAACTATGGGTAAATGGCAGAAATGTCCAAAGAGTAGAGGGAAGGAAGCAGAGGAGTATATATATATATATATATAGGCAGATATATATATATATATCTGGAGTTTACAGGAAAGATATACAATATAGATATAAATTTGGCAGTCCTTCACCACTTGTAATAAAAGAGATCACCTACTGAGTGAATATACAGTGAGAAGAACCAAGATCTTGAACTGGACACTGGAAACTTCAATATTATTTTAAAAATAAAAGGAGAAAATAACCCATATGGAACAGAAGGAGTGGCCAGGTATAAAGGAGAAAACACAAGACTATGATGCAAATGTCAAAACTACTTCAAAAAGGAAGAACTTATCAATTGTGCAAAATATTGCTGATAAATTAAGGTAGGGCTTGAGAAATGACTGTTGCATTTGGTAACAGTGAGGTAACCACTGACTTGTTGGAATTCTTTATAGGACTTATGAGATCAAATACTTAGCCAAGGAAGTTTGGGGAGAGAAAAGAGAGAGAAGATGTGAAAACAGTGAGTAGAGACAACTCTGTTTTTTTCTTGGTTCTTTTTAGATATACATGACAGTAGAATCCATTTTGATATGATTATTAAAGCATGGAATATATCTTATTTTAATTCAGTTTCCAGTACTTCCCTTTTCTCTCCCCTCTCCCCAGCCTCTGCTTCCTTCCCTCTACTCTTTGGACATTTCTGCCATTTACCCATAGTTATTTTTTTTTAAATTAATTCCTTATGGATGTACATGATGGTGAGATTCTCTGTGGTATTTTAAAAATGTACATAGGCAAGTTATGTCAGATTCATTCCACTGTCTTTTCTTATCCAATCCTCCCTCCTTGTTGTTCATTCCCCTTTGTCTACTCCACTGATCTTTTTCTCTTCTCCCTATTATTGTGGATTAGCTTCCACATATCATAGAAAACATTTGAACTTTGGCCTTTTGGGTCTGGCTTATTTCACTTAGCATGAAATAGTCTCCAGATTTATCCATTTACTAGCAAACATATAAAGTCATTCTTCATGGCTGAGTAATACTCCATTGTGTATATAAACCATGTTTTCTTTATCTATTCATCTGTTGAAGGGTACCTAGGTTGGCTCCATAGCTTAGATATTGTGAATTGAGCTGCTATAAACAGTGATGTGACTGTGTCACTGTAGTATGCTGATTTAAATCCTTTGGATATATACTGAGGAGTGGGATAACTAGGTCAAATGGTGGTTAAATTCCAAGTTTTCTGAGGAATCTCCATACTGCTTTCCAGAGTGGTTGCACCAATTTACCAACAATGTATGAGTATACTTTTCCCCCACATCCTTGCCAACATTTATTGTTTCTTGATAATTGCCATTCTGACTGTAGTGAGACGAAACTCTTATAAGGAGTTTTGCTGCAAAAAAAAAGAAAATGGGAGTAAAAGCAAGGGGAAATGAGGTTAAGAGATTTTTTACTTAATTTATGGTCATTACATATGTTATATGTTAATTATAGTTATTTAGTAGTGAGTGGTAAAAGTAATGCATTGGAGATAGTAGAACTTTCTTTTTTTATTGATTTTTTTAAAATAAATGACAGCGGAATGCATTACAATTCTCTTTTTAATTTATTTTTTAGTTTTAGGTGGACACAATATTTTTATTTTATTTTTATGTGGTGTTGAGGATCAAACCCAGTGCCCTGTGCATGCCAGGTGAGCATGCTCCCACTTGAGCCACATCCCCAGTCCAGCATTACAATTCTTATTACACTTATACAGCACAATTTTTCATATCTCTGGTTGTATATAAAGTATGTTGACACCAATTTGTATCTTCATACATGTACTTTGGATAATGATGACCATCACATTCCACCATCTTTGCTAATCCCCTGTCCCCTCCCTTTTCCTCTCACCCCTCTGTGCTATCTGGAATTCATCTATTCCTCCCATGCTTCCCCTCCCTACCCCACTATGAATCAGCCTCCTTATATCAGAGAAAACATCCAGCATTTGTTTTCTTGGGATTGGCTAATTTCACTTAGCATTATCTTCTCCAACCCCATCCATTTACCTGCAAATGCCATGGTTTTATTCTCATTTATTGCTGAGTAATATTCCATTGTGTATATATGCCACATTTTTTATCCATTCATCCACTGAAGGGCATCTAGGTTGGCTCCATAGTTTAGCTATTGTGAATTATGCTGCTGTAAACATTGATATGGCCTTGTCCCTGTAGTATGCTGTTTTTAATTCTTTTGGGTATAACCAAGGACAGGGATAGCTAGGTCAAAAGGTGGTTCCATTCCCAGATTTCCAAGGAATCTCCATACTGCTTTCCATATTGGCTGCACTAATTTGCAGTCCTACCAGCAATGTTGGAATGTACCTTTTTCTCCACATCCTTGTCAACACTTATTGTTGTTTGTCTTCATAAAAGCTGCCATTCTGACTGGAGTGAGATGATATCTTAGAGTAGTTTTGATTTGCATTTCTCTAATTGCTAGAGATGATGAACATTTTTTTTCATATATTTGTTGATTGATTGCATATCCTCTTCTGAGAAGTGTCTATTCATGTCCTTAGCCCATTCGTTGATTGGGTTATTTGCTATTTTGGTGCTTAACTTTTTTTTAATATTCATTTTATTTTATTTTTTTTTTAGTTGTAGTTGAACACAATACCTTTATTTTATTTCTTTTTATGTGGTTCTGAGGATCAAACCCTGGGCCTCGCACATGCTAGGCGAGTACTCCACCACTGAGCCACAACCCCAGCCCTTGGTACTTAACTTTTTGAGTTCTTTTTAAACTCTAGAGATTAGTGCTCTATCTGATGTGTGAGGGGTGGAAATTTGCTCCCAGGATGTAGGCTCTCTATTCACCTCACAGATTGTTTCTTTTGAGAAGAAACTTTTTAGCTTGATTCCATCCTATTTATTGATTCTTGATTTTAATTCTTGTGCCACAGGAGTCTTATTGAGGAAGTTGGGGCCTAATCCGACATGATGAAGATTAGAGCTTACTTTTTCTTCTATTAGACAGAGTGTTTCTATTAGACATAGAGTCCCTTGATCCACTTTGAGTTTTGTGCATGGTAAGAGATAGGAGTTTAATTTCATTTTGTTGCATATGGATTTCCAGTTTTCCCAGCACCATTTGTTGAAGAGGATAATGTTATCCTTTCTCCAATGCATGTTTTTGGCACCTTTGTCTAATATAAGATAATTATAGTTTTGTGGGTTAGCCTCTGTGATGTTAGAAGTTTCATGAGGAAAGTATCAAATAGGTGAGGGAGGATAGGATTCAATACACAGGTGGATGACTTATAATAGGAGAGGAGACAAAATATTTGGCACAGAGAAAGGTAGATTGTTAGATTTAATGTAGAAGATATTATGTAGAAGATATATATTCTCTTCTCATTGCTTTTATCCCTGAAGCTAAGGAATGAAATCAGCTATGAATGAAGAGGATTAAAACTGTGCTGAAACTTGGAGGCAGATGAAGGTTTTGAACAACCAAATCAGAATTGGAGCATAAATCCAATAGGGGAATGAAATCTATTGCCGAGGAGCAGAGAGGGTCTAATTGTGGTTTCATGCCATAAAAATAAAGCGAGATAGCATTTTTGTTTGTCTTTCTCTAAACATTTCAGATGCTTAAGTACAGGAATAGAGTAGGCAAATTCCCTGATTCAAGTAAATTCCGAAATTCTTTTGCTAGTTGAGAATGGCAGAGTTGGGGAGCAAAGGAACTTAATAGATTCTACATAATAATGTTATTTATAATAATGAACCATGGAATTTAGCTAGATTAAAAGGTAATTAGGAACATAGGAAGGTGAAGACAGCAAATGCTATCAGATCAGCACATTAGAGATCCTAGAAGAGTCAAAGTTTGCTGTGCTCAGCAAGTATGATCAACTAGAGAGGAACTGGAGTTCCCTTTTGTTTTACTACCTTGTGGCTTATACATGTATATGAAGCTTAGAAGAACAGAATGATCCAGAACACTGACATCTGTACTCAAGATATTAAAGCAAAGACAGTTTGATTAAAAGACTAAAGATGTTCACTCTAAATTATTGCTCAATGATAAGCTTAATTTATCCAGTAGCTATTTCCTTAATTTAAGGGAAACTTCCTATTCTAGGGGAGGTATTTTTTAGAAGAAACATTCCAGTACCATTTGACTATTATGGAACATTACTATAACTATTCCTGAAGACCAGGAATTTTGTATGGTAGCCAGATTCTGAAAATGTCAAAGAAAAGAAAAAGCTTTCCCATTGCTTCAGTGGGTTTATGGATTCAAAATGCTATTTTAACTCTTTCATGTAATAGGATTGTTTTATATTCTGCCTTTAGGGAAAAAACACACAGGCAAAGGAGATAGACTTGTAAACCAGTAAATATATCATGAAATTAAATGCATACTAAGATTAGTAGAAAAATTCCTATGAAGAATTCATGAGATATTGAGAAGACTTATACTTAAGTTTGCTTTCTAGTATTTAGAAGCAACTATTGAAACTTCTAGGAACCCCATGAACTTCAGACTGTTATTCAGAATCAAAAGAGATAAAAAGCAAAATTATCACTCTTTTAGAAAAAATTCCATCATAATAAATTAAAATAGAAAATGTATACTCATGGAATTATCAACAGAGGATTCTGTGAAAGAAGGTTGGGAAGACAATATTTTGGGGTAATTTTAGTCTGAAGATTGGTTTCCAGGAAAAAATATTCGAACATAACATTGAAGCAACAGTAAGAGAGTACGCCACACACAGCCACCTAACATGAATTTTCTTCTGGGCCCATGAGTGGTGCTTGCCCATGCCTCTCTGGCTCATCCTTTTTCTGCTTCAGTCCCTCTTCTGTTTGAGATTCAGCAAGATGAGACAGGATGGAGGAGAGAGCATGGCACATTGTAGATAATGTAAAGCCAAAGTTTGAGCTAAATTAAGTTCATGACATGTCATGCTTTATTGCAGCATTTCTTAAACTTTTTGGTGTCAGACCCTTTTACACTCTTAAAAATTATTGAAAATCCTAAATAATACCTTATTTGAATTATATATGTTGATTTTTGCCATATCAGAAATTAAAACCAAGGAATATTTAGGTATTAATTTTTTAAAAATTAACCCATTACATGTCAACATAAATAATATATTTTATGAAAGATAATTGCTTTTTCCTAAACAAAACAAATTTAATGAGGAGACAGGCATTGTTTTGCAATTTTGCATATTTTTTATTGTCTAGTTTAATAGAAGACATCTGGATTCTCACATTTGCTTCTTTATGCAATCTGTTGCAACATCACACATTATGCAGTATCTGGAAAATCTGACTGTAAAAGAATGGGATTTGAAAAAAAGCAAGTAACATTTTAGGATTATTATGAATATAATTTTGACCCTGTAGGCCCACTAGAAAAGTTTCAGAGACCTCCCTGCAAAGATCTCCAAACATACTTTGTGAAGTGTTACTTTGTTTCAAAAGTATACAGAGAAGTTGACTATAACTAGTAGATAATGCATAACTACTTAAATAATTTAGGCATGGACTTGCCTACTCAGATTTGAATTTTATAATTATTGCTCTCAGTGTAGGAAACAAATTGGAAAGAAGCAAGGCTGTGTGATTGGAAACTAAATAAATTTGAAAAATGTATCACATTCTACATGGAAGAATTGTGCTTACAAGCACATACATAATGCTGATGATATTTTGTTTTGTGTCTTGTTTCTTTTATTCAAGAGTAAGTTACTTTAGGGGCTGGGGGGATATAGCTCAGTGGTAGAGTGCTTGCCTAGCATTTGTGAGCCATTTATTTTGATTCTCACTACCACATAAAAATAAGCAAATGAAAATAAAATTATTGTGTCCATGCACAACTAAAAATATATATATATATATTTTAAAAAACAGTAAGTTACTGTAAAGCAAGTACTTTTTTTCCAGTATGGGGGATCAAATCCAGGGCAAGTATCAAGCAAATACTTCTTTTTAATTCATCTCTCTAACTATGGCTTTGATAGAGTGTACAGAGTACTTACCAAGTAAAGATTTCTTGAAAATAAATGAAAGAACCAATGAAGTGACTATCAGAATAGTGCTGAAAAATGCTGGTATTGTCCTGAATTTAATGGCAGTGGCAACATGGAGGAGTAAATGCAGGATATATATTGAATTCACTCTTATCTGACGGGAAATGCCATTGACCTACTTATTAGATAGGGCTATGAAGGAAAAGAGAAGGAATACCATCATAGTAACCATCTGTTTATGGCATCTGGTCCTAATTCGTGGAGTATAGAAGGGACAGAATGGAGTGGAGTTTGAAAAGGTGATTTCTGGGTTTATTTTGAATATGATGAATTGTAGGTGCTTGTGGGACTTAAACCTCTCCTAGCACCTTAGGCTTTAAAGTTACACAAGTGTCTTATCTAATTCAGTATATTCTAATATTTGTTTTCAAACCTTTAATATTTTAGCATTTGTTTTTTTATGTTTGATGTTTTGGTGTTTATTTTTAATGTCTTACTATTTTAAATATTTAATCAGAATTTTGGATTTCTGCTGGCCTATATTTCGGGTTCTATCAGTGAATGCTGATCTACATCATCCAATTGGGATTAATTTCGCTGTTGCACAGTGGAGGTTATTTTGTTTTCAGATTCACTATAATGTACTTCCCAATTCCATCCAGAATGTGGGAAAGTGATTTAGCCATACATGTGTAATAGAAAGTAGGAAACCCAGCATTTGACATATCTTGCACACACACATCCACCAAATATCCTGTCATCATCTTCCTACTTCACAAATCCTAGTTAGGGTTAATGACATATTTAAAAACAAATATCAGAAAGCATGGATTTTAATAATTCACAATTAATTAAATAGATATCATGTGATTGAAAATAAATAAGCCTTATGCAGAGTTCATGGTGGTGACTTAAAAGGAGTTCAGGAGGTAACCAAACAATCTGGCTTAATGTTTTCAAAAGAGTAGCCCCAATAGAAAAGAAAGAACACTTAAAACACTAAACGGATTTAGTTCTCATGTGTTTTATGGCCCCTCATCTTTCCATCTGGCCAAAGTTGGCTATTTGATCTAGTACTTCTCTATTTTAGCACAGTCCTGTCTTTATGTTTTGTTTCCAGTGTACTCTGCAAGCCTATGTCCCAAGAGGATGTAAATAATTTTAAAGTTAAAAAGACAAGCATCTGAGGTTGGAGTTGTGGCTTAGTGATAGAGCACTTGTCTAGCAAATGTGAGATACTGGGTTCAATCCTCAATAAAAAGAAATAAATGAAAGGAAGGTATCATGTTTGTCTACAACTAAAAAAAATATTTTTAAAAAAAGAATATGTGAAAAAAAGACAACCCCTCATCATTATACAAAATACATGTATGAAGATGTGAATTTGGTGTCAACATACCTTATATACAATCAGGGATATGATAAATTGTGGTATAAAGGTGTATTAAGAATTTTAATGCAAAAAATAATAAGAGAGCTCATGTATAATGGCATAATTTTGAGTGAACATACTATATATATAGAATTACGAAAAATGGTGTTGTGAATGGATGATTATGATTGTAATGCATTCCACTATTGTCATGTATGTAAGAAATAAAAAAAGTTTAAAAAAGACAAGCATCTGAATAGATAGAAAATAGTAGTCATTACATTATAATTATTCTATTTTCCTTTAGTCATGCCAAAAATGTATTAGTATCTCCAAAGAATGAATACCACCTGCCATAAAAGCTGAAGTCAGCCCCGAGCTTTTATAATTTTCATCCCTTCATGTTTAAAAAAATAGTGTTTGTGAAAATTTCAGCTTTTGATACATATCACATATTTCTATTGGCTGCATAATTCAGTGAGTTACAGAAATTGTACCATTTAGGAAAATTAAAAATATTCTTTTAAAAACTCTATTATTTTACTTTTCACTAATTATTAATTGTATATTTGAAAAATCTGACATTGAACAGAGATAGCAGGATTTAAAGCATCTTATTAGATATTTATATGATATAAATTCATAACATTATTTCTGAGGGTGTGCAAGGTGGATATTAATGATAATGTGAGTGTTATGGTTAGATGTGTGGTGCCCAGAAGGCTCATGTATGAGACAATGCAAGAAATCTTAGAGGTGTAATGATTGGGTTATGATAGCTTTGATCCAATCAGTGAATTAGTTCCCGGATAGGGATTAATTGAGTGGTAACTGAAGGCAGATTATGGCTGGCAGAGTTGGGTCCCCAAGGGTGTGCCTTTGGGTTATTCACGTTGTCCCTGTTTAGCAGAACTCTCTTTCTGCTTTCTGAGCTACTTTCCTCCATCACACTCTGCTGCCAGGATATTCTTCCTCACCTCAAGCCCCAAGGAATGGAACCAACCTTCTGTGGACCAAGACGTTTGAAACCATGAACCCCAAAATAAACTTTTCCTCCTCTAAAAATGTTTTTGTTGGATCTTTTGGTCACAGAAGTGAAAAAGCAGACTGAGACAGTAAGAAATAAAGCTATAATACTACAGTGAAAAAGATTCTGGTATAATCTAATAAAATTTTTACTCTCTCTAATAGAGAATTAGACACATTAGTTTTAAAACTAGACAAATGAATGTTTTATTAAAAATATATTATTGGGTCAAATGGTGGTTCCTCTTCTCGGACTATACCCCAAAGACCTAAAACCAGCATACTACAGGGACACAGCCACATCAATGTTTATAGTAGCACTATTCACAATAGCTAGACTGTGGAGCCAACCTAGATGCCCTTCAATGGATGAATGGATAAAAAAAAAAATGTGGCATATATACACAATGGAATATTTCTAAGCACTAAAAAATAATAAGATCATGGCATTTGCAGTGAAATGGATGGCATTAGAGTAGATTATGCTAAGTGAAGTTAGCCAATCCCCGAAAAACAAATCCGGAATATCTTCTCTGGTATAAGGGGGGTGACTCAAAATGGGGTAGGGAGGAAGAGCAGGAGAAGAAGATTACCTCTAGATAGGGAAGAGAGGTGGGAGTGAAAGGGAGGGAGAAAGGGAATTGCATGGATGGTGGAAGGAGACCCTCATCATTATACAAAATACACGTATGAAGATGTAAGAAAAAAAAAAGAATAGTGCTACCTTATATTAGGTAGAGAGAAGTTATGGGAGGAGAGGGGAGGGGTCGGGGAGATAGGAAGGATAGTAGAATGAAACAGACATTATTATTACTGTTGTATATATGTGAATGCATGACCAGTGTGATTCTGCAACCTGTACACTCAGAAAAATGAGATATTGAATCCCATATCAAATATACGATATGTCAAGGTCATTGTACTGTCATGTGTAACTAATTAAAACAAATTTAAAAAATATGCAAATAAAAAAAGCAAATACTGTTTAAAAATTTTTTAAAAGTATATATTATTGGGAGTGGTGTCAAGATCTCTTTCCCCTCTCATTTGTATAAAGGAAATTTCTGCTCTTCTTTCTTTTTGGGTATGTCTACCTTTACTTTTTTTAATTGTTAGGAAGGTTTTAAATTTTTTAAATTTATTTTTATTTCTTACATACATGCTTTTTATGTGATCCTTTATAGTCTGATATATGGCAGGCAACATTTCAATGTTAGCCACTTGTTGTGTGTGACATGCCCTATTGCTCTTGCCCTCTTGTCCTTTCTTTTGCCTCTGTGCTCAGGCATGGTGGATACTTTTGTTCTTCTTGTTGACATGTAGTAAGTATGCTTGGACAATGCATAGGATCTGTCCTTGGAAGAAGTAGGAGTCATACTTTCTGGTGCTTTCTGTCACCACTGAGTCTGTTAGTTGGATTTGGCATTCTTGTCTCTGAACCATTTGAGTACATAGATTACTACTCTATAGGTAACATATACTTTCTGTTTATATGTTTTTTCTTTAAACTCTGTCTCTCATAGCCCCCGCCCTTCCCACCATACAGCCAATCCATCTACTTTCAATAACAATTTAGTTCCAGATTTATATTTGGGTTGAGTTAGGAAACCCTTCCTTCAACCTCCAACCTTAATTATGTTTTCCAATCCAGATTTTACTAGAAAATGTTATTTTAGAGGAATCATAAAGTGCTTTAAAAATTAATGAATCTACTCTAAGAGATTAGTGGTATATTTGGTTGCTTGGGTTCAGTTTTCTAAATGCAAATAAAGGGCCAGGAATACATTATTTTTGTAGATGATTTTGGTAAAATGTGAGCTGAAGCTGTGAAACAACATAGCTAATTTTCTTATATGGCTTCTAAATAAGCCTCAAGGTCACTTTAAAAAATGAAGCTACAAGCCAACCGTGGCGCACATGCCTGTAATCTGAGTGGCTCCAAAGGCTGAGGCAGAAGGAGCAAGAGTTCAAGCCAGACTCTGCAACTAAGTGAGGCCCTAAGCAACTTGGAAAGACCCTGTCTATAAATAAAATATAAACAGGGCTGGGGATGTGGCTCAGTGGTTAAGGAGCCCTGGGTTCAACTCTGGTACAAAAGAGAGGTATGAGAGAGGGGTAGGGGAGAGGGTGAGAAGGAGATACAAATTTAGTGTACTACTACAGTGTTTGGAAAAAAATGCATAGTTTTATATAGTGAATACTTTGAAAGCTAACTCTCATTTAGAACACAATATTTTTCGTAAATTTGTTATAAGTCAGTATACATTTTCATTCCTTTTAGTTTAACCATTTACAACCCAAGGGAAAGTCACTCAAATAGCATATATTCATTACTAAGTGAGCTGTAAAGAGAGTTATAACCACAAATGTTCAAAGGAAGGGGATTCCAATGGTGGGAAGTTAGGGAAACAATTTGAACTAGATGAGAGAGACTAAACAATTAGCAAGAAGAAAGAAAGAGTTCTCCTGGCAAAGATTTAAAGAGTCACAAGTTTGAGAATACACAGTTTCTTTCTTTTAGAACATGAGCAGACATATTTTCATCAGTTTGATGATTTATGTAGAAGGACAAAAATTAAAAATCACTTGAAGAAAAAATTGTTAAATGTTAAACTTGCTTAAGGAAAGACAATGTGCTACAATTTAACACAGAGGTTTTAACTGCATCACCATGAAATATGGTTTTCTTTCATAGGAACTGGGGTATTTTGGTAAGCAGAATAATCCCCACCCCTCACAAAGATGTCCATGTCTAATCTTTGGAATTTATGAATATATTACCTTACATGGTGAAGAGACATTGAAGATAGGATTAAGTTAAAGCTCTTGAGATGGAAAGATTATTCTGGATTATCTATGTGGGCCTGATGTAATTTTAAGAGTCCTTGTAAGAGAGAAGTGGAAAAATCAGAGTCAGAGGGAGATGTGACTATGAAAGCCTAAGTCAGAATGATGCAGAACTATGAGGCAAAGGATGAGAGCAGCCTCTGGATTCTGAAATAGGAAGGGAAAGAGATTTGACCCTATAGCCTCCACAAGAAACATCTAGCCTGCCAAATTTAGGTTTCTGACCTACAGAACAAAAATTGTAAGATAAATGTGTGTAGTTTTAAGCCACTAAATTTGTGGTAGTTTACAACAGCAGAAATAAGAAATTGAAACAGGGACATATATTAATCTCAGCAAAGAATTTCATAGCATTTTAAAATACTTCTCAACCAAGATGGAACTTTACCAAGTTTTAACATTTCCAAGTTAAAACTTTTTAATGATGTGTGCTGTCATATTTGAAACTGTCACAGTACATATGCCCAAACATGGCATCCTGTACCATACTCTTCTATACAATAACTTTGTAATATAATTTTACATCAGGAAATATGATGCCTCCAGCTTTGTTCTTTTTCAAGATTGCTTTAACTATTTGGTGTTTTTGTGTTTCCATATGAATTTAAGAATTGTATTTTATTTTGTCTCTGAAAAATGCTGTTGGAATTTTTTTCTTAGTGCATGCTAATTATGCAGAATAATGGGTTTCAGTGTGACGTGTCTATCTGTATATGAATATGATTTACTTTGAACATTTTTACCTCCCATTCTCTCCTTGCCTCTCTTCCTCCTCCCACTGATCCCTTTCCTCTTCTCTAATAGTCTGCCTTCTATTTTCAAGTCATGTCCTCCCCCCTACATTACACATATGAGAGAACACATGTAATAGTGTTTTTTTTTCTGAGTCTGGCTTATGTTTCTTAACATCATCATCTCCACTTGCATACATTTTCCTCCAAATGACATGCTTTTGTTCTTTATGGCTGACTAATACTCCATTGTGAACATATGACATATTTTCTTTACCCATTCATTAGCTGATGCATACTTAGATTGATTCTATAATATGTTGTTGTGAATTTTGCCACAATAAACATTGGTATGAAGATATCTCTACAAATGCTGACTTCCTTCAGGTATACATCAAGGAGTAGGATAGCTGGATCAAATGGTAGTTCTATTTTTAGTTTTCTGAGTAAAATCCATCCTGATTTCCAAATTGGCTGTACTAATTTACATTCCCACCAACAGTGTAAAAAGTTTCCTTTCTCCTCACATCCTTGCCAGCAGTTATTTTTTTGCATTCATGATGATAGCCATTCTGAATGGGGTGAAATGGAATTTCAGTGTAGTTTCAATTTGTATTTCCTTGATGTCTAAAGATATTGACATTTTTTCATATAAATTATTACCCATTTGTACTTCTTTTGAGAAGTATCTGTTAAATTCCTTTGTCTGTTTATTGATTTTTAAAATTTTTGCTATTAAGTTTTTTGAGTTCATTATTAATATTCTGGATATTAATCCTTTGCTGGAAAAGCAGCTGGCAAATATTTATCTCTATTCTGTAAGTAGTCTCTTCATTCTGCTGTTTCCTTTGTTATGCTGAAGCTTTTTAATATGATACAATCCCATTTGTCAATTCTTGGTATTATTTCCTGAGCTATTGGAGTCCTATCCAGGAAATCATTGCCTGTGCCTGTATTTTGAATTGTTTCCCCTATGATTTCATCTAGCAGTTTTAAATTTTCAGATCATATATTTAGGTCATTGATCCATTTTGAATTGATTTTTGTATATGGTGAGAGATAAGAATCTAATTTCAAAATTCTACATATATCAAGTCTTCTCAGAATGATTTGATAAAGAGAGTATCTTTTCTCCAATGTATGTTTTTGACATTTTGGTCAGGAATAAGATGGTTGTAGCTGCATGGGTTTATTTCTGTGTCCTCTATTATATTCTATTGGTGTACACATCTGTTTTTATGCCACTGTCATGCTATTCTTCGTTATTATGGCTCTGTATATATTTTGAAATTGGTTATTGTGATATCTTCAGCATTTCACTTTTTGCTCAGGATTGTTTTGGCTATTGTGGGTATTTTAGTCTTCCATATGATATGTGAAATTTTTCCCCTAGTTCTTTGAAGAATGTTATTGATATTTTGTTGGGGGTTATATTCAATTCTGCCTATCCCTCAGCACGAGAGAGCTTTCAATCTTACAGTGTCGTCTTCAATTACTTTCAGTGTTCTGTAATTTTCATTGTAAATGTTTTTCACCAGCTTGGTTAGGTTTAGTCTTAGGTATTTTTATTTTTTTGAGGGTATCACAGATAGAATTGCTTTTTATAGATAAATAGAATCAAGGTATATCCATGCTTGTAATCCCAGTGACTCAGGAGGCTGGGAGAGGAGGATCACAAACTCAAGGCAAGACTCATCAATTTAGTGAAACCCTGTATCAGAAACAAACAAAAAACTATTTTAATATTTATTTTTAGTTTTCGGTGGACACAACATCTTTGTTTGTATGTGGTGCTGAGGATCCAACTGGGCGGCACGCAAGCCAGGCAAGCGCACTACCGCTTGAGCCACATCCCCAGCCCCCCAAAAAATATTTTAAAAAAGAACTGGGGATTTATCTCAGTGCCCTTGAGTTCAATCCTCAGTAACACCACCACAAAAAGGATAAATATTACATGATCATGTGAATATATGGAGAAAAATCTTTGACAAAATTCAACATTGTTGCTTGATAAAAGTCCTGAAGGAACTAGGTATAGGAGGATACTATTTCAACATCATAAAGGCAAATAGGGCCGGGCACCATGGTGCACCCCTGTAATCCCAGCGGCTCAGGAGGCTGAGGCAGAAGGATTGCAAGTTCAAAGCCAGCCTCAGCAAAGGTGAGGGCTAAGCAACTCAGTGAGATGCTGTCTTTAAATAAAATATAAAATAGGGTAGGGGATGTGGCTCAGTGGTTAAGTGCCCTGAGTTCAGTCCCCAGCACAAAAAATAAATAAATAAAGGTAAATAGGCAATCCTAAAATCAGCATTGAATGGGGAAAAACTGAGAGCATTTCTTCTAAAATCAGAAGCAAATCCTAATGTTATGTATAACTAAAAATAACCAATAAAATAAATTTAAAAAGATGTAACATTAAAATATATATGTGTGAGGGAAATCTGTGTATCCTTGGATGAATCCAATACTTTTAGGTCTCATTTAAAGAAAAACAAAAAATCAAGAATAAGAAAAGGATGCCCACTCTCACAACTGCTATTGAATATAGTTCTTAAAATTTTATCCAGAGGAATTAGGAAAGAAAATGAAATCAAGGGATAGAGATATGAAAGAAAGTATCCCTATTTGCAGATCATATGATCCTATATTTAAAAGAACCTAAGGGATACACCAGAAGATTTCTAGAGCTGATAAATTCACCAATTTAGCAGTATTACAAAACCAACTTACAAAAATCAGTACCTTTTGTATATACAAGTAATGAATATACTATTTGGATTTTGATAGAAATTCTATTGAGTATACATATTGCTTTGAGTAGTATGAACTTTTTAAACAATATTAATTCTTCCAATCTATGCACATATTTTTTCCATTTACTTGTGTCTTCATATTCCTTCATCAACGTTCTATGGTTTTCTTTAATCTGTACTTCACCTTCTTTGTTAAATTTAATCCTAGATATTTAATTCTTTCTGATGTTATCATAATTGGGATTGTTTTCTTGATTTTCTTTTCAGACAGATCATTATTAGAAACACAACTAATTTTGTAATTTTTTTTAGTTGTAGATGGACATAATACCTTTATTTTATTTATTTTTATTTTTGTGTGGTGCTGATAATCAAACCCAATGCTTCACATGTGGTAGGCAATGCTCTGCCACTGAGTTCACAACCCCAGCCCCAATTTTTGTATATCATCTTCTACAACTTTACTGAATTCACTTATTGACCCTTACACTTTTGCGTGTGGGTCTTTAGGGTTTTCTATAAGTAGGATCATGCCATCTACAAGCAAGGATACTTTTACTTTTTCCTTTCTGATTTGTATGATTTTATTTTTCCTTATTTGATTGCTATTACTTGTGCTTCCAGTCCCATGTTGAACAGAACTGGTGAGTGTGGGCATCCTTGCGTTGTATCAGATCTTACAGGGAAAGCTTTCACTCTTCTCCACTGATAATGATAGTGGGTGCTTTTCTTAAATAGTCTTTATCGTGTTGAGAAAATTTACTTCTACAGCTATTTTGTTGATAGTTTTCATTGTGAAATATATTGAACTTTCTCAAATTATTTTTCTGTATATATTGAGATCATCCTGTGTTTTTTTCTCTTATATTTTGTCAATGCTGTTTATCACAATAATTGACATCAAACATTAGAACAGAATAGAGATGCTATAAACAACTTAAATGTATATGGCTAATTAATTTTTGACAAGGGTATCAAGAATACACAATGGGAAAAGGAGAGTCTCTTCAATAAATGGTCTTGGAAAATAGGATATTCCCACACACAAAAATGAAATTGTATTCTTATACCATACAGAAAGTTCAACACACTGGGTTGGGTATATAGCTCAATTGGTAGAGTGCTTGCCTTGCATGCACAGGCCCTGGGTTCAATCCCCAGCACCACACACACACACAAAGTTCAACACAAAATGAATTAAAGATCTAAAAATAAGTTTTGAAACTGAACCATTTAGAAGAAAAAATTGGGGAAACCTCTCTGATATTGTCGTTGGTGTTGATTTCTTTGGATTATCACACCAAAAGCTCAGGCAAGAAAAGCAAAAATAAACAAGTAGTATTACATCAAACTAAAAACCTGTACAACAAAGGAACATCAAAATGGAAAGACAGCATATGGATTGGTGGAAAATATTTTCACATCATATATCTAATAGGGGATTAATATACAAAATATGTAAGAATTCAGTCTACTCAATAGAAAAAAGCCCCCTCCAAAGTAACCCAATTAAAAGTTTGGCAAATGACCCACATAAAAGTTTGGCAAAGGACCCAAAGAAAACATACAGATGGCCAACTGGTATAGCAAATAGGGTTCAACATCATTAATTGTAATTAATCTTGGAAACACAAATCCAAAACACAATGAAATACCATCTCACAGGTGTTAAGATGGCTATATAAAAAATGCAGGAAAAAATGAGTGTTGGTGAGGGTGTGGAGAAAAGTATACCCTTGTACACTGTTGGTAATGTAAATTCGTTCAATCATTATGTTAGACAATTTGTAGGTTCCTCAGAAGATTAAAAATAAGGTCAGCAATCCCTCTTCTGCATATATACTCAAAGTGAATTAAATCAATTCAGAGAGATGGTGCATAGTAAGTACTATGTGATGGGCCTTAACTTTCATTATTATTAATGCCAGCCTGTTATGTACTTCATGTTTGTGTTGCCTCCAAATTTGTATGTTGAATTCCTTACCCTACAATATGATGCTGATGCTTTTGAGAATTGATTAGAGTTACATGAGATTATGAGGCTAGAGCCCTCATATAGGATTAATGCATTTATTAAAAGAGGAGATACAGGATCTCTCTCTCTCTCTCTCTCTCTCTCTCTCTCTCTCTCTCTCTCTCTCTCTCTTTTTCTCTTTCTGCCTTAAGGGGACATAACCATGAGGGTAGATCTCATCAGTAATCAGATCAGCTGGCACCTTGATCTTGTACTTCCTGGACCTATGATAAATAAATGTCTAGTGTTTAAGCCACCCAGTCTATAGTATTTTTCTTGTTGTAGCCCAAATTGACTAAGACATAGCCAGAGAAAATTCTGCAGTATCAGTTCAAGGCTTTTGATACTAAACATTTCAGCATTTGTATCAGAGACTTGAATAATATCATGAAAGGCTTGTGACATAAAATCAGAAACTAACTCTACTGTTAGGCTAAACCCAATGAAATGAAATATATTTATGCAGCCTTAATATTGGTCATCATTATACATTTACTTTAAATGTATGAACATCATCTGATCTGTTTCACAGCTTGAGTTGTGAACACAGTTAAACAAACTTTAGCTTTTTTCAAACATAAAATATGTGGTTCATTTACACGAAATGAATAAATTCTATAAATTTGTTGTAAACATTGTGTCCATAGTTAACAATACCGTACTTTGCACTTAAACTTTTGTCGAGAGTGTAATCTCATGTTAAAGGTTTTACCACAGAAAATGAATAAATAAATAAAATAGACAGTTTCATATATCATAGGATTAAATTCATAAAATATTCAATATCTTTCCTCCTGCTCTAACCCCCTATCACCTCTAATTTGTTAAAAACATAGGGCTTATAGGTATCTAAATATTTTCAGTTTGTCATGAAAAGAATGAGTCGTTCAGTTCAATTTGTAAACCCAAACATATTATCCAATAAGTTTTTTAAATGTTTTGTCTTAGTATTTCCACACAAAGGCATTTTTGACAACAATTCTAGTCTTATAGCTAATCCCTACTAAAGCTACCAGTGAGACTCAAGGGAGGCAGATGAAATCCTGAAGTGCTTAGCTCCAAAGCAAAGCCTTCTAATTTGGGAACTCATGTATAACACTTCTTAAGACTCAGTGTTTTTCATACCATATCCAACTAGGAGTTCAGCATCACAATAGTTAAGAACTACAGTGGACTAAATGCTTATGCCTCTACCCTCAGATTAACGTGCTGAAATCCAAACCCCAAGTTGGTGGTATTTGGAGACAAGGGTCTTTGAATAATGATTAGCATGAGAATAGAACCCTCACAAATGGCACTAACTTGACTATTCTACTATGTGAAGATACAGCTAGGAGGCATCATTTGTGAAACAAAAGCAAGTCTCACCAGATACTGAATCCGCCTGCACCTTGATCTTGGACTTTCCAGCTTCCCAAACTGTGAAAAATGTTTCTGTTTATCATCTTCTGATTTTATGGCAGTTTGTTATAGAAGCCTAAATAGACTAATATATGTCAGTTATAGGAGAAATATTTTAAGAGATTAGTCTTTGGTACCCTAGGTCTGGAGTCAAGGGAGAGAATCAAATGTAAAGGAGCATGAGGAACCTTTTGAGGGATAGGATGGAAATATTCTATATCATGATTGCTTTCATTTTCATAGGACTGAATATATTTGCTGAAACTCAACAAACTATATACTTATATGAATAAGTTGCATTGAATATTAATTATACAATACATATTAAAGCTACTTCCTCCCAGTCTCGTTCTTTCTCAGATACTAAAGTACTGAAGACACTTTCTTTTCATCTTGCTAAACATGGAGTATACTACTCTATCTACAGGGAGTTTTATATTCCATCTATTTTTATTTTACATATTAATTTAGATTTAATAAATTATCATGTAATAGTTATTACAAACATTTTCTTATTATGAACTCTTTTTGCATAAGTAGAAAAATATTTACACTTTAAGAAAATTCACTCAAAAATTTAACAAATGCTTACTAAGTGTCAGATAGTGTTATAGGTGCTATGGATACAAGAGTGAGAACAGAAAAACGTAAATCTTAATATATTATTAGTAGATAATATGCTAAGTAGAAAAGTAAAGCAGGAGATGAGGATAGGAATGTTGTGATTTTTTTTTTTCTTTTTTTGCAATTTCAAAAGTCTGGACAGAAAACACATCATAGAGAATGTACTGATTGACTTTAAGGAGAATTAGAAAGCCACATAGAGAAATATCTGTATTTACAATTCCAAGCAGGGAAAGCAACAATTAGGACTTTCCTCAGAGGAAAGGATACCTGGAATGATTGAAGAACAACTCAGAGGTTACAATGGGTGGAATTGACTGTAAAAAGGAAACATACATAGACATGAGGCCAGACAGCTAACAGGAGGCTGGATCATTTCACCATATGGCCCATTGGAAAAGGCTGTGACTTTTCCTTAAACATGATCATGGGCCGGGAGTTGTGGTGCACGCCTGTAATCCCAGTATTTCGGTAGTCTGAGGCAGGAAGATTGCAAATTAAAACCATCCTCAGCAATTTAGCTAGTGAGGCCCTAAGTGAGACCCTGTCTAAATAAAAAAAATAAAAAAGGGCTGGAGGTGTGGCTCAGTGGTTGAGTACCCCTGGATTCAATCCCTGGTACCAAATAAATAAATAAACATGATCATGAGATGATATGGCAAGAAAAATGGACTGAACAAGGGTTTCTGTGAGTTCCTTATTAGAGAATGTATCTCAGAAAGCAGCAGTGAGGAACAGAGGAATCTAAGCAGAAAAGAAAGAGCAAAAACAAAAATGTATTACTGAGTTGACCACTGATACAAGTGACTAGTTGCTCTATTTGTTGTATCACCGAAAGTGTCATATTAAATATGCCTCTGGAGCATTTATGCAGGGGCTTAAATGGAGAAATCTTTATTCTTGAGATTCCACTATATTTTGATTAAAATTCCCAAAGAGATATTAATCATTTGCAATTATGTGCTGTGTTTTATTGTTTCATGTTATTCCCAGATTTAGAAGAGAATCCTAAGGCAGGAAATATGAAACGTTAGGTAAGTATGAAATGATATGTTACCAGGTTACTACTGCATTAAATTGTTATGATTCCAAATAGAATTTAGTCATTGCAATTATATTTCTATATACAAGTGAAAATTAGTATGGAATGAAATGATGGGTTTTTTTTTGATAGCATCAAAGGATAACAAATTCCTAGCAATATGTATTTATATAAAGATTTTTTTTCTGGCATAAAAAAAATCAATTTAATTATATGAGATGTGTCTTACATTTTATTTAATTAATTAATTAATTTATTTTTTTATTGTTGGTCGTTCAAAGACAGAAGTAAATGAATTGATACACATGTTCATAGATAAGAAAACTAATTATTGAAAAGATATCAGTTTTCCCAAAATTGATCAATATATTAAATATATATATATTTTAAAAAAATGACAGCAATTTTATTTTTTTATAACTTTGTTTATTTTTTTATGTGGTGCTGAGGATCAAACTCAGTGTCTTACATGGACTAGGCAAGCGCTCTACCACTGAGCCATAACCCTAGCCCTCAATACAGTTTTAGTAAAATTCCCAGGACGGTGTTCATGTGTGTGTTCATGGGGAGAGGAAAATGTGAACAATGACAAGGGATTTATAAAATGTATGTAAAATGTATAATAAATGCAGGCACAGATTAAACAAATTTGAAGAACAAAGAAGTTGGAGGACTAATACTCATATATATTAGGATTGTGATTAAAAGAGTGTGGTGTTGGAACAGGGAGAAAGAAATAGATCAAAGGAATTAAACAGTCCAGAAGCATACCTTCACATGTAAGGACATTCATATTAAGGAAAAATGGGCAAAATTGTGTCATAAGACAATATTTTAATGAGTTTGGGGAAGGACAATTTTTCCATCCATAAAGGAAAAGTTTGAAATATTGGACTATCTTAGAATTTGGAAGTTCTGTTCATCAAATAAGAGACAGTATATTTTCAATCCATATTACTGGTGAAGCAATATATTCAGAATACACAAAAATACCTGTGGATTAATGAAAAAAGATGGAAAACCACAGTGTTAAGAGAGATAAAGAGATTTTGAATAACATTTATGAAAGAATATGTAAAATAGCACATAATCCTATGGAAAATGCTTAATTTCATTATTAACCAGGTAAATTTAAATTAAATCCACAATGAAATGTCCATTTGAAATAATACAATGAAAATGACTGAAAATGTCCAATATTATTGGCAAAGATACAAGTGAATGGAACTTACATATGCTCTTTATTAGGATACATGGTGAGAAGAACTATTTGCAAAATTTTTGTCAGTTTCTACTAAATTTTGCATATATGCATATCCTTTTCTCTAACAATTTTGCCACTAAGTATATAAAGTAAAAAGTACACATGTGTTAAAAGACATAGGAAAAAAACTGTTAAGACAAGCATTGTTCATAACATCGCTAACTTGAAAACAGCCTAAATATCATGCAAAAATGAAATGGATAAATGTGTTGTCTGATCATACAATGGAATTCTATATAGCCAAGAAAAAGGGACTGTTACTATACATGATATTATGGATAATGGTCACGAATGCATTGAACAAAAGAATAGATAAAAGAGAATATATACTATGTAATTCCATCTGTAAAATATTCCAAAAAAGGCAAATAATCTGTTTTTGGAAACCAATATAGTCATTATATTTTTAAAGAAAAGAGAGAACATGATGAGATCTCTGGAGTTATGGTAACACTGTATATTTCTTGATGTGGGTGTTTTATAGTGTTATTTCTTTGTGTGAATGATTTATATGGATGTGTTCTTTCTGTGACAAATAATGTTATACAAGTTGATTTCTTTAGTTTTGCATGTATAATACATAAATTTTAAAAGCTTATAAAATTTGTACCTTCCTTGATGTGTTCTTAAATATACATTAGATAATAATACATGTCTTACGATTAGTACATAGTTGGTACATAACTGATGTTAGTTAATGGCAGAAAAAAGGGACTACATAATCTTTGGATTTAAGTAGGTCTGTGAATTAGTCTGGAGAAAAAAATGTTAAGAACTGATCTTCCAATTTTCAATCAGATTAAGGTGGGAAGAAATAAGGGGAAGAATAATTACATAGCTTTCCCTGAGCAAATTTATTATGAGGGAAGTGAATGCAGAGGGATTCCCTGGGAATATTGAAACATGACTAATAGAGGGTGGCCTTTGGTCTTCACTGTGATTTGTTACCAAGCTTCTGTTAACTGAGTAGGATATGTACACAGAGGGTATAGCTGTATTGATTGAGATAATACAAAACTATTAAGATAAGCGGCTAACTCATTCTGCTTGTTCTTTTCAAAGATGGCTACATTATTGATGGAAAATAAATGGAAAGGACCTTGTACTTGCAGTATTTTGTTTTTAACACTGCCCCTGGTTTATATTTATTTATATGTATATTGATTTATTTAATGTTTCTTATATATTTACACTTCAAAGATCAACAACTGATTTCTTGGTCTTAACAATTTCATAAACTACTTTGTATCACTCTGAGAGATTTATATTTTAACTTCAAATATCATTTAGTTCACTTATAATAATTTCAATTTGTAAGTTATATTATTCTGTATATAACACACTCCTGTGTTTTCAATTGTGCTTAAAATGCAATGTACGATCTTTACAATTTCCAGTTGTATGTATTGGACTCAGCTAGACCCTTATTAAACATAAAATCTGAAGATAAAAGTTTAAAAGATAAATATAATTCCTATTAAAATATCTGCATCTATATTCAGCAACTCAAGCTTATTATTTATAATTATCATGAATAAATCTTTTGTTGGGTGGAATAAAACTCTCCAATTCTTGCTACTATTAACTCTCATTGTGATGTTCACTTGGGGATTGCTGATCTGAGTCTCTATCTTAATACTTAACTTTTTTTGAAAGAGAATGTATCCCTTTGACAGTTTGCATGTCCATTACAAATGAGGTATTTGATTATGCTTTTTTTACTTATTACCAGTTTAACTCTTACTGGGTATGAACCTTACAGGGCTGGAAAGGTTCAATTAAAGATTCTGCCATGGCCCATGCAGTTTGCCTTTGTGGACAGAGATTTTCTGTTCCACAGTTAGTATGTGCCAAAACTGATAATTACATCTCAATTTTTAAGAAAAATTATAAATATAGAATTGCAAATATGGAACATGAGTGAAACATTTGATATGAATCCTGTAACAACAATAATGTTTTGTTTCCTTTCCTTAATAATTACTTAGAACTAAATATTTTTATGTAATCTGTTTGCTCCCTTTCCTCAGAAATATACAGAGCATATACACTTCTGGTAGAATCACATGGAGAGTTCTTTTTATTTTCCTTCCATTTTAAAATATACATGAGATGGAGGAATTTAAAATAAATACATGACTATAGCATGCAGCCTATCAATAAATGTGAATGTAGTTCTGTTGCTATTTGAAGAATCACTTCTGAAGCAGTGAAGAGCAGAGTATGCTTACATATTTTCTCTTTAAAAATGAATTGATAAAATGGGTCTTTATAACCTGCTTTTCTGTTGCTTTATGAATTTAATATATTTCAGCAAAATTAGTAGATAAGTAATCAATTGAATTATACTATAATTACTGCTGGAATTAAAAAGGTGACTGTTTTCTCTTGTTCTTAGCAGAAAATTAAACAATTTCTCTATTTTATAAACTCAATTTTCTACTAATTATCTATTTTTCAGTAATATGCAAAATAAGGAGTACTGTTTCTATAAAGAGGTCTTATATTCGGGATATACATAAAGCCTCTTATATGAAATTTACTCAGTAAAATTTTCTTTTTCTCCACATGTAACCATATCATATAAAATTAAGCAGAAAAATAAAATTATTATGATATGGTAGATTTGGAGAGCAAGGACATATTACTATTGATGATGATGATGATGATGATGGTGATTTTGTACCAGGGATTGAACCTGGGGATGCTTAACCACTGAGCCACATCCCCAGCCCTTTTTTAATTTTATATTTTCAGACAGGATCTCACTAAGTATATTAGGGCCTTGATAAGTTGTTGAGACTGGCTTTGAACTTGTGATCCTCCTGCCTCATCTCCTACCTCCGGTGCCTCCCCTCCTGCCCCCCCTTCCCCCCTTGCCGGTTGCTGGGATTACAGGTATGCACTATCACATTGGGCTTGATTATTATTATTATTTTTTTTTTAGCATTTAAAGCATCTTTCAAGGGTTGGAGATGTACCTCACTGATACTGTAATTGTCTTATGTGTGCAAAGGCCTGGATTTGAACCCCAGCACTGCCAAAATGTTTTTTGAATAGGTGACATTTGTATGATTCAAAATCATATCAAATACAGACTTGGAAGTCTTGATACCCTCCATCCCCCAACCCATTCTACTCTAGTATATAGTGATAAATATTATTATTAGATGTTGCTTATTCTTCTAGTATTTCATACAAATATATACATTTGTATGAAATACTATAATATATTCACTAGCTTAATTTCTTAGAAAAAAGGTGGCCCACACAATATTGTGTCTTGTTTGTTTGTTTTATTTTAAAATATTATTGGGCATTAGTTTGTCTTTGCACATAAAGGCCATACTCATTCTTATAGATGTATAACATTCAATTTTGTATTTGTAGCATGAATTATACAATTAATTTCCTATTGAGGTACACATAGTTTGTTTCCAATTCTTTATTATTACAATGTGCCAATTAGTAGCCCTGTTCATATAATATTTGGAATGTATGTATATTTCCGAAGGACAAATCCTTAGAAGAGATGACATGGGATCAAAGGGCAATTCCACATGTATTTTAAAAAATAATGTCAGATTTTCATGTATAGGAGTTGCATCATTTTTCACTTCTACCAGCAATTAGAATTTTTCAGAGCCATTTTCCCAGCACCATTTGTTTAAAAAGGCTATCTATTCTCAACATAAGTTTTTGGTACCCTTGTTGGGTTTGTTTCTGTGTCTTTTATTCTGTTACAATGGTCTTCATTCTGTGAAGCCAGTATTACCCTGATATCCAAACCAAAGACACATCAAGGAAAAAGAAAGAAAAAAGTCAGATCAATGTCCTTGATGAACATAGACAAAAAATCTTTAATAAAATATTGGCAAACCACATTCAAAACAAATTAAGGAAATAGCACACCATGATCAAGTGATTTTCATCCCAAGATACAAGGTTGGTTCAACATATGCAAATGTATAAATGTAATTCACCACATAAATAGAATTAAAGAGAAGAATTACACGATTATCTCAATAGATGCAGAGAAACAAAATCCAGCACCCATTCATATTAAAAACACTGGAAAAACTAGAGATATAAGTAAGTTGCCTCAATATTATAAAGGCCATATATGATAGCTTAACAACCAATATCATACTGAATGGAGGAAAATCAAAACCAAAAAAAAAAAAAAAAACCCAAACCACAAACATTCTTCTAAAATCAGGAATAAGGCAAGGGTTACCACTCATGTCTCCAATTAAACATAATCCTTGAAACTCTAGCCAGAGCAATCGGGCAAGATAGGAAAATGAAAGGGATATATATAGGAAAAGTAATCAAATTTATCTCTGTTTGCTGATGACATGGTCCTAAATTTAGAAGACCCCAAAAAATAAAACTTTACAAAAAGACTTCTTGAGATGATGGACAAATTCAGCAAAGTAGTGGGTTACAAGATCAACATCCATTAATCTATAGTTCCTATACTCCAATAATGAATATTTTGAGAAAAAAATTTAAAAAATATTCCATTCACAATAACCTAAAAAAATACTAGGGAATATATCTAACCAAGGAGGCAAAAGATTTCTATATTGAAAACTATAGAACACAGAAGAAAGACATTGAAGAAGACCTTAGAAGATGGAAAGACAGCCCATGTTCTTAGATAGGCAGAATATTGTCAAAATTGCCATACTATCAAAAGTTTTATATAGATTCAGTGTAATCCCCATCAAAATACCAATGAAATTCTTTACAAGAATTAGAAAATACAATTCTTCAATTCATTTCAATGAATAAGAGATCCATAGTAGCCAAAACAATACTAAGCAAGAAAAGTGAAACAGGAGGCACCATGATACCTAATCTCAAATTATACTAGAGAGCTGTAGTAACAAAAACAGCGTGGTATTGGCATCAAAACAGACATGAAGGCCAATAATGTTTTTTAAAGTTTGGAATCAGCTGGGAGCAATGGTACATGCCTGTAATCCTGGTGATTTGGGAGACTGAGGCAGAAGGATCCGAAATTTGAGGCCAGCCTCAGCAACTTGGCTAGACCCTGTCTCAGGGAAAAAAAAAAAAAAAGGACCTGGGTTGCAGTTCAATGGTAAAGCCTTGCTGGGCTCTATCCCCCTATTCCAGCCAAAAAAGAAAAGAAAGCAAAGAGAGTTTTGATTCTTATAAACAAGAAAAGGCATGTTTGTAGTGTGCTTTTGCTCTTTTTAAAATTCTAAGTGAAAAATTTGAGTCTTTTTTTATTTTAAAATACCATTTTTACCTGTTTTTCCAATAATTGTCACTTCATGCTCTTTTCCTATTTTTTGTTGTATTGCTAGTCTTATTATTCTTGATTTCTAAGGGATTTTATTTAATTCTTCAATTTTTGTTAAATTTATTTAACTGATACATAAAAACATAAGAATTGCTCTTATTAATGGGATACCCTATGGTATTTCAATACATACATGTAATATAATGTTTAAATTGTGTTAAACTTCTGTCTCCTCAAACATTTATCATATCTTTATACTGAAAACTTTCAAAATCCTTTCATTTAGCTTTTTGAAGTGTATTAAAACATTATTGTTATGTACATCCACCCTATTGGACATTGCATCAGAACTTGGCTCTTATCTGTAACTGTATTTCCATTTAAGCCCTCTGGGTTTTGACTTTTGGTTAGAAAATGCTCCTTAACTACTAACTTCCAAATTCACACACACACACACACAAAGCACATATGTATATATATTGAGGAATTGGTTCATGTGATTATAGAGACTGAAAACTACCAAGATGTGCAACTGGCAAGCTGGAGATGCTGAAGACCAATGGTGTAAATTTCAGATTGTGCTTGAAGGCCTGAGAACCAGAAGAGTTGATAGTGTAAGTTCCAGTTACAAAGCCAGCAATTCTGGGCCTGGGGCTGTGGCTCAGTGGTAGAGCGCTTGCCTAGCATGTGTGAGGCACTGGGTTCAATTCTCAGCACCATATATAAATAATAAATAAAATAAAGGTCCATAAACAACTGAAAAATATTTCAAAAAAACCATCAAGTCTGAGACCCAAGAATAATGGATCTTTCAGTCCCAGTCTTCAGGGTAAAAGAGATTAGCATACCATCTCAAACAGTTAGGCAGGCAGAGTTACCTTTTACTTTAAGGAACCTTGGACTTTTTATTTTCTTCAGGCCTTCAATTAATAAAATGAACACCACCCCCCAAATAGTGAGGGCAATATGTTACTGAGTAGACCAATTCAAATGTTAATCTCATCTAGAAACATCCTTACAGACACATCCAGGATAATGTTTGTACAAGTATCTGGGTCCCTTCTGACCTAGTCAAATTGTCACATAAGAATAACCATTACAGCCTGGCAGTGTGGCACACCTGTAATCCCAGTGGCTCAGGAGGCTGAGACAGGAGGATCACAAGTTCAAAGCCAGCCTCAGCAACTTAGCTAGGCACCAAGCAACTCAGTGAGACTCTGTCTCTAAATAAAAATACAAAATTGAGCTGGGGATGTGGTTCAGTGGTGGAGTGCTCCAGAGTTCAATTCTCTGTACCAAAAAAAAAAAAAAAAAAAAAAAAAAGCCATTACAGATTACTTATTTTTTCTTTTTTTAAAAATAATTCTTTGGAATTTATTAAATAATGAGTTATTACTACTAATGACCTTAGGCATTAACTTAGGAATGATGATATAATATTAATGGATAACAATAATTATTTTTTTTTAAGTTACATTAGTTATATTTGTCCTAAGTGGGGAAAAAAAAATTTATGGTGACTAAATCCACACACCATTGTACATTAATACTATTGGACACTATTTGTTAATAAAACAACTGAAATATTGATTCAGTAACATGGACAAATCTCAAAAAATACAATGCTAAGTTGGAGAGTGAAACATAAAGGAAACCATTGTAAATGATCCTGAGATAGAAAAGGATAGGCAGTCAGGAGAAAGGAAGGGTCAGTAAAGGTCATCAACAAGAGGATAAGCACAAAGACAGCCATTTTAACATGCCCCAATATGTTTAAAACAGTTTCTGTTTCTCAAAGGGTGTAAGTTTCCAACTCACAGAGATCAAGTGCGTCATCTAGAAAACTGCGTCATCTAGCCCCCACACATGCTCAGGGACAATTGAACTATCAAGAATCAATCAAAAGGAACTTATCAACTTCTCAAGGCCCTTTAAAAGAAGGAATGCTCTAAGACACAGCAGCACTCTTGCCCCTCCCCGGGGGCCTTTCGCTGGAAGTTCTGAGTCTCACCTTCCCTTTTAATAAAATTCCTCTCCCTTGCTTACCTCAGTTTTGTGGTCTTCATTCTTGGACTCCATGGAACAGGAAGCTGATCCCTACACCGGCTGGTAACAATCCCACTTATATGAAATTCTAGGAAATGTAAAACTATAGTGACAGAAAGATGATTAGGTGATTGCCCAAAGTAGAGGAAATTTAATGCCTAGAGTCACTAGGGAACTTTTGGCGTTTATTTAAATCTCTCTTGTTGTACTTGTGGGGATGACTACAGAAATACACACATTTATGTGTGTGTGTGTGTGTGTGTGTGTGTGTGTGTATGTAAAATATTCCCCAGTAGATATGAAAAGAATGTTAATTACAACACTGTGAATAAAACACAAATATTCTCTTAATAGAAAAATAATGTGGACTTACAAAAAGGATGGAATTGAAAATGCAACTGGAACCATACATGTTAGGTATATTGTGCTTGTAATCAGCAAATTATGCATTTCTATAGAGACTGAAAAGAGAACATAAGCATTTTCAGAATGATGTTTTGGGGTTTGTTTATGTTTTTGTTTGGTACTGGGGACTGAATCTGGGGTGCTTTGCCACTGAGCTATATCAACAGCCCTTGTTTTTTTTTTAATAAGGTCACAGTAAGTTGCCCAGTGCCTTACGGATTTGTTGAGACCAGCCTTGAATTTGGAATCTACCTACCTCAGCCTCCCCAGTCACTGGGATTATAGGTGTTCATCACCTTTCTCAACCTCAAAACAATGTTTTCAGGGAGTAAAAAGTCATATATATTTTAAAGGTCATTTAAGTTAAGAATAAGTGTGGTCCCAAAGCAAATAAAATAGTTGGATATCATAAGTTTCATAGCCTCGGAAATACAACTAATCTCAGTTTTCCCTATTTTTAAAATCGAATGACAATTTCCTAAAGAAACTAATAGTAAGGCTTAGAAAGTCAATAATGCAAACGCTACAGTATTTCAAATTCTTTAAAAGGTGAAAATTTTATAAATATATGAGGAAGATGTAACATATAAGGGAAGGTTGTTTGATTTATTTCTAGTTATTGTCCCATTTTATGATGACATTTCTCTTTGTGCAAATGACACTACTATTCAAGAACTTTTATTAGGTACACTATTATTTGTAATGCTTTCAGAGTTTTACATTTTAGTTAGATTATTTCTGTGCCTAAATTATTCTCTGTTAATGAGTTGGGCACTGGAGGCACATTAAAGCTTTTAACCACTAAGAAATCACAGATCTTTTAGGAAATTGCTACTGCCATGCATAATTTGGTACTCATAGCACTCACCTGTGCCAGTAGCAATTAGAGATTTCCCCACTGATTCCACAACATCCTGAAAGAGTTAATGGACCTCTATAATAGTGCAACTTCCTAACAGGATCAAATAAATTGTTTCAGAGCATGTCTAATCAGATGTCTTTTAAATTTTATTTTTAATTAATATTTTAATTATACAAGTTTAGGGGGTCACAGTGTGATAATTCTTAATAAAGATAATAAAGTTATGGAATCACTGACATTTCAATGTATTTGACACCAATGAGGAGGAACAACAAATCTAAGTTTATGAAATGTGTGGTTCAGAAATGTTCAGTAATAATAATGCTAAAAGCTCTGATACAGAAAAGCAACATTTTCTACAATTTTGTAGAGAAAGATATTATTAACCTTGTATTAGTCATGTTAGCTAGTCTGGATGAAACTGTAGATAGTGTAATCAAGGCAGAAGGACTTCAGGACATATAAGTACAATTTTTTCGTACTCTTTATTTTTTGTTACATCATCCTTGACACAGTGATGCTACCAAACTCTTTTTCTATGCCACTTTCTATTGCATCAAAAAGTTCCCCTCACTCATTATTTGTTTCTTATGTAACTGACAAGTTATGCCAGGCACGGGTCTAAGTTTTTGACAAATTTTAAAAGACTACTTGTAATAACCTGTGAAGAGAACATTACTGATTATTTCTACTTTACAGATGAGAAAAACAGAGATTCTGAGATATTAAATAACTTTTCTAGGCTTATGAGTCTGGATCTTGAAATTGTGCTCTTAACTATTAAGTGAAGGCATCTTTATATTTCATTACATTTTCCAAATTGTACTTCTTATATCAAGAATAGATCCAATATCAGTTGCTTTTTACTCCCATTTTTCCTCAGATGTATTATTTTCTATAGGAATTATGGAGCATCAATGCCTTGCAGATGGAAAAATATTAGTGCTCTAGTAAAAGCATTTTAATTCCCCAGCATGCAAGTGAGAAGCTATGTTCAAAAAGTTCTGTCTGAATCCAGAAATACTTGCCTTTGACTTTTTAAAAATATCTCTATGCTGTTTCTACTTTAAACATGTTTTGTAAGGTGGCTGCAGGCTTCTTACCTATAAGACTGAAATAATATGGCCTCAAACCCAATAGAGTCCAGGGAACTGATATTTACAATTACTTCAAAATTTGGAGGAGTAGGAAAGATGGGCAGACTGGAAAGCACTTGTCAATATATTCAATCTCTGAGAAAACATGAGTTTCTCAAACATCAGTATCCTTACTGCTATTACTTTTGCAATCTCTGTAGCTTACAGTATGTTCTGTAATGTAATATTGGCTGCCGGAAAAGTGGACCCTCACCAAAATAAAATTCTTTCTAAATCTTAGTGATGTTAAAATGTAGTAATTTAATACAATGGGAATAAACATTACAAAACTAAGCATATTTAGAGAAAAGTTCTTTGAAATTGAAAACAGATGGCTAAGAAAGGAATTCTGAAGCAGGTTTCTTTGCCTTCTTATTATGATGTACAAACTCAGGAAAAAGAAGTGTTAGGTGTACGTTTAGAACATTCTTGTGTGAACAAAAACAATCGGCTAGCATATATTTAGAATTTGGTTTGGTATAATAATGGGTTAAAAATACTTCCAACAGCTTGATTACTTATACTGATTTATCTTTTTTAGATATTTTAAGAACAGGAAGCCAAATTAGGGTTATGTGAAGACCCACTATCTTGTAGTATAAAATTATTCTGTTAATGTTAACAAAGGGTTGGACAGAGGTAAGCAAGGCTGAAGATGTTTGCCAGAGAGGGACAGTTTAATTAAAGTCAGGTGGATGATTTAACATTTCCTAATATTGGAAAATGGAAGCAATCAGAAGTTCTTCAACCATGATATACCATTCTATATCTATCAGGGCCCATATTATATTTTAAATTTCTATTAAAATGGATGATTTTGTTTTCCTTTTTAACAAGTGATAATCTCTACATTTGTATGCTGGATCTGATCAAGGGTTCCTTACTCAAGAATTTAATTTCTGATTTTATCTTTTTTTCTCCAGTATCAAAGATCAGGAAGCTAAACCCCATATCTAAACCCTGTCTTTTGTTTATTAGAAAATAACATTTTACCATAACACAGACATGTCTATTCATTTACAATGGCTGCTTTTGGGCTATAATAGCAGAGCTTAGTAACTGTGACAAAGATCATAAGACCCTTAAATCTAAATATTTAATATCTGACCCTTTAGAGAAAATGATGTCCTACATTCCTCAGTTTCTCCCCTTTTTTTTAGTTTACTCCTGTCAACAAGTAAACATTGTGTGATATTTCTCATAAAATGATGCTTTATTTCATGTTCCTCCTTCAATTACTTTCACATTTCTCTGTTCCTCTTTACAGCAAATGTCCTCAAAAGGTTTGTATATATCTTAGCTACTTCTGCGTCTCCTTGCCTATATTTTCTTAAATCCTTGGAAGAGTTTTTTTCAGTACTTTCATAAAAACTTCTCTGTTAGGGTCATTAATTATATACATAATTCCAATTTCACTGGTGAATTTTCAGTCCTTATCTCTTTGATTCATTAGAAACATTTGGCATTATTCTAATCCAGTGTTCTTGAAGCATTTATTTGATTCTCTTCATAGCCTTCAAGCCAATTATTCTATTGTCAATCTTCTAGCTGGGTTCCTCCTTATTTTCCTCTCTCATGAACTCTGAATTATTCCAAGTATAAGTCTTTAGACCTTTTTTTTCTCATTTAATCTACATTTATTCCCATCATTATTCTGTCTAGTATCATAGATTTAAATACAGTATTTCCAAAATTCTATTTCTAATTCGGATCTCTTTCTCAAATTCTGGACCTCTAACGGCTTCAGTATATTTAATTGGATCAGAAGTATGTATTTAACTGTTAATTAGTCCAAGACAGGCTCCTTAGGCACATTTTCTGATGATTCCATTTTGTTAAGTCCCATGCCTTTTTGCTCAATTACAAATGAATCCTGTCTGTCTTTATAGAAATAGATAAAATATTTATTTTAAAGCTTCTACTAGGGGTTTCTCTTTGTACTGTGGTAGAGTACAAACCTAATATGTCAATCCAGAAATATCAGCTATGATGTTAGACAAGAACAAATCATCCAAGATAAGTGGGGATCTAAAGACTGCATTTGTAGAAAGGAGTTAAAACTTATAACAAGTAAATCCTCTGTTTTTAGCAGCTTTGTCTAGGGTAGCCTCAGTCACAGCAATATGGGAACCGCTAAGTCTAAAGCCAGAAAATTTTCTGGTTTTGTAATGAGCAAGGAACCCTGGAGAGGAGATAACCAAGGAAGGGAAACCCTAAATTTTATGTTTCAATTTAGCGCAACTTGTAAAATATGTGTAGGGCAAACTGGAAACAGTTAAAACTTAAGGCAAAAAGAACACAGTGGGAGATCTGAGTCACTGCCTCCTTCAGTTAGGGTGCTTTATAGTTTGAGTCTTACTATGTTATATACCTATAAAAGAAGAATATGTCACTGCACTTTGGGGAAATATAACAGAATCTAATGTGTCCACAACATGAGAGTCACAATGGTCATGATACAATTCAAATTTATCTGAAACACAAAAAGCCAGGAAGTTTAGACCCAACTTCAAGGGAAAAGATAATAATTGCTAACCCTGAGATGACTCAAATTATGGAAATATGTTAATTGGACTAAATACTTCAAATAAAAGCATGTATTATTAGATTTTGGTAAAAAGCAAGATGGATATATGCTAGCTATAAGACATTCACCTTAAATATAAAGAAACAAATAAAATTTTAATTAAGTGGAAAAGATATACCATGCAAAGAGTAAACCTAAGATGCCTGGAACTATAAATTAATATTTGATAAAATGGACTTTGAGACAAAGAGTTTTACTAGAAATAAAAAGGACGTTTCATAAAAACAAAAGGGTCAATTTATCAAGATATAATGATTAACGTGTGGTAGAGCTTAAAATGATTAAAGTAAAGATTGAAATCATTAATGAGGAAACATGCTTACTTAGATTCATAGAAAGAGATTCTACACCTTTTCTTAAAAAGGAGATTGTAAAATAACCATCAAAAAATTAGCTAAATCAAGAGGATTTGGAACAATACTATAAAGCACTGTGAACTAATTTATATAACATTATATGAAACCAATATAGGATTTGGGGCCATAAAATGAGCTCAAAAATTAAATTCATTGATTTTGTACAGAGTTTATTTTCTGACCACAATAGAAATAAATTAGAAATTGATACTAATAAGACAACTACATAAACCTCTCTCTATATAGAGAGAAATAGAGATGAGAGAGAGAGGGAGAGAGAGAGAGAGAGAGAGAGAGAGAGAGAGAGAGAGAGAGAGAGAGAAACAGTGAAGAGTGCTAAGAGGAAATTTTATTTTTTAAACATGTTTTTAGTAAAGGTAAGATCTATAAACCTTGATCTCATGCTTCATATCAAGAAAGTACAAAAATAAGAAAAAATGAGCCTATCACTAAAATAAATAAATTAATGTAAGTAGAGAAGTCAAAGGTATATAAAATGTATTAAATAATGAAGATATTAAAGCCAAAATCTGGTTCTTAGAAAAGATCAACAAAATTTCAAACTCTTAGCTATACTGATCAAGAATAAAAAGTGATCAAAAGTGGGCTGTGGTTGTGGCTCAGTGATAAAGCACTTTCCAAGCATGTGTGAGGCACTGGGTTCAATCCTCAGCACCACATAAAAATAAATACATAAAATAAAGGTACTGTGTCTATCTACAACTAAAAAAAGTGATCAAACATTGAAATTCAAGGAAGAGAATTTTAGTATGAGTGAAAATAGAATAAGGTTTAAGCAGAGAACAAGAGGTGGGTGGAGAGGGGAAGAGAGAGAGAGAGAGGAGAGAGAGAGAGAGAGAGAGAGAGAGAGAGAGAGAGAGAGAGAGAGAGCGAGAGCGAGAGAGCGAGAGAGCGAGACGTTTCTGAGCAGAAAATGACAAAGGAAACAATGCTACTTCTAAATTTATTAGTTGGATGTTTACCTGGAGAATTGGGGTCCACCTTCTTTGGTCTTTCCCAATCAGATGTTTTTGTGGGGCAGGGGAGTTTTTGACCCTAGTTGGTCCTTTCAGGAACTATCATGGTGACTATCCCATTCAGGAGGATTTCATCTATAAGTAAATTCTATGTTAATGTGGGTGCTGGGGTCAATGACCCAACAAACTTCAAATTATTGCTCCTACACTATTAATGAAATTTCCCTTCCGAAAAATGTTGAGAAACTTATGGTCATAAATCCTAATTTTACAATTACCTCAGTTAGACCCTGTTAGGAATTAACCCCATTGATCCTTCCTTCTTGACATATTTCTTAATTGGCTTCCTTTGTTTCTACCTGTTTATTCCTAGGGTTAATATACCTGTTATTTTTCTATAAGTTCCTTGATTATTCATTACCCTTAATAGCAATTTAAGGAAAACTAATAACTCTGCTATGTTATTGTTTTGCATTGTATTGCTTATTACTATTATCTAACAATCCCAGATCCTAAAGACATTAAAAGGATATGAGATCATCATGAGCAACTTAATGCAAACAAATTCTAAAACTTAGATGAAATGAACAAATCCCTTGAATGATACTAGCTACCAAAACTTGTTCACGAAGAAATAGATAATCTGATATATATATAATAGAGACCATGCACATGCAAGCAAGCAAGCACATGAGGGAATAGAAATTAATGAAAGTCATAAAGATGTTAAAGGAAGAAGTAAAACTATTTCCATATGCAGAAGACATGATTGTTTAGTAGGAGAATGCTGAGGAATTCACAAACCACTACAGGACAAAAATAAGTGAATTTAACAAAGTCACAGGATATAAGGTTAATATAAAAAATCAATAAAATTTAATTTTTTTTTCTTAAAATCAGTTTTCAAAATCACCAATCACCATATACTTAGGAACAAATTTAACAAAGGATATATAAGACAGAACAATTGAAACTAAAAAACACAAAGAATATAGAGAATGTCTAAATAAAGAAGTATGCTATAATTCTGGATTGAAAGAATCATATATACTTTACACAATTCCACCAAAAATTCCTATAGACATTTTTTTAAAGTAGAAATTGACAAATAGATTCTACAATGTATATGGAAATTGAAAAGACCTTGAATGTCTGACTTACTTTAGAACTTAACTACTTGAATCACTTGAATGGTGCATCACCACATTGAGCTAAGGGATGGGCATATATTCAAAGAAATAGAATAGAGTGTACAGAAAATAGAACATATACAACTATGTGTTAGCTTATTCTCAGCAAAAGTGCCAGGGCAAATCAGTGAATCTTCATTTGTTCCAAAGCAACTGAGTATCTGTGTGGAAAATAATGAGTGTACCCATAACACAAATCATACACAAAAATTAACTCAAAGTGCATCATTTCATCTAAACATGACAGCTAAAATTATAAAACACTTAGAAGAAAAAAAATAGCCAATTATTTGCAAATATTTAATAGGAAATACAAAAAGCATAATCATAAAAAGATGAATTAGAGATTATAAGATGAATTAGACATTATCCATTCTTAATATTCAGCTTAGCTTTTTAAAAGATATTTTTTACATAAAATGGATGTGCAAGCCACAATAAAGATTCAGAGACACAGGACTAGTATGGAGACAGTATTTTTTTTTAATACTTTAACCTGAAGTGTTACTCCTGTTGACTATTGTTACCTGGAAAAAGGGACTTTGAAAATGGAATAAAGCCTGCTCATCAGCTTACAATGAAAAAGAGTGATCGTTCATGATTATTCAAGTGAACACACTGTAATTATATGGGTAATTAAAAATGAAAGGAGGGCTGGGGTTGTAGCTCAGTGACAGGGTGCTTGCCTAACATGCATGAGGCACTGAGTTTGATCCTTAGCACCACATAAAAATAAAAAACAAATAAAATAAAGGTATTCTGTATATCTACAACTACAAAAATAATTTTAAAAAATGAATGAAAAGCAAAAAATCAGAAAGATTGCTGTTGCTAATATCTTCTTTTATGAGGAGTAGTTAAAAATGGGCTTGTTCCTTATCTTATATAGACCTTGAATCAACAAACTCAAAAGGAAGTTCAATTTTGTATCTTTTTCTATGTACTAAGCCACAAAATAAATCAATATAATCTGTATAAAAAAGTTAAATCAGCAAAATATAGTGATATAGGCGCATCAATGTTTATAGAAGCACAATTCACAAAATCCAAGTTATGGAACCAGCTCAGGTGCCTGTCAACAGATGAACAAGATAAAGAAAATGTCCAACAAACACACACACGCACACGCACGCACACAAAATGGATTTTTACTCAGCTATAAAGAAGAATGAAATTATGTCATTTTATGGTAAATGAATGGAACTGGAAAACACCATGCTAAATGAAATAAAATATTCAGAAAGTCAAGGATGACGTGTTTTCTCTTACATACATAGCTAGAGCAAAATTAGGGGGAAAATGGGGAGGATACCATGAAATTAGAAGGGAGATCAGTGAGGTAGAGTAGGGGGATAGAAAGGGAGGAACTATGGAATAAGATTGACCAAATTATCCTATGTACATATTTGAATATGCTACAGTGAATCTCACCTTTACATATATCTATAAAGCACCAATTAAAAACAAGAAATAAATAGAATGTAGATCAGTAAAGGAAAGGGAATAGAGTGAGGGATGAAGTGAGGGAAAGAAGAAGTACTGGGGATGGAAATGGAGCAAATTCTATTCCATGTATGCATGATAGTGTCAAAATGAATCCGGATATTATGGATAATTATAATGCAGTAATAAAAGCATTTTTAAAAGTGGTACATTAAAATGTGAGGAAAACTTAAACTAAATTTCTTAACATCTAGTTAATAGAGCTAGGCTGGTATATAATAGAGTGGAAATAAGTCAACTTAAGAAGTAGGATGAACTATGAGAAACTCAACTGAGCTTCCGCAGAAAAGAAAATGGAACACTGGACGCATGTTCTAGTAATGATAGAGAAACATGAGTAGTGGAAAGAAATGCTTCTTGATATCTGGAATATTAAATAAAAGAGGAATGCAGTGCTTTAAGGAGAAAGGGGAGATACCAGTCCTTAATAAGTATATAGAAATACAAACTTCTGTGAAGTATCTATAGCAATGCCTTTGGCAATCTACTAAGAATCAATCTACCTAGACTGAAACAAATGAGTAGATAATAGTAGAAATATTCCTTGAAATATCTCTGAAGAAAGATTGCATAGGTGCAGGCAATTAAACAACCAGAGACAGTAGACTGATAGCTAATGTACTACAAAGTTGAAAATGCCACTTCATGAGAGTTAAGTATAGCATATGTGACAGACTATGGAACTCACAAATGAAACATATTAAATGCTTTTGAACTTGAAGGTTGGAAAAGAAAAATGCCTCAAATAAGATGCCAGTTTTAATTACCGGAGCCAAAATAATTACAAAATTTTACTTTGTCAACAAAGGCAGCAGTATTTCAAATAATATGCAGTAATCAGGTATGTGTACAGGTGCATTTCCGCCTAGATAAGATAAACCCATAGTGTAAATATTAATATTGTATGATGCACATATCCCAGTTGAATCTTAAATTCATAAATCATAGATTCCAGGCAAAAGTAGTAGGCTGATTAGTGTCCCATTGAAATGAAAACCAAAAGGATTTTCAAATATAATCTTTTTAGCAGATACTACTGAGACTTTTCTATGGATTGTAACATTCATTTCTGGTTCATTGGACTAGAGTTTGACCTTGAATTATGTTTTAAAAATTTCAACATTATATTTGAAAATTTTCAAGCATATGGAAATATTGTATTCATATGTCCACCCACCTAGATTTTGTGATTAAGAGTTTGCTTTTGCTTCATTACCTATCCATGCCTCCATGCATCTGTTTACTGTTTATTCAATTACCAATCCATCATATTTTGATGAACTTCAAAAGTCATTTGCAGATATCATGAAACTGTACTCCAAAACAGTACAGTATGCACATTATTGATTTTAAAACAAGTTCATTGAGGTATAATTCATATTCAGTAAAAATCACTTATTTAAAATATACAATCCAGTGGCTTTTAATATACTCATAGTCATACAACCATCATCACAATCTAATTGTACAATATTTTTACCACTCCCAAATGAAAACTTATTCTCTTGGCAGTCACTCCTTATATCCCCTAGTTCCCTCACCCCAATCCCTGGGCAATATTCATCTACTTTCTGTCTCCATACATTTGACTACTCTGAATATTCCATATGCATGGAGTTATAAAATGTGTGGCCTTCCATGATTGTCTTCTTTCACTCATTCATGTTTTCAAGGTCCATTCATATGATAGCATTGTGTGTGTGTGTGTGTGTGTGTGTGTGTGTGTGTATAGCATTCCATTTTATGATATATCATGTCTTGTTTATCTAGTCATTGCTTGATGAATATTTGTACTTTTCAGGCTTTTGAAAAAATGCATTGCTAATGTTGGTGTACACATTTTATGTTGTAATTTCTCTTGGGTACATAAATAAGAGCAGAATTTCGGGTCATGTGGAACCCTATATTTAAACTATTTCAAGAACTGTCAAACTGTTTTCTAAATCCACTGCACAACTTCACAGTTTTACTCACCTCTCCAACATAAGATAAAGATTCAAAGACAATAAAATCTGTAAGTTTTATGCTCTATTGCTTATCCTATAAAAGTTTCTTTCAGGAGAGTTCTTCATTTATGATTCCAAGTGGTCCTTATTTAGAAGCTTGATTATGTTTGATTGTGTTTTTACTGAAATCAATGTAATTATTTCAGGGCAGAGTTTTTATTAAGTCAATTCCAGGGCTGGGGATATAGCTCAGTTGGTAGAGTGCTTTTCCTCGTATGCACAAGGCCCTGTGTTTGATCCCCAGCACCAAAAAAAAAAAAAAAAAAAAAAGAAAGAAAGAAAAAAAGTCAATTCCAAGATCCTAATATTCTTAAAATTTAAAAAATAATTCAAAAAATAGGGAATTAAAGTCAAGGAACAAGGAAGATCATCACAACATTGTGTGTACAATTACAAATTTTAGGAAGAATGATAATCCAACACATTTAATAATGAATAGAAAAATTCAAAAGAACAAGGATATATAAGACTTTAACAACACTCCAAAATGACTACATCTAAAAGACATCTACATAACACATCACCCAAGACAAAAGAATACACATTTGTCTTAAGGGCAAGTTGAACCTTCTCCATAAGCCAGTCTATAAATCAAGCCTCAATAAATGTGAATGAAAGGAAATTGGTAAAATATATGTTCTCTGAATAAAACAGAATGAAATCAGATATCAATAACAGAAGGAACAACAAATATGTAGAAATTAAACAATATACTCCTAAATAACTCAATGAATCAAAGCATAAACCACAAGGGAAATTAGAAAATTCTGAGTAAAAAGAAAAAAATTACCAAAACTCATGGCTAAAGTACAGCTATAAGTAATGCCTAAAGGGAAATATAATGCTTCTATCAAATAAGAAGGAAGTTCTCAAATTAATTACTTAAAATTCCACCTCAAGAAACCATAAAAATAAGAGCAAACTAAAACCAAGAAAGCAGAAGAATAAAGACTAGAGTGGACAGAAATGCAACATAAAAATAGAGAAATAATTTTAAAAAATCAAGAATCCAAAAGTTGATTTTTTGAAATGATCAATAAAATTGACAAATATTTAGCTAAACTTATGAAGAAAATAGAAGACTAAAAAATATCAACAACTGAAATTAAAGACGGGATCCATTAATGACTTTATACCCACAAAGGTAATTTCAAGGAAATATTGTGAATAACTGTATGTCACAAATTAGATAACTGATTAACAGATTTTTAAAATTTTTTAAAATTTATTTATTTTTATGTGGTGCTGAGGAAAATTAATAGATTTTAAGCAAGTGACTGAAACTGGGGAATCTGAATAGACTTAAAAAAAGTTACAAGCTTGAATTTGCAATTAGTACTCCTCTCTCAAAAAAGCAAAGCAAAGCAAAACAAAAAAATCGTCCAAGCCAATGGTTCCATTAGGGAGTTTGGTTAAACATTTAACAATAAATAAAACCAATTCCTCCACAAATTCTTAGAAAAAAATAGAAGAGGAAACAATCCCCAATCATTCACTGAGTCAAGTGTTACTCTGATATCAATACCAAAGATATAACAAGAAACTATAAATCATATTCTTAATAAATAGAGGCACAAAATTCTTCAACAAAATACTAGCAAACTAAATCTAACACATATAGAAAGGATTACATATCATCACCAAGTAGGACTTGCCCCAGGAATGCCTTTTTACCCTCTAAGAAACAAAAATATACTGAATAAGCATTTCATAAAATTCAATACCATTTCATGATAAAATATCTAATTTTCCATGCCTGAATATTAAAGAACATTTATCAAACATGGAAAAAGCAAGATTACAATCTTATAAGATTACAATCTTATAAGTATCTTGAGCCGGGTGCAGTGTTGCATGCCTGTAATCTCAGTGGTTATGGAGGTTGAGGCAGGAAGATTGCAAGTTCAAGCCAGCCTCAGCAATATATAGAGGCCCTAAGCGACATAGTGAGACTATGTCTCAAAATAAAAAATAAAAAGGGCTGAGGATGTGGCTCAATGGTTAAGTGCCCCTGGGTTCAATCCCTGGTACCAAAAATAAAAATAAAAAAAGAGTATCTTCAAGAAGATGGCTAATAATTGCATCTAGAAAATAATAAATAAAAAGAGAAGAATAATTGATAAATATTATAAAGTTTATATGATTTAGGTATATTTTAGTTGAATTGCTTTTTAGAGTTACTGAAAAATATTACAGTTGTCAACTCTCCATTTTAATATACAGCCATGCACCAAGAACACTTAATGAAAGGCATATCGAATATATATATGTAATTTTATCACAAATTACTAGACATTATTTTCATTATCCCAGCCCTTAAAGCTATCAGGAAACATAAACACCTTTCTATAAAAAATGTACATATTGGAGGCTGGGGTTGTGGCTCAGCAGTAAAGTGCTTGCCTCGCACATGTGGGATGCTGGGTTTGTTCCTCAGTACCACATAAAAATAAATAAACAAAAGGAAGGTATTGCGTCCATTTACAACTAAAAAAAAATTTAAATGTACAGATCCAGACGTATAGTTTCAGATGGAGGATTATATTAATGGTAGAAAATACTATAAAATGCTGAAATTGGGATGAGTATCTTTGTTTTAGCATTTATTCAGTAGCTTAACCATTGCATATTTTAGTACCTCTATAAAGTTATTTCAAGACATTTTCCCTGTCAATCAGATTAGTGTAAACTGTGACCTCATTCTCTTTTGCTGGAAATTTTTACCTTAAAAGAAGTGCCATTCTGCTTTTGCGAAAGTCTCAGGGGTTAGGTCAGGTTAAGAGAATATTTTGTACATTTTTTTTTTAAAGAAACTGTTTTCAAACTCTTCATAGTGCATGCAGTATTCCCCTTCTCAACCCCATCTGACCTGATAAAATGATACCAGATTTAGTTGTGGAAATCTCCTTTTGGGGAGATTGTTAATTCTATAGTTATAAAAAAGTGTTACTACATTTAAAGGACACAAAACATTCCATCCTGACTCTAAATGTCTTACCTGCCATTGTATTCTTTGTCTAGGCTGCTCTATAGAGTCTATTTAAAGAGAGATCAAGAATCAAACCCAATGATAGTCTCTCAGAAGGATTTGCTTTTGTACTTTACAGAATGGCTTAATCATCTGGAGGCTTTTTGTTTGAAAAACTAATATTAAAGAGAAACAGTAAAGCAAACTTTATGGCCACTTGCTCACATGCTTATGTGTATTAAATTAGTTCTTTTGTTAAGAGAATATCTATATATAACTTTTTTATATGGCTGCTTTTTCTTAAATAGTAAATATGAGGACTAGGTATCATAGAATTATAGAATTAAAACAGAAGGTGTCTTGTGGAAGTATCAAGACTCAAACCTTATTTTTTGAAGAATATTTAGCTAAGGAAGGGACAGAATTTTGTTTGAAGCCCCACAGGTAGTCATTATTGGCTATGGTCTTTCTAGTATATGACCCAAGGGCCTACATTTCAATTTTTGCTATCAATATTAACCTGTTTACATTTGATTGCAGAAATTTACATTTGTATGCAAATTAAAATGTAAATTTTAAAATGTAATATGTTAAATGTGAATAATAATTTGCAGTGCTCAAATGAAAATAAGCTGGAGGAATTCCTCTATAAGGTTTTAACTATAGGCATTAAAATGTTTATTTTAATAAGGGCACAAATATTGAATACTTTCTTAATTATAGAGAAGGTCATAATCCTTATATAACTGTTATTCGCTATGATTATATTACATGCCAGGCATTATACTAGCCCTAAATATACTTTATTTTGAAAAGTATGTCCCATTTATTACACATGTATTTTGAATAAGGACACTGAAACTCAAAAGGGTAAAGAACTTCTCAAAGATGCATAATTAAAGAGTGAGGACAGATTCCATTTTAGATCTATTTGATTTCAAAGTTCAAGCTTTTTAAACAAATTCATTGGTTCTTTTTAGTTATACATGGTAGTAGAATCAATTTTGATATAATTATACAAACATGGAATGTATCTTATTCTAATTTTACTAATCCAATTTTTGTGGATGTACATGATAGTGGGATTTCCTGTGGTATAATCTTTTTCAGATTCATCCCACTATCTTTCCTTTTCCTATCTCCTCCTTTCCCTTCATTTTTTCAATGAAGAAATAGAAAAATTTGTGTTTTCCCTCTCCCCTCTTATTGTGGATCAGCTTCCACGTATCAACGAAAACATTCAACCTTTGTCCTTTGGGGACTGGCTTATTTAATTTAGCATGATTGTCTCCATATTTACTGGCAAATGTGGTAAATTCATTCTTCTTAATGGCTAAGCAATACTTCATCGTGTATATATACCACATTTTCTTTATCCATTCATCTGTTGAAGAACATCTAGCATTATTCTGTTGGGTCTCTCTTCACACTCTTGACTGTTTTCATTGCTGTGAGGAAGCTTTTGAGTTTGATGCCATCCCATTTATTAATTATTGATTTTACTTCTTGCACTTTAGGAGTCTTATTAAGGAAGTCAGTTCCTGAGCTGATATGTGGGAGTGTTGGGCCTTCATCACTTAAATAGAATTAAAGACAAGAATCATGTGATTATCTCAGTAAACGCAGAAAAAGCATTTGTCAAAATACAGCATCCATTCATATTTAAAATACTAGAAAAAATAGTGATAGAAAGAACATACCTAAACATTGTAAAAGCTATATATATATGACCAACCGAACACTAATATTATTCTAAACAGAGAAAAACTGAAAGAATTCCCTCTCAAAACAGTAATTAGACAGGGATGCCCACTTTCACCACTTCTGTTCAACATAGTCCTTGAAACTCTAGCCAAAGCAAGTAGGTGGAAAAAACAAACACACAAACAAACCAAAAACAAAGAAATTATGGGGGTACAAATAGGAAAAGAAGAGCTCAAACTATCTCTGTTTGCTGATGACATTATTTCTATATTTTGAAGACAAAACCTCCACCAGATAACTTCTAGAACTCATAAATGAATTCAGCAAAGTAGCAGGATACAAAATTAACACCTAGAAATCAACAACTTTCCTATATTCCAACAATGAATCACCTGAAAGATAAATTAGGAAAATCATCCCATTCACAATAGCCTCAAAAAACCAAAAACAAAAACAAAAAACAAACAAACAAAAACTTGGGAATCAATTTACCAAAGAGGTGGAGGACCTATAAAATGAAAATGAAAACTATAGAACACTAAAGAAAGAAATGGAGGAAGACCTTAGAAGATGGAAACACCTTCCATGTTCTTAGATAGGCAGAATTAATATTGTCCAAATGGCCATACTACCAAAAGTGCTACAAAGATTCAATGCAATTCCTATTAAAATTCCAATGAGGGCTGGGGTTGTGACTCAGTGGTAGAATGCTTGCCTTGCATGTGTGAGGCACTGGGTTTGCTTCTCAGCACTGCATATAAATAACTAAAATAAAGGTCCATCAACAACTAAAAAATATTTGAAAAATAATTCCAATGATCTTCACAGAAAAAGCAGTCATGACATTCATTTGGAAAAACAAGAGACCCAGAATAGCCAAAACAATCTTTAGAGAGAAAAGTGAAGCAGGAGGCATCATAATACCAGACATTAAATTATATTACAAAGCTATAATAACAAAAACAGCATGGTATTGGCACTAATACAGGCATGAAGATCACTGGTACAGAGTAGAAGACACAGAGACAAACCCAGAAAAATACAGTTACCTCATACTAGACGGAAGCACCAATAACATACAATGGAGAAAGGTAACTTCTTCAACAAATGATGCTGAGAAAACTGGAAATTCATATGTAGTAGAATGAAATTTAACCTTTATCTCTCACCCTGCACAAAACTCAAAGTTAATCCAAAAACTTAGAAATTAGGCCAGAAATCAAACTCTTAATCACCTTGATAAATCCCAAATGTAATCCATTCAAATAGTAAATGAGAACTTATTTATTTTCTTTAATTTAGAACTTGTATATATACTTCTATTTTCTGCTGTTGAAATTTCCCTGAATAATTTCCTATGTTTTATCATAAACATAATTTGCAAAAATAATAGTCTTTTAAAAATGATTCTTAGGTCATGCCTTAGCCTTCTCTTAATTGAACATAGTGCTTTAACAAAAAAGAATTTCAGACTTCATGAAATAAAATCCCAACAATTTTCAGAAGGTAAAATTGAGACCCATTACTTTGACATGTCATGAAATACATTTGGTTTTAGGTGGATATGAGCTTAAGCTGAAGGACAGATCCAAATAGCAAATCACCAAATATTCTGTCTGGTCTGAATGGTGTGCATAGTTGAGGTAGGAAAACAGAAAAAATAGCAATTTAGTACCCATTATATAGGCAAAATTCAATTCCATAATGTGGTCTTTCCAGAGTAAAAGTGACCTACACTGTAATTGGAGTGTTATACTAGGCATTTTTACATTTCAATTGTGACTGTGTTTCTGTTGTCATATTATTGAGAGACAAGAGTAGCATCATATGCTTAAAACCTCATAGATATGAGACAAGAATAATTTATATGACTGTCTCCAATCTAGTTGATGTCTTTGGATATATAAAAGTTATCTGTCAAATATTAATTTAAAATTTGATTTTGCATTCTCTTACTATCAATAGAATTATATACACAGAAAAAGGAAAAAACCTGAAACTAAGGCTTTAGGTAGACAGAAACAGATTTTTAATTTTTTTCAGATAGTTGAACTTTTAAGGTTAATTTAGTGGTAGTTAATAGTTGATATGAAACATCCAGTAATATGATCTTTAATAGATACATTAATATTGAATTGCATGCTTGATAAGTAAGATTGTTCATTTAAGATTTACTTACCTTACTGAAATATCAGTTTGATAGACATAATGATATTTTTAAAGTTTTTAAGTAAATGTAAGCATAGTTAAATGGAGATACTCAAAAATAAATGAAATTGTCAAGAAATATAATGATAAAATTGCAGATGAGGGTTCTACATATAAAGGAATACAACAAACAAGAGGATACGTTTATTTAAAAATTAAATTATTTAGCTAGAGCCAAATAGAAGGGAAGCCAAATACAAGCTATACATCTTGTGCAACTCTGAATGATTCTAATATGAAGAATAGTTGATAAAATAATAATTGATAGATAGCTGGTTTCCTCTTTCTACCTAACATTTAATTTTTAGTAAACTTGAATACTCATAGATATGCCAAAGTGGCTACACTTTTTATAAAGTTTTTGACTTATAGAGCTAAGTTTGCATAGTTATTTTTAAATGGGTTCCACAGTTTTACTGATGAAACAAAGCATTTGGAAGATTTATCTTCATATACTTTAAATAGTAAAATGATAGGTTTCTGATTAATGGCTCATAATACAACTCACACATGAATTATATCTATTAATGATCTGGTTAAAATATTTTTTTTCTACTCTGGCACATATGTCATATAACAAAATATCAGAGACTATTTTTTTGTTATCCAAGGACTTTACATTGACTAAGGCAAGGGTTTCCAATCTTGTTATTATTAACATGTCCAGTTACATACCTCTTTGTTTTTGGAAGACTATACTGTGCATTGTAGGATGTATAGGAGTCTCTGTGGCCTCTACCCACCAAATGCTAGTACATTTCCTCTTCTGTATTTTAACACAATCAAATGTGTCCTCAGACACTTGCCAAACATCCACTGGGTAACATAATCATTCAAGTTGAAAACTACTGTCTTAGGGATATAAAAAAAATGTCAGCAAAGTAGAGAAACTATTTGCTTGAAGACTTTGATTCTTCACTGTTTAGAATTCTGGATCTGTTTGAGACTCTCACTAACCCTCTCAGAAAAATTCCAAACAGAAATGACATTTTGCTTACATTTTTGTGTTAAGGACCTTTTTAACCCATCCATGTTCTCTTGTTTAAAAGGTCTTCTCTAGACAATATTTATAAATAATAGATTGGAATAAACATGACCACAAACTGCAAAGATGAAAGAAGTGCATGTTCTTTGGACACTTAACATATTGCACAATTTTACAAAACCCCTTCTTACACCAAAGATTCATTTCAACTGTGAATCAAGTCACATTTTGCATATCTACAGGTAATTATATCTTGTCTTTCTTACAATACTATGGACAAGTCCATTTCAGACTGTTTTTTCTTCCTTGACATTCATCTTAATGTTCAGCTTTAAGAACATATCTCTCAGAAAATAGAAATCTGACTGTAACAACTTTAGTGTCAAGCAATTTTATAGTAAATCTTGGTATGTTCATACTAATAAAACAAAGGGGAGAGTTATGCTATTTGGAAGATGCCAGTCACTTCTCAAAATAAACTATAACCTCTCCCAAGCCCAGTTGAATGATATGCTAAATCAATACTTACATTTCCAGCTGCTTATAAAATATCTTCAGCTATATCGAATGTATCAGCTATATCTTCAACAGAAGCATATAGAATTAAGTTCTTCATAATGGAATTAACATTTCCCAAACTCAAAGTCAAACTTTTCTTTTTCTGATAACCTTATTTCTACTACTGACAACTCTATATATTTAATTTCCAAGGCTTTGTGCCTCACTGTCTCTCACTATACACCACCTACACTTCATTTAACCATCAGTGTGAATTCAATCTCTGCCACTTCCAGCATGCAATTTTTGACAAATGATGGGCAAAGTGCTGAAGGCATTCCTTAATTACAAAATAAAAATAATAGTAGCTATATCATAAGCCTGTTAGGAGGACTATTATATTCAAATTCCTTGGATATCCCATCATCTAATGTTAATAATAACATTCTTATTTGTTATGAAAAGAGGATGAGAACAGAAATAGAAGTTTCAATGAAGGTTAGCTATAATTATTTTTTATGTTTCTTACATATGACCACAGTTTTCCATTCCAATAACTAATACCAAGTTCTGACATATGTTAAATGATTTAGTTGGAATTTAATTTTTTTTACTTCTTAATTAATTGCAATTATGTCTGTTGTCCCTCAGCCATAAACTTGATTTAAATTTCCTTTATAAACCCTTAGGAAATTAGGAATTTCTTAGCTCCATTTCTCTTAAAACAACTTTCTAGAAATAAATGAGGCAAAACCCCCATCTATTTAACTTAAACAATATTTCATAGCATAAAATCAGTTGCTTTATGAAGAACTATAACCTTGTTAGGTTCATGTAGTTAATGAATTGCTATCATTTGATTTGGATCTTAAATGTGATATTTTGTAAGCTTTTTTCCTTAATATATTAAAAGTCATTCTGATAGAATGATAAATGTGCATATTATCTAAAGAAGTTTCAGGTAAATGTGCAGAGAAATACAGAAAAATTGCTTGGTACAGGGAAATGCATTTTTGTCCTTCATTTAAAAAATGCTTATTTCAGTAGTATTTGATGACACTTGGGAATATTAATAGACATGGTCTTTTATGCTCTTGATTTGTAGTTTCCATCTTAGTCAAGAAAAGCTTTAAACCTATATCTAATTGAAGGAAATTACTTGTTAAATAGAATCATTTTTTGTATCAATTCAATTGAGTTGTAAGTTGTTCATGCCAGAGAGACTACTAAATTTGTAGGTTCAAGAGAGAAAAATATAATAATTTGGTGTGTTGTGATAGGCAATGAAGGACACAATGGAAAAAAATGAGAAAAGATGAGTGAGTTTAGATCTGAAATGTACCCCAAAGCCTCATGTACTTAAAGGCTTGATCCCCAAGCAGCAACGTCCAGAGGTGAAGTTTTTAGGTAATGATTGTATTATGTGTGCTCTAACTTCATCAGGGAAATAATCCATTGGTGAATCTAAAGGCCATAAAAATGAAAACTTGTTTGATAGAATTTCTTTGAAAAGAAAGTCCTAGGGTTCATTGCTCCCATTAGGCTGCCTAGGAAGCTGTTTCCCAGAATTTGTTTCACCCTGATCAGCTGCCTAGGCAGCAGTGGTCCAAAGGAGAACCTACTGTTTCTGCTGGCAGTACATCTTGGTATCACCCATGTAGTGCTTGTTTTGCAGGCAAGAAAAACAAGAGTCATAGGGTCAGGGGAACTTCCTCTGAGATTTTAAAAGAAGGCCTTCAAGCCCTGACAGTGTGTCCCAGAGTTGTAATCCCTGAGGGCAGCTCCTGAGAGGTTGTGTCTGAAACTATGAGAAGGAAGCTGAAGCTGTAGTGGAGACCTGGGGAATTTAGAAATGCCAAGAACATGGAATGTCCACCAAGGAAAACTACAGGCAGAAATAAAGCACAGTCAGTCTAAAAGAGAGGTAACATGGGGTGGGAAAGGCCGTAGATATAGCCTTTTAGAGCCTTCATCTCACCATCATGTGTCCCAGATGCCAGAGGTGGAGCTACAGGATATAATGTTTGCCCCGTGGGTGTTTTTCTTCGTTGCCATTCCTCTTCTCTATGTCCCCCCTTCTACCTTTTTGGAATGGGAATGCATACCCTATGCCATTTTGTATATTAGAAACATGTAACTTGCTTTATTATTTTTAGAGGGGCTGACAGCTGAATGTTTGCCTTAAGTCTAAGAGGAGACTTAGAATTGGACTTTTTAGCAGTTCTGGAACTGACAGCTATGGGGACTCTTGGAGACAGACTGAATTTTGCCTTGGGAGATGTATATGAGCTTGTGGTAACCAGGAACAGAATGTTATGGTTTAGGTCTGGAATGTCCTCCAAAAGTTCATGTGTTGAAGACCTGGTCCCCAATGCAACAATATCCAGCACTGGGGCTTTTGGGAAGTGATTGGATCATGAGGGTTATAACTTCACCAAGTAGATGAAACCATTTGAGGGATTAATAGATTAAAAATTTGAATGGACTATTAGGAAGAGGTAGAAACTTTAGGTGGTTGGGATATGGTTGGAGGAAGTAGGTTATTTGGGGCATGACCTTGGGGCTCATATCTTGTCCCTGGCCCCTTTATCTTCTCTCTCTCTCTCTTTCTTTCTCTCTCTCCTCTCCTTTCCTTTCTTCTTTTCTCTCTCTCTCTCTCTCTCTCTCTCTCTCTCTCTCTCTCTCTCTCTCTCTCTCTCTCCTTTCCAGCCACTATAAATTGAACAGCTTTCATCTACTGTATCTTCTACCATGATGTTCAGCCTCATCACAGTACCAAAGCAAGGAGTTAGCTGACAATAGACTGAAACCTCTGAAACTGTAAGCCAAAATAAACCTTTTCTCCTTTCTGTTGATCATGTCAATAACATAAATGTATGTACCAGGCTGGCTAAAAATGGAGAATTACAGAGTATGTGATGATCTACATCATATTTTTCAGACAAATGAATTTAAAAGTATAGAAAAAGAGACAAATTTTCAACTCTTTGTTCTTATCAAGTGGTAGATAATATTTGACTCATGCCCACCAAGGTCTACAAACCAGATCCTTGCAAAGTGATCTTGCTGACACACAAATTACATCAAATTGTCCACTGATGAAAGAAAAATGTATTTATTATATTTTTATGATAAGATGTCAGATTATTGCAATAGTTCTTAAATCCTGTATTATCTTGCTCTGCTATTTCTAATGATGGCATACGTGTGTAACCCAGATAGATATTCATACCAACAAATCCCATTCTACTGCTCATAGATTGCATGTATCTAATCATCTGACTTCCTCTACATTTTTTGTTTTATTATTTGGGAAATAATGTGTGCATGTGTTTATCATTATATACAAAATGTATACCACAAAAATCAAAATTTAATGTTAAGATTTTAATATTTTTGTTATAACTTAGTCGAGTGACTAAGTTACACACATATGCTATTACATATGTATATTCTCTTTGCTTTTAGTACAGATAGGGTTATAGTAGCCAAGTTGTTCTGGTTTTTTTCTTTGTTTTTACTGAGTAATATATACTTTTTTGTTCCTACTTTCTTATTTTCTTTATAGTAGTTGTCATGACATTTCATTATATGACATACATTAAATATTTGTTTTTCTATTTAATGTCTGCTTCTGTCACTACATTGTGAAATCCGTAAAGCAAGGCATGTTGCCTTGTTCACAACTGCATCACTAATGCTTGGAACTTGGTATGAACTTAAATATTTTCCAAATATATGAATGAATGAATCATTTATATTGTCTCATGTCAGCCCATATCCCATTCATCCTAGTGGCTGCACAGCATTCTATGGTACAAGTAATACCAATTTATGTAACCATTTTTCAGTTGCTGGTTATAAAGGCTGTAATGTGGTAATGTATTTTTGTATATATATCTTAATCTATATATGTGAGTGTGTTCATAATATAGACACTTTGAGTACTTTCATTTGATGAATTCCTAAAGGAATATTGCTAAGTCAAAGTACATATACTTTTAAATTTTGTAGAGATGGCCAAATATTATTCCTATAAAAAATACTCATTTTTTTCTTTCTATTTTTAAGTCAAATTTGTTTTTAGCTGATAATTAAAAATGTAAAAAATACATAAAATATATATATATAAAACATAAAAATATAATGGGGTGCCTGTGATATTTTGATACAAGTATATGCTATTATATATATATATATATATATATATATATATATATATATTTAGCATGAGAGTCTCCAGTTCCATCCACTTACTGGCAAATGCCATAATTTCATTCTTTTTTATGGCTGAGTAATGATTCACTGTGTATATGTACCACATATTCTTTTTATTTTATTTTTATTGGTTGTTCAAAACATTACAAAGCTCTTGACATATCATATTTCATACGTTAGATTCAAGTAGGTTCTGAATTCCCATTTTTACCCCAAATACCGATTGCAGAATCACTTCGGTTACACATCCACATTTTTACATAATGCCATATTAGTGACTGTTGTATTCTGCTACCTTTCCTATCCTCTACTCTCCCCCCTCCCCTCCCCTCCCATCTTCTCTCTCTACCCCATCTACTGTAATTCGTTTCTCTCCTTGTTTATTATCCCATTCCCCTCACAACCTCTTATATGTAATTTTGTATAACAATGAGGGTCTCCCTCCATTTCCATGCAATTTCATTCAATCATTGCTATATAATATTTAAATAAGGCTAAACATACATATTTTTTCACCTTATGGTAAAAAATTTCAAAATTATTGTTTTTTTTAAATGTATACTTTATTATTATTTGTATATTTAATCACCAGAAGTTCTTGCTCTTATCTAACTAAAACTGAATACCCAATTTATCAACTTTTCCCTATTCATACTTTTCCTCTTCTTTTCCCAGTCTTGGATAACCACCATTCTACTCTCAACTTCTATGAGATGGACTTCTTTAGTTTTAACATATGAGTGAAATCATTTGGTACCAATCTTTCTGTACCTGACTTAGTTCACTTAACATAATGATCTCCAGTTCCATCCATATTGTTAGAATTGACAGGATTTCACTGTTTATATGGCCAAATAGTATTCTGTGTATATGTCTCACATTTCCTTTTCTATTCATCAGTTGATAGACATTTAAGTTGTTTCCATTTCTTGGCTTATTGTAAATAGTGCTAAAATGAATGTGGAGGTATAGATGTCTCTTGGACATATTGATTTCATTTCCTCTGGATATATACCCAGTAGTGGGATTGCTGGATCAGACAGCAGTTCTATTGTTAATTTTTGAGGGACTTCTATACTTCATTTCATAATGATTGTACTAATTTACATTCTCACTGAAAGTATGTAAAGGTTTCTTCTCTATATCATTGCCAGCACTTGTATGCAGTCTTTTTTATAAGAAATATTCTTACTCTGTAAGTAAGAGATCTTGTTGTGATTTTTCTTTGCCTTTCTCTTATAATTACTTGTGATGATCAATTTTTATGAACCTGTTGGCCATTTGTATTCTTCTGAGAAATGTTTATTGGGATAGCAACTTAGAATCACAGCAAAACAATATTTTTTCTTATAATCTTTCTGGTCATCAGCCTGGGATTCTTATGCAAGATAAAATGAACACATCAGAGAGAACATTAACAAGATATTTCACTTATTGGAGACTTGGCTTTCTCCATTAACAAAATAGGGGTGATAATAAGGCTTACCTTGATTGTGGTTTCAAATAGAGGAATTTTCTTTTTTTTTTTTTTTTTTTTTTTTAGAGAGAGTGAGAGAGAGGGGGGGACAGAGAGAGAGAGAGAGAGAATTTTAACATTTATTTATTTTTTCTTAGTTCTCGGCGGACACAACATCTTTGTTGGTATGTGGTGCTGCTGAGGATCGAACCCGGGTCGCACGCATGCTAGGCGAGCGCGCTACCGCTTGAGCCACATCCCCAGCCCCTAGAGGAATTTTCTTGTATTATTGAAAAAGCATAACAAATGATAATGAAAATATAGCCTCCATATAGTTACTCATCAGAATACAGAAAACACTTAGATAATAATATTTTATGTGGTTGTTTTCTCATTGGCAACATTTAAGATAACATTTTCTCTCAGGGAAACATTATCAACTTTTAACATTTTGGAGTTTTATGACCTTGTCTTTTGTATGAAAGATGACTCATAAAACAGTTCTAGATTATCCTATTTGTTGTTGTTTATAATGTTGGACAGTATGTTTTAGGAAAAGCACTGTGCAGTAATATTAATACAGCAACAAAAGAAACCACTGCTTTTTGAGCAATTATTATAAATGGTCATCATGCTAAATGCTTTCTAAATATCTACTTGAAACTATAGTTTTCCTTTTGGCTCAAATATGATCATCTCCATTGTATAAAGGTAAAACAAAATAAAGCAAATACAAAATAGTTTTAAACAACATATCCAAGGCCACAGACCTAACCTAGAAGTTAAGCTCACCAGTCCTTCATTTGCCACTGACTTGCTGAGACGGGTTAAGCAATTTAATTTGTCATTATCTGTTGATCTCAATAATGAAGAGAAGAGGTCAGATAGTCAGGTTAACTTGTATCTACAATTTATAAATCTGATTGCTATATCAATCATCATGATGTGCCAATTCTAATCCTTATCAATTATATAATTAAAGGTTCTTCCTGTGTGACTAAAATCTTTCTCTATTAAATTTAAACATATTTTATTTAATTTGATGCAGTGCATACAAAATAGCATTCTACTCAAAAACAACAATTAATTTACTAATTTTATTCCTTTTTTGAATAGGAAAAACTTTATCTAGCCTTTTTAACTAGACTTCTCCCTCCATTATTTAAAAATATTATTTGGCATATACTTCTGTTTCTTCATTTCCTTATTTAAATAGCATTTCAATTAAACCTCATATTCTAATATGACTTTTAGCTAAGGGACTAAGACTAAGGACTTTTATAAAGGAAGAATGATTTCTCAATGCTTAAATATCATTGTATTTTAACATACTCATGTGGATTTTATTCTTATTTTATTGGTTATATGACTTAAGGATGAGTATTTGTTGTGTTGTTGAAAAATAATTTCAGTATTTGTAACTAGTTATTTTTCTCTTGTTATATTATTTTGAGGTTATGAATATCTATTTGTATTTTTTCTCATTCCATTTTATTCTTTCTTTAACTGGTTTCCTCCCATAATTGTTCAAGTACATTTTATTCTAAAAATGTCAATGTGATCAAGAAATTTGATAATTATATTTTGTATGATTTATACAGTTCTTTAGAATAGTAATTAAATGAAATTGTCTTGTGAGACAAAGTCTTGTTATCCACAAATTAACTTCTGTGCCCCAAATTATGTCAAACTCTTGATAGATATTCTTTTTTTGAGGCCAACCCCTAGTGTTTTGCTTTCTTAAGAATGATAGAGGCGGGCAGGGGATGTGGCTCAAGCAGTAGCACGCTCGCCTGGCATGTGTGCAGCCTGGGTTTGATCCTCAGCACCACATACAAACAAAGATGTTGTGTCCGCCGATAACTGAAAAATAAATATTAAAAAATTCTCTCTCTCTCTCAAAAAAAAAAACCCTTTTCTTTTCTAGTCACTTAGATTATATATATATATATATATATATATATATATATATACACACACACACATACATATACATATATATTTTTCAGTTTGAATTGGAAAACAAACCTCTTTTTGATTTATTCATAAGGGATTAACTGGAAAACATGAAGTTTCTTTATCATATCCTAATTTGCCCAGGAAATACCACAGCATATAAACACAGGAATGGTGCTGAAGAGATGATACCGCATCTCATTCTAAAGCTGATCAGTGCTGGAGGTGATGCAGGCCTATCATCCCAGAGACTGGGGAGGCTAAGGCAAGGGAATCTCAAGTGTAAGGACAACTTCAGCAATTTAATGAGATTCTGTCTCCAAATAAAATTTTAAAAGGCTAGGAATATAGTTCAGTGGCCAAATGCCCCTGGGTTTAATCCCCAGTATCAAAATTTAAGTAAATAAATGGAGCTGATTAGGCACAATGATTCAAGACAATGTTGATCAAAAGGGTACTATTATAAAGGGGATGTTAAAGTAAACAGAATTGTCATTCTAAGAAGAAAAATATAAAGAAGACTATAGTGTGGTACCTCACAATATTATAAATAAGATTAGTCAGTGAAAAGTTACCATGTTTGAGCCATGTGTGGTTGCATACCCATATGCCTATGATCCCAGAAGCTCAGGAGGCTGAGGCAGGAGGTTTCAAGTTCAAGGCCAGCCTCAGCAACGTAGTGAGACTCTGTTTCAAAATAAAATAAAGTATGAAAAGGGCTGGGGATGTTGCTTAGTGGTTCAGTCCCCAGGACCAAAATAAGAAAGAAAGTCACCATGTTTGTAATTGTGCAAGTCTATATATGATTAATAACATGACAAGTAAGTGAGTTTTGCATCATTAAAATGCTGAAAACAATATAATCAAGGGTAAGAATTCATATCTGTGTAAATGAGTATCTTGGACTTGAAGTTCCATACAATTATATATATTTAGTTCATTTAAAAACTATTCTACCACATAGTACATTATATTAAGCCAAGCCATATGAAATTGATTTTCTGTTTTTAACCTATATTACTGATACATGATTTCACTGAATATAGGATTCACTATTACATTTTGAATGTCTTAAATACAGAGTATTTGTGCCTCTGCATTTATTAAGGGAATTTTGTTATCAGTCTCTGGACTAGTCTCAGCTTTTCTTTTTATTGTCTTCACCTCTTTGTGCCATTCTGCACTCTGCTTTCACTGAGTATAAGCAATTCAAGCCTGCAACAATTGGTTGTGTTTTAATACATATAAAATTCTGCTTTAGCCTTTTCCAATGATAAAACATGTTGAGATGGGACCTGTAAATATCTGACAGGTCTTAGATGATAGATCCTGTGGCTCTTATGCTCAGAAAACTGCTTTCTTCCATATACTGTTTCCCTTTTGCTTCTTTTTTTTAATGCCTTTATTTTATTTATTTTTATGCAGTGTTGAGGATTGAATCCAGGGCCTTGCCTGTGCTAGGCGAGCTTTCTACCACTGAGCCATAACCCCAGCCCACTTCTTTTTTTAATATTTATTTTTTATTTGTAGTTGGATACACTATCTTTAATTAATTAATTAATTTTTATGCGGTGCTGAGGATTGAACCCAGGGCCTTGCCCATGGTAGGTGAGCACTCTACCACTGAGCCACAACTCCAGCCCCCTCCCTTTTGCTTCTTAATAGCACAGGTATGTAGATATTACTTCTGTTCATATTTGCTGTCATTTATTTTTGCTCAAGACATCATTTATTCTTTGAGGGTAGACACAACGGCATTGTCTTTGCATCTCTCTCATTATCTCAGTGCCTGCTATGGAGTAGGTGTTCAATAAAAGGCCTTCTGGTGGATGCAGAGAACAACAATGATATTCTTACTGTTGTGACTAGGTGGCAGTATTTTGGCATGACAGCAAGGTCTCTAATGTAGGTGTATCTTAAGTTAGAGGTATACTCCTGGATGAGGACGTACATTTGGATAATTTAAAGAAGTGGTTCAAGGGAATTTTGGAATGAAAATAAGAAACCAAGGAAAGGTGCAATCCCATGTGAAAATTCCCCAAAGGGTAGCTTCAGCCTGATCCTCTTGGGGAACACAGGAGAGTAGGTTATGCCTCAGAGTTATCTTTATTCCAGGCAGGAATCTAGAATATCATATTCTTATCTTGATAATCATTGGTTAATGGTTACGCTGGATATGGGAACATTAATTACCAAATGTTTTAAAATAACTGTACTTGGTGGCAAAAGCCGCTTCAATAGCTTAAGGATAGAGTAACTGCAAACTGGTACTGGTGCTTGAAAGGGAAATGAATGTGGGTGGTGCAAAAAGTGATTTCAGGGATATGGTAGGAGCATGAACATTAATAGCCACAGGGTATCTAAAAGCTGACTATTGGGAGAGTTTTGTTGCTACAGCGTATGCTAATGAAACTACTAAATAAAACAATAAATACAATTTTAAGAATTGTATAGAAGCCTGATTTGGAAAGTGAAACTAAATCTAAAGTCATGGCAAGCTAATTTATTCACTTTAGTATCTTGTTGGAAGATGGGTTAAATACCACTGTTGTCATACTCCTCTTCACTCCCATTGAATGATTAATCTAGAGCACAATGGTAGAAAGCAAACCATGGGAAAAGCATTTGAAGCTCAACAATGACCACTGGCAAATAAGCACAGATAAAACCAGTTTTTTTCCCCTTTTGTTGCATGTCATTAAAAGAAAGCTTTGTCAATCTGAAATGGAAATTTGAGTTAGGAATGCTCAAAACTACAAGGACAAAATTTTATATAACGATTCAATGTTCACCTACTAAAATCTTTTCTGAAGACTTCAATTTCAAAGAAGTCTTGGATATGTTTATAATGATCTTTGGACAAACTTTTACATGTTACATATGAGGTGTGGTTGGGTCTCATTATAATAGCTGCTAGTTCCTTCTAGTTCTTAAAGACTAAAGCTTTAAAAATTTATTCAAATGGAAGAGTGACCTAACTCAGAACTTCCCATTCAATATCTTGTGGCTTTAACAGGAACTATTAAATATGTCAGAAAGACAAAGAGTCAATATAAAGCACATAAAACTTTACAGGATTTTTTCTTTAGAAATACAGTCTTCTTTCTCTAAATAAAGCACTCTAGGAAGACTTTTGGTGGCCCCAAAAACATATAAAAATATTCATTTTGACAATGTTAGGAACTTGTGTTGACCTGAATCACAATGACCTATAATCTTTTGTTATATGGGAATTTATTGTTTATTATCTGTAACTACAAAAATATAATTCCATTATATAAATTAATTTTATTGACAAAGTTGAGGTGTTTACCCATTATATAATGACAAAAAGTTTTTCCAGAATATCTAAAACCAGATAAAATAAGCACTCTAAAGTGGAAGGCAATAATCCATCTTTACTGGATAACTTTACAACAAATTATTAAATTTTGCTTTCTCATATATCATTTTCAATATTTGTCTTTCTCTTACCCAATTTCATAAGAAATTCATGTATTCAGAGATCATTCTTAGAATTCATTTACTAAATATACCATGAGTTTGACCTTAGAAAAAGATTTTTAAGTGTTTGGATTTTAAAATTAACGCCTCTACTCGAAATGTGACACAGTTTTATTGTGGTATTCTAGGACTGTGGGAAGCCATTCTCCCACGTGATTGGGCACCTCCCTGACTGGGTGTGAGGCATTCCAGCTAAACTGTGTCAGAACTAATCCCCACCCTTTCTAGGTGCGAGAGCCCATCCCTGTGGGGGTGTGACTGACCATTGACCCTGAGACCAATCACTGACCCTGACCTTGGAATGCTGTCCCCCTCGACCTTCATTGGATGGAATTTTCCCCTGAATTTCTTGTTCCCCAATAAAAGGCCATCCTCTGGTGTGTGCTCTCTCTCTCTCTCTCCTGATAGTCTCTTGTGTAACCTTGCTGCCCCACCGGGTGGCTGGAGGCAGGAGCAGGAGGGAGAGCCGTCTCAGACCTGGTCAAAGAAAAAGTTAATTTGAGTTTATGTGTGTTTATTTTGATCTCACTAGTTAACTTCTATGCTTCAAACCTCTAGTACGAAGCTAGCGTGCTGGTCGCGTGGCTGATAGGACCATAAATAATTCTCTGAATTTCTCTGATATGTTAGTTGCATAGTAAGTTTTCGGAGCATAAGTATACATTTTGGCAATTTTATACTAGAAAATACATAATATCTGAACAGGCATATAGCTAGACTACTGATAATAAGAAAATTGGGTCCAGAAAGATTTAGAGAGTATTACTTAAAATGTGGATCATTCCTAAAGATACTTTTAATAACAAATGGTTTATAGAATTGTTATACTATTTCAGATAACTATAATTTTAATCTAGTAACATTAGGTAAATATACAGCTCATTTTAATACATTACTACTAACTGATTACTATATTTTTATATTTTATACTAATTACTATATTTTTCCTTTGTAAATTGTACAATAGATGATTAATCTGATTGAATTGGATTTGTTTTTACCTTGATTTATTTTAGTTAATAGAATTCAGTTTTAGAGTGAAATACCTAAAGAACATGAATGATGTTTTAATGACCTGATTGTTATCCTATAGAAGAGAAGCGACCTAGTGTTTTACAATCTAGGGATAGTGCATTATGCCAGAATTTTCCCTGTCTCTACTCTTATATTATCTCTGCTTTTGCCACTACTCAATCCTCTTTATACTCTTACTTCTTTTGAAAAGCCTGTGTTGACTCACTGATTCGGCTTACTGATATGGGGTGTGTGTGTGTGTGTGTGTGTGTGTGTGTGTGTGTGTGTGATTTCTTCCTTTGCTATAAATTGATATGTCATTTTTAGATTTCCTTTCACAGAATATTCAGTTGTTCCCTTTATTCACTGCTGAGTTCAAGGGCTACTCCATTAGCCCACCTGAAGAGCACTAGCCAAACTATAGATATCTCAAAGACAGAACCCTTTCTTTGTTTACTAATCTTTGTTCAGGGAAGCTTCTTGCTTTTTCTTCAGCTTTATATTGTGTCCAGTCTTCAGCAAAGCCATCCTTTAATAACATCCTTTAACAGCATCTCCCAGGTTATGTTTCTAGGTGAACAAGAATGAAGATTGACCTTACTGGTTTCATCTTTCCAATCACTTAAAACTGACTAAATCAAGTTTTCATATGCAAAGAGTATTCACATATTTTAACTTATCAAAATGTATTTCCACTTGCTTGGAAATGCCTGAAATTCCTCTTTTAGAGGACACAGATTTTCACTTAACAATGGAAGCATTAAAGTACCAGTTTTTGGCTGAGGCAATGCATGGAAGTCAATTAGCGAGTTCTGTAACTTCCTTAAATGCTTGAGTTTTGAGACTTCCCTGTTTCCAAGAAAAATTCTACACTGGGAATTGGATGGGCAGAAAAATAAAGAAGGGGATAGATAGCCTGTGAAGTGTAGGGGAAAAATATTAAAAGGGAAGGCCAGGCTTCAGTGAATATAATTTTCAGTACATAGGAGATTTTTTTCTTCTTATTGTTTACCTCCAACTTTGTGCAAAAGGAGAACAGTGATTTACAGAGTGTTTTATTGATTTTTCTCATACACATTCATACCCATGCTTACTTTAACACTGCTATTAAGATCCTGCACAACTGCGGCAGTGGTTGACATGCTTTATGAAGTTTATTTTCCCTAACTCAACTACACTGTAGAATGGTTTTATTATCCTGGGATTTGCAGGGCAGGAGCAAACTTTCACAGTCCCACCATAGAAATATTGCCATCTCTTAGGCTGTGCACCACTGTTTAGACCACAGGGACCCTGACTAACTCATCCTCCTACAGGTTACTATAATGACTTCTTGCAGTAGGATCTAGGAAGAAAAAAACAAAGGACACTCTAAATGCCTGAATATGGTGCTAGGAATTGAGAGAGCAACAGGGTTTTACTACTTCAGGAAATTTTTTCTGGAGTTTCATTGATCTGGTACAAAAAAAGGAAATATTTATACATTTATGCTCTTGGTTTCCTTACTACTAAACATGTTAGGAGATTTCTTGATATATATGGAAAATATACCACGTTATGTTTTTCCACCTAGATATATTTACCAGACAAAGCAAGAACCTGTTTATCTTAGATCAGACCTGACAAAGCCTCTTTAGCTGGTCAAAGGTACAGGACAAGTAACTCTGTCAGCTAACTCTAATAAAACAGTATATGCTGTGGAACTTGAAGGGTCAGAAGCAGGTGGGTATATGTAATCTAGCCTATTGTAAACCATGTGAGAAAAATCATGGAACAGGACCTAAGACTTTCTATTTTAGTCAGTTTTTCTGTTGCTGCCATCAAAAGACCCAACAAGAACAATTTTAGAGGAGTACAAGTGTATTTAGAACTTGCATTTTCAAAGGTCTCAGTCTACAGACCACAGGCTCCATTGCTCTGGCCCAAGATGAGGCAGAATATCATGATGGAAGGGTGTGGTGGAGGAAAGCAGCTCAAGACATAATAATCAGAATGAAGAGAGAGAATTACTTTCCCTCACCATGAACAAAATATAAATCCCATGGGCATGCCCATAGTGACCCACCTCCTCTAGCCACACCCTACCTGCCTATAGTTACCACCCAGTTAACCCAATCAGTGGAGCAATGCACTGATTAGATTAAGGCTCTCATAACCCAGTCATTTCACCTCTGAACTTTCTTGCATTTTCTCGCACATGAACTTTTGATGGATACCTCATGTCTGAGCCATAACACTTTGGTAGCAAAATTAGTCCTGCAATAGCAAGTTTATTTTGTTCTTTTGAAGAAGTTCTGTATCATTTTACAAAGACTTAATTTCTGGTCCAGGGAACCATTCGATTATTTGACTCCAGCTTCTCATCAGGATATCAGTACATTCTGCTTCATTTAGCTATCAACTCTGGTATACTCAGAAACCCTTAAATATCAAGTGAAAAGACATATATACAGCATTGATCTTGGAGCAGGTTCTAAAGGCCTAAGTAATTCACATAAGCAGATAACTCATACATCTAAAATACCTTACTCCTGTCTTGCTTTTTCCTTTCTTCAGATTGCATCCGTGGCCTGATAGGGAATTTCCTATGATAAATTAAATAGAAAAAAGAAAAGCTGGAACTGAAATTATAGAGAGCTTTTCCTTACAGCAAAACTGAACTGCTATAGCATTATAACCCCTTTAACCACTTTAGGATAAGTGAAAAATGGAATCCTTCCACCAAGAGAGATTTGAGTAGCAATGAAACACTAGGGATATGTGCTCCTTAAAATATATTCTCCCCTAAACTGTCCTGGCATTACTCTTTTTTTTTTATCTCATATCTCTACACATATCTGCTTTGTCCCTTTTGAAAACCACTCTTCCTCAGTATAGCCAATATTTGATTTCATCAGGTTTAGTTCTCTACTCTTTTCCTTCCATTCTACATTCAAAATAGGTCACTTTGCACACCTCCGTTTGTCATAGATACAATGGTGACACTTTTAGTTACATCTCTATCCTACTATTCTGAATTTCAGATCTACATACTCTTTTTGTGGCAAAATACACATAACAAAAATTTAACATTTTGTCCCTTTTGAAGCCTCTAGTTCAATGGAACTAAGTGCATTCACATAATTGGGCAACCATCAGGACCACCTATCTCAAGAATATTTTCATCTTCCCAAACTAAAACTCCATACATATTAAACAAGTCCCCTCCAACCTCTGGCAACCACCATTATAATTTCTGTCTCCATGAATTTACCTATTCGATTTATATCATGTGAGTGGAATCATACAATATTTTCTCAACCATGTCTACTTTCTCAAAACTCTATATGCCTAATAGGTACCATAGTTCCTGGTAGAGTAGACACTCAGTGTTTGTAGGATGAAGGTTATGTCTCTGTGTTCCTTGCCATAATTCAAACTTCCTTCTCAGATAAGGATCTGGCATTGACTTATGTTGCCATCCTCAACATCTAGAATATTAAGGATCATTCATTTCTGCTGAACTAAACACCATAATTCCAAGTTCAACAGAGATTTTAAAATTAGTCTGAAGCATTAATTTCCCCACAGTTATGTTTCTCCCCTCTCTTAAAAATATTCTACAGGGCTAGGGTTGTGGCTCAGCGGTAAAGTTTTTGCCTAGCACATGCAGGGTCCTGGGTTCAATCCTCAGCACCACATATAAATCAATAAAATAAAAGTATTGTGTCCAACTACAACTAAAATATGAATATTAAAAAAAATATTCTACAAACTATGTCCCTTTTCATTGCAGAGGATTACCTTTCTTTTTCCTAGAGAAAAGGAGAACATTTTGTTAGGGCAGGAAATTAAAGCAAACAGAGAAAAGTCCAGGGAGAGCTGGGAAAGGGAGGCAGACTAGGAAAACATATCCCAGGGTAATTGCAAACTATTTCTGGTTGGTTGTCTCAATTTGTTGATGTGGAGAAAAATGCATTCAAAATCAATATATGAATACTGAATGCTAAGAGTTAGTTAAGAAAATACATCTGTAACAGCAGAAACAGTTGGAGCCATTGCCTCATTAAGGTTATGGTAATCTTTTGTCCTTCTCCAAGTCCCATAAACATTGTCTGCTGACCAAAATGAAGAACTGGATAGTGATGCCCTGACAGTTGCCACTTCTGCTTATTTTGATTCATTCATGGTGGTTCTAATTTCTGCTCTCCCTTTAGGGACGTTTTATTCAATATTTTGGCAGGAAAATAGGAGGTTCAGAGGCTTCTATTTGAAAATTTCTAAAATAACATATTACTAATGTTAAGATTCTCATATTGTATGAGTAGGTGTGCATTTATTCAAACATACATATGCAAATATCTGGGATTCTCTATTACATAATATAGATTCACATTGAAACTTCCCTTGAAATCTGAGCACTGTATATTCCTATTCTAGACTATAGTGACAACTGTGTCTTTAAAAAATAGTGTTAATCAATGTCTTTTACAATTGCACCTGAAATATTTGGATTTCCTGTTTCATCACCCCATGACTCAGGTTAATCACTATAAGTCACTTTGATAAGCCTACAAAGAGGTACAAAGTGCTTTCATGCTGTATTACAGGAAAGACCTCAGTGGTATTGCAGACCGATTGTCCTGAGCTTGGAGACTGACTCAGGGTTAGAAATGGGGTGATAAACTGTGACTCTCTTTCATGTTGTCTTAAGGCAGGTGTAAAGTTTTGTTTTGGTTTTTCTCTGTATTTGATTATGCAAATTAAATGTATCTTATGATCAATGTATCTTATGATTAATTAATCATAGAGATCTCTGCAAGTTAGTGAATCCTTTGGCAGCTGATTACCATGCTTTCTCTGTTACCTGTTGTGATAACAATGTCTACATTTTTTCTGGTGGTTGACTGTATTCTGGAACCTTAAGGTCCCATGGAGATTAGGAAAAAAAATAAGTTACATTTCATCCTACCAGCATTCCTGGACTAAAGTCAATAAGGCACTTCTGTGTTTGTATGCTCACATCACTTTTATCTTCCTGAAGACCTTGGTGAAATAAGACTCTGGGTTTGAGAGTGGACACATTTCAGTTTCACTCAACATTCTTATTCCTCAAAAAAATTGACTACTTTCTATACTATGCATAAATAATTTAAATTGTTTAACATACTGCATCTTAGTTTTTGCATTAGTCAACTAGAAAACTGTTAAGCTTCTCAACTAGCATATTGGAATAGTAACCTCTATGAAATTAATACAGGTAAATAATCAATGTGATCTAAAAATATATTATACTTTCCTTGGTCTAGTGTTTTCAAAATCTATTTCAATGATTATTTTGTAGATATTTTACATTTTAAAAAGTTATACATCTTTTAGTTGTATATAAATGCAATACCTTTATTTATTTTAAGTAGTGCTGAGGATCGAACCCAGTGCCTCATACCTGTGAGGCAAGCCACAACCACAACCCTATTTTTATATTTTTTAAACAAAGACCTACAAATATTTTTTTCTTGGCTGCTTCTTTTCACTATTTTTGCTCTTCATTTCACTCTCTCTCCCCAGTAGACTATGTTGAATTTGGAGGTCGATTCCCTGTCAAAAAATAATGGTGACAAAATGGGACTTGTTATCTTTCTCAGCCAAGAAATGGGAGACAGATAGTGGAGGCAAGGGTGACATAGTGGAGTTCTAAAGGACATTTTGGATAATTCAAGTCTTCCATGTCTTCTAAATCTAAGTGTTACATTTATTAAAATGTTGTTTTCTCAGATCAAGGTTTTAATTTTCATATTATTAGAGATTGACTTTAAGTGGAAAAATAGTACTTGGAACAAGAAAAAAAACCACAGGAAATATTCATAAAAGCATTCTCGTTTTTGTCCTCTTCCATAACTATAAACCTGTTTGTTTAAAGTTGTCCACCTCCCATGGGTTGTTAAAAAGCACAGACACCTTATTTCTCGGTTCACACATAAAATCCTTTGTTCATTCCAAGTCATGAATAAAGCCTCATTTTTTTTTCTTTGTAGCACTGGGAATTGAACCCAGAGCATTGCCATATAAATATAGTTGATATATAGATGAATACTTCCTAGTATTCATGTTTAAGGAATAGTGTGTGTATGTATGTAGGTGTGGGGGGGTTGTAAAGGTGATGAACCTATGTGCAACTTTCTAGGGGTTTGTGTGGACTCTGGTAGGTCTCAATTGTGCACGTAAGTCAAGATGTCCTAAGGAGAAATTTCATCTCTTCCATCTAAAATAATATAGAAACAATTGCTAGCTTCATAATTAATTTAAATACCATGCAGTCTTTTTTTTCTTATAGCTCCAACTAGAAAGACAAATTTGACCTGTGAAAAGGCAAATGGAAGATTTTGAGGAAATAACCATGAATTCTTTATCTGAAATTGAGGGATTTTATTTACCAAATATAAAGGTTTACCCTTAGTTGTCTTGGCTTGGCCTCAAGTCTTCAGACCGCTTTCGTCAGAAATAACTTTTTGCCAACCTCGTTTATTCTTGCTATAAGTGAAGGCTATTTTCTCAAAGTGATTAACTGGCAGTAGTACTCAATCCATTTATCCTTCTTAGGTTTGCCTATTGTAATGCATTGCAACACACTTCTCTCTCTCTGAAGCTACAAAGAGTCAGTGGCTGTGAAAACTTGAAGTTGGAGTTTCTTAAAATGAAAGTCTAAGACCTAATGAAATTGCTCCAACAATATGTTGGTAGTGCTTAAGAAAATGTAGTGTTCTTCATCTCCTTGAGTGGTCTGCTTGGTGGACATTATATTTTAACTGATTGCAAGCTAGGGAAATGATGTGAATGTCGCTGAATATTAATTAGGATAGGCAGAGCAGTATTCAAAGTGATTACCCAAATAACTCAGGCTTTGTGTTTTGTATTGCTGCAGTCATATGACTACCTTTGGATAAGTTGACCTGTACAAACTGGAGCTCTCAAAGAACATTTCCATCCTAATGATATTAGACAGATAATTGTGCAACAATTTACCTGAAAGCACTCTATTTGATATTGAATCTTTATACATGAGGAAATTGCTTTAGTATAATGTTTTAACATGCTTCTCTTTAGATCGTCAGTTTCTAATGTTAAATATATAAATATTTTTCCTTAGAAAGTTATTTTCATTTTGAAGATTTTTATCATATATTAATAGATTCTTTATGAGTTTAATTAAAACATTTTAGTATACCATGCAAATTATTATAATACTTTGTTCTGAGTTCATTGTTCTAAATATTGACATGCCTTCAGTTTCAGTGAACTCAATTTATAACTTATTTTGAAAATAATTCTCCCCCAAATATTAGTACAACTGAGTGATTATGTATTTCAGTTAAATTATTTTATTTGTAAACAAAGGAAGACAAAGATAAAAATTAGCCCTAGCAAATAGGAATGCAATCTCTATAAGCTACAAAGAACAGGTAATGGGTTTTCAGAGCTTAGGAATAATTTTAGACCTAGGATACCTCTCTCTATCTCTTGGCTTTCCTTCCTCTGGGTTGATTTCATTGAAAGTAGGTTCTCACTGTACTGAGAATTGGAAACTCTCAAAATAAGGTGGACTAGATGCTGACAGACAAAAATGTTCACTATAATATTTAGAAATATATTCTTTTTCTGTGTATTCAGAAGTGCTTCCTGCTTAAGACTATAAATTTGAAGTATGGGAAAGAAGAGAGGCCTGATCATTGAAGCACCCAGGAACTGCTCATAGAGCATTTTTACTAATATTACTTAAATATTACTTAAGGATATAATAAGTTAAATGAGAACTACATAGCAGCATTTAAGGTGTAAAAAGGGTGCCTTAAGTGAAATATAAAACATAAAGTCTAGAAGATTGATTTTTATTTTTTAACAGCAAGGTTGTAGTGAGGTACTGAGAAGTAACAAATTGGTAGAATTTACCCTATTGTTGTGGTAGATACAAATTAGTATGACCATGACGATTATATTTTGCCAAGTGGCCATGTCTGTAGTTACTACAATATAGTAAAATCCACTAGATTTGGGACTAGGAGCCTGATTCAATTTTGAGCCATCTCAGAACCTCATTCTTCTCCTTCACCAGTATATTCAGTCTAAAGAATGAACACAAGACCCAATCTGGGCCATGTGGATTCCTTCCCTGATATTCTTTAGCTGGTGCTGTGAAAGAAAACAACAACCTTTTCAAGTAAGAGTCACAGCACTAAAAGAATGTAAAAGTAAAAGAGCCTGCAGCAATAACCCACTTCACAGGAGAGATTGTTTTGAGAGAGTGATTTGGTACCTGGAGACAAGCAGCTATGTCAGATGAAGGGGAAAGCCCAGTGGCATTTCACTTAACCAACTCCAGAATTCTCTCAGGCCAGTCCCAATTCTACTTTCTTCAGATATTCTAGCCAATAGATATCACTAGCTTAATTTGAGTTTTAGTTGCGTGTTTTTTTTTTTTTTCATATGAATCAGAGTCCTGGTGAAAAAATCAATTTAGAAAAAAATAGAAAACATTAGGAAAGATTTTAAGAAGTATTTACAGGCAAAAAAAAAAGCAAAATAAAACAAAACTTGAGAAGTAAGGTAGTAACAAAGTTATCAAAAATTATAAATAAAGATGGAAGAGTTATGGAATTGAGACTAGAGAAAATTGTTCCTTAGTTTCATTTTTAGGTACATGGATAGGTGATTTAGACTAATCAACCCTGGGCAATTAAATAATCATTCTCCAAGAAAAAGTAAATGTAGAGTTCTACAAATGAAGCTCAACTTCAGAGCACTGATTGTTTTGGGGTGGAAAGGGCCACAACCAAGGATACTTTCAACAGAAGCTATTATAATATTAAATAGTAGCTACAAATTTTCCTATTATTAATTCAGCAAGGATATGGTAATTTTTCTCTTATTGTTTGACAATACCACCTCTTTATGATGGAGTGAGGCAATATGAATATGATTTTTTTTAAAGAGGCATTTCTCTTATCACATTGCTTTGCAAATGTAGCCTATTCTGTGTTCTGCTTATAGTCTATGGGGCCCCTTTTACTATTTGTGTGCATATGGCTTCCTAGTGAGATTTTACTTCGGTCAGCCAATACTTACATCTATTTGAAAATTCCTTTCTGGCTGAAGAACTGCTTTGAGCAGAAAGAGCCAAAAGTGCTTGGTAATTTATGATCCCCAAGGCAGAGTCCTTAATTACTGATGGCTAGTCGTCTGGTTACAGGGATATAAATACTCCTGTTCCTTTGCCCTCTGCTTAAGACAACTCTAGGTGTGATCTACACTGTATCCAGCCATCACTTTAAGAAGGAGCACTGCAGAATGATGGCTTCTAAGAAACTTTAGTTTGTAAACTTAAGATCTAGTACATGATACGCAAAGTATATTCATAACAATTGTGTCTTCATACATGTACTTAGGGTAATGATGTCCATCTCATTCTACCATCTTTTTTTATAATCCTTGCTCCCTCCCATCCCCTCCCTCTCCTTTACCCTATCTAGAATTCATCTAATCTTCATGTGCTTCCCCTCCCAACCCCACTATGAATCAGCTGCTTTATATCAGAGAAACATTCAGCATTTGGTTTTTGGGGATTAGCTAACTTCACTTAGCATTATATTTTCCAGCTCCATCTATTTACCTGCAAATGCCATGATTTTATTCTCTTTTAATGCTGAGTAATGTTCCATTGCTGAGAGCCATAGCCAAGTAGGAATGACACATGGCAATTTCCTTGTCAGCCTACCCTATGTTGCTTAGAGGGAGGACTCTCCATTGTGGAAATGGGCTTGCCTTGGGCCCAGGTCATTTGCAGTGACATTGCATGAAAGGTGACCTTGCTCAGGGATTAGGGTGGATCCGGGTTTAGGGCAACCGTGTTTAGGGTGGATCTGGGTTTAAGGGGGATCCTGCTGGGAATAGGGCATATCCTGATGCCTCAGGCGCCCGCTCCTTGAGTTCCCGTTGAGTTCTGTGGGATTCAGAGGGTATTTGGGATGCAGAGCCCGGTGTAGGTGTAATTTTCCCCCCGAACGTGCGTGTAGAGAGAGAATTCAGGAATAAAGAGTTGCTATTTGAATCTACAGGGCTGTGAGTGGCTTGTGATTTTATGCCCAGCCAGACTGCGGCATTCCATCGTGTATATATACAAAAGTCTCCCTATCCATTCATCTATTGAAGGGCATCTGGGTTGGTTCCACAGTTTAGCTATTGTAAATTGTGCTGCAATAATCATTGATGTGGCTGTGTCCCTGTAGTATGCTGTTTTTAAGACCTTTGGATATAGACCGAGGAGAGGGATAGTTTGTTCAAATGGTGGTTCCATTCCCAGATTTCCAAGGAATCTCCATACTGCTTTCCATATTGGCTGCACCATTTTGCAGTCCTACCAGTAATGTATAAAGTATGCTCTAAGGCTTCTTATTAAATAAAGAACTATATTTGATTTATTGTTTAAAGAGGTTGCATATGCCATGAGAAAAAAATTGATTTCTTATTTTTATTGTAAAGTAAATCTCTCCATACCTCTCCTTTCTTCTCTTTCTGCACCTCTCTTCAGCATTTAATGACAAAAGTAAAAATCCCAGAATGAGTCATAATATCTAGGTCTAAGTGTCCCAAATATTTCATGCAAAGCATTCTGGGATTGCCAAAGTTTGAAAATATTGATTCTACTTCTAGAATAATCAAAACATTTCTATTACTGGTCTTAATTATTGTTTATTTTCCCACATGGTGTTGGCTAGAAATCATCTTTACCAATTTCATTACAGTGTAATGAAAACTGAGTCTCAAGTATTTTTCTAGATATCCTGGAAGTGATTATTTATTCAAAAAACTTATGGTATTTTTGTGATGCTCTTGCCATGACATTATGAAATATTTCTCACTGATATTTTCCTCTATTAGATGATAAAGGGTTATTGCTGTTTCTTTAGGTTTAGAATGTTAATTATTTTTTATCATTATGAAGGTGACTGGTTAACAAAACTTGGTCATTCTACTTTCCTAAAAGCTAAGCACTTAAATCTGATTACACTATTCTCTTTCTGATTTACTATATCTAATTACTCTCTGTAATTGCAAAAATAATATGAACATAGATAACAAAGTCAACAAACATTTATAAATCACTACAAGATGGCATTTTATCAGGTATTGGGAAAACAAAAAGAAATGGAAAAAAGAAAGCACTGGATTAGATAATGCTGACTATGGGTGTGTGTATTTGTGTGTGAATACATCTGACATATCTATGTAATAGTATGATTTCTGACTCAGTATCCCTTACTACCAGATCAGTAAGTTGATTTGAAGTTGGGTTGTAGACAGAGGGGAACTTTAGGCTGAAACACAATCTTTCTACTTATGCATTGAATACATGAGTTTCATCTCAATATGGACTTCAGCTACAATGATGCCATTTGGCTACTCAGAGAGGCTACAACATCAAAACCAAGAAACAGCAACATAGAGGTCAGAATTTCCTGTATGTTTGAGTGACAGCTGCAGCCAGATGAGGAAGGATTCATCTTCTTGTGTAATTGTGATCACAAGGAATGTTCTAAGAAATAATTATTGAGCATCAGTGAAAGAATTTGAGGTGAAGAAATGTAAGTGAACACATTTGAGACCTCACTGGAGATATCTAAACATAACTTGAAAGGATCTAGGGGGAAGAGGCTGGGATTTCTGCTTCAGTAGGTGGGGACCAGAATGATTAAAATCTGAGTTAATAATAGAATACAATTTTAAACTATCAGTTAATGAAGACTGGGGATACTTGTTTATAAATGGATGTTTTAATTTCATCCTCAAAATAATTTTGTGACATAGGAAGAATTTTCCCCATTTTTTGCAGATGAAAAAAAAACTGGCCTTTGTAGTGTAAAATAACTTGACCAAGGACATGCAACTAATAAAAATCTAGTTCTGTTAGCGTCTAGTGGTATAAAAGCTAATAATACTGCATCCCCCCCAAATAACTATTCAATATTCATTGCACAAAATGCTCTTTCCTCAATACAATAAACAAAGTCATGTTCTCAGCTTCCTACCTTTTAGTTTGCATATAATGTTTTTAGTGTGAGGTAAGAGAAGTGGACCAAGTATGAGATTCAGTTTGATTATTAATCTAGAAAAAAACATACCAGTTTTAATGTAAGACAAAGCTTAGATTATATTATTTCACATAAGCTATACATAGATATTCATCCCAATATTTAGTATTGCAAGTTCCATGAATATTGGTAGTATTCCCAAATAAGATCTCTCTGTTCTCTATGTATGGCTTAACCCTGGGGAGGAAGCTTGTAACATGGTGGTTTGATTTATGTCCTTGTCTATCAGCTTTAATTTGGCCTGCTGTTTTCATGTTTCAAAATATGCTCTTTTAACAATCTGTGCTATTTACTAAGCCACACTTTATACAATAAGGAACAGTATGAAAATGATATACAATTACAACTGGTTCTGTGGTAGAGACTTACTATTTGGAATCAGCTATGAATTCTTCAGGTTTCTGAAAAAAACTGTTAGACAAAAATGAATATATGAAAAATCATGAAATCAATAAAAATATGTACGTATTCTAAGAATAATTGCTATTGATTGCCAAGAGGAAAATTAGAAAATGTGGCCGGGTGCAGTGGCACACACCTATAATTCCAGGAAGCTGAGGCAAAAGGTCTAGGCCAGCCTCAGTGACTTAATGAGGTCTTAAGCAACTTAGTGAGACTGTCTCAAAATAAAAATAAAAAGAGCTATGGATGTAGCTCTATGGTATAGCACCTCTGGGTTCATTCCATGGTACCCCCAAAATATATTAATTATGGATCTGTTTTTATTTCTACTTCCAGTAGAACAACTAACTTTGTTCATTGAAGTTCTCTGTCTTTACTATAGCCATATGTGGATTTCAGTTAGTGAAATTTGAATCTAGAAAACTATATTTGTGTGGAATACATTTTTAATAAAGTAGAATCAGTTATAACTTTTATATGTTGATATTTCTTGTCAAATAAAAGGGTCTTTCTTTTTCTAAGGAATAATTATTTATCACAAAAGAACTATAAATGGAAATTTAGTTCATTAATTGTCCTGTTGTTCTTTCCTGCTGAGGATACTTTCCTGCTGAGGATATTATCCTTATTCTGTCTCATGTACAATGAATTCTCTGTCCTTTCTCATCACTATCATGACTGAACATGTATGCCTACCTCTATAATCTCTTCACTAAGTATGGAAATAGTCTTTGAAACCTGATAGGCTGGAGTATTTGAGAAAAAAATGCTTAGTGTTTAAGATTTGCTTAGGTGTCAACCATTATTTTATCACTTGCTGGCAGTGTGATACTGTACAAGTTACTTAACTTCTCTGTGATTCAAGTTGCTGATTGTAAAATAATGATAGCATTAACACATGGGGCTGCTGTGGAGATTAAATGAAGTGATGTATAACACATGTTAGCAAAGGAGCCTAGGCTATCATGTGGATTGCAGATTTCATTATTGGTTTCAGTTTTTCATCTCTCTTTTAACTATGCCACTTTTCAGTTCCTTCAACTTAAAATGATAATGTGGATATTCCTGCTCCTTGATGTTGATCAGGATAATAAATGGTAACTAAGTATTCTGGATCTTAGCCCAAAGTTGGAAATCTTTTATGTTCCGTGTATGCACTTTTGCCAAAGCTAACCCTAATATGAGTAGCACATTATCACGACCTTCAGGAAGAAGTAGGGATACCCTAGTTGTCACAATCTGAAAAAGAAATAGCAAACTGAGCCTACTCCTAGATCAGGACAAATCCAAGAAACCCATAGACAAGTGAGCAACAATAGTTTACTTTTTAAGCCACTAAATTTGGAGGTAGTTTGGAATATAGCAAAAGTTGATGAATACAATGTATAATTAAGAAAGATTAGCAATTTTTGTTATTATTTACTATCACTGAAATAGACATAGAGACCCAATAAAACAAAGCAGTTGGATAATCAGAAAGATTCTGAAATCTATTTTCTAAACCTGAGGTTATTATTAAAAAATAATATTTTATCTATTTCTGTTTGTTTTCTGAAACCACTGTAGGCAGACAGCACCTTCTTCAGGAAAAGGAAATGCAAATACATGGGAGAGTTTGGTCTAATCTGCCACTTCTCCAGGGAAAATAGAATCCTATAATAAACAATCTTGTGATCACAGATATATAACTGTAATGGTGATGCTACAAATACATGCAAACCTCAAATACCTATCTTCCTCCTACATGTTCTTCCACAAATACTCTGCTGCATCTCTCAGAAGGATTCACAAGCATTTCATCCTGGAGCCTCAATCTGTGGCTCTCCTCAGTGAAGCTAAAGCTGAAATATCCATTAGAACTGTAACAAAGGGTGGGGTCAGGAGACAAGAGATTTTTTTTTTTTTACAAGACATTAAAGGGCAAAGGGGGAAGAAAAATTGAAGGCAGAGATACTTAACTATCCGAACTTTTAACAGCTCACAAATCTGAAGCCTTTAAAAGCCTATAAAAATAGATGCCCTTCAGCTGAATGTAGTGCACAACTTAGGTTCTTTCTTCTAGGGTGCATACTGCAAAGATACTTCACGTATAAGCTGAAGTGGTTTGTGGTTTGATATAAAAGAAGCCTGCATGATCAAATCTGTCTTAAAATACAAGTAAAAGATGCACTGTAATCCTATGTTAGTCTGACTAGGTATTCTAAAAATTGTAAAGCAATCTTGTCATTAGAAATGAAAAAATAATAATACATGACTTAAAAAGCTGTCTACCTTTAAGTTAAATTGTGAATTCTGGTGGGAAACTGTGGTTTGTTTCTATATATTGCTTTGCCCTTCAGCTCAGCTGTTGGCCCTGCATTAATATTCAGGCAGCATCAGTGCCAGTCCTGGTGATTCACGGAGGTATTATGAATATGCAAATAAGCAAGAGCTTTTTATGTCTATGGTTTGTCTTTCTTAGATGTTTGAAGGAATAATTGGAGCCAATCAGCTACTGATAACTTGCATAGGGATGACTGGAACCTCAGGCTATTTAATAATTCTTTTACACCAGCCCACAGGTTTGATTTCAACCCAGTCTTTTGAAAACATCAGTCCTCAGAATCTCTTAAATTGACTGAATTAGAGGTTAAGGTATCATTTTAATTTTCTAGATTAGAGTGGTAACAACATTTTGGAGTGAGCAGTATACAAAGAGTTGAATTTGTTATTAGTCAAATTATTTTATTTTTCCCTAGGTCTTCATCCATTTTTCCTGGGTACTTAAACATCAGGGATTGAGATTGGGGACATTTCTTAGTAGTACAGAGCAGGTTTTACATGTGCAAAGCCCTGGGTTCAATGCCCAGCACACCCAAAATATTTGTATTGTAGGAGTTGGTGGAGTATTGTACTCTGGAGTTTCTGAAATGTAGAGACAGAATAGATAGAACAGAGACAGTAAGAGAGAGAAGTATACCTTTTCCACCTGGCTAACTTCTCATATTCAGCAACAATTAGTGTTTGTTTTAATACTCACATTAATGCTATCCTAATGATATATATTAATGAAAAAGAATAAACTTTGACATTTCTGTATAATTCATTTTATCCAAAAAATGAATAACTTTTATTAAGAAAATGAAAGCATAAGCAAAAGAACTATGTAAACATATAATTTTGTTGACTCATTTCATTTTGATTAGAGATTTTGTTATGCAATTTAATAATTTAAAATTTGTTTTCAGAGTGTCACACTACAAAGAGCTACATTATAATGTAAAATACTTTTGTTATTTAATAAAACCAATTAAAACATTCATGGTCATTTTATTTTGATGCTTTAACACTGTCTTGTTTCTACAAAGAGAACTTCAAATTATCATCACTTGATGAATGTTTATAGAGTAATATATGAGTATGTAAAAAAATCAACACTATGGTAATATTTAGTTATTTTCATTTAACTGAAAAATTATTTAAAGTATAGAAAATAGTTTTTAAAACAAGATTACAAAGCTGGAATGTGGTTCAGTGGTAGAGCACTTGCTTAGCATGCATGAGACCCTGGGTTTGATTTCCAGCAATGTAAAAACAAAATAAAACTAAGATTATATAGTTAAATGATCCTTATTTACCTACAAAAATGAGTTGCATGTTTTATATTAAAGGGTAAATACCAGGTTGTTCAAGCCAGGCCTTTTTTTTCTGTCATTGCCATTTGTTTTTAATTTTTTAAAAAATTCATTTGAAACAACAAAAGCTTATTTTTTTTAATAATAAATGTACCATAGGATAATCTGGGAGCTGTGTTCATTTTAGTTATTAACATAGACTTACATTGATAGCAGCTCCAAATTGACAAGTGCTCTCTTAACTTTTCATTTCAGAGAATGAGCAGACCTAGAGGGTCTTGAGCCAGCAAATAAATCCCAAGCCCCAAAGTGACACGTCAGTCTTAACAGAAGCTCATTGACTAATATACTAACATGACCACCCCCCATTTCAAGGGATGAAGAAGGAAATAGAATATTACTGTGTACCTAGAAGGAAAGGAAAACTGGAAGATTTTTACACACTAATAATTTCAGTCCCATGACATTGCATTATTGTATTTGCTTATTGAATTTTAAAAATTATTTGTTTGTTGTTGTTGTTATTATTGTTGTTACTTGCACTGCTGGTGAGTCAGCCCAGGACCTTTTGTAATCTAAACATTCCCTCTACCACTCCCATCCCCCATTCCTGCATTTTCAATAAAAAGACATTTATTTATCAATGTCATATTTCATATTAAAGAAAACCATATTCTCTCAGAAATATTTACCAACTGGTAAAAGCTGAGGCACATTAAAAGCTTTCTGGAAAAATGTTTACATGTGTGCATGTATATGTGTGTTTGTATGTATCTCTATGTTATAACTGCATGCCCTCTGACTAATTATAGACATGTTAGTACTCAGTAGGACAATCAATTAAAATAGGAACCTAAAACATCAATGAAAATTTAAATAATTGGAATAAAATATATTTTTCAGAGCTCTTCTTTGAACATACAGGATATAACTATAGAAGATTAGATTATATGCTAACAGGATGGAACCAATGAATGATTTGTCATTATTTCCTGGACTATGATAATTTAGAGCCAGAAATTTTTAACAAACAGATTTGCTCTTCTGATATTTGCCCATAAAATAATCAACTTGCCTTCAAATAAAAATTGAACTAATGTTAAAAGAATAGTTGTTTGAATATGTTGAATTGCTAGCACTTTGGCTGATGCACATGTTATACATTAATATTCAGAATATGATTTCATTGATTTGAATATATAGATGGAAACAGCCTCCTCCCTTGCCAGTGTACTTAGTACATCCCATCAAATATTATGCAGCTGTTCCCAGATAGAGGAACATCATTTAAATCAGTGATACAGCAGATTAACAAATTAGGTTTATATAACTATATAAAATAAATATAACTATATAAAAGGCAAAAAAGGAGAATATAAAGGAACTTACTTTCTCTGCATTTATCCCTTATTATTTTCCATTCCATATGAATTTAACTCCTTGTAATCAACAGTAGAAAGTTTTTATGATGGTGATAATTATCTTCAAAAATAATTTGGTAAAGGTAATGCATGCATTCCAGCCAGGAATCCCCATTCCAGGGACAGTCAGTTATCATTTTTTCTTTGAGGACACCCCTCCCTACAAAGACATAGATTATCACAAATGCATCTAGTTTGATCATAACTAGATGTGGTACTCATCACCATATTTCATGTCAGAAGTGGATTTTCATATTAAATGATATATTAAATCATTGGCTAACTTATTTTAATTAATATGTTAGAAATGGATTGTCATTGGTGAAATTGAAAGCTTTTAACTTATATGAATTGGCCAAAGTAGTATTAAAAAAACTCTCCAGCCTTGAATAAACAAGACATAAAAATACAACATGGTCTGTAGCTTCTACCCCTCGAGGCTGTGCCAAAGAATTGGTCTATAAACAACCCTGTATCTAGTCTTTGGTTTAAAAGGATTCTGGTTACCTAATGCTGACTGTTAAAGAGTGGCTGAGTCGTGCTCCTGGGATATTTTTTCAATCTTTCTTATAAGGTGGAGGTCAAAGCTCCTTAAACGGCAAACAGCTGGGATTTCATAAAGCTTATAAAATAGATTGTATAAACCATTTACTTCTTTGTTAATAAATGTCACTATTGTAACAGTTTATTCTGAGACTTTATTTCATAATAAACTGGTTGCAAAGTAGTTAGTGCTTATTCATTTAGAAGATTTTGTTGGGCACTTTTATTTTTTGAAAGCAAACAAACATACAAAGAAAAAAGCCCAGTTGTGCATGTTCAAATTTGGTTAGCTTCATACCCAGCATAATTAAATATTGGAATACTAATATTAACATCAATATCAATTTTTACTACACTTGACATTAGTAGACACCATTTATTACAATGGCCTTTAAAATATACATTGTTGTAGTACAATTTACATTGACTAAATAACTCTGCTAATCACCATCTTCATCTCAGGACTTGAGCCTTCATGAAAAAAATAAATAAATAAACAGCTAGCTATATTAAATGATAGTAATTATTTTTATATGATGAGATAACATGCTTTTCACTTTTAGTATATAAACCAAAATTATTCTCTGTATATAAACCAAAATTATCCTCTGAAGAAAATCATTTACATAGTAGAAGCAATTGATTTAGGGGTTTAAATAAATAATATACAAATACAGACTAAAAAAAGCTTGTAAATAATAATGAAAAGTGACAATTCTTAGATAACTCTAGAAAAGATCAGAATAACATTTGCCAATGTACAAAATTTGAAAAGCAAGAGACAGAAACAGATATGCTCAACACAATCCCCCAATTAGACAAGGACCAACTTAATGAATTACTATTTGAATAAGCTAATGCTCTCCCCCCAAAAAGCATGCATCCATTGTGTGCCAGACAGAGTATTGCATATAAGTATACTGTGACATCCACAGAAAAGACTTGGTCCAGCTCTTGTGGAATCCCCAATCTATCCAGATACCAATCAATAACTCTTAATTATTATCTACTATCTATTATCTATTATCTATTTATTGGGGACAGTGTTATGTCTATCAAGTTTCCAGTTTTTGTTTGGGAATTTATTAATGGAGAAGCTTTGAGTATAGAATTTAACCTCATTGATACTCAGTTTTTCATTTGCAAAAAAGAGATAACAATGGCTGTCTCACTGAGTAGTCATGTTGTCATGATTATAAATATATTGATGTTTCTATAAAATGCATGCCTGAAGGCCTGATATATTTTACTATGGAGAATCTCTTAAGTGGCTTTTATTTATTAATTCACTGGATTGAGCAATTGTACTGAATACTTTCCATTAAACATATTGATGGTTTCTTCCAACACCCTAAGGGCTCATGGCTAGGAGGCAACCCTACTACATATTTAAATATCTGTTCCCATCAATTGAGATGTTTACTTATCAAACAGTAAGATATGCATTTTCTCCTCAAACTTGTACTACTTAAAAAAATTATTAGAATTGCATATTCAATTCAATATTAAGAAAATTAAAATAAGTGCTGAAGCAAATTTTTATCTATAAAAATGAAGTTAAATTCTTTTGCTGACACTTGCAAAATAGGAACTGCTAAAATATTTAGAAAAGATGCAACTGTAAAATATGGGAAAAATCATATCCTAGGAATATTTTTTTGATAAGCATTTCCGAAGTTTCTGAGTTTTCACTGTATTAAAAGGAAAACTAAAACTGGAAAGTAGAGAAGATGTATATGACTATGGAATTTGAATTGGCAAAATCAAACTTCAAGAGTCTGGGCATTGCATCAAAAATGTTGAATTAAAGCACATTAATTTTAAGTTAAAATGAAGAGTTTTAAATTAAAATATTAATTTTTTAGTTAGATGAGCATTTCAAATCTATACATACACTGTTATATATAGTTATATAGTTGTTGTTATTGTTGTCTGTTTTTCAGATTTTTTTAATTAACTGACCAGTCACCAGAGAACAGTTTTCTAATGTGAACAACAACAACAAAAATCAATTGTAGACATGAGTGTATGAAAGTTGATTTTGTCCAGAGTGAAGATTAGGAAGTTCTTATTCTTGAAAAACGTGATAAATATAAGCATAGTATATGTATGTTTGTATTATGAGCATTTACTTTAAAAACAAAGCTTTCAATTTAGCTAAGCCAGAATATTAACTGAATGCTTAAAGAAAAATAAAATGACTCTCTATATTAAGAAATATTATTAGGATTTTTATAAGATGCTAGCAATATTCATTTATGCTATTTCTAGTTAGGGTTCTTTTGTAAGTAAAATTTTATTTTTTCATTTAACATTTTACAGATTTCTCTTTTATCTGTATTTATTTAATTCATATCATTTTTTGGAGGTAGACACAATGCATTGGAATTTTTTTCTTACCATATATGTGACACAATGATTGTTTAAAATATGTGATCAACACATATAACCTAGGAGTAAAAAATATATATGGAAATGACTGCCTTATGGCTACTAAAAGAAAGAGTGACACTTTTAAATTTTTTAAAAAATTTTATTCCAAACTACTCAAAAATAAATCATGTTGTTTGTATATAAAAGCAGAAGAAATAAGTATTATATAATGTGTATGAATAATTTGAATAATGCATGATTAGTTTCCTTTATGAAGTAATAGGTCAATGAATCAATCTCACTCCACATAAATGTTACCTAAGATATATTCTTCAAATTTTGAGAAATAAAATTATATTACATTGTACATTTATTTACAAGCAGATGCTATACAAATCCTTATTCATAAATATTTAGATCTTGATTTGATGAGAAAAATATAAGATTATAATATGTGTCACAGTATTTCCACCTAAGTGTATAACTGTATTCTTGAATTATTACTACTGCAGATGTAATGTCTTTAAAAGTATTTTATTACAGCAATGCATTTCCCCAAGGAGGAGTGTTTATAAATATATGAATCAAGGTGATGAATTTTTCTTGTCTTCTTTTCTTGATTTTTCCTGGATTTGTTTTCATAACTTATAAAACATTTTACAACAAAATGAACCAACAGTTAAGTCACAAAGAATTCAGCTACTTGGGCAACGATTGTGTGAATATATTTTTTGTCATTGTTGTTCTTAAAGCCAGTGAAATGCATACTTGCAACAAAATTACTACTGTAAATGATTAGCTTCTCTCCTAAATAATCTAAAATTAAAGGTTTCTATTTAGAATATTTCAAATTATGGTCACCTAGAAAAATTTTACATCCAAACTTAAAGTCGGTTCATGTCAGTTTAATTGTACATCTGTTTTTCTGACATTAAAATATATAAAATATTTCTTCATTGACAATTCAAAGCAATTTGATCTAGAGGAACATAACTAGTAATATCAAGTTCTAAAAAACTTTTAAGGGATTTGATAATCTCTGATATATGTTTTTTTATTTAACTATCAAATATGTGTTTTCTTTTAACTTTTAATTTGGATGATATTTTTGTCCTAGGTTTTCTTTCTTTTACCCGTTTTGATAGTTCTGTGTATTGAGTCACTTAGCTCTCAAATAATAATAGTATGCCAGGTCTTCATCATTGTATGTAATTACATATCCTGTTCTCATACTTTCTGTTGCATAATTGAGTTTTAGAACAATGGAATATTCTCAATTTGTTGGAACTGACAATATGTCCTAGCTACTAATTGGTGAATTTTAGTAGTGGATACCTGTTCATTATTTTGATGCTAGTCAAGTTCTTTTATCTTGAAACTTTAGTTTTGAAAGTTTCATAAAGGTAGTGATTTTATGTAAGTTGCTCCCAACTGTATACCCACAACTCAATCAGTGGTAGTATAGAGTAGGATCCTCTGATGATCCCAATTCTCTTACCTCAAACTGAAAATATTCCTGGAGTTCTTGGGGGAAAGGGAGCAAATGCAGAATGTACTTGATCAAATTATGTTATGTGCATGTATCAATAAATCACAATGAATTCCACTTTTATGTATGACTATAATGAACCAATTAAAAAAACAAATAAATAGAAGGAAGACCAGTAAATTAGAGGAAGGGGATAGGGGAGGGAAGAGAGAAAGGAAAGGGGATGTACTGGGAATTGAAAATCAAACTATGTCATATGCATTTATGATTATGTCAAAATTAACCACACCACAGTATAATGTATAATGATAGTGCACTAATAGAAGCAAAAATGGTTAAAATGATAAAAGGGGGGGTACAAAATAGGTTTCAAACTATTTACAGGCTAACAAGAACAATTGATAATGACTGGTCAGAGTTCCTTATGGTTCTTGAGACTGCAGTTTCATCCTCATATTATCATGGAGATATGTGTGCTCTCTGTGAGCTATTTTGCTGAAGGAATGTGATTCTTGACTGGGTACAAATTAAAATCTGTATTGCCGAGGTCCAGCCCCGGTGGGGAGAGTGAGGGTCCAGGGTGGTGCTGAAGGAGGAGTGGCGTTGGCGAAAGAAGAAAACTCGGGATGACAGGTTGCAAGTTATGAGCAACCTCCAGAAGACATTTCTCTGCCCCTGGAGGGACCTTTATTTTTATTCCTTTTTTACAGGTGTTTTTTCAGATAGTTAATGGATAGCTTCAAAGCCTGAAACTTTTTTGATTTACATAATTTTCAGTAGTTACAATCTTTTCTGACATACATTGATAACCTAAGATATTGAGTACATTGTTCAAAATATTTTTCTGTAACCTTAGTCAAGTCAATCACCATTAAGCTTTTACGTTTTCACCTCAATCACTAGGTGCTAGGCAATGCAACTAGACTACATGACTCCTGACCTATTATTCACTTCTAACTTTAAAGCATACCTATAATTATTTCATTAACCTTTAACTTTAAAGCATACTTATGATTATTGGTAAGCTTTCTTACTTCTAAACTAAAATCCCAGTAAAAAAACACTTAGAGTAGTGAAAGTCTATTATTTAAAAGTCTACTACTCTAAAGTGCCTCTAAAATATATCTGTGTTAATTTTACATTATTCTATTTTAATTTCCAAGGTAATATTCTTTTTTTCATATGACCTATTCAACTGCATTCTTAAAGAACTTCCTTGATCCTTGGTCAAAACACACCAATTCTTATGTCTTTGTAATCTTCAACTAAAGAGCAGGCTTTACACCTCAGCTCTTTTGTCATTTATATTAACTATGTGTTTTCCATTTTCATCATAAGTTCTGCATAAAGCAAAGGAGGGTCTATTGGTTGGGGAATGTATTTTTATTAGCCTCTTGTCCTCAAGGGGATACTATAAGCTACATATGGTGGTCCTTGTTCTGTTGGCACAGCAATTGTTTTTGTGTAGCTAGGCTATTGTACAAGTTGTGGCTTTAGGATGGGATTGGGGGGCTAGTATAAATTGTCAACCATGGGATAAATATTTCTTGTTGCTTAGGCTTGAGGAATAACACCATCCTGTGAGACATTGAAACACCTCCATGGCATGTCTCCATTGTATCCTTGGTCTCATTCTGGGAATTTTACTGCAATCTCAGCAATACATACTTTTATTATTGATTTATGTATGCCCTATTATCCATATCATGAGTATCATAAACAAAACACTTAACATTCCTAATGGTTCAAGTTTCCAGATGGTGCGGCCTTGCCGCAGCATCCCCCATGTTGTGACCCTGTCAGACAGTGTGTACAGGATTGCCTTCACCATTGTATAGGAATATTTAAACAAAGATGCCCAGGCACTACCCCTCTTGAATCTAGTCAGATTCTCTAGGACTGGGGCTCAGGATTAGTGTATTTTAAACTTTCCCAGATGTTGTTAATGTGCAGGTAGGTTTGAAAGACTTTATTGTAATGTGAGCCAACACACTAACCCACTTTGACACCCAGTAAATTTAACTTTTATTCTATCTTCTAGTACAAATATGCAGGGAATATTAAAAGAGCTCAAATAGAACCATTTTGACTAGCATGTTCTGACCAATTTCTTGTTATATAAATCTTACTTAGGCTCATTGTTATGCCACTCAATTGTGCTTTGCCCACCTTTGTCGACCTGTATATAATTTATGGTTCTAAAATAAAGGTAGGCCAGAGGACTGGTGGTGTGCAAAAATATATAGTAACTACACTGAATACCTGAGACCTGTAATGTTGGTACTGTGTCCAATCAACTAAAAAATACATTATAAAAACTGTATGATAACTATAAACAGTGTGCAATTCTAAATTCCTCTTTTAGAAATGCTTGCTTATTTTATCCATGATATACATTTCCTAATAACTGTATGTAATTCCAAAAAGAAAATCACAGCATTTTTAAAATTATGTTTGGTCAACTGGGATATACTATATTGGCCTTTGAAAGCAGTTCTCTTAATCTACAAATCATGCCTCTATTGAGATATCATCTAAGATTACATTACTTCCTCTTCTCCCTGCCTCCACTCTTATATAGAGATTATCATTACCTGAATTTACTGATTCTAATAATATTTTTAATTATCTTACTCCTAAATCCCTAAATATAGAGTTTTTAAAAAATACTTTTATGTTGTGATTCCCAAATGTGATAATCATCTTTGGAAAGTTCCCAGATATTTTTATTTATTTAAAGATTTTATTCATACTTATTTCATCATCTTTATCTGCACACTTTAATAATTACATTTCTTGGTCATTTATCCTCCCTTCACTTTTGCTTTTGGTAACCCTTTTCTTTTTGTGCTGTGGAATATTTGAATTTTTACCTTCTAATCAGGTTATGTTTATGTGGGGACAACCCATGAGTATTTGGGGGGAGGGGATTTCCTTCTTCCAGAATGGCAGAGGGTTTAGCTCTATCAGTTAGCTCAGGTTGCAAACAACTGTGAATGTTCAATTTTGTGGTTGGAGATTTATGAACTATGTAGGTAACAAAGAAAGAAAGAAATCCATACCAACTATAAATGAGGGCATAAATTATTATGAAATTTCAATCAAAACTTTAAAAAATGTTCTTCTCAGAATTTAGGCCTAGAGAGACAATTTTCCTTGTCATTGGTCTTTGACCAGAGTTAGGTCCTTATCAAATTCATTTTTTTTTTTGCTGAATGTGTAAATTTTGGCTTTTACTGGAATCTTTCCTGTTTTACCTTTGCCTATTCCCAGTTCCAGTCCTTGCCAGAGGCCAAGGACTTATCTCCTTCTCCTTTCCCAGCTGTGAAAGTTCAAGTCTCTTACCTACTGATAAAGGAAAACAATGTACCCAATAGCCTTACTTTTAACTTTATTTTATAACTTGGTTTCTAGCTACCTCTTCATTTTTCTTTGACTCCTGGGGATTTCCCTTAGCTTTCTGAGAACTCAGCTATGTAATTAAATACCTGTTGGTCATATTTATCAAGAATATCTTGATTTTGTAACAGGTTTTTCAGAGGAGTTAGCCTACCTTATCACTGAAAATAGATGTATCCTATATTACCAAGAGTCTTGATGATGAAGCTTCTGGTAATGAAGTGTATCATTTACCTCTTATTCCATCTATTCATTCATTTGAAAAATAATAATTGAATACCTCCTCTGTCTCATTCTTCTGTATCTTAGGGATAAAGTGGTCATCAAAAACTGTTGCCACTATCAATGAGACTATATTCTAGTGGGAGTGACAAACAGCAAATTCAATGCGTGTGGGCCTGTGTGTGGTACACAAAAATGTGCAGTGCACTATACACACAGACACAGAAACATAACATATTCTAAATTACTGTCAATGATACTGAGAAGTAAAGTTAAGTCATTGGTTGCGTGTGATTAATTTTTCAGACATAGTGGTCAGTGATGGTTTCTCAGAGGAGGACATATTGATCAGGTAAAAAAATATTCAAGGAGCTAAGCAGATGGAGATGAGTAGGATGAGTTCTCCTTGAAGAGGCAACACAAAGTGCAAAGAATTTATGATAGGGGTTTGGATGTTTTTATGAGGTTAAAAAACAACTCAGCAGAATATAGATTCTTCTAGTGAAAATGGATTTTTTAGAACACTAAATCAGTTGTATGGTCCCTGAGGAGCTAGAGATATCCTAATTAGTTAATTGATAGCCCAATTATTCCTTCAATCAAATTTTTTAAAATAGTAATTCATACATTAGGTGTTATATGAGCCACAAAGATAAACACCAGTAGATCAACGTGTTCACAGTTTGTGAAGGCTAAGGATGAACTTATAAAAAGTTGCAACCTAGTCACAAGAGATATTTTAATTACTGTTATTGTATTGCTTTTAGAAAAATAGCATCAGGCATAATGTTTTACTGTACTAATTTATTAATTATTTTAATAGCCTATTATAATAATTATAACTATATTATATGTATGAGTAAGCATTAATATTATATGTATTATCGAACTGCTAGAATTTACCAAAAGTAACAGGGATCCTTTTATCAGTCTTTCTTCTTCTAGTCTCTACATTAGCAGCACAGATTATTTTTTTTTCTCAAAAAAGTGCAAATATACGAATAGTTCTTTTTTAAAATAGAAATTTCTCAAAAGAAGGCATACAGATGACCAAAAGGTATATGTAACGTGCTTAACTTCACTGATCCCCAGAGAAATGCAAATCAGAACTACAATGAAATATCATCTTATACCCATTTTCTGACTACAGTCAAAAAGTCAAAAGACGACAAAGGTATGGAGAAAAGGAAATACTTACACACCATTGGTAGCAATATATGTCAGTATAGCCATTATGAAAACCAGTATGGAATTTTTTCAGAAAATTAGAAATCAAACTACTATATGATCCAGCAATTCTACCACTGGATATATATTCAAAGGAAATGAAATAAGTGTGTTGAAGAGACATTTGTAATTTCACATTATGAGCAACATTATTCACTGTATCCAAGATATGGAATCATCCTCAATGTCCATCAGTATATGAATGGATAGAGACACACAGACTGAGACTTTTCAGTCTGAGAAAAGAAGGATATCTTATTATTTGTAATAGTGTGGATGAATCTGGAGGACTTATGATAAGTGAAATACACCAGAAACTGAAAGAAAAATAATGCCTGCTCTCACTTATATATAGAAACTGAGGAAGGGAAATTCATAGAAGCAAAGAATGGTGATTGCTAGAGACTTGGTGCTGAGGGAAATGGGGAGATGTTGGTCCAAGGGCATACAGTTTTTGTAGGATAAATAAGTTCTAGAAATCTAATGTATAGCATGGTGACTATAGTTAATCACACTGTATTGAATACTTCAAATTTGTTGAGAGTAGATCTTAAATTTTCTCATCACATACAAAAATTTGGTAACTATGTTAGGTGATGTATATATTAATTACCTTGATTGTGGTAATCATTTTACAATGTATATCTAATAATCATGTGTACCTTAAATACAAATAATGTCTGTCTATTATATGTCAGTAGACCTGGAAAAATAAAAATAAAAACTAATAGAAAATTTTAAACACTTTAAAATAATTTTATAGAAGAAAAGCACAATTATTCACAAAATCCATGATGAGTATTATCAGCACAATTCTTAATATTCTCCAGCCCATTGCATTATAAAGGCTCTGGATCATTTGATTTTTAAAATATATTTATTTATTTATTGGTACCAGGGATTAAACCCAGGTGCACTTAATCATTGAACTACATCCCCAGTCCTTTTGATTTTTTATATCGAGACAGAGTCTCACTAAGTTGCTTAGGGCCTTGCTAAGTTCCTGAGGTTGGATTTGAACTTGCAATTCTCCTGCCTCAGCCTTTCAAGTCCCTGGGATTATAGGCATCTGGTTTATATCAGTAATACTTTCCTGTATAGAGAGATTCTGAATGGAAATGCTAACTAGAAGCTTATTCCCCAAATTTAAGTGTGACAATAGCATAATAAAAGCATCTATGTATAAGAAGCAAACTATCATATTAAAAGATAAAATCTATTACTAAAACTCATTTCTCAAATCGGACTGAAACATTTAACCCTATATGAATCTATCTATATTTATACACAGATTAAAACACTCACATTTGGGGCTGGGGTTGTGGCTCAGCGATAGAGCGCTCATCTTGCATGTCTTAGGCCCTGGGTTTGATCCTCAGCACCACATAGATAAATAAAATAAAGATATTTTAAAAAACCCACTCACATTATAATTCATAATATATACAATTATTATTTGTCAATTGAAAATGAACATGAAAATGTAAAATAGTTAAGACATCTCTTCTTGATTAAAAGGCAATGATAGATTTAATAAACAATGGCACAGTTGTAATAATTTTGTAATGATTGTCTTTTCACATGCAACATCCAACATGTATATCACCATTATTGAAACTATATGTTCTATTCAAAATGATTTATTGATTTTTGATGGTGTACCGATTATATCTGGAAAATATCTAAAAACTTAGCTTGCATATCTTGTTAAAAATTTTAAAAGTATACTCTTTAAGGAAAATAGGTATAAATATTACCATATCATATTTGTGAAATAATTTATGAGAGACATATATATTCCATGATATTCATATATTGGAGTCCAAGAAGCATTTAATGAGGAAAATATTAATAAAAAGATATTCTATTAAGTGTATCTAACCCCTCTTTATGGAAACTTACCCTAAAAAAAGTTCAGATATATTTTTCTTTCCTCATGCAGGGCTACTAAACTAACAGAGTTGAAAGATTAATGATTACTACAAATTCATATACATGCAAATAAAAATGTATAAAATCTATAATGGTAGAAATTTATATAATGTCCTTATACAAAAAGAAACATACATGGTTGAGGAAATATTTATTAATTTTTCTAAATATCAGATTCCCAGAATGTTAAAAAATAATGATTAACAAATATATCTATGAAATAACAATAGGAGAGTTTTTAATTTGGAAATTAATTTAAAAATTTTAGTCTAATGTATTTAAAATTATAATTAAATTAACCAGATATCTGTATTTCCTATTATTGAATGAGTTATTTTTTCTTTTGAAAATGATAGCATGAAAATAATGTAAGTTCCTACTAAAGATTATGAAAATGATTTAATTGACAAAATTCAGGTAAAGATATTTAGAGTTTTCTTTTTTACATATACTATGCCAAGGCATTTACATACAATATTTTATGTAATATGGATACCAGCCTGATGATATATATATATATAATTTATATATAAATATATGTTTATATTTGTTATATATTAATATTATTATATAAGCTTTTATATTAAACATATTTTATATATAATATCTAATAATTTATATAATATATATTATATAAATGTATACAAATAATATGTATATAATTATTGCAATTGTTATAAGTTTTATAGACAATAATGATGTACACTGAAAATAAGTACAAGCTTCTAGTCAAGTGACAGTGTAATACAATGATGTCTGAAAGAGGAGAATCATTGAGATGGTCCCTATTATTACCCACCATAATATTTGGAGAGAATTTTTAAGTCCCATGCAAAGAGTGCAGCATGCCAAGTAAAGCTTAACATTTTGTATGAGCTGAATAGATGGACAAAGGTATCTGCATGTTCAGAGGGAAGAGCAGAGATAATTGCAGTGAATTTAAGCTCTGAATATCTGTAGGTTAGCAGAAGGAGAATCTCTGAATATTCATCTGAGTACTTATCAGTACATGCATTTGAGAAAGCTGCCTCAAATCAAGGAAATAACAACCTGAAATGAGCAGGTAGAAAAATCTCTGGGGGGCTGGGGATGTGGCTCAAGCGGTAGCGCGCTCGCCTGGCATGCGTGCGGCCGGGGTTCGATCCTCAGCACCACATACCAACAAAGATGTTGTGTCCGCCGAGAACTAAAAAATAAATATTAAAAATTCTCTCTCTCTATCTCTCTCTCTCCTCTCTCACTCTTTCTTTAAAAAAAAAAAAAAAAAAAGAAAAATCTCTGGGGTTTATATGGAACCATAGATGATTAGTATTCCTATCAACTGCATTACAATGCATTATAGTATGTAGGTTATCAAGTGGACTGCTTATGTTCTTTGAGGAAGATTATATCTAAAGACTTTTCTTGTCTTAAAAAAGCATAAAGCAAATTTAAAAGGATCAATCCCAAGGGCAGGGGGGAGTAGAAAACTATACTAAGACACATCATACTCAAACTGCTTCAAACTGATAAAGAAGAAGTCTTAAAAGTATCCAGAGGAAGGGAAATAACAGATTATTCAGGGAGAAACAATAAAAATACAACAGGAGAGCCAAGATGGCGGAGTAGAGGAGAACCCATTACTGGTGTGACACCAAGTGAGCGGTCAGACATTTTTTTCCCCCATACAGGCTTCCATTCATGAATTTAAACTTAATGGAGCTTGTGACACGATTTTAAACAGCGGATTATTGCAAGTGCAGCCCAGAATGCGGGGAAACCAGAGTCCCTCTTTGCCGCAGAAGCAGCCAGTGTGGCCGGAAACCCGCTGCAGACAGGCGAAGACTGAGCACTGCGGATTTCTGGCAGTGTGGAGACACAAGGTTACTGATCCTTCAGGGCTGAAGTGCGCCAGAATGTGACCCACGTCACCTCAGAACACTGGACCAAGGACCGAGTTCTGGAGGTAGCGTAGGAACAGCCTAGCTCCCTCCACCTTTCCAGACACCACACCATGGAAAAGGGCATTGCCGTCTTGGAAAATCTACCTCATCAACTTTTGGCGGGTGTAGTAGACAGCACGATGGACATCTGAACAGGTATGTGGTTCCCAGCACCCCTCTACCCTGCTGTGATAACCCAAAACCAAAACCGTTCTCACCAGCATTTGGTGGGTGTAGCTATCAGAGCGGAGTGCAACTGAGAAGGTGCCTGGTCTCCAACTCCCCATCTCCCCAGCTGTGATGATTTGGTGACTACCCAACACAGAGATAGCCCTCAGTTGATCAGCAGCATGGGGTGGCCAGGGCACCACCTGCCCAGAGAGAACCCAGGGCTACGGACAAGAGTTCCATCAATTGGGGCCTGGTGGGCAGGAGAGGGGAGGGGGATAGACACCAGGAACAACCCAAAGAAAGCCAGATTGGAGAGGCTCAAGGGAGGTGAGGGAGAGCCACCTCACTTGGATTGCTTCCACCACCCTGAGGGCAGAGACCCAACCTCGAATGGACAACGCCACCTACTGGAAGAGAAAAAACCAGAATTCTAAGAATGCATTTTTTTTCTATTTTTTCCCTTCTTTCCTTTTTTCTTTTTATCTTTTTCTTCTCTTTTTCCTTTGCTTTTCTTCTAATTCCTTTCTCTCTATCTCTTTTCCACTTTTTTCTTCTTCTTTTCTTTTTACTTTTCTTTCTCCTTCTCTTCCTCTCTCAACTTCCCAAGTGTTATTATTTCTACTACATGTAATTTACTAAAGGTAAATAGGTGTTTGTTTCTATGCTTCTTATTGTCCTCACACTTAACTTATTTACCCTAAAATACCTCCTGTCTACTCTCCTGCTAATAACCCCCTTCATTAGAGTTCTCCTCCAAAGTAGCTAAGATATATTAACCCCATACCCTCACATCTTTCCCCCTTAACATAACATCCTACGCCCAACCCTCAGTTCTGTATACGCCACCAGAAAAGGTATGCCTTTTATGAAACTAATGAATATATTTTAAATGATAATTGAATCCAACATCTCTAGAAATAGAACCTAACTAAAAATGTATTAATAACAGTGATAGATGATGTATAGTTGATTTTGGGAACTGTTAACATAGTCTCCCCTCACAAAGGAGATTCTTGGAACTATACAAGAGCAATACAAATCTATAGGGGAAAACAGTCACACACAGCTGGAAAGCAACATGAGCAACATGAAAAGACAAGGAAAAAAAGGACCACAAACAATTCAGGACAATACTACATAAGAAGAGGTAACATCTACAGCAGAAAGAATGTCAGATAAAGATTTCAGGATATACATGGACAAATGTACTGGAGTCCCAGGGAAGACTTTAGACATCAAATTTAGACATGAAAGATCACTTTGACAATAAATTTCATAAACAAATCCAAGAAGCAAAAGATCAATTCTACAGGGAGATAGAGGTTATTTAAAAAAAAAAAAAAACACCAGAAATACCGGAAATGAAGGAAATACTAAACAAAATTAAAAACTCAAATGAGAGTATCACCAACAGAGTAGAACACTTAGAAGACAGAATATCAGACAATGAAGACAAAGTATATCATCTTGAAAAGAATGTAGACAGCATAGCAAGACTGATAACAAACCACAAGCAGACAATCCAAGAAATATGGTATAACATAAAGAGACCAAATTTAAGAGTTATTGGTATAGAGGAAGGTATAGAGGTCCAAACCAAAAGAATGAGCAATCTATTCAATGAAATAATATTAGAAAACTTTCCAGACATGAAGAATGAAATGGAAATCCAAATCCTAGAAGCCTACAGGATGCCCTATGTACAAAACCACAAGAGATCCACACAGAGACACATTATAATGAAAATGCCCAACAAAGGGAATAAGGATAGAACTTTAATAGCCACAAGACAAAGGAAGCAGATTACATATAGGGGTAAACCAGTTAGGTTAATGGCTGATCTTTCAACACTGACCCTGAAAGCTAGAAGATCCTGGAACAACATATTTCAAACACTGAAAGATAATGGGATCCAACCAAGAATCTTGTATCCAGCAAAATTAAGCTTCAGGTTTGGAGATGAAATAAAAAACTTCCAGGATAAACAAAAGTTAAAAGAATTTGCAGCTAGAAATCTGGCGCTTCAGAACATTCATGGCAAAACATTTCATGAAGAGGAAATAAAAAATAACAATTAAAACCAACAGTGGGAGGTAGTACAGTAAAGGAAAAACTAATCAAAGAGGCAAATTCAGTCAAGTTAAACAACAGAAATAAACAGATATGGCTGGAAATACAAACCATATCTCAATAACAAACCTAAATGTTAATGGCCTAAACTCACCATTCAAAAGACATAGGCTAGTAGACTGGATTAAAAAAATATATCCAACAATATGCTGCCTATAGGAGACTCATTTGATAGGAAAAGACATACACAGACTGAAGGTGAAAGGTTGGGAAAAATCATACCACTCACATGGACCTCGGAAGCAAGCAGGGGTGCCCCTACTCATATCAAATAAAGTAGACTTGAAGCCAAAGTTAATCAAAAGGGATAAAGAAGAACACTACATACTACTCAAGGGAACCATACACCAACAAGACATAACAATCAATAATATGTATGCTCCCAAACAACGGTGCAGCTATGTTCGTCAAACAAACTCTTCTCAAGTTCAAAAGTAAAATAGACCACAACACAATAATTATGGTTATTTTAACACACCTCTCTTACCACTGGACATATCTTCCAAACAAAAGTTGAATAAAGAAACTATAGAACTCAATAACACAGTTACACACAACAACTTAGACTTAAATGACATATATAGAATAAATCAAGCACATACACTTTCTTCTCAGCAGAACATGGATCCTTCTCAAAAATAGACCATATATTATGCCACAGGGCAACTCTTAGCAAATACAAAGGAGTAGAGATACTACCATGCATTATAAAGGAATGAAATTGGAAATCAATGATAAAATAAGGAAGAAAAATTCCTACAACACATGGAGAATGAACAATATGCTACTGAATGAACAGTGTGTTACAGAAGACATCAAGGAGGAAATTTAAAAATTCTTAGAGGTAAATGAGAACACAGACACAACATATCGAAATCTCTGGGACACTATGAAAGCAGTACTAAGAGGAAAATTCATTGCATGGAGTTCATTCCTTTAAAAGAAGTAAAAGCCAACAAATAAATGACCTTACAGTACATCTCAAAGCCCTGGAAAAATAAGAACAAAGCAGCAGCAAATGAAATAGAAGTCAAGAAGAAATTAAAATCAGAGCTGAAATCAATGAAATCAAAACAAAAGAAATAATTGAAAAAATTGACAAAACTAAAAGTTGGTTTTTTGAAAAAATAAATAAGATCGACAGACCTTAGCCATGCTAACAAAGAGAAGAAGAGAGAGAACCCAAATTATTAGCATACGGGATGAAAAAGGCAATATCACAACAGACACTACAGAAGATAATTAGATAATTAGAAATTATTTTGAAACCTTATATTCTAATAAAATAGAAGATAGTGAAGGCATCGATCAATTCCTAAAGTCATATGATCTGCCCAGATTGAGTCAGGAAGATATATACAACTTAAACAGACCAATATCAAGTGAGGAAATAGAACAAGCCATCAAAAGATTACCAACCAAGAAAATCCCAGGACCGGAAGGATATTCAGCGGAGTTTTACAAGACCTTTAAAGAAGAACTAAGGAGTACTTCCTAATTCATTCTACCAGGCCAATATCACCCTGATTCCAAAACCAAAGACACCTCAAAGAAAGAAAACTTCAGACCAATATCTCTAATGTATATAGATGCGAAAATCCTCAATAAACTCTGGAAAATCCTCAATAAACTCTGGAAAATCGAATACAAAAACATATCAAAAAGATCATGCACCATGATCAAGTGGGCTTCATCCCAGGGATGCAAGGTTGGTTCAATATACAATCAATCAATCAATCAACAAATATACGAAAAAATGCTCATCATCTCTAACAATCAGAAAAATACAAATCAAAACTACTCTAAGACACCATCTCACTCCAGTTGGAATGGCAGCCATGATGAAGACAAACAACAACAAGTGTTGGCAAGGATGCAGGGGGAAAAGATACACTGATACAGTGCTGGTGGGTCTGCAAATTAGTGTAGCCAATTTGGAAAGCAATATGGAGATTCCTTGGAAAGCTGGAAATGGAACCATATGGATGGTGGAAGGAGACTTTCATCTTTATAGAAAATACATGTATGAAGATGTGAATTTGGTGTCAATATACCTTACATACAAACAGTGATATGATAAATTGTGGTATAAAGGTGTATTAAGAATTGTAATGCAAAAAAATAAGAGAGCTCATGTATAATGGTAAAATTTGGTGTGAACATACTTTATATACAGAGATATGAAAAATTGTGCTGTGAGTGGATAATTATGATTGTAATGCATTCCACTATTGTCATGTATGTTAAGAAATAAAAATAAATAAATAAATAAATAAAATACAACAGAGTTTTTGTTCAGATTTGTGAAAATCAGAAGACAATGGAGCAATAACTGTCAATCTTGAATTTTATCATAAGCAAATATCAGTTTCAAAAATAAAACTGAGCTAGTTTTGGTCCCCAACACCTATAATCCCAGTGACTCTGGAGGCTGAAGCAGGAAGATGGAGAGCTTAAGAATGAAAGAATTCATCACCAATAAACATGCAACATTAAGGGAAGTCCTTCACATAGAAGGAAATGATACAGATAGAAATCTGCAAAAAAAAGGGGAGAAAAATATCAAAAAGGGTAACTATGTAAATATAAAATCATAGTTTATTATATTCTAAATTCAATTAGAAGATAATTCAATGTTTAAAAATAAAATATTGCATTTTTATTACATGTAGAAATAAATGCTATGAAAATAGTACAAAGTGGGGCTGGGGCTGGGGCTCACCTGGCATGCACGGGGCGCTGGGTTCAATCCTCAGCACCACATAAAAATAAAGATGTTGTGTCCACCGAAACCTAAAAAATAAATATTAAAAAATTCTCTCTCTCTCTCTCTCTCTCTCTCTCTCTCTCTAAAAATTAAAAGAGAAAAGAAAAAGAAAATAGTACAAAGACCAGAAGAAAGAAATACATTGTACTATTTCTTCAAAGTTCTTTCATACATGAAGTGGAGCAATATTAATAGTAGACTGTTATAAGTTTTCTATACTAGACTCCTTAAAGCAAAATTTTAGCAAAGATGATGTATGATGGCAGACAGGCCCATCATTGAATAGCAATATCATTAGTCTTCCAGGAAATCCAAATGAAAATGACAGTGAAATACTGCATACTTATTAGAATGGCTAAAATTAAAAAAAAGACAATGTTAAGTGCAGACAAAGATATGGAGCAATTATACATTGCTGTGGAAATACAAAATGGCAGTCACTTTGGAAAATAGTCCATTTTTTAAAAAATATTTATTCTTTAGTTGTAGTTGGACACAATATCTTTTATTTATTTATTTTTATGTGGTGCTGAGGATTGAACCAAGGGCCACACACGTGCAAGGTGAGTGCTCTACCGCTGAGCCACATCCCCAGCCCCATAGTCCATTTCTTATAAAGTTAAATATTTGCTTACCACATGACCCTGAAATTCAACTTAGGTATTTACCAAGTGAAATGATTATATTCCTGAATGTTTATAGCAGCTTTATTCATAGTTGTCAACATTTGTAAATTATAAAAGTGTGCTAAAACCAATGAATGGATGAACATATATGGTATACAGTGGAATACTACTCAGCAATACAAATGAATGCAGCACTGATATACATAAGAACACATTTTGATAAGAGAAAAATGCCAAACTCCCATATCTTCTCATTGTATGGATTCATTTATATAAAAACTCTGTAAAAGGCCCCCCCCAAAAAGCACACAGACAGGAGATTGATGAATAATTTCTAAAGGTGGAGGATGAGAGAGGAGATAAATTAGCTCCCCACACACAAACAAGCTGCAACTACAAAAAACAACCCAAGAGTCCCAATATTGATCCTGTCTTGCTTGATAGCAAAGCTCCTGTGCTACTCACAGTGATCCTATGGGGATATATATTTAAGGCTAATTAAAAAGGGGAAAGTATGAGAGCAAGGGTAACTCATATTCTTAAAAAACACCATTCTTTTTTGCTCACTTGGTTCATCAGTAGTGCTATTAATATCAGCAACATCAGCAGCATTTGAGAACTTGTTAAAGGTATAAATTTTCAGGCTTCATCTCCAAACATGCCGATTCAGAAACTCTTTAGGTGGGAGTGACTTCAGGAATATGTATTTGAGTATGCCCTCTACATGATTCTGATATGCACTAAAATTTGACCTACAAATCTACACTAAAATCTTAGCCCCCATTATTTTGAACAAGAAATACATGTCAGTTGGGATACTCTCAATTAATTGCTCATCTATAAACCTCTCCTGATATGCCAACACTACAATATCTCATTCTTCCATGCTCCTCTACAATACATTGTTTATACCCTTATTAACCACATTTCCTTTATTTTATTGGTGACATGTCTATAACCTTCACTATAATGCCCGTTCCACAGGGCATACATTTTTGTATTTCAAGATTTATAAGGCTTATAGCAAACAGAATCTGAATAAGGGAAAATCCAGCTGGCCATGAAGGTTAAAATAATTGGGAAATATCAGTTTCCCAAGGTACATAAAATTCCAGGCTTCATTCAAGTAAATCATTTACATTTCATAGTCATCATCTTTTCACAGTCACCAAAATAAGGGTAGGGTGTGGCAGTCATGAAAAGTACACTCATGTTTCCTACTGAGGGAAACATAATTAAGCAGTGACTACTGTTCTTGAGTTCTAAGTTCATCACTGCAGGATACAGGCTCCCTCTAGCCAATGATGGTGCACAGCAGGGTATGAAAAGAGAAGTATTCATGCAAGATACAGGACTTCTTTAAACAACAACTTTGGTTGAAGGACTCTTCATCAGCCTTGTTAAAAACTTTTTTAAAACTACAAGCAGTCTAAGGCTTTTACTACCGAGCCTTCTTTCTTTCCACCTCCTTGTCAGGGTTGAAGTTGTAGTGTGGTCTGATAGTTCTTTCCCACTTTCCCTGATAGCTATTTCATCCTCCCCATCCCCAATCTCTGCTTTGTTATTAATCCTGTCTTGGTTTCTGCTGCACTGAGGGTCTGAAATAATATTGATGGAACTCTGTCTAGTTCGAGTCTCATGGAAAAAATGTGTTTTCCTTTACAATTGTTTTGTTTTTCTTGTAGGAAAAATAGTACCTGGATATATGACCATTTCCTCTTAGCAGTTTGGCTGCTGAAAGTTAAAAAAAGGAAGACTCCAAATTATGAGTCATTTGTTTTTCTTTACATTTTGAGCTGACTTTTACTTGTAAATTATTTTATTTATAATTTAAGTATGGGCTGGGTGAGGTGGTGTAAGCCTATAATCCCAGTAGCTCAGAAGGCTGAGGCAGGACCTTTAAAGTCAGCCTCAAGTTTAAAGTCAGCCTCAACAACTTGATGAGTCCCTAAGCAACTTAGCTAGATCTTTTCTCAAAATAAAATATAAAAAAGGGCTGGGGATGTGGCTCAGCAGTTAAGCACCCCTGGATTCAATCCCTGGTAATAAAAACAAAACAAAAAAAAGGAAAAAAATCAAAAGAGTATGAATCATCCAGAAAATGTTTAAACACAAAGAAGTGGAGTCAGGGTTGCCATGTACATTCAGACTCATGGCTTGAGCTAGATGACCAAAGCAAATGGGGTCATCTGAAGTTGTATGCTGCTCCTAATTGGCATGTGCTCAAAGGTGGAATGAATATAATGAAATAAAACACAGAGAGTGACATATGAAGGTCTAGTCAATCAGATAATTTAGTTGAGTAACACTATATGGCTGGGTAATAGTAAACTTACTACCAAATTAGGAGTAAGACCCCACTTTTCAACATTAAGCTACTAAACTCTTTAGACCCCTGAAATAGTGACCCCAAAGTAGAGAAAATGTCAGAAGCCCTGAGTACTAGTAAGAACTCCTTAGGACATGAACAACAGATCAATATGAAACAAACTGGTTTAAAGTCACAAGGTTAATTTAATAAAGCCATGTAATCACATTGTTCAGGAGGAGGCAGGATTTAGGTGAAGCTCTATGTATGACTCAACCAATGTGATTAGGACCTTGTAGAATGTACATTTTTTATTTATGGCTGCTGAGAAAGTGAAGAGACTTTCTACTTTTAGAGAACCCTCAATCTAAGTCTGTCAGTAGGTGATAACACATCTTCCAATAATAGATGCATGAAGGTAAAATGTACTTTTATCCTATCTCCCTAGTGGCCAGAGTATGAGAATCAACACTCAGATGTTCTCATCCAGGGTTCTATAGCGTGGCTAGTGATTTGAAGGAAAATGGTTTTATTTGGTTGCCTACATCTATTTATAGTGCTTGTGTCTTGTGGGGAAAATGATAGACTGTGGTAGTAAATAAATTTGTGTATCAGATTTTTCCTTCAACGTTCCTACACTTTTAGTTCCTTCTTATTTTCTGGGCATATTTTTGAGTTCTCACTTCAACTCTTTGAGCTGTTTATATTCTTCTAGGGATAGGTGCTTACCTAAATGGTAGAGTACTGTCCTAGCATATGTGAGGCTCTGGATTCCATCTCCAGTAACACACACACACACACACAGCACACACACACATACACACACACACACACACACACACACACACACACACACCCCTTATAAATCTTTTCTCCATTTATTTTCCTAGAAGTGGTTCTGGATGCATTCAAACTACCTGATATTTCTGGGTTCTTTTTATCAGTTTCTCAGTCCCTCTTGCTCAATCTTAGATCCACTACTACTGCCATCACATCTTGGGGCTGCAAGCTTCCTTGTTCAGGTTCATCCAGAAACATGACTGATTTTCTAGAATTACATGAGTTAATAAATAAACACACAGCTTTTTTCCTATTCTTATATTTTTGGATCAATTTGAATTTACTACTAAAATTAATTTAACAGCTAAATGTCAGTGATTTATTTAAAATGCAATTGTGATAGAGTTTAGGGTATCATAAAATGAGTTTAACAATAAATTGTTATCATTATGAGATAATCTTTAAGCATAAGAGGACTATGTTATTTTCAAACATGGAGAATAAACCATGAACATGGATAAGGTATAAGGCCCAGGTGTAATTCATTTCAGTATTCAGGTTTTTGTGCAACACAGTTTAGTAAGAAAATAAAATATCTCAAACACTCTGTTTCTACTGACATTAATAGAAGTTGCTTATGTGCATCTGGTATTGACTCTTGTTCAGAAATATCAAAATAAAACTTCAAAATAGTCACTTTCAATTTGAATTATTGATGATGAAATAATACTATTTTTCTTCTAAGTGATAAACATGGAAGTAGAATGAGCAATTGGATGCATTGTGGAATTGATAGGGAAAAAATTATTATATTATTGAACCCCTCTATGACAATGAAAAAATTACTTGTTTCTTACGTGTCTCAGCTTCCTCAAGTCTTAACATATTTATTTCATAGGGTTGGTTTTGAATAAAACATTATTTTTAGTACAGCTCCTGACAGTGATGAATGTTAACTACCAACACAGTAATTTAAGCATAATACTTTAAAATTATCATGAAATTCTTTGGGCAGGTATTAGAAGTTAATCATTAGAGATGCTGATAGTTTCATTAGAAAGATATTTCAGTTTATTTATTCAGTCATCCCAAAAATATTTATTATGCTTTACTGAATATTAAGTATTTTACTTGAACCAACAGATGACTGAGTAAAATGTCTTCAGTCAGTTCATGGTTTGGTCAATAAGTAAAAATAATTAAAAATCAATGTTAAATAACAATATGTTTATGCAGTGAGCTCTACTTAAGGCATCATAGTGATAATAACAAAATAACAATGTCAATATGTGCAGTATACTACTAATGAGAACCAATACTTTTTGAGTGCTTAGTATAAGACGGGTACTGTTCCAGGCTCTTCATATATATTAACTCATTTAATCCTCACAACAATCCTATGAAGTAGATGCTATTATTTTCTTTACTATTAAGGAAATGAAGGTAAAGAGAGGCTAAATAGCTTTCTTGAAGTTACACAACTAGTAAGAGGAAGTATGAACCAACCCTAGCAATTTGATTTCAGAGCCTGAGCCATTAACCACAGGGCTCTAGTGCCCCTCTGAGGCATCAAAGATACCTTGGCAGAGGAGGTAACATATGAACTGAATTTGGAAGGAGAGACAGGATTGATCCAGGCAGAAATGAGTGAAATGTATTTCAAGGAGAGGGAGTAGCATGAATATTGGCAGATTTGACATGTTTTATCCAGGCTCCTTAAGAGTACTTTAATATGTTCATAGCCCAATTCTGTTATGGAGAAACTGGAGATGAAGAGAATAATTAGGAACTTATATGTCTAGTTCAGGTAAGACATAACAATGGACCAGGCTATGTTGGTGGCCATTGGAATGGATCACTATTACATGATAAATTCTATAGGGAATATAAAAATGAAGTAGACATAACCTTGTCCTCAAGGGTTTATATTCCTCTATTATAAAAATATTGGATATCATAAACAATAAATTTTGATGAAAATGCCAGCTTTGACAAGGTCATCGAACAGCTTCTCCAATAGGACAAGAGGGCAAATTGACCTTTACAAGTAGAGAGAAAAAAATGCTAATTTTAACATTGATAAGTATGGGATAATTTTAAGGCTAAAGCATAATTTCCATGACTACACAATCAGAAATAACTAGCTTTGAAGCAGTTGCCAGAAAAAAATTCCAAGATTTATTATGGGCTCAAAGTTAAATTTGTCAGCAATATAATTCTTTTAAGAAAGGAGAGATGAAAATGGTATATGTACACTGAAGCAGAAGCTCTAAAAACAGCACGTTTTCTTCCCACAGCTGTCAGTGGTGGTCAAGTGTTATGAGAATACTATGACTGCCTTGAGGCTTTGAAGTCAATATCAACAACCTGGAAAAAGTACAGAATGTGATAAATGGTTTAGGAAATAGGTGCACCGAACAAAGGTTAAAGGTATTCTGGGCTATATGGACCCAAACATGCATGCCAAGAACAGTCTCACATCTAGAAAAGACACAGGCTCTATGGCTTATATTTTAAAAGTTTCAACTAGTTTAACTGGAAATTGGTTTGGATATACATTCTTCTTTTGTACTTTAAAATTTCCTGGAAAATTAAATACAACATGCATTTTAATGAAGTGCTGTTAAGTATTAAAATTAAAGATGGAAGGGCTTGAGCATAAAGAAAATTAGAATTTTTTCTAATATCATTATCTCAGCCCAATTGAACACATCTAGGATTTCATATTAGTATTAAAGTACTTTGAAGCAAATTAACACTTACTAAAGAAACTTTATGACATTTCATTTGGAAAATTCTGCCTAGGCAATTTTCATGTTATATTAATAATTAAATAAATTTACTCACAACAGTGGAAAGCATTAAAATCATTCTATACATACATATGTATTATAATCACTATAACACATCATAGACATATGACTTTGATTAATAAACATTGGCTAATGCATTTAATATGTCAAGTGTTGATTTTGTGTTAGGTACTCTTCAACGTGTTTGAGATATATCAGTGAACAAAGCAGGTGAAATTTGTTGTCTTCCTGAAGTTGATATTGTATTGGGAGAAGTAGACATTGAAAAGTTAACATAATACATACATGTAAACACAAATAACTTTGTAAGTTAAAGCTGATGATACTACAATTAAAAAAAAAGAAACCAAATAGAATAGGGTTAGGGAAATCAGGAGTGGTTGGGGATACTGATGACAGGGTGCAGTGTTAAATAGAGTGATGAGAGTAGGGATACTTGGGGAGGTGAAACAAGCAGATTCAAAGGAGAACAAGATGGCAGCCATGAAGAAGGTACACAGTACTTCAGTGATAGGATGTTCTAGACAGAGTAATCAACTAGTGAAAATATGCTTAAGGTATGTCATGTTTTTGAGCAATAGCCAATGTATCTGGGGCAGAGTGAATAAAGGGTAGAGAAATGGAAGTTTAGAGAATTGGGGTATGCATACCACATAGGATCTTGTGGGCCATGGTAATCTTGGCTTACTCTGGATAAAACTAAGTCATCAGAGTTTTGAGCAGAGGAGAGATAAGATCTGACTTCTGTTTTAAAATGATCACCTTGGCAATTGACCTTGGGAAAATGGCAGAATAGAACTTTTGTGAACTTGTCCTTTTGTAGAACATCAATTTGAACAACTATCCACTTATGAAAATATCTTCACAAAAGCTTAGGAAACCAAAGAAGAGTATATAGCATATAATTTAGAAATAAGAAGACACATTTAAGAGGGTAGGAAGAACCATTTTACATTACTCATAGCACATCACCCCTCCCCCAATACTGGGCCCCACATGATAGAGACACCTTCTTGAGGCAAAAAGAGGGGAGTACCAGATTTTGCCTTGGATCCTATCACTAGCCCTGCCCCACTAATGAACTAAAAACACTCAACAGCCAAATAAATGGAAATAAATATTCTGATTTTAAAATGGGCAAATGATCTGATCCAAATATGGAAATATATATTTCTCAAAAGAAATTGCCAGCCAGTATATGAAAAATTGCTCAACTTTAAGGTTTTAGGAGAGAGTGGGACAGGAGATTTCCACAGTATTGAAGGAAAAAACAGTGCCCACAAAGAATACTCTATCAGCAAACTGTTAGAAATAAAGAAAATGGGCTGAGTTATAGCTCTATGGCAGAGTATTTTCCTAGCACATGTGAGGCACTGGGTTTGATGCTCAGCACCACATTTAAAAAATAAGTAAAATGAGGTATTGTGTCCATCTACAACTAAATGCTTTCCCAGATTAAGAAAACCTGAGGGAGTTTACCTCTAGACTTGGGTTATAAGAAATGATGAAAGGAGTGTCTTGGGAGGCTGACGTAGGAGAATCATGAGTTCAAAGTCAGCCTCAGCAATGGCGAGGCACTAAGCAACTCAGTGAGACCCTGTCTCTAAATAAAATATGAAACAGGCCTATAGATGTGGCTCAGTGGTTGAGTACCCCTGAGTTCAATCCCCAGTACCCACCCAAAATGATGAAGGCATATCTTCAAGATTAAATTCAATGAGTCTAATTAGTAAGTCATCATCTAAAAGAATAAAACTCACTAGTAAAATTAAGTACACAGGGCTGGGGTTGTGGCTCAGTGGCAGAGTGCTTGCCTAGCATGTGTGAGGCACTGGGTTCAATTCTCAGCACTGCATATAAATAAATAAAATAAACATCCATTGACAACTAAAAAATATTGTGAAAAATTAAGTACACAAATTTGGAAAACTTTAATGTCTTATGGATTGTATGTAAATCACATATCTTTAGTATAAATGTTAAAAACAAAAGTTTAAAATAATAGCTACAATAATTTGTTAAGGTCTGTATAATATGAAAATATGTAAATTGAGACATCAAAAATCTGAATTGTTGAGAAGATGGAATAAGAGTATAAATTTTTGTATGCTCACAAAATTAAGTTATCAGTTTAAAATAGCCAGTAATAACTGTAAAACTTTTTGTAACCCTCATTGTGAGTATTGAGCAACAACCTAGAGTAGAAATATAAAAGATAAAAGGCAAAGAATCAAAACATACCTGCATAGAAAATCACCAAATTAGAAAGAAGGACAGTAAAAGTTGAACAAAGGATCTATGAAACAACAAGGAAACAATTTTAAAGTTCTGTAGGAAGTTCTTTCTGTCAACAATTACTTTGAATGTAAGTTGAATAACTTATCCAGTCAAAAGGCATAGAGTGGCTGAATGGATTAAAAAAACAAGTCCCAACTCTGTGCTGCCCTAGAGACTCACTTCAGCTTTAAGGATGCACAGATTGAAAATGAAAGGATGATAAAAGATATTTTAAGCAAATGGAAACCAAAAGAAAATATGAGTAATAATCATTTCAGATAAAATTTATTTTATGTCAAAAGTAGCAAAAAAAAAAAACAAAGAAGATCATTATTATGATGACGAAGAGATGAACACATCAAAAAACATAACAATTATTATAACATATAATTGTTATAATATTCACCAAATGTTGGAGCATCCAAATATATAAAGCAAATATTAATAGCTATGAAGATATATGCAATATGATAAATATTTGATATTTCAATACCCTATTTAAAAATGAACAGATCATCTGGACAGAAAATCAGAATGTAACTAACAGAATATGGTTCTTAGCTGTGTGTAAGATAAATGCTTTCTCAGACTAAGAACACTCGAGGGAGTTCACTTCTAGACTTGGGTTATAAGAAACGATGAAGGGAGCTTGGGAGGCTGAGGCAGGAGGATCACAAGTTCAAAGCCATCAAAGATCAAACTTGGAAAGAGTGAATTAATACCATGTATGTTTTCCAGCCACAATAATATGAAACTAGTATGATTATAGGAGGACATTTGAAAACTTTACAAATATTTGAAAAAAAATTTAAAATGCTTCTAAATAAACAATGGATGTAAAAAGAAATTAAAAAGGAAATTAAAAGAGTGTCTTGAGGCAAATAAAAATTGAAATGCAATAAAACAAAATTTATGTGATACAGCCAAAGCAATTCTAAGAGGGAAGTTCATAACAATAAACACTTATATTACAAAAAAAAGATCTTAAATAAACAACCTAAGGTTGCACCTCAAGGAACTAGAAGAAGAACCAAACTAAGCTCAAGGTTAGGAGAAGGAAGGTGATGAAAATTAGAAAAGAAAATGAAATACAAAATAAATTATTATTGACAGTAATCATTTTGTTGTGCAATAGAACTTCAAAATTTATTTCTCTTTTCTAATTATAATTATGTAAATGTTGATCAAGCTTTCTCAACCCGCCCCTCTAGCTTTTGGTAACCATTATTCTACTCTGTACTTCTACGGGATCAACTTTCTTAGCTTTCACCTATGAGTGTGATTACATAGTATTTCTTTCTGTGCTTAGATAATTTCACTTAACATAGTGAATGTTTCCTCACAAAGAAATAATGTTTGAGATGATGGATTTATTAATTATACTGATTTGGCCATTATACAAAGTATTCATGTATCAAAACATTACATGATACACCACAAATTTCTACAGTTATTAAATTTGAAATAAAATTGAAAGGAAACATTAAAGAGGAAATAGAGGATAGAAAAATAATATAAAATATAATGAAAACTTATAGTTTTTTAAGATAAATAAAATCTTCAAAACCTTATCTTTACTAAATAAAAATCAGAAGATTCAAATAATCAAAATCAGAAATGAAGAGGTGAAATTACAACAATATCACAGAAATACAAAAATCATAGGGAATACTATATATGCATACAATTATATACCAGTTAATTGAATGACTTAGAAAAAATTGATACAATTCTAAACATACATAAGCTACCAATACTGAATCATGATAACATAGAAAAATCAGAACAGATCAATAATGAACAAGGAGGTTGAATGAAGAATAAAACTTCCCCATCAAAGTATACTATTAAATTAAGTTTGCCATTATTTTTTGAGAAGGTTTGGATGTATATTCATCAGAAATACTAACCTGTGATTTTTTTTTCTTATACCAACTTTGGTTTGAGCATCATGGTAATTCTGACCCCATAAAATGAATTTGAAAGTGTTCTTTTACCTTTAATTTTTTTGAAGTATTTGGGAAGTATTGGCATTAATTGTTCATTAAATTTTTGGTAGAAATCATTATTAAAGTCATATGGTAGTGGGCTTTTCTTGTTCAAAAGTTTGACTATTGATTCAATCTCCTTGCTAATTAGAAGTCTACAGAGGTTTCATATTTCTTCATGATTCAGCCAAGGTGGAGTATATATATCTAGGAATTTATCTAGAATCCGTATCAGAAAGTGTTATGGTTTGGATGTGGAATGCAAGAATATTTAGAGGTGAAATGAATGGGTTATGAGAACCTTAACCTAATAAATCATTAATTCGCTTGAATGGGTTAACTGGGTGGTAAATGTAGGCAGATAGGTTATGGTTGGAGAAGATTGGTCACTGGGGTGTGTTTTTGGGTTCCCTAGTGAGTAAATTTCTTTCTGCTTTCCTCTACCACCCTCTTAAACAATTTTGTTCTGCCTCATCTCCGGCCAAAAGCAACAAATTGGGTCATCTATGAACTGAGATCTCTGAAACTATGAGGTCCATATAAATTTTTCTCCTTTTGTTGTTCTTGTCAGGTATTTTTGGTAACAGAAGTGAAAAAGCTGACTAAAACAGAAATGAAGGGAAAAGTATTATTATTATTATTATTTCTTTTTAGATGTTGATGGACCTTTATTTTATTCATTTATTTATATATGGTGCTAAGAATTGAACCCAGTGCTTCATACATGCTAGGCAAGAGGTCTACCACTGAGCCACAACCCTAGCCCCAGGAAAATTATTATTTGCTATGATTCTATATGTAGAAACCCCTAAAAACTCCACAAAAAATTAGAGCTAATAAATTCAGTAAGTTTTCGAGCTACAAAATCAACATAGAAAAAATAATTTGTTTCTATATATATAATTATGGAACATCTGAAAAGGAAATTATGAAAACAGTCCTTCTTATAATAGAATTCAAAAGAATAAAACAATTACAAGTAACCTTAACTATGGATGTGAAAGACTTTTACATGGAACATTAATAGAAGAAGTTATGAGAGTCACAAATGAATGAAAAAAAGTCCTGAGTTCATAGAAAGGATAGCTTAACATTTTTAAAACGTTCATAATAACCTGAAGTCATGTACATATTCAATGCTGTTACTACTTAAATCCCACTGGCATGTTTACTGAAACAAACAAAAAACAAACCTAAAATAATGTGAAACCACAGAAGACCCTGAGTAGCCAAAGTGATCTTGAAAAAGATGAAACATTAGAAATCATTACACCACTTGATTTCAAAATATATTACAAATCTATAGCAATTAAAACAGTATGATATTTACATACTGACAGACATATAGACCAATGGAGTAGAATACAGAGACCAGAAAGAAACCAACACATACATGGTCAACTGATATTTGATGAGGGTGCCACAAATACACAATGAGGAAAGGATAGTGTCATCAGCAAAAGCTGTTGTGAAAAGAGGATATACACATACAAAAAGAAAAAGAGAGAAATAAAAAAGAGAAAAAAATGAACTGAATAATGATCTTACACCATGAACAAAAATCACCTCAGAATGGATTAAAGATTTAAATGCAAGACCTGATAGTATAAAACTTCCAGAAAAAATATAGAGGGGAAGAACTTCTGGACATCTATCATAGCAATAAAATTCTTGGATATGAGCCCAGAAGTACAAATGACCAAAGCAAAAATAGACAAGTAGGACTGTATCAATCTAAGAACAAACAAATAGCAATGACAAAAAACTCTGCATAGAAATAATCAATAGAATGAAATGACAAGCTACAGAATGGGAGAAAATATTTTTAATATTTAAAAATATAAGAAACTTACACAACTCAATTAAAAAAAAACATAACCAGGGCTGGGATGGTAGCCCAGTGGTGGAGTGCTTGCTTAGCATGCATGAGGCACTAGATTTAATTCTTAGCACTGCATATAAATAACTAAAATAAAGGTTCATTGACAACTAAAAATATTAAACAAAATCTAACCCAATTAAAAATGAGTACAGACTAGAACAGATATTTCTCCTAAGAAGACATAGAAATGGCTGACAGAAATGAGAAGATGCTCAACAGTATTAACCAACAGGGAAATGCAAATCAAAGCTACAAAATGAGATATCACCTCACACATATCAGAATGGCTACTAGCAACAAGTTTGTGAGTGTGTGGAGAAAAAAGAACATTTGACAGTGTACACTGTCAAAATGTAAATTGGCATAGCTGTTATAGAAACCAGTATGGAGGATCCTCAATAAGTTAAAAATAGAATGACCATATGATCCAGCAATCCTTCTTCTAGGTATATACTCAATAGAAATAAATTAGTATCTTAAAGAGGTATCTATATTTCCATGTTTATTGTATCATTATTCACAGTAACCAATATGAGGAAATAATTCAAGTATTCATTGACAGATAAATGGATATAGAAAGTGTGGTCTATATGTACAATGAAGTATTATTCAGCCTTAAAAGAGAAAGAAATTTTGGCATTTGAAATAACCTGTATAAACCTGGAGGACATTATCCTAAGTGAAATAAGTCAGTCATTAGAAGGATAAATGCTATATGATTCCACTTATATAATATATCTGTAATACTCAAATTCATGGAAGAGTGTATTCTAGTAGTAGCCAGGATTGGAAGTTACAGGAAATTGGGAGTTGTTGTTCCATTGGCCAAAGTTTCAGTTATGTTAGATGAGTAAATTCTTGAGATCTTCTGGACCTATAGTTAGCAAAATTGAGCACTTCAGGATTTTCTAAGAAGAATATTAAATTTTCTTAACATACACACATCTAAAACAAAAGCCAACCAATCAAACAAGCAAACAAAAATGACAAAACAAAGGAACAAAAGAAGCCCTGTAAGCTGTTGAATATGTCTATTGCCTTAATTATGGTGATGGCATCATGGATGTTTGTATTTGTCCAAAACTTGTCAAATTATACACATTTTATATGTGTGATTTTTTGTATGCCAATTATATCTCAATAAAGCTGTTTATAAAAAAAGAAAAAGAACTATTTCACCAAGCCAGAAAATTACATTGGATAGCACTAACTAGGTACTTATAAGGAACATAATATATTAAATGTCAGATGTGTCTGGCAACCCTCTTTCTAACTTCAAGGCTTTGAAAAATTATAGAAAAAATATAGGAAAGAAAACACAAATTTTGTTTTACTTATTTATTCTAATGAAATATCAGCCCTGTATTTTTTCCAATTATTTTGAATTTATCTTTTGCAGTTTTTTTAAGTCTTGCATTTCTTGGTGCTATCTATTTTTTCCACCACCTAGAATTAGAAATCAATTCTTTTGTTTCAAATGTGAATTCTCCCCTCTAATTATAAGCTGCTACTTTATATAACAAAAGAATTGATTTCTAAAAGCTCTATTTAGACATTAGCAAAACCAACAATTGGGATTATTTAAATCAATGTCCCTTATAAGCATTAACAGGCCATACTAATATACAGCCTTATTTTTAGACTCATCTCTACATTCCTCTATTTTATGCCTCTAAATCAAATCTATATGATAGCAGGCATCTTCATTGCCTCCTACATTTTAGCTCACTTTCTCCTCCATTTAGTGCAGTGCTACTTATTTAGACTTTCTGATGGCTGAAACAGCAAGTACTTATTTATTCAAGTTACATGGTGATTTATTTTCTTGGGAAGCAAAAAATAAATATTACATATGAAATGAAATATTCTACAATCAGGGTCCTTAAATACTTTAGGTAATTTCTACTCACCATCTACTCTTAGGCTGGATTATTTTTGAAATAGGCTTGAAACTGTCTTTGTAATCTAATCATTTTCCTTTTTACTCTGAGATCCATCTCCTTCTTTTCCTGTGCCTTGCTCTGCATCACAGATCACAGAGGATTATTCCACAAACTAAATTTCCCTGATTCCTAATCAAATTGCTTCTTTTGTCCCCAGCCAACAGGGAAGAACTAGCTGGAAACTGGAAGTGAGAAGCCAGGGTATATCTTTCAATCTCTCTTTGCTTCTGGAGGTATCTTTATCAGTGTCTACAGAAACTCTGTTGTTGTAGTGCTCATATGATAGCACTTTCCTCTGCAATTTCAGATCCTATCTTGCCATTGCTCCTTGACTCCAGTTCTTCTTGGATGGGCACTCCTCTGTTGTTCCAGATTCCCCCTTTAGCCATTTGCACTGCTTCTCTCAAACAGCTTCTCTTTCAAGTTTTTATCCCCTGTGAAGGGAAATTATACCTTGGGCTCTGGTAAATCAGCTCCCTCTGTTTTCTCTACAGCCCATGTAATGGTAGCAGGTTCTTGAATTTGATAACCTCTGTGATATCTCCCTCAGCACTGTTCTTTTGTTAGTTCTTCTAACAATTTGGGACTAGCTTCCTGTACATAGCCGTCTTTGTTAAACTACCTGACATGAGTTCTTTCTTCCTGACTCTACTGTGACTGATATACTCTGATAGCATGGTATCTGAAAGCAGCATGTGGGCACAAAAACAAGTGGCTTTGGAGTCAGAGGAACCGTGCTTAAATTCTGAACACTACAGTTCTTTACTGTGTGATAAGGAAGAGTAGTTTTACTCTGATTTTCAATATCCTCATCTATAAATCTTAGGGAATAATTCCAGTTCCATTGGTTATTCATAAATATTGAATGAGATAACTTAAATGAATGCACGTAGAAAATACTTAGCAAGAGATATCTTATGAATATTCAAAAGATTGTAAAAGTGTTTTCTTTATTTTAGCAAGCAACTCTGCTGTTGTAGCTCTTCCTCTTGCATCTTTATCTAATTTGTGGACCTCAAACAAGTTTGGTGTAAAAGGAAATCTAATCCTTTCAAGTTCATGTGTGTTTATATCTTCATTGCTGTTTTCTCAGAGGCTGTATAAGGAATTTATTTTTGCTATTACAGAAATGGTGTCTAATTCAAGGTAAAAGAAATTATACTCAGACTATTGTGTAATATATTTTTTCATTTAAACAAAAATTTATTTAGCTTTGTTTCATAGTATCATTTTTCTTGTATGTAGTTATTGCAAAGTTTACCCCAAACGTTTCCAAATTTTTACCCCTTTAGATTTTATTTAGAACCTTTTTGGTACAAAGTTTTCATAAAACACGTTGTGTGTGTGTGTGTGTGTGTGTGTGTGTGTGTGTGTGTGTGTTTATGTGCACACACCAGGGGCACACTATCACTGAGCCCCATCCCAGCCCTTTTTATTTTGAGACAGAGTCTTGCTAAGTTGCCCAGGCTAGTATCAAACTTCAGATCCTGCCTCAACCTCCTGCCTCAACTGAGACTAAGGTATGTGCCATTGTTCTTGGCAGTATACAAGATCAACTGTAAAAATAAATGTCTTTCTTATACTCCAATAATTAATAAACTGTGGAAAAACTGGGAAATATAGCCTCAAAAATAAAATAAGTACATGTGAATAAATCTAATCAAAGGGGTGAAAGACCTTTACAATAAAAATTATACAACACTGAAGAAACAAATTCAAGAAGAACTTAGAAGATGTAAATACATTCTATGGATAGGTAGAATTAATATTTTCAAAATGGCCATATTACCAAAAGCATTATACAGATTCAATGAAATCCCTATCAAATAGTAAAGTCGTTCTTCACAGAACTAGAAAAAAGAAAGACAGTCCTAAAATTTATATGGAAGAATAAAAGATCCAAAATAGCCAAAGTAATACTGAGCAAGAAGAGTGACACAGGAGGAATCACAATATCTTACTGCAAATTACACTACAGATCTATAGTAACAAAAATAGCAGGGTATAGGCATCAGAACAGATATGAAGACCAATGGAATAAAATAGAACACATAGAAACAAGCCACATAGATGAATTCATCTGATACTTGATAAATGTGTCCAAAACTTGCATTGGAGAAAAGATAGTTTTTTAAATAAATTGCCTAAGAAAACTGGATATCCATATGGGGAAGAATGAGGCTAGTTCCTTATCTCTCACCCTGCACAAAAATCAACTCAAAGTGGATCAAAGATGTAGAAATTAGAGCAGAAACATTACAACTTCTAGAAGAAAACATAGGGTCCACACTCCAACATATTGGTGCAGGCACAGACTTCCTTAATAACATTTCTAAAGATTAAGAAATAAAACCAAGAAACAATAAATATGAAGGCTTCAAATTAAAAAACTTCTGCACAGCAAATGAAACAAAACAATTAAGAGCTCGAAGAGTGAGCCTACAGAATGGAATAAGATTTCTTTATCAGTTTCTTCTCTGATAGGGATTAATGTCCAGAATATATGAAGATCTCAACAAATTTAACACCAAAAAAAGAAGAAAGTAACAGATAACCCATTCAATAAATAGGCAAATGAACTAAACAGACATTTCTTGAAGGAAGAAATACAAATGGCCAACAAATATATGAAAAACTGTTCATCATCTTTACTAATCAGTGAAATGCATACCAAAACTGCACTGAGATTTCATTTCACTCTAGTTTTAAGGGCAATCATAAATAATATAAATAACAATAAGTGCTGTAGGGAAAAATGTATATCAATGCATTGTTGGTGGGACTGGAAATTAATACAACCATTTTGGAAAGCAGTATGGAAATTCCTTAAAAGGCTAGCAATGTATCCACCAGATGACCCAGCTATCATACTTCTTGATTTATCAAAAAATAAAAGTAGCATACCATAGTGATATATAAATTCCAGTGTTTATAGCAGCACAGTTCACAATAGCCAAGTTATGACACCAGCCCAGGTACTCCTCAACACATGAATGGAAAAAGAATATGTGGTATATATATACACAATGGAGTTTTACACAGTCATAAAGATGAATAAAATCATGGCATTTGCTGGAAAATAGATGGAAACTGGAGAATATCACACTTAAGTGAAACAATCTGGATTCAGAAAGTGAAGGGTTAAATGTTTCCTTTCATATGTGGAAGCTAGAGAGAAATAAAATAAAAATAAAAATAAATAAAAAGATTTCATGGAAACAGAAAGGAGAGCAGTGCAGTAGAGGAAGGAGATCAATGGGGAGGGTGGAGGGATAGGAAAGGGGAGGAACTATAGAATGAAAGTGACCAAAGTATGCTATGTGCATGTATGAATATATCATAATGAATTCCTTTTTATTTCTAAATCTAATGCACCAATTAAAAATAGTAAATAAATAAAAGGAAAACCAATAGAGTAGAGAAAGGGTATCAGGGGGAGGGAGGAGAGGTGGGAAAGAGGAAGTACTGAGGATTAAAATGGAGTAAATTATATGTATTCATGAATATGTCATGCTATGTATAACTATAAAGCACTAATAAGAACATTTAAAAACGGAATTTTAATTTCATGAAAACACACATATATGTCTTCAGAAATTTTTGTTTGTTTTTGTTTTTACATCCATGAAGTATTTCTTCAGTGGAACTTCTTATAGGTATTGTAAATTTATGCAGTTTTTCCACCTTCTCTACATTCATAGTTCTGTACCAATGTGGATCATGTTTCCTGCTGACAAGTAATCTTTCCACTAAAATATTTATTCTAGCATCCCAGAGTTTTTATGTCCATGAAAGGTATAAGAGAGCTGTTATCCACAGTACTATTAAACCTTCCTTTCTATTGTCACCAAGACATCCTTTCTGGTAGCCTAAAAGTAAGTGGTGTGAAATGTGTACTATATTTTGATCAAAAACAATTCCAGCAGTGAGCTCAATTTTCAGCCACCAGTCACTGAGGCCTATTTCTTTTCATCAGCAAATACATTTATAAATTCCTCGTTCTAAGCAAAAGTGCTCCCTATAATTAAAGCAATTACAAATACTATAGAATTGTGTATTAATTATTTTGTGTTTAAATCATGTTTTATTTTTAACTATACTATGCATTGAGGAAAATGTACAAAGCAGGAATGTATAGTACAGTTCTTTCTCATAGAAAGAATTTCTGTTTGTTGAGCCTCAAAGTCAAGGAATAAAATAAAACCACCAACCTAAATACCTCTCTCAGACCCTGTCATATTTACAACTTTGTTGTTTCAGAGATAACCAGAATTTTATAGTAGTTATTCCCTTCTTTTCTGTATGTTTTTATCTCCTACATACATATAATTAAACATTATATATTTACCTGATTTTTATCAGGTAACATTATGTACCTGATTTTTTAAAATTACTTTAATGGAATAATTCCAGAAAATGTTTCTAGGATCTTCTGGTCAGAATTATGCTTATGGTAAACTTGCAAGTAGTTCTAATTCATTCATGTTTATGCTTAATAGTATTTCATTATTTGATATATTATAATTTATGTATCTGTTTTACTTTTTGATGAATTTGAGATTATTGTCTATTTGAGATATTACAAATAACAATAAGTATGTTTTTATACATACTGCTTGATGTAATGGTGTACACATCTCTGTTGGGTAGAGATGTAAGATTAGAGTTGCTGAGTCATGGGTCTACTGTGAAAGAAAAAAAAATCAAAATGGAGTGTCATTGGTTGAGGCCATTTAAAATGGATTTGTTAATCAAATCTGAAACATGTCATTTGAATAGAATTCCTTGCATGGGTATGTGTTGATATTTGTATCAACAGTACTTAACTAGTTTTCATTAATTACTTGTGAACCCTCCCCTCCCACTTCCCTAAATACCTAAAGATTGAAAATACATTCTATCCCTTTTATATAAGAAAGCTGAACTCTTATTAATATCAATCACAATTCCTGACAAGTGAATGATGTAACCACTCCCTCATGATTTTAAGCTTTAAATATGGCTACCATCTTGTAAAACCTTGGAATACATTTTCAAGATTTCTTGAATCTTGTTTTTCCATATAGCAACCTTAACTAGCCCCAAATAAATGTAATTTTCATTGTTCTCAGTTAGGTTGATTTTATTCTTAGTTGACAAACTTTATTTTGGACTACTTAAAGCAATTTATATTCTTACCAATGTCTTACAGAGTTCCCTTTGTATACATACTTGGTAATACCTGGTATTGTGTGTGTGTATGTTCTAAATTTTAGCAGTATATTATTTTGACTTTAATATATACTTTGATGATTACTAATGAATTTAGCATATTTTATATTTATAGACCACTTTTTTCCTTTTTTTTTGATGGTCAGGAATTGGTTGGTTCAATTTTTTTTAATGTTAAAACACACATAACCCACAATGCATTTTCTTAACCATTTTAAGTATTTACACACCTACCATAGATTGCTATTTATTCATCCACTGATGGTCACATGAGTTTCTACTATGTTTTATCTATTCACCTACTATGAACATGGGTGTACAAAACCCCTTTAAAATCTGTCTTTTATTATTTGGGGCATATTCCTAAAAGTGGAATTTCTGGCAATTCTATTTTCAGTTTTTTTGAGGAACCATTATATAAATTTTCTCAGTACCTATACTATTTTACATTACCATCTACAATATAAAAGGGTCACAATTTATCTACATCCTCACTAACTGAAAATAACCAACAGCTATTTTCTGCTGCTATTGTAGAAGTATTCATGATGGGTATGAGATACTATTACAGTTTTGATTTGCATTTTTTCTAATCATTATTTATGTACCACATCTTTTTCATGATCTCTTTGGCCATTTGTATTTCTTCTTTGGAGAAATGTATGTTCAAGTCCTTTGCCTATTTATAAATCAAGTCATTTCTTTTTGTTGTTGAGTTTTAGAAGTTCTCTGTATATTAATCCATTATTGAATTATTATTTTCAAATATTGTATTCCTTGAGTTGCCTCTTTACTCTATTTATACTGTCTTTTGATTGACCCAACTTTTAAAATTTTTATGAAATCCAATTGCCTATTTTTCATCGTCAAATCCAATGCTGGGAAGCTCTTGCTCTGTTTTTGTCTAAGGGTTTTTGATTTTTAAATCTTATTTGTAAGCCTTTGATACATTTTGAGTTAATTTTATGTATGTTGTATTGTAAAGGTCCAACTATATTTTCTTTTTTGCATGTGGACATCCAGTTCTCCTACCATGATTTGTTGAAGAGACCATCCTTTTCTCAATGTGCATTTGTGGCACCCTTGTCAAAAAAACTTGACTATTCATATGTGTTGGTGTATTTATGGGCTTTCTATTCTATTCCATTGATGTGCATGTCTGATTTTATGCTAGTACAACACATTTTACTGAAGTAATAATCCAAAATAAAGTAGATTTGTGTGAATTTTAAAATTAGGGAATGTGATGCCTCCAGTTTTGTTCTTTTTAAACATGCATTTCACTTTTCAGAGTCTCTTGTAAATTTTAGGATTTCTTTTTCTATTTCTGTGAATAATGTCATCACAATTTCTATAGAAATTTCATTTAATCTCTTTTTGGTAAAAGTATTTTAATCATATTAATTATTCTAATCCATTAAAATTAGATATCCTTCCATGTGTTTATAGCTTCAGTTTCTTTCACCGCTGTCTTACAACTTTCAGGATACAGATTTTTACCCTCTTGGTTAACTTACATTATTGTTTTTTTTACCATTGTAAGTGAAACTGTTTTCTTAATACCTTTTAGTGTGATATTTCACTGTTATAATGGAAAAACATAACATTCTGTATATTGATTTTTGCATCCTACAACATTACTAGATTCATTTATTAGTTCTAACACTTACTTGGTGGAGTCTTTATGAATGTCATATATATATATACATATAATATATATTATATATATACATATATATTATATATATTATATATATAAACATAAAATACAGCTCTACTGTCATTTTTATAATGGCATACTTTATAAACATCAATGAAGAAAAGGTTGATTAAATGGATTTATTGTTATTATGTTTTCCTTTGCCTTTCAGTGTAGATATTTTATTAATTTGGAAAAGTTAGATTGATTTGTTTCTGTTTGGATTTATTTTAGGTATTTTCCCCCCATATCCTTGATTGTTTTGTTTCAATTCATTTTATTCTTCAACAGGGTTCCAAGAATCAAAGCTATACAAAGTACACTCAGAGAATTTTACTCACTTCTATTCCCCCCTGCTTCCCTTATTATCCACTATAGAGTATCAATCTCATTAGTTTCTTGTTTACTTTTCCCATTTCTTTTTCAAAAAAAGAAAGTAGATACATGCATATATGTCTATATTCTTATTTCCTCTTTTTATGCACAAAAGGGAAGATGCAATACGTATTTCTTTAAACTTTTCCTCCTTTCTCTGGTCAATATATCATAGAAGTCATTCTAAATCAGTTCTAAAAACTCTTGCAATGAAGAACTCCCCACTCAGTGTATGGGCCATTAATTATTTATTTAATATTCTATATATGGTGATTTTGATTTTTCTCAATATTTTTCAATTAAAAATTGTGATAATCAAAGAATCAAATCACTTTTCATTTCCTTTGCTTTTCATTTTCTTCTCTTTCTCCTCCTCCTGAAAATTTCATAGTATAGCTTCTGGCTAAATTTCTGAAAGTGGTACCAATGAGTCAAATGATAAAAGTATTAGTTAGGTTTTTCCACCAAATTTTTCAACTTTTTCACCATAATTGTAATATTATAAATATTTAGTATTTATAGTAGCAATATTCATATTAGAAGAGTGCGTGTTCTCCACAGTCTTGCCAACAGAGGGTGTTGTTAGGCTCTCAAACATTTGGCAATGTAATATGTGAGAGTCAGTTTAATTTGAATTTGTATTTTTCTCATAATAAAGAAGATTTAGCATATTTTCATAAGTGTGAGCACCATTTTCTGTCACTTTAAAGCTGGAAATTAAAATTTTTTCTTGTCTTTTTTCCATTTTTTTTCTAGAATTATTTATGTTGATGGTTAAACTTTATCATTTAGATTTTTATTAGGGTACTAATTATTACTTGTAACATGTGTTGCAAATAATTCTCCCAAATAGTCATTTGTCTTTTGACTTTGCACATGTTTTTTCTCCCTGTCTCAATCTCTTATTTTTCATGTACTTTTTTTTTTTTCTGAAAGTTTAACAATGAGAATTTATCCTTTCTTTGGATCTGTCTGGACTTTGAGCCATGGTGAAGGTAGCTATTATTTGGAAGTTTGAATAGACTACTAGTACATTATTTTCATGAAAAGTTTTTGTTTGAGGTAAGATAGCAGCCATTTTGTATATGATACATGCTCATCTGCTCATGACCTTACTAGCATGAAGCAGCAACTATACTTGCAATTACTCTAGTGTCTTTGAATTTTTCTTTAATTTTTCTGACTCCTTGGACAACTTATACTTATTAGTTTCCAGCCTGCCTATTGTTTTTCCTGCCTTCCTGACTCCATGACCTGTGGACTTTATACTAAAGCATTAAATGTGTGGAGAGAGAGCCTCAAAAGACTGCTTATTTAGTTGCCTATTACCTATAAAAATCTCTCACTCTCCCCCACATCTCCCCCATACTCATCTGTCTGTCCATCTATATTTTTGAAAAATGTTTTTATTAGTGCATTTATACTTATATGTAATATTGGGGCCCATTTTGACATACTCATGCATGCATGGAATATAATTTGCTTCATTTCAGTTCCCAGTGCTTCCTCTTTCCCTTCCCTCCTCTATTCTCCTGTTTCTCTTCCTCTATTCTACTGGTATTCCTTCTATTTATTGTTTTTTTCAATTGGTGCTTTATAGGCATATGTAATGGTGAAATCCACTTTGGTTATTCATATATGTATATAGCATAATTTGGTCAATTTCATTCTGCAGTTCTTCCCTTTTCCAGTCCCTCCTCCCTCCTGCTCTATTCTCTTCCTCTCCTCTATTGATTTTCCTTCTATTTTCATGGTATCTCTCCTCACCCCTCCCCACCTCCACCATTTCTGTTGTTGTTCTAGATTCCACATGTGGGAGAAAACTTTCAATCCTTCACTTTCTGTGGCTTATATCACTTAATGTGATATTCTCCATTTCCATCCATTTTCCATCAAATGCCATAATTTCATTATTCTTTATAGCTGAGTAAAACTTCATTGCGTATATATATACCACATTTTCTTTATACATTCGTCTATTGATGGGCACCTGGGCTGTCCATGATTTGGCTATTGTGCTGATATAAATATTGATGTGCCTGTATCACTATGTACATGCTGATTTTAGTTCTTGAATAAATACCAAGGAGTGGAATAGCTGGGTCACATAGTGGTTTCATTCCTAGTCTTTTGAGTACTCTTTATACTGCTTTCCAAAGTGATTATACTAATTTGCAGTCCCATCAACAATGTATGAGTGTACTCTTTTCTTCCATATCCTCACAATTATTTATTAGTATTTGTATTCTTGGTAATTGTCACTCTAACTGGAATGAGATGAAATCTCAGTGTAGAATTAATTTGCATTTCCCTGGTTGCTAGGAATGTTGAACATTTGTAGTTCTTATTTTGAGAAATGTTTGTTTAGTTGGTTTTCCCAATTATTGATTATATTATTTGTTTTTTTGTGTTAAGTAGTTTTTTTTCCTGATGTTTTTTAGTTCTTTATATATTCTGATATTAAATTCCTATTGGAAGGACAGGTGGAAAAGATTTTCATTCTTTAGGTTCTGTCTTTACACACTTTATTGTTAACTTGCTGTGTAGAAGCTATTTAATTTGATGCTATTTCACTTATTGTTTCTTGGTTTTATTTCTTGAGCTTTAGGGGTATTGTTAAGGAAGTTGGTATGTATACCAGTATGTTGGAGTGTGGAGCCTATGTTTTATTCTAGCAGTTGCAGAGTTTCTGGTCTAATTCTTAGATCTTTGATCCACTTTGCTTTGGCTTTCATGCAGGGTGAGAGGGATCTAGTTTCATTCATCTACATATGGGTAAACAGTTTTACTAGCACATTTTTTTTAATATTTATTTTTAGTTTTTTAGGTGGACACTATATCTTTATTTTTTAAATTTTTACGTGGTGCTGAGAATTGAACCCAGTGCCTCCCGCATGCTAGGCAAGCGCGCTACCGCTTGAGCCACATCCCCAGTTTGCACCATTTGTTTTTTAAAAAACTATCTTTTCTCTGCTGGGTGTGGTGGTGCATGCCTGTAATCCCAGCGGCTCAGGAGGCTGAGGCAGGAGGATTGTGAGTTCAAATCCAGCCTCAGCAAAGAAGTGAGGTGCTAAGCAATTCAGTGAGACCCTGTCTATAAATAAAATACAGAATAAGGCTGAGGGATATGTCTCAGTGGTCAAGTGCCCTTGGGTTCAATCCCCAGTATCCCCCAAACAAACAAACAAAAACTATTTTTTTCTCTAATGTGTGTTTTTGGCACCTTTGTCAAGTATCAGATGACTATATCTTTGTGGGTTTTTCTGAGTCTTCAATTCTATTCCATTTGGTCTTCATGTCTGTTTTTATGCCAATACCATGCTGTTTTGTTGCTATGGCTCTGTAGTACAATTTAAAATCAGGTATTGGGATGCCTCCTGCATTGTTCTTTTTGCTCAGGATTGTTTTAGCTATTCTGAGTCTCTTATCTTGTAAAATGGGTTTTACAGTTTTTGTTTTGTTTTGTTTTGCCAGTTCTATGAAAAATGACATTGGTATTTTGATGGGGATTACTTTTTTTTGCTAATATGGTCATTTTAACATTATTAATTCTCCCTTTCCATGAACATGTTTTTTTTTTCATCATCTAAGATCGTCTTCAATTTCTTTCTTTAATGTACTATAATTTTCATTGTAGAGGTCTTTCACATCCTTGATTATATTTATTCCCAAGGTTTCTTTTTCAAGTTAGTATGAATGGGATAGTATTCCTGGTTTCTTTTTTCAGGAGATTCATTATTGGAGTATAGGAAATTTATTCATCTATAAATGTTGATGTTATCCTGCTACATTGCTGAATTTGTTTGTTAGCTCTAGAAGAAATCTCAGAGATTTTTGAGTCTTCTAGATATAGAATCATGTCATTAGCAAGTAGAGATTATTTAACTTCTTTTGTCCAGTCTCTGCTCACTTGCTTTTCTGCATGGACCCTCACAGATAAACAATGTATTTCCTGTTTGGAGATCTCATTAGATGTTGTCATATTAAAGTTTCCAAGATAACCTGGAATAAAGAATCTTTTACTGTATTAATTGTGACACTGACATAATTTCTTGACTTAATACCCAAACCTCTTACCTAAAATCGATCCATACTTTACAAAGCTAGCTTTTCAAATAAATATTTTGTGGAACACACTGACACACACACATACACACATGTGTGCAAGTACACACACACACACAATACACACATATACCCTAAAGCGCTATTCAAATTCACAGGAGATTGCTTTAATTATAAAAGTTATTTTTAGCCTTTTCAACATTCAAACATAAAAGCCATAATATTGGATAATCTATCTTATAACAGGATTAAACCTTTCCCCACAGCTTTATTTCTTTTGGTTTATGATCAATAAAGCTGAAGAACTAATCACTACTCATTTGCTTCTTTACTTTTCCATTAGTATTAATAGAACCCTACTAGGAGGGTTGGGTACTGAACATGTGTTCAGTTATTCCTTCATATATCTAGTTAAAATCAATTCCAAGAAGTTTTAAAATATCATTTGCTTCTTGGGGGAGAGCTATATCTGCTAGGAGTAAGGAATGTCTTTTTAATTAGCACAAAGTATCCATCTGTGCTCCAAGATGCACAACTATGTGTATGTGCACACCTGGAGAAGTATTTATATCTAATTCCAGCAAGAGTGCCATATTTATTTGTGTCTAATGTATCTAAAATATCTATGAAGTTTTTATTAGTATTTTCATTTTTCCAGTGTAGAAATTTGATTTTGAAGAATGGTTTAGTCAGCTTTTACATCACCGTAACCAAAATACTCAAGAGAAACAATGTAGAGGAGAGGAGGGAAACTTTATTTGAGGCTCTTGGTTTCAGATATCCTAGTCCATACACATCTGACTCCATTGCTCTGGGCCCAAGGTGAGGCTGCACATCATGGGGGAAGGACCCAGCAGAGAAGAGCTGCTCCCCTAATGGCAGCAAGGAAGCAAGGAAAGAGATGGAGGGTGGGAGAGAGAAAGGGTCTCATTTTCCTGAATATGTTATGATCTTGAATTAAGCATATAAGGAAACTATGTTGATTGCTATATGAAAATGGTAAATCATGTGATTAGTTCCTATCTTTTAAGAATTTTTGAAGAACACTGTTTAAATCATTTCAGATAAAGCACATGTATTATAGGTGCAAAACAAGGCTTACTGGGGAAAAAATTACAAACCAAGAAATGGTGGCACACACACATTTCCCTATACTATCCCTCTTCGACAGTGAAATGTGGACATAGGTCTACACCAGTCACATTGTAGTAGACAGCTTCTGTCTAGTACCAGAAGCATACATACTTGTTGCCTGTGATACATTTAATCAGTGAAGCCTAAAACTTTAGTAGGATTGTTCTGACTCTACAAATAAAATGGTGTATTCATAACAGTAAAGTCCCTCCCCCACCAACCTGTCCAGGATTTACCTTCCTTCTACAAAGAAAATGTAGTTTCTCTACTTGGGAAATTCATTTCATATAGTTTAAATAAAATTAATTCTTCCCCCTGCCTCTATTTCCTGGGCAACAATAATTGAGCCACAGGTTTATGCAAGACTAAGTGTATTCTATATGTTTTCCCTAGAACATTTCCCTAGAGGTATCTTGAGCAAAGATCTTTCATCTGATAGGGTTATTAAGCTGTGGACTAGGAATCTAGGACTTCCAACATTAATCCCTTCCTCCTTAAAGGAGAGTCAACATAAAATAAACAGCAGTGAGAATTGGAGGGAATGAGAAGAAAAAAAACAGTGACATTCAGCTTTATATTTACTTTTAACTGAACCCAAGTCCCTTTTGTATAGGTAAACAAATTTCCAGAGTATCCTAAATTAAATTGAGCTAAGTTAATCTTTCTTGTACTTAAACAAGCCATAATTGGAAAAACAAAGACAGAAAAAAATCAGTTACTCCTTTTTTTTTTTTTTTGCCATCAGAATTATTCTAGAGCTGATTTTGTGGCTCAGTGGCAAAGTACTTGCCTAGCACGCATGAAGCACTGGGTTTGATCCTCAGCACCACATTAAAAAAAAAAAAAGAAAGAAAATAAATAAACAAAATAAAGGTATTAAAAAAAGAATTAAGGGCTGGGCTTGTGGCTCAGCAGTAGAGAACTTGCCTAACATGTGAGAGGCCCTGGGTTCGATCCTCAGCACTGCATAAAAATAAAATAAAGATATTGTGTCCATCTACAACTAAAAAATAAAATATTTTAAAAAAGAATTATTCTAATTCTCATACAAAGTACTAGACTTATTTTTCCACTTTGTAGATAATTAATATTCTTTTCAAATTATATTAGTATTTTGACTGGAATTTATATTTTGTAAGGCAAAAAGACTTAATGCACTTTCTTTTTTATTGGTGCATATTAGTTATACAAGATGAACTTGCTCTTACTTTGTACCAATGATCATAATCTCAAGAGTTTCTCTAAGTCTGTGTCTGTCTAATGTTGAACCTCAGGGTATTCCCTTAGTCACCTACCTTGCCATGTAAGACTTCTCTAGCTGTTTCTGATTCCAAATTGTGCATCCTGTTTCTAGTCTGCCTTCTTGACCTCCCCAACTTAATATACTTTCTAAGGGTTAAATAATTTACTATTGGAAAGGCCAAAATGAATACTATATGGTATATGGCAACACTTGAGGAATATTAAAAAAATGGGAGAATACTGTAATACAGTAATACCACAAATAGCAGCAAGAGTATCATCAGTGAAAAATTCTTTATGTAGAAATTTAATATGCACTTTTTCATTTGAAAAACATTGTATAAAGCTAGCATCAAACCTTTTATATATCTAAGGTGGGTAATATTACTGACAAGTTAATCTGTTTATCTTTACAAATGATTCTAGCTGAGAGTTTAAAATTATTTTCTTACATAATTCTGTCTATTTTTATATAAAAATAGAAAAAATAACACTGCTATACATGTGGGATATGAAGAAAAATGAAATGTTCCTAGTAACATTTATTTTATTATTTCTGAAAATCATAAACTTTAAGAGATTTTAATGACACTGTAGTTCTTTGAATATTACAGACTTAAGTGATTAGGAACTTAGTATTTTAATATTCTTTTTTGATCTATATGTCAGTGATTCTGATCAGACTTAATTAGAAAAAGCTTAAAAGTGATAATGAACAAAAGTATTGTTTTTATTAGAATTTGTCCAAACAGTGTGGACTCTTTAAATTTCAGAGTCTTGGTGAAACATTAGTGAATCTGTAGTGAATCTGCAGCTAACTTTTTCAAATTAATGGCATATATATATATATATATATATATATATATATATAGAGAGAGAGAGAGAGAGAGAGAGAGAGAGAGAGAGAGAGATACATATAAAGAGGTCGTGATATGTTATGAAATATTTTATTTCTGAGTTTAATAAATGCACAGAGAAATATAAAAATATTTAGAGCTTCTGACACACTGAAAATTGGAAGATATACAAGAATTTTGTTATTTCTTTTTATCATTTCATATGCCTTTAAAATTATATTGATCAAAATTTTAAATGCTTTAAAATTATATTGTTTATATTCAAATGTGTTCTAAACTTCCAAAAGTATTCATTGAAAGGTTAAGTCTTAATTGTTTTATAATGAAAACTTATATTTCTCCTTTTTAGAGTAATAACACTTTAATTTTCTTTTTGGAGGATCATATCTTCCTTCTGTCTCACATAGCATCTATTCCCACCTCTAATGCCTTCAACATCACAATGTTCATCAACCCATAAGACCCAAAATGTAGAGATGCTTATACTATCCCTTGGACTTGCTAAAAAATTCTTTTTTGCTTTGGGCCCAACTCAAATCTAGCCTTTGTATCACTTAGTTTGTGATTCAAAACCAAGTCTTTAGGGATGAAATGTCTCATACAGAACCTGCAAAAGTTTACTGGGCTTTGTACTTCCTTCTTCATGATAGGAGGCCCAGGATGTAATAAAATCTCTTTTACTTTAGAGGATATGTCCTGCCACAGGATACATAAAAATCATTTAGATAACGGCAGTTCTCTGAATCTTCCTTGAATTTGTATTGCACCCCCTGGAGTGCACTGTCTTTCCAAAATTTCCTTGTGATAGTTACCTCTTGATCATCCTGCCTAAGCAATATAATATCATTGATGTAATGAATCAATGTGATGTTCTGTGGGTGATTCAGATAGTCTAGAGATCTTCAGACCATATTATTAATAGAGAGCGGTAGAGTTTTTCCCTGAGGCAAAACTGTTAATGAATTCATTTGTCTGTTCCACATGAATTCAAATTGTTACTGATCTTTCTTTTTTTTCTATTAAAATAGAAAGAACACATTTTCCAAATCAATGGTCACATACCATATACCTGAGGCCATATTAACCTGTCCTAACAATGATACTATACTGAGCACAGCTACTACAATCCATGCTACTGCTTGTTGATTCTACAGTAGTTTTCCTCCTGGATTCATTCAGTCTCAGCAGAAGCCAGGCTGGTGGATTAAACAGAAATGCAATGGGGACCACCATTCTTGTACACTTTAGATCTTTAAGGGTAGTACTACTTTTCGGCATCCCTTCTGGAAGCATTGGTGATTTTTTATGTATTTTCTTGGCCAGGTTGGAATGATAATTTTCGAAGCTTCCATTTGATTTTTTCCAACTCTGATAGCACTTAATTAAAAAATGTGCTAAGCTCAAAATATGAACAAATTTTTATATAATGAAAAATATAATTCACAAGAAATTAATTGCAGCATTATACACTGTTTTCTTGCTAAATGTCCTAAACACCATGATGTATAGTTGGTTAAAATAATTATTTATTAGTTATATAATTTGAAAATCATTATATATATATATATATACATATATATATTTAACTGTAGGAAGTTTTCTGAAGTGAAGACTAAGTGCATTATAACTATTGTTATTATTCCAAATTTACACAAAGGGCATTGAGCACTTATTCACATAATTTAAAATCCCACATTTAGGCATATGGATTCATCGTTTTGTTTTGTTTTTTTGACACAGCATTGTATTGATTTGTATGTGGTGCTGAGGATTAAATCCAGTGCCTCACACATACTAGGCAAGCCCTTTACCACTGAGGTACAACCCCAGCCCTGATTCATGGTTTCTTAAATTTATTGTTCAAAAATCTCATCTTATTAGTATATACTTACTGTGGGTATAATTTTTCTCCCAGGAATACTTGGAATATTCATGAAGCCTGGAGGCATTCGATCAACAGGTTTTGATGGTAGGCACAATTTGAGACAGTTTTGGAATTCTTGGTCTATGTCATCCACTCAAACACTTTAATATATATGGCTTAACAATATTGCAAGCCTGATTTCATTTTAATGGTGCATTAGCTGGGTGAGCATGATTTATTGTGACAGAGTGTAAATTCAACTATTGAGTCTTTAACAATAACAAACTGGGTTTGTAATAGGGAACAATAAAACATTATGTTGATAGAGCCAGAATTGAAATGATGACAAAATATTGTAATCTACTATCAGACAACATAATTAAAGTTTAGCTGTGGGGTGCCTGAATTCCATTATTTTAAAATAGTTTGGGTGTGTGAGTATATAAGCTAGGAACAATTATTCTCTACTGGACAATGGTGCTTTGTTTTCTTATTATTGAAAAACAAAGTAGCTATATAAATTTTGTTTAAAAGCATCAGACATATGTATAAAGCTTTAGCACTAAAATCAAGAGTCATTTGGCAGGGAATCCACTGACCTGAGAACGGAAACACTGGTGAAGGGACTGTAAAGCATTTGAGGAGCCTGCCAGGAGACAGTGCTGGAAAACTACTTTTTGTATCACCTAAACTCATACTGGATGCATAGGAATTCATTTGGTTTGCTTCATACCAGGTGTTTTGTATCTGGTTGATAGGTTGACATGTAATCAGGATCTGCACAATAGTCCATTGTCACCAGGATATAAAACTGCCATGAGAATGACAATGTTAATTGCAGTGGTATCTCCCACAGATTTATTTCTCTATCAGGAACCCTGTGAGACCTGGGAAGTCAAAAGTCCCTCTGAGATTTTTTTTATATCCTTTGATATTTGGAAGCTTCTGCTTTTTTTATCCAGATTTTGACTTTTTTTCACACTATTTGGATAGCTTCAGCACAATTTTTAAAAAATATTGGCTTATTTTAGTTATACATAACTTTAGTATTCATTTTGACATAAAAGCATGGATATAATTTGTTCTAATTTAGTCCCCAGTACTTCCCATTTTCCCCTCTTTTCCTCCCTCCACCTGCTCTATTCCCTCTATATACTGAGCTTTCTTATATATTTTTTTAATATAGTGTCTTGTGGATATACATGATGGTGAGTATACATATATATGTCCATAGGAAAATTAGGTCAGATTCACTGCACTGCCTTTCCCTGTCCCATCTCTCCTCCCTTCCCTTCATTCCCATTTTGTCTACCCCTCTAATCTTTCTTCTATTTTTTTTATCTCCATTTATTTTGGATTAGCTTCCCATATCAGAGAAAACATTTGACCTTTTACATTTTGGGACTGGCTTATTTGACTTGGTATAACACTCTGCAGTTCTATCCATTTATGGCAAATGTCATTCTTCTTTATGTCTGAGTAATACTCCATTGTGTATATATACCATATTTTCTGTTTCCATTCATCTGTTGAAGGCCACCTAGGTTGGCTCAGCACAGTGTACAACCTGTATTAGGTTTTAGTTTCTTTCTCTGTAAATTAGAGTAAGGCCTTTGTGAGAAAAACATGAGATAATGGATGGAAACTTTGCCCAAAGTTCTTGGCACATGGTAGGAGCTTGATACATGTCAAATATTCAGAATCACTGTATCTTTTAATTGAAAATAATAACAATAGAGGCATAGTTATAACCTTTGGGATATCAGCTCAGTTTAAGAGTACCCATTTTCTCAATGAAATATTACCCCAATCCCTGTGTTTAGTCATATGAGTAGCAGAAACCATAGTAACAGTACATAATGTCATTGTATGCACTATTGATTGGACCAATGTTGGACACAGGCCTGAGCTGAGTTAATAAGATTCTCTCCCAGGAATACGAAATTGCTATGCAGCACTGTGAATGCTGGAATAGAGGGACTCATAAATCTTAAACAGAGTAAGAGCCTTTTTCTGTCTTATTTGCAAAAAGTCTCAGGGAAAAAAGATGTTCAGAAAAATAACAATGAATCAAAGAGCAGAAAGAAAAGAATGGGAGTCACATACATGCCTATAACCTTTCTAATTCCAGGTTTCTTAGGTGCTAACTCCCTTTGAATTTTAGAAGAAACATGAGTGTCCATCCTATAAATAAACATTGTTGCTTAAATTAGCTGGAGTTATTCCCATTATGTGCATTTAAAAGAAATTTAACTGAAGAACAAAGTGAAATAGTGTTTAACAGATAGTATTATTTACCAACATTAATATTTTAAATTACTTCTATTTTATTATAAGATAATATAAAAATTTACATGATCAGTATGTAAGAGAATTAAATAAGACATTTTAGTAACATTTCCTGCTGAATTTGTTATATTATATATCTAAGTAAACAGTAATCTTTAAAACTAATTCTGTGCAGAGAAAATTCTAACAACAAAATAGTATTTTATTTGAAATATAAATGAAGTAAACTAGAATGGCTTAAAAAATGTTAATACTCTGTTATTCTAAAGCAAGAGAAATATAACTTTATGTATTTACCTAATGTAAAAACATTAAATGGTTTAAGTTGAATAATTATCTGTAACATGTAATATACATTTTTCTTTAAGAAACAAAGTACTGCATCATAATTTCTTAGTCATATTAATATAATAGCTGAATTATCACTTCAAGTTATAACACATTTTTACAAACTGTGCTCTATTTTGTAATTCATTATCTTGGTATAGTTATTGGAGTATGTAAATGGTAACTAACAGAATGAGAGAAAAGGGAAACAAAACTAAAAATAATACACTTAAAGAAAGAAGGAAATAGGGCTTGGGAAAAAATGCCAAAAATAATGCCATGAAAGAGATACAGAAATAGCATTTCAAAAGAAAATTAAATTCAGTGTAGCAAAGAAAATCAGGATTATTTGTGAAAATATGTGCAGAAGATGACTTCCACTGAGTTCAAAATCGTACTTCACATGCAGTGAGTGCTATAACTTGCCTCTGTGTAACGGTAGGTTAGTATTCAAAGTGAAAACACTACAAAACCCAGTTGGAGATTAAATAATTCTCTGTTAAATAATCATAGATCTTGTTCAAGAGATTTGGTCCATCTTAGAAGACTATGAAAAATAATGACAACCATTGAGACCACTGAATTTCTGTTCTAGAAAATAACATAGCAAATCTCATAGGAAATTGGGTATCCCACACAGGAAAGGATTCATGAAAAAATTACTTGACAATATTTCATACTTCATTATATCTGGTGTCATGAAGTAATGCAGGCTCCACAAAACTGTATTTTCAGAATTACTAAGGTTTAGTTTATCCAATACATAAAAAGCAAACCCACATTATTTATTTTCTATTCTGAATTAAGATGTTCTGAACTGTTTAATTTTTCTTCTTCATCTTCATAAAAAATAATAAAAAACATTAAGAAAAATAGTGTTGTTAAAATGTATAAATATTATCAGTTGTATTGATTTTACATTGCTATTTTTGAAGTTCGTAATTGTTAATATTCCTAATATTGCCAACTGTCATTTTTCATATGTGTGTTCCTCCTGCTGAAAGTTCCTTCACTCTCTAATTTGATATTTCCAATATATTATAGTTTGAGGAATCAGAAACCAAGCTGCTGTAGTTAGAATATTGGATAGGATATGAATATGGGTAACATCTTTCAGTATCTAAGAGATTACTAGAGTTAAAATGCATGAAAACAGGTAAAAAGGCTGTGTTTTGATTGCTTTAGAGAAAAATTTAAATTTAGTTTCTCTATCACTGCTTGATTAGGAATATTTTTACAAAAAAGTCAGTAGAGATGTGTATGTACTCATATAGAAAATAATGTACCAATATTTAGAGAAATTTACATAAAATATTTAAACTTGGAAAATATATCACATGAAAGTGAATGTAGTGTATAGTTCTTATGTGTGAATGTTTTAAAGACAGCCTTTCACAGCATAATAATGCATGCAATGCACATGACCCCATTAAAATTTAGAATAATCAATGCTTACATAGCTTTTCAAAAAGAAGAGTATACTATCTTTTTGTGCCTTTGTTTATATCAAGCCCATGCTAACTCGTCTTCATCTATTAGAGAGACAGTTTCTCTCAATAAGCTCAGGAGAAGGTACCAAATTAAGTCACTCTGCTCATAAATGTTAATTCTATAAATCAAGAAAATGATTAGAAAAGGCACCTAACTCCATCCCCTTGAGACCTTGTTTATAATTCAAGAGTTTCAGATAGTTAAGTCACATTCTCTGTATTTCAGGCTCTCATTGAATCTTCCTTCTCATTTTCCTCAGTGCCCTACTACTTTATTCTTCAGTCCTGATTAGCACACCAACAGTGGGAATTCAGGGATTTCCCCTTTTATTTTAATTGAAATACAGATTATTTAGTAATTCTTAAAAGAGTAAAAAGCACACTCAATGACCTAGTCCATTAGAACCCCTTTCTAATGTTCTGCTGCAAATAACTTATTGTAGTAGTTATTTTGATTTGAATAGATGAGGGTAGGTAGCACTCTTGTTATTTTGGTAGATGCACAAGGCTTAATTTAATCCACATGTTCCAGCTTCAGTGCAGCACATCTTCCCCTAAAGAGCTATCTGCTTCAATGTTGCTGAAGTCTGAAGGACTCCAAACCCTGAAATTTTCAAATAGTAATGCAATTCACACACACACACACACACACACACACACACACACACACACACACAAATTCTACATGTAAATTTTATATATGTAAATTATGTATATAAATTATAGATATAGATATAACTTCAGTATCACAAAGGCATTCAAAAAGTTTTTTTTTATTTACTTACTGGCCTTGCACAAATTTTTCATCTAAGACCTAACATTTTCCTTGGTTAGTCACACAATATCCATGACATATTTGTTGTATTCTATGAAATGCAAAATAATCTAAAGTCACTTGCAACAGTGGGATGGTAAGAGTGAATAATAACATCTTGAATCATTTCAATGATTATTATATCCTGATTTTCAGTAAGGCTTTGCATATTATATTGAAAATATGACAGTCTCTCAAATATAACACCAATACCAACAGGCCTAGCTTCCAAGATATCTGCCTTCAGATACTTTGATTCAATGTGTATCTCTACTTTAAATTTCCTTATTTACAGTTAGATAGGACTAAGAAGTCCTGATGTGCTATTGCACAGCATGCTCAGTATAAATAACAGTAATGTGTTGTATATTTCAAAAAGCTTAAAGAAAGGATTTTGGATCTTTTCACCATAAAAATGATAAATGTTAGAATAGAGTAATACGTTTAAACTGACTTAAATATTATACAATGTATACATACATCAAAAAATGGTGTGATACCATGCAAATATGTTTTGCTTTTGTATTTAAATTGAAAAAATTTTTTTCATTGAAAAAGAAGCTGGTTTGGAATTTCCCAGAATGCTTCATAGATAACATATCCTTAAAATATCAGTTAGACATCATTCCCATTCCCTTAATTTTCACACTCATTGAAATTACTAAGAAAACACCTCTTTACCTTTGTATCTCCCCTCCAAAACTCCCCGTTATATTTGTTCACCATTAGACTGCTTTTTATTTCTTCCTCCATTATTCACTATCTTGCAGAAACACGTACAGAATTTCTACATCTGCCTATTGTATCATGCTGGGATGAAAATTTTTAAAGGGAAGCAAGGGGTTGCCTCTACTCTCCATTCAACAGTTTCTCTTAATATTCATGGAAAAGTTGGTTAACAAATTCTTTACTTGGTACATCAGCTAGAGATAGATATTTTATTAAATGATTTTTTTATTTCTTAAATCATATCATACATACAACATTCTCCATCCATTCAATATTTACAGAACTTCTACAATATGCATAACTCCAATACACATAACTAGATAAGATGGACTTAATAAAGTAAAAGACATGATGTGTGGTCTGCATCCTTCAGGAACATATTGCTGACTTGAAGGACCATGAAAATTATCTTGGGGAAGAGTAATTGAGATTGGCAGTACAGAGTATAAATGTGACATAAAATGTACAATTGGCCTGCCCCTCTAGTTTACACTTAGGAAGCTTTATCTTTTGTTGACACCTTAATGTCTTAAACTTTATAACTTATTATTTTGCATTCAGTTTCATTTCCAAATGTAGAATGGAGAAACAGTCTGCTACACATGGGAATTAAAGGTACAAGACAATTCTTTTTCTACATTAAGAAAGATCAGTGCCCCCAAACAAATATCTTAATAGTTGATGTTGTTAGAGAATATGAAAAGCTGAATATATTTTAAAATTATTACCTATATATAAATGAAGATTATAGTTATGTTACTTGAATCTCTTTGTTTGAAAGGGTTCAGTAAAAGTGTACTGTTACAGTCAAATGCAAGACATTAGAAAGCATCGTACAATGTAACTGTATAATTATTAAAAGTTCTTTTAACCAAAGAATGAAAAATTGAGAAAGATCATTATTTTATAGGCTCATGAAAAGGTGTGAATGCCAATAAAAAACTGCTTATATACAGATTAATATACCACAATGAATTTCACCTTTATGTATGTCAATAATATATCAATAAAAAAACTATAAATAAGTAGAAGAGTAGTAGAATAGATGAAACACAAGGAGAGAGAAAGGAAGGGAAAGGGAAAGTGCTGGAAAATGAATTGTAGCAGATTCTATTTCATGCTTGTATACTTATGTCAAAATGAACCCCAATATTATGTATAACTATAATGCACTAATACATTTTTTTAAAAGCTACTTAGTTGTTTTACATGCTATTGTATGGAAAGAAAAGTTTGAGATAAATGCCCCAATGTGGCAACAGATATAACAAACAAATTGTAAGTGGTCATAGAATGCCTTTAAATTCCTGTAACTTTTAAAGCTATCTAACTCTCTGAGTCCCCAACTGATAACAGCACACACTTCTTATCCAGTTGAAACAAAATAAAATGTGTACCCCTAGCTATCAATGTTGATTGATATATAGTTGAAAGAGTTCTGTTCCAGTACACTGTACTTCAGAAATATGCTTTATACATGTTGTAGGTTTGTGATATCAGTTCTTGTTTTATGATTTCTGCTTCTAGCTTTATGAAAACTTCTTGGCTAAATCTCTAATAAATGATATATGACTATAGTGCCTTTGCTTGAATTAAAGTCTCCAAATGTATTTTGTATGATTTTATATCATTTTGAACTTCATAATGCAGGCTATGAATAATTCACTTTGTTGAATAAGAGGCATCTAAAGGTGAATAAGTGAATAACTAGAATGATGCATTTTAAATATGGTCCCTGGGTACTTTAAATTCTTAAGCTGTTTTGTAGGCCAAAAGTAAAGTGTAAAAAGGGTACACTAAGGTTTGAAGGTTGTCATCCAGATCTTAAAAATAAGCCCAAAATCTTTAAAGCAAAAGAGTTAAGCAGGGAGCAACAACTCCAATAGAAAATGTATAAAACAATATAAGGAAATAAAAATGTTAAAATATATTGGTAATAACAGAAAAATTAAAACAAAAATTTATTTTTCTTAATGAAAATAAGAAAGCTGCCTCCCTAGTACTATAGTCTCAATATTATAAAACAACTAAAAATTTGTTAGAGAACATAAATGTCCCTGTCAGTTGTAACTTTATTATTATAAAAATTACTTTATTATTTAAAACATGAGTACAATTTTTATAATCTAAAATTGTGTCTGTTTTAAACAAATTTGAGTTTCAATGAATGAAAAGTGTGTATTGTCCTTTAATAGATAGGTTTGAATTTATTTGGAGAAAACTACTTCTTAAATTGTAAGAAGAAATTGATTTTTACAACATTTTTCAGTGTTCATGCTTTTGACTATAAAGATTTCCAGTTATTTATTTTGGATGCAATTACTTTTTAATCCTTTAGTTCATTCAATGTAATACAAATTATACAAAAGTTCAGTTATAACAAAACTAGTAATTTTGTTGATTTAATGCCAAGAATACATAATTTATACAATGAACATACCATTTATAAATTATATGTAAATTTTATTACTCATCTAAACACCACTAAACTTTTCACATGTGAAAATAATAGTTGAATTTTTATTATCTTGGCTATTTTGTGACATTTAATCATATGAAACCCAGAGTGAAACACATATTTCTCTGCTTTGTTTATTTTGGAAGTTAAAAGAATGGCACATTTTAACAGTGTGTTTTAGTCAGCTTTTTTGCTACTGTGACCCAAAGACCAGACAAGAAGAATTTTAGGAGGAAGTTTACTTGGGTTTCACTGTTTTAGAGGTCTCAGTATAGAGAGTTGGCTCCATTCCTTGGGGCTGGAGGTGAGGCAGAGTGTCATGGTGGAATAGTGGTGGAGGAAAGCAGCTCACATGATGATCAGAAAGCAAAGAAAGCCTCACTCACCAGGTATAAAATATATAGCCCAAAGGCATGCCCCAATGACCACCTCCTCCAGCCACACCTTACCAGTTTACAGTTACTCAGGTAACCCCTATTAGGGGATTACTTCATTGATTGGGTGAAGGCTTTCATAACCCAATCACTTCACCTCTGAATACTCTTGCATTGTCTCACACACAAGCTTTTGAGGGACACCTAATATCTAAATCATAACAGTGTGTTAGCGTGAATTTTAACTTTAAAATGTTGGGGCATATTCTGTACTCTTGTCCAGAGTCTCACAAATTGATAGGAGTGAACCTACAAAATGACACTATGCTTGTTTTTAGAAGATAGCAGAATTATGGTATGCTTTTGAAAAAACAGTATCTACTTGTCTGGCAATTTAGAAATATATTTTTTATATTTCGATAAAGGTAATCTGAGGAAACTATTTTCAAAACAGTTAAGAAATTAGAAGGACATGTCAAAATATTAACAATTACATTGTCAATTTGTCAATTTTTACTTATGAAATTGCTACCATCCCCAAGTACATTCCTGTTACTTTCTTTAAAAAATTTTTAAATTTATGTTCTTTTTAGTTATACATAATAGTAGAGTATAATTTGACTTATTTATACAAACATAGTATACAATTTACTCTAATTAGTCTCCCAGTCTTGTGGTTGTACATGATGTAGAGCTTCACTGTGGTGTATTCATATATGTACATAGGACAGTTATTATCAGAATCATTCCTCTGTCTTTCCAATTCATTTCCCCATTTCCTTCCCTTCATTCCCCTTTGTCTAATCTATTAAGCTTCTGTTCTTTCCCTCCCCTGCTTGTTGTGTGTTAACATCCACATATCAGAGAAAACATTTGAACTACGGTTATTTGGGATTGGCTTATTTTGCTTATCATGATAGTCTCTAGATCCATCTGTCTTCCAGCAAATGTCCTAAAGTCTTTCTTTTTTTACAGCTGAGTAACATAGCATTGTGTATATATGTCACATTTTCTTTATCTATTCATCTGTTGAAGGGCACCTAGGTAGGTTTCATAGCTTAGCTATAGAAAATTAAGCTGCTATAAACATTTATGTGGATGTGTCACTATAGTTTGCTGATTTTAAGTCCATCAGGTATATACCAAGGAGTGGGATAACTGGATCAAATGCTGTTTTCATTTGGAGTTTTCTGAGGAATCTCCATACTGCTTTCCATAGTGATTGCATAAATTTGTAGTCCCACCAGCATTGTATGAGTGTGTATACCTTTCCCCCACATCCTTGCCAACATTATTGTTATTTGTATTCTTGATTGTTGCCATTCTGACTGGAGGGAGATGAAATCTCAGTGCAGTTTTAATTTGAATTTCTCTAACTGCTAGAGATATTGAACATTTTTTCATATATTTGTTGCCCATTTATATTTCTTCTTCTGTGAAGTGTCTGCTCAGTTCCTTTGCCCATTTATTAATAGGGTTTTTTATGTTAAGTTTTTTGAGTTCTTTATATATCCTCGAGATTAATGCTCTATCTGAGGTGCAGGTAGCAAAGATTTTTCTCCTGTTCTGTAGACTCTCTCTTCATGTTCTTGTTTGCTTTTCTATGAAGAAGATTTTTAGTTTGATATCATCCTATTCATTGATTCTTCATTTTACTTATTGTCCTTTTGGAATCTTGTTGAGGGGTTTGGTTCCTAAGTCGACATGATAGAGTGTTGGGTCTGTCTTTTCTTCTAGTAGGCGAAAAGTTTCTGGTCTAATACCTAGGTTTTTGATCCACTTTGAGTTTAGTTTTGTGCCGGGTGAGAGATAGGGATTGGATTTCCTTCTGCTATATATGGAATTCTTAGTTTTCCCAGCACTATTTGTTGAAGAGGCTATTTTCTCTCTGACATATATTTATGGAGCCTTTGTCTAATATGAGATAACTGTATTTATATAACTTTGTGTCTGTGTCTTCTATTCTGTACCATTGGTCTTCATGCTGTTTTTGTTACTACAGCCCTGTAGTATAATTCAAGGTCTGGTATTGTGATGCTTTCTGCTTTGCTTTTCTCACTGAGGATTGCTTTTGCTATTCTGGGCCTCTTATTTTTTCCAAATGAATTTCATGATTGCTTTTTCAATTTTTTTTTTGAAGAACGTCATTGGGATTTTAGTAGAATTGCACTAAGTCTGCATAGCACTTTGGTAATATGGTCATTTGGACAATATTAATTCTGCCTATCCAAAAACATAGGAGATATTTCCATTTTTAAGGTCTTCTACAATTTCTTTCTTTAGTGTTCTGTAGTTTTCATTGTAGAGGTCTTTTACCTCTTTTCTTAGATTTATTCCTACGTATGTTATTTATTTATTTTATTTTTGAGGCTATTGTGAATGGGATAGTTTTCTTAATTTCTTTTTCTGCTGATTCATCATTGGTGTATAGGAACATGATTGATTTGTAGGTGTTAATTTTATATCCTCCTACTTTGCTGAATTCATTTATGAGTTCTAGTAGTTTTCTGTTGGAGTTTTTTGAGTTTTCTAAAATAAAAAAATACTTGCCAATGATAGTTTGAGCTCTTGTTGTACTGTTCGTATCCTTTTAAGTTGTTCCTTTTGCCTAATTGCTGTAGCTAGAATTTCAAGGACTATGTTGAATAGAAGTGGTGAAAGAGGGTATCCTGTTTTGTTCCTGGTTTTAGAGGGAATGCTTTCAGTTTTTCTTCATTTAGAATGATGTTGGCCTTGGGTTTAGTGTATATAGCTTTTATGATATTGAGGTATACTCCTAGTATCTCTAGTTTTTCTAGTGTTTTGAACATGAATGGATGCTGTATTTTGTCAAATGCTTTTTCTGCATCTATTTAGATAATTATGTGATGGTTGTTTTAAAAATATTTTTAATTATACATGGCAGTAAAATGTATTTTGACATACTATACATACATGGAGTATTCTTATCTTTAAGTCTGTTGGTGTGATAAATTACATTTTTTGATTTTTGTATGTTGAACCAAACTTGCATCCCTGGAATAAACCCACTTGATCATGGTGCATTATCTTTTTAATGTGTTTTTGTATGTGATTTGACAGTATTTTATAAAGAATTTTTGCATCTATGTTCATCAGTGATATTGGCCTGAAGTTTTCTTTCCTTGATGTGTCTTTGTCTGGTTTTGGAATCAGGGTGATAATAGCTTCATAGAATGAGTTTGGAAGCTTTCCTTTTGTATTTCATGACATTGTTTAGGAGGATTTTGAAGGTCTGGTAGAACTTGGCTGTGACTCCTTTTGTTCTGGGCTTTGTTACTAGGCTTTCATTGCTTGATATTGATTTGTTTAAATTTTCTATGTCCTCCTTTTTCAATTTGTGTAGGTAATTTTTTCTCTAGAAATTTGTTGATATCTTTAAGATTTTTTTATTTTATTGGAGTTATTAGTTTTCAAAATAGTTTCTGATTATCCTCTGTATTTCAGTGGTGTCCATGGTGATATTTCTTTTTTTGTCACAAATTTTAGAAATTTGAGTACCCCCTTTTTTGTTTAGGATGGTTAAGTGTTTACTAATTTTACTCATTTTTTTCAAAGAATAGATTTTTTGTTTTGTTGATTTTAGTCCTAAATCTTCATTATGTCAGGTTAGGCCCCCACTTCCTTAATAAGACTCCTATAGCACAAGAAATAAATGAATCAATAAATGAGATGATTCTAACTAAAAAGCTTCTTCTCATAAAAAGAAACAATCAGTGAGATGAATAGAGAGGCTATAGAATAGGAGCAAATTTTTACCACTTACACCTCAGATAGAGCACTAATCTCTAGGATACATAAAGAACTCAAAAATGTTAACACCAAAACAAACAAATAACCCAGTCAATAAATGGGCCAAGGAATTGAACAGACACAATCAATCAACAAATATATGAAAAAAAATGTTCAACATCTCAAGCAATTAGAGAAACGCAAATCAAAACTACTCTAAGATTTCATCTCACTCAAGTCAGAATGGCAACCAATACAAAAAACAATAAGGGTTGGTGAGGATGTGTGGAGAAAGGCACACTTGTACATTATTGGTGGGGCTACAAATTGGTGCAACCAATCTGGAAAGCAGTATGGAGATTCCTTGGAAAACTGGGAATGGAACCACCATTTGACCCAGCTATCCCACTCCTGGGTCTATACCCAAAGGACTTAAAAACAGCACACTACAGGGACACAGCCACATCAAAGTTTGTAGCAGTACAATTCACAATAGCAAAACTGTGGAACCAACCTAGATGCCCTTCAGTGGATGAATGAATTAATACAATGTGATATATATATATATATATATATATATATATTGATATATATATATATATATACACACATACACACACAAACACACACACAGTGAAATGCTACTCAGCATTAAAATATATTGAATAAAATTAAAATATATTGAATAAAATTGTGATTTTCAAGTAAATGGTTGGAGTTAGAGAATATTATGCTAAGTGAAGTAAGCCAATCCCCCAAAACCAAATGCCAAATGTTTTCTCTGATAAAGTGGGTAGTGATATATAATGCGAATGGGGGTGGGGAGCATGAGAGGAATGGAGGAACTTTAGATAGGGCAAAGGGGAGGGAGGGGAACTGAGCAGGCATGGGGGTAGGGAAGATAGTGAAATGAGATGGAAATCATTACCCTAATTATATGTATTAAGACACAGATGTTTTAACTCTACTTTGGTGTACAACCAGAGACATAAAAAATTGTGCTCTATATGTGCACAAAGAATTGAAATCCATTCTCCTCTCATGTATAACAAATTAGAATATATAAATAAAAATTTTAAAAATGCTTGTTGAAAAATAAATCTATTTAAATGAAGACATAATTTTGTCTTCTTATAGAAATATGAAAAAATTATTTGTAAGCTTATTTTCTGATAATTATACCTTGAGGATGGTTAAGGTCCTTAGTCTTTATCTTGTTGAGAGCAAGATTTTATTACTGATCATTGTACTCTCTGGAACTAAGTATTTTCTTTATGAATTACATTCTATAGGAAGGAAGATGCATGGTTAATACAGTTATGAGAGAGGAATTTTCTAGAGAAATTCTTATTCATTAACTCTTTCAGAGTGAAAGACTATATTAATTTACATACCATCTGAATATGAAAAGGCCTAGAGATAGAAGATAATTAAAACCTAGAACTGACAGCCTTGTAAAAAACAAAGCAATTCTTGTTAAATGAGTGTATCATTGTATTCTGGAGGGGTTAGAGATCTTGATGTGATTATTAATATACACACACTTGATTTGTTTAAGCAATTACATTGTTTAATGGACGAAAAGCAATATGTTTACTATGTAAATTTTACCTAGAAGACTTCTAGATTTAGCAGTCAAAGAATAATATATTAGTAAGATTAAGAAAAGAATGTGTTTACTAATATATGAAAAGTAACCCACAAGAAACAATTATATAAGTAATATCAATAAAACTCTTATCTAAACTTATGTATAGAAATTAATCACTTATGTTTATTTTCATAAAATACTTATGGCCATTTTATTTTTAAGTGTTAATATCATTATGTGATTGTTCATTGCTTGTGTTAAGTTTTTAATTTTTAATACTTTTAAAAAATTGTTTTGAAGTTGGGTGTGGTAGTGCATGCTTGTAATCCTAGCTATTCATGAGGCTGAGACAGTTTCAGGTCAACCTGGGAAACTTACAGAGATCCTGCTTTAAAAACTAAAAAGGGTTAGGGATGTAACTCAGTGATAGTGTGCCACTGAGTTCAATGCCCAGTACTGAAAAAAAAAAGGAATATGTATAGTATAAATATTTATAAATATATTTATACATGCCATTAATTCTATAATCAATAATCAAAAAGTATATTATTGCCAATTAAAATAACTATTATTCTCCCATTGGCATTAGAAGAAAATTCACATGAAACATTTTTATGGGCAGAATTTGAATACCTTTTCAAAGAACATCACTGTTGATGCCATTTAGATTTAGTTAACATGAATATATTTGAATTGGCTTTCTTATATCCAAAAGATAAATACTGTCTAAAAACATTCAGTGTTTATTATATATAAATATTTGTTTAAAATGAGATAATTTTTTAAAATTATTTAAATAAATAGAAGGAATTCTCAAATATCTAGCAGGTATAGGAAGGGAAAAAACAACATGTATCATTCATATGAACAGGACTTTAAAGTTCTGAGTTTCAAATTCTGAGTTATACCTAACTATATATGCTAATGACTTTTCATTGCAATGCTTGTAGATTTCTTTTGTGCATCAGTTTTACCCAGTAGTCAATTTATAAGGAAGATTATGTAAAATGTGACAGATTAAAATCAGGCCAAATTTTAAAGCTGGGTAAAAAGGCCAAAATAAATATAAAAATCATGTCTGCAAGACATTATAGTGTGATTTACTTAGTAATGGAGAGAAGTAAACTATGAAAAGCAAAACAGCTATAAAAGTAATGAATGTTTTACTGAAAACATAAGGTGTTATCTCCTCCCATTCCTATACCATGGAAACAAGCTGACTCTCAATGAAAATGAATTGCATTCCACTTTAGACTGATGAACAATACAATTCTTTATGCAGTACACAATCAAGCTGTGGAATTCAATTCTGCAATATATCATTGTGGTAAATAGTTTAGCAAAATCCAGGAAAGCATTAAATGTTGCTATGAATAAGAATGACATTTATAGCCATGCTAAGTAGGTCACAAAGTTTAAAGGGCTCTCAGCCCTCCAGCAATGGGGCATAAGGAGAATTTGTGGGAAAGTCAGAAAGTAGTACACTCTCCTCTGACATCATTTTGTATCACTCATTCATTATGGCATGTTTATGTAACTCTTTCTCAAAGCTAGGATTTAAGGGTATCTACTTACTGTCTTCAAAATGTAAATATAATTTTAAATAAATTATTAATTGTACTGTTAATGACTGTAATACTTCTATATGATATAATCAAGAAAAATAAAATATTCCCCATAAAGAGGAAAATAGGAGTTGGGAAATATGAAGGATATGGGGACTTGGAAAGGTAGAAATTGCTGAAAAACAACAATCTACTTTGCTGAAAAAATTCTTTGTAAAATATGCAAAATTCAGTAATAAACATGGTAACATGAATCTATTATATAACTACATTGATAATTAACTTCTTATCTGAAATTAGAGCTTTGGGCTACTAAATACTTAAATTTGTTCCTCCCATTCCCTATGATATGTAAAATAAGGATGTTAACATTATTTACGAAATCTAAACAATAGTAACCTAAATTCCAAATCAAGAGTCAAATGAAAATAAATTATTTTATATTATAATAAATAAAACTATACAGCAATGAAAACAGATAAAAAGAACTGTATGAAACAGTCTGGGTACTTCTCACATATAATAATATCAAACTAGAGGCTGGAGTTGTGACTCAGTGGTAGAGTGCTTACCTAGCATGTATGAGGCACTGGGTTCAATTATCAGCACCGCATATAAATAAATAAAATAAAAGTTCATCAACAACTAAAAAGAAATTTTAAAAAACCCACCAAACTAAAGATTGCTTCCGATAATATCTATACAAAAAAGAAAATGTAAGATTTAACTGAATTATTAAATAATGGTTGTTTATTTCATGAAACCATGCCATAAACCAAATTAATGATATTTATTAATGACAGAGTATCTATTTTTATAAGTAAAATATTGTTATATTTTTATCTAAGTCAATGATTACAAATTGTTGACTTTATGATGAATCATTGATCTTACATATTAATTGTGTATCAGAATAAAAATTTTCAAAATCTGTAGCGTTTTTATGCACTAATAATGAACTTGCTGAAAAAATAATCAAGAAGATAATTTCATTCACAATAGCTATAAAGAATTAAATGTGAGGCTGAGTTGTGGCTCAGTGGTAGAGCACTTGTCTGACACATGTGAGGCGCTGGGTTTGATCCTCAGCACCACATAAAAATAAACATATGAAGTATTAAAAAAATTAAATGTTTAGGAATAAATTTAACCAAGGAAATGAAAGATCTCTATAATGAACTTATAACATATTGGTGAAAGAAATTATATAGGACAAAATAATGGAAAGATTCTGTATTTGTGGATCAGAAGAATTAGTAATGTTAAAAAGTGCATTCTGTCCAAAGCAATCTAAAGATCTAGTTGCAATCCAATATCAAAATACCAATATCATTCTTCACACAATAGGAAAAACATTCCTAAATTTCATATGGAATCTCAAAGCCCTAGAATAACCAAAGTGATCATGAGGGGAACAAGATGGAGGGATTACTACACCTGTCTTCAAAATATTCTAAGAGCTACAGTAATCCAAACAGCATACTCCTGGCATAAAAATCAACACATAGACCATTGAGACAGAATAGAGAACCCAAAATTAATCCATGTATACATAGACAATTGATTTTGGAAAAAGGCTTCAAGAATATACATGGAAGAAAGGACAATGTCTTCAATAAACAGTGCTGGCAAAACTGGATATACATATGCAGAACAATGATACAAATTTCCTTCTTCTCACCACAAAAACATCAAATCAAAATGGATCAAGGACTTAAATGTAAGAATGGAAATTGTGAAATTACCATAAGAAAACCTACGTAAAACACTTTAAGACTTTGGTGTAGGCAAAGTTTCTTTGAATAGGACACTGAAATTACAGAAGTAAAAGTAGAAAAATGAGTGCATCTGAATAAGAAGCAACTAAATAACAAAGGAAACAGTGAAGAGACAAAATACTGAATGGGAGAAAATATTTGCAATCTATTCATTCAACAAGGAGTTAATATATAGAATATACAGGAATTAAAAGAAACTGAACACCCCCATACACACAAATAATTCAATAAAATGGGCTAAAAAATGTGAAAAGGCATTTCTCAAATAGAGACAAATAAATGGCCAAGTATATAAAAAATGCATAAAATCTCTAATCTAAGGAAATGCAAATCAAAATCACAATGATACATCACTTAACACCTATTAGATTGGCCATTATTAAAATGATGAAATAAAACAATTATTAGCAAGGATGTGGAGAAAAGAGAACAGTTGAATCCTATTTAGCCTTAAAAAACAGTAAACTGTCACTTGCCCTGACAAATGTGGAAGTGTTTATGATAAGTGAAAGAAGCCAGGCACAGAGAGGCAAATATCTTATAATGTCACGTATATGTACATGTGAAATCTAAAGAAGTTGAACTCATAGAAGTAGAGTTGAAAGGTAGATAGCAGAGACTGGGACATGGGAATGGATGTTAGTCAATAGGTGCAATGCTTCAGTTAGGAGTAATTCCTGGTAGTCTATTGCACAGTTAATAACATTTCAAAATAGCCCAAACTATAATTTCAAAAAAAAAGAAAATTTCACAAAAAATGAGAAATATTTGAGGTGACTGATATGTAAATTAGCCTATTTTGATCATTCCACAATGTTTACAAATATTGAAATATCACATTGCACCCTGTAAATATATATAATTATTATCAATTAAAATTAAAATAAAGCAAAAATAAATTCTTCATTCTCCATCTTATTTCTCTATGTACTTTTACTTTTTCAGACTTATTTTCACCAAAATGAGACACATATTATTGTTTTCTTGTCCTAAGAAAGCCAAGAAAGGGGTCACTTTACCTCTGAACATTACTGCAGTAGTAGCATAGGAGCTTTGGGGGGAACCTATCATTTCCAAACCATAACAATATCCACTGAAGAAAGAGAGAGAGAAAGAGAAGTTCAGAGAGGGGAATAAAAAAACATAAAATAAAGATTGTTCCTCCATTTGTTCAAATACACTTTATGATCAGTTAATATAGATGAGAGTATAACATTTTATATGCTTATTGTTTAGAGTATTGTTTTTATTTAAACAATCTGGTTAAGGGAAATGAATTATTTGAATAACTGAATTAAAGACTACTAGGGTCATTCCCCTGGAGATGAAAATGCCTAAATTTAAATATTGGTAAAATAATTGAAAGTATATTTAAATTATATTTACATATTAATAAACTCCTATATGGTCATTGTGGACTATCTAGAAAATAGGCTCTTGGGCAAAATGGTGGAATACAGAACTTCACTTTCCAAACTGCTCTGTGGTACGGAACCAGGTAAGAGGACAAACAGCTTCTTTTTGAAGTTGGTAAAAAAAAAAAAAAAGAAAAGAAAAGAAATCCTACTAGGATCTAATACTAGACTCTCAGATCTGCCTAGTGACACAGAAGTTTCCATAGAATGTTTTCTTTGATACAAGGAAGCTGCTTCATAATGGGATATGGAGGTAGGGAGGGGGAGCATGGTAGGAATAGATGAACTCTAGATAGGGCAGAGGGGTGGGAGGGAAAGGAAGGGGGCAGGGGGTAATTAATGATGGTTGAATGTGATGATTATTATTATCCAAAGTACATGTATGAGGACACAAATTGATGTGAATACACTGTGTATACAACCAGAGAGATGAAAAATTGAGCTCTATATATGTAATAAGAGTTGTAATGCATTCTGCTTTATATATATAAAGAATAAAATTTAAAAACAATAAAAGACAGAAAAAAACTCACCGTGAGCACTGGTGGCTGCTGATGCAGATCACTGTAGGCAGATTGGAGAGAGAGACTAAGAGAGCCCTCATTTTGGGTGGTACCAGGTGTGTCTTGAAACAGAGAGGACAGTGATCTGGGACATCGTCAAGCTGAGCCAGAGGGTGAGCTACAGTTTGTTGTTGTGTGAGAAGGATGCTGCTGGTCTCCCAGTGACCCTTGGAGAGCAGGATTAGCCACCATCTTTTCCCACTAACCTATGGCTGCCGGTGGGTGTGGGTTCAAAACAGGTACCTACACCTGTGTAATTCCAGCTGAGTCCAAAAACCTGAGAAGGCAGGGGCCCGCCAGGCCACCCAGAGTGTGACTAGAAAATTAGGTGAAACTCTGGCATGGAGGAGATTGTTGTACCCAGGGAAATTTGAGACACAGAGATCCAAGAATTACTGGGTGTCTCTTTATGAGTCCTGTGGTTCTCAGGGCCAGCTGGGGATGACCAGGGACTTCTTAGGGCTGGGGAGAGTGAATGTGCGCTTTGGGACTAAGCTCAGGTGGCCAAGATATGGGAACCCTGAGAGGTGGAAGGAGGCAAAGGATTAGCTCCTCTGCTGCAACAGAGGAACCAAGGGGATTGAGGCAAGTCAGACACTCAGTGCAGACCAGAACCATCCAGGATCTGAAGGTGTGCTGATTTAAAAGGTCTCACCAAATGTCATTCCACAAAGTATCAAGGGTCTAGCTAGACCAAAACCTGTCTCTAGGAGGAGATTCACCTCTAAGAACCTCTTTCACAGAACTCTACAGTGATCCTGGCTGTGACCACCTTACTTTATACTGAGAAGGGAAGCTGAGAACAGGCAAACTTGGTTACCTTCACAAAATGAAGGAACTGACTGCCCCCCAATTAATACTCTTGCATGCAAAACATACCTACAGGAAAAAAAAAAAACAGAAAGACAGACAATTGGGAACAAACAACAAACATATAATATTATGGACAATTTTTCAACAATCACAGTGAAAACAATCCCTTAATATTCCATTAAAACTTTTTTTTTTAACTTTTATGAACTGAATGGTTTGTGGACATTTAAATAAACATAAATATTTGTCTCAGTCTTCTTATTTCTAGCATTTCTTGAAAGTAGTTATTTTCTTGATTTTGCCTTTTGAGGACTAGGGTTTTTGATTAGTTTTGGTTTTGTTTTATATTGGTTTTGTTCATTTTATATTCTTTTTCTCCTATCTATTTCCCTTGAGTCTCTTCCTCTTTAGCTAAAGAAATTCTATTTTTCTCTCTTTCACTCTTCTTTTAACTTTTTACTACTAGTCTTTATCATTCTCCCTCTCAATTATTACATCCTACATCTCCTCTGCATTCTCCATCTTCACCTTTTTGATATTGCCAACTCTTTTATAAAAGTAATATCTCTACTCTTGGCAATTACCAAACATATAATTTCTGTTTATACTACCAATTGATGTTATAGATGCAAAATTGGAACTAAGTATTTATTTAATGCTGAATATTGACTGCTTTGGTGGTTGTTATTTTTTGTCTCCCCTAAAACATAAGGTACTAGAAATCTTCAGGAACACTATAATTTCATATTGCAGAAGCTCTGCCACCTCAGATTCTTACTTATAAGTGGATAGACATACAAACAAAATGAAAAGGCAAGGGAACAAATCATCCCAATCCAACCAAAATACCTCATAAACAAAATCCAATTATATTACCAGTGGAGGAAATGTCAGAGAAGGAATTTAGAAAGTTCATGGTTAGACTGATATACAAAGTAAAAGATGGTGTAAGGAGTGAAATCAGATAGAAAGTTTAAAGGTACTAGGAAAAATCACTTTAGTAAGGAGATAGACATCCTGAAAAAGAATCAATCAGTAAATCTCAAAATGGAAAGAATCAATAAACCAAATTAAAAACTCAATAGAAAGCATCATCAGTAGACTAGATCATTTGGAAGATAGAATTTTAGGCAATGAAGTCAAAATATATAATCTGGAAAATGAAGTCGGCCATGGAGAAAAGATATGAAGGCTCAGAGATTCAAATCAAAGGAATACACAATCTTTTCAATGAAATAATATCAGAAATTTCCCAAAACCTTAAGAAAGAATTCGAAAACCAAATACAGGAGTTTTACTTAACCCCAAATATACAATATTACAAAGGACCCACATCAATGCACATCATTAGAAATCATATCTCAATAATAACACTGAATGTAAATGGCCTAAACTCATCAATCAAAAGACACAGACTGGTAGATCAGATTAAAAAATAAGATGCAACAACATGCTGTCTCTCAAAGACTCATCTCATAGGCAAAGACATCCACAGACTGAAGATAAAAGAATGAAAAAATCATACCATTAATATGGATCTCATAAACAGTCAGGGGTTTCTGTCCTCCTATCAGGTAAAGGGAAATCAAACCAATGTTAACTCCAATGAATCAAGAAGGACATTTCATACTGCTTAAGGGAATGATACATCAACAAGGTGTAACAATCATAAATATTTATGCTCCAAACAATGGAGTACCTATGTACATCAAACAAACCCTTCTTAATTATAAGAACAAAACAGACCACAACATAATAATACTGGGTGATTTTAATATACCTCTCTCATCACTGGATAGATCCTCCAAAATTTTATTGAGAATTTTTGCATCTATGTTTATTAGAGATATTGTTCTGAAGTTTTCTTTCTTTGATGTGTCTTTGTCTGGTTTTGGAATCAGAGTGATATTGGCCTCATAGAATGAGTTTGGAAGTGTTTCCTCTTTTTCTATTTCATGAAATAATTTGAGGAGTATTAGTATTAGTTCTTCTTTAAAGGTCTTGTAGAACTCAGCTGTGGTTTCCATCTGGTCCTGTGCTTTTCTTGGTTGGCAGGCTTTTAATGGTGTATTCTATTTCATTGCTTGAAATTGATCTGTTTAAATTGTGTATATCATCCTGATTTAGTTTGGGAAAATCATATGACTCTAGAAATTTGTCAATGCCTTTAATATTTTCTATTTTATTTGAGTACAAGTTTTCAAAATAATTTCTAATTATCTTCTGTATTTCTATAGTGTCCATCATGATATTTCCTTTTTCATCACAGATGTTAGTAATTTGAGTTTTCTCTCTTCTTTATTAGCATGACTAAGAGTTTATTCATTTTATTTATCTTTTCAAAGAACCAACTTTTTGTTTTGTCAAATTTTTTCAATTGTTCCTTTTGTTTTGATTTCATTGATTTCAGCTCTGATTTTAATTATTTCCTGTCTTCTACTGCTTTTGGTGTTATTCTTCTTTTTCTAGGGCTTTGAGATGTAATGAAAGGTCATTTATTTGTTGACTTTTTCTTCTTTTAAGGAATCAACTCCATGCAATGAACTTTCCTCTTAGTACCGCCATCATAGTGTCCTAGAGATTTTGGTATATTGGATCAGTGTTCTCATTTACCTCTAGGAATTTGTTAGAAATATTTTTATAAGTGTGTTTTATTTTTCATGTGGTGCTGAGGACTGAACCCAGTGTCTCACTGGTGCTAGGAAAGTGCTCTATTACTGAGCTACAGCCCCAGGCCCCTCTAAGAATTTTTTAATCACCTCTTTGATGTCTTTTGCAACCCATTGTTCATTCAATAGCATATTATTCAGTCTCAAGGTGTTGGAGTAGCTTCTATTTTTTATTTTATCACTGATTTCTAATTTTATTCCATTATGATAGGATAAAATGCAGGATAGTATCTCTACTTTTTTGTATTTGCTAAGAGTTGCTTTGTGGCATAATATATGGTCTATTTTATAAAGATCCATGTGCTGCTGAGGAGAAAGTGTATTTACTCTTGATGGATGAAATATTCTATATATGTCTGTTAAGTCTAAGTTATTGATTGTATTATTAAGTTCTATAGTTTCTTTGTTTAGCTTTTGTCTGGAAGGTCTATCCATTTGTGAAAGAGGTGTGTTGAAGTCACTCAGAATTATTGTGTTGTGGTCTATTTGACTCTTGAACTTGAGAAGAATTTGTTTGATGAATATAGAAGATGCTCTATTATTTTAGGTGTGTGTGTGTGTATGTATATATATAATTGTTATGTCTGTTGATGAATGGTTCCCTTAAGCAGTATGGAATGTCCTTCTTTATTCCTTTTGATTAAATTTGGCTTAAAGTCTACTTTATTTGATATGAGAATGGAAACTCCTGTTTATTTCCGCTGTCCATGTAAGTGGTATATTTTTTCCCAACCTTTCACCTTCAGTCTGTGGATGTCTTTTCTTATGAGATGAGTCTCTTGAAGGCAGCATATTGTTGGGTGTTTTTAAAAAATCCAATCTGCCATTTCGTGTGTTTTGATTGGTGAGTTTAGGCCATTAAAATTCAGGGGTGTTATTGAGACATGATTTGTACTCCCAGTCATTTTTGTGCATTTTTGGTATTTAACTTGACTTGGTTTCTCCTTTGATTGGTTTTTCCTTTAGGGTACTACCTCTCTTTGTTGATTTTTATTGTTGTTTTTCATTTACCCTTCATGGACTATTTTGCTGAGGATGTTGTGTAGTGAAGGCTTTCTAGTTGTAAATTCTTTTAACTTTTGTTTATCATGGAAGATTTTTATTTTGTCATCAAACCTAAAGCTTAATTTTGCTGGATATAAGATTTTGAGTTGGCATCCATTTTCTTTCAGAGCTTGGTATATGTTGTCCTAGGATCTTCTAGCTTTCTGGGTCTGGGTTGAAAATCTGCAGAGATCCTAATTGTTTTCCCCCTATATGTAATCTGATTCCTTTCTCTTGTGGCTTTTAATATTCTCTCCTTATTCTATATGCTAGGCATTTAATTATAATGTGCTTTTGTGTGGATCTGTTGTGATTTTGTATATTTGGTAGGCCTATTGTATTTGATTTTTCAGTTCATTCTTCATGTTTGGAAATTTTTCTGATATTATTTCATTGAACAGATTGTTCATTCCTTTGTTTTGGAACTCTAGGCTTTCCTCTATCCCAATTATCCTTAAATTTGGTCTTTTTATGTTATCCCATAATTCTTGAATGTTCTGTTCATGGTTTCTTACTGTCTTCACTGTGTGGTCACCTTTATTTTCAAGATTGTGTATTTTGTCTTCATTGTCTGAGGTCCTGTCTTCCAAGTGTTCTAATCTGTTGGTGCTGGTTTCTATTGAGTTTTAGAGTTGGTTTATTCTTTCTTTCATTTTAAGGATTTCTGTTTGATTTTTTCAGAACCTCTATCTCCTTACCTTATTGAAGAATCATTTGCTTATATAGCTCTTTATTGAAATCATCTTATGCAGGATTGGCAAGTGCTACCTTTAAAGTGTCTATCAGATTTCCAAAGAGAAACACAAAGTACAATTGTTCAATAAGTCTAGAGTCTAGTACAATATCTATATTGGATTATTAAACAGTCATCAACATATAGATGGTCTTTGAAGCCAAGAGACTTGAAGTGATTAATGAAGACCTAAAAGAGGTCTGAAAACCAAGTCCTAGAACTTTCTGATTGTTGGACTCAAAAAGAGGATAGAGTAATAAAAACGAGAAGTGCATGCATGTGATTAGAAGAAAATCAGAGACAATATTGTCCTGGAAGCTAAGTGAAGAAAACTTATGGGGAAATGAACACTTGCAACATATGCTATTAATTGTCCAACTGTAATATATATTGTGGACTGACCACTGGAACTTGCAAAGTGAAATTAATGGTGAAATGTCACTAAAGCTGTTTTGATGAAGTTTTTTGAGAAACATGTTGAGTGGACCCAGTTCAAAAGAACGCAAGAGGAAAACATTGGATACAGAATATATAAATAACTCTTTTCACTGTTTTATTGTTGTTATCTGTGGTACTGGGAATTGACCCCAAGTGTAGTCTACCACTGAGTTACACCCCAGCCCTTTTTATTAATTTATGCTTAAATTTTGAGATATAGTCTCACAAACTTGATAGGCCGACCTTAAATTTGTAATCCTCTGCCTCAGTCTCCCAAATAGCTGGGATTATAGATGTATGCCCCCAAGACCTGCTTCTTTAAAGGTTTCAATGTAAAGAGAACCAAAGAAATGGAGAGTTGGCTAGGAAAGGATGTTGAGGGAGTAACTTTCTTAAGGAAAGGGGAGAGTATTGTGAGCACAAGACTCCATAAAACTGCAAATTCTTTTGCTTTTCAGTCCAGCCTTTATTTTCTCAGGAAAATTATGGTGGGAGAGAATTGTTAGTCTATGTGAATCACTGTTAGACTTGTGGGTCTTTCAGTTTCCATTTTGCCCTCCCTGCTAAAACATTAACCAATAGCTTGGTATTTAAACTCAGTATTTGCCCTCAAAAGAATCCTTGACTTGTTATTTAATGAAGTGCCCCTTTTTCTGAAAATCAGTTCCTTTAGGTTTCTGTTTATCCACTGGTCTTTGAAAGTCCTATAGAAAAGTGTAAGTTCTATTTTGTTAGGCATTATATTGATGTTGTGGGAACAAAGATCTTATATACCCTTTGCATTCCTATGGAGAGTGGAATTCACCATCTTTTTAATCTTCTTGATGCATGTTGTACTATAATCATAAACTCTATAAATGAGCTTAACTAATGCCTGATTAAAGAAAATCAAGCAAATCTTTTTTTCTTATCCTTCTAAATGACCATGATTGTTTTCCATTCCCTGAACTTTCATAGTGTTCAGTATGTTTGGGGGCAAATATAACATTGTACCTTATTATTATCATCTATCTTGTGCCATATAGAAAATCCTCCTAACTGTCTAGCTTCACAATTTTGCCTCCAAAAATTTTCTTGACTTTCAAATCCATTTTTCTTCAATTATCCATTGTTTGGATCCAGAACTACTCATCATCTCATCTCTTCATGTACTTGACACAGTGCTTTGCCAGTGATAATCAGATTTCTAGATTCTTCATCATCACATTTTTCATCTGAATGAATTTATGTTTGTCTCTATTTCTGTAATCTGGCATTCACAGCTGGAGATATTCCTTAATATTTGAGAACCATGCAATCATATTTTATTTCTTTATAACTCCAAATTATGATATCTAAGTTTTTCATTATTTTAAACTGCAATGAGAGATTTTAATTTGGTTTCATATTGAACTTCTAGTCAATGAAATCACCTGGGTCATCTTCACATGAAAGTAAAATAGTTTAATCTAGGCATCACTCTTGTCATTGTGAGATGATAAATAAGTTGATGTTCTATCTTTTACAATACTTTTGTTACAAACCATTAACAAATCATACATTGTATTGTCTATTGTGTCCTATTATTAATTTTGCTCAATATATTAGGTATTGACTGTTTTTAAATAATGAAAATTGTCTTAATCATTTTTAGGGTTTTAAAAATCAGCTTAATTGAGGCATAATTTACATACAATAAAGTACATTGATTTGAAATGTACACTTTGCTAATTTTCACACACATTCTTATAACTACCTGCTCAATTGAGAAAGACAATTCCATGCATTATCTGTCTTTATATAGCTGGATTATTACAATAATCTTGATTCAATCATCCCACATTGTATTTATATATTGAAACATGAGGTTGAAACATAAATATGTACAATTTTTATGTGTTGCTTAAAAATTTATAAAAGAGAAAGAAAACATTATATTACCTCAAAGAAGACTCTCAAGCCCATTTTTAGTCAGATGCTCTTAGTCGTAGCAAATGCTGCTCAGCTTTCTATTTCTAAAATGTTAAAGGTTAACAACATTTTTCTCTCATAATACTTTATTTTACCAGCTTTATTAATAGATGATATTAAATAAAAATTACCTCTATTAAAGTTTTGCAAGGTGATGTATACAGTTTCACACAAACAAACGCCACAAACACACATACATTGTGAAATGGTTGTCATAATCAAGCAAATAACATTTAATCAATTCATAACTACCTTTTCTTTTGCAGTGAGACCACATAAGATCTAATCTTTTAATAAATTCTATTTATTAATACTTTTATATTAAATATAGACACATCCTATCTATTAGTTCTCCAGAATTTATTCATCTTATGACTGAAAGTTTGTACCCTTTTATCAACTTACTCCATTTTGCTCATCCTTTATCCTTTAGCAACCACCATTCTATACTTTATTTATATGAGTTTGACTATTTTAGATGCTACATAGAAGTGAGATCAATCAGTATTTGCCTTCCTGTCTTTGGCTAATTTCAGTAAGCATGATGTCCTCCATATTCATCCACAATGTTGTAAATGACAGTGTCTTAATTTTTAAGGCTGAATAATATTCTACTGTATGTGTGCACATATATACATATGAATATGCATGTATAAATTTTCTCTTAATTTATTGATGGACACTTAGGTTATTTCACTATATTGGGTCATTATAAATAATGTTGCAATGAACAGATGAGTATAGATATTACTTCATAATACTGATTTCATTTTCTTTGAATATGTACCCAGAAGTAGCACTGCTGAATCATATGATGGTTCAATTTTTAATCTTTTGAGAAAAATTCCATACTGTTTCCATATTGCCAAAGTACATTCCTACCTACAACATACAAGTATTGCCTTTCTTCCATACTGTCACCAACTCTTGTCTCATACTCTTTTGATAATAGCCATCCTAATAGGTGTGAAGTGGTTTTCATTTTTGTTTTCCTTATGATTAGTCAAATTGTGTACCATTTTATTGTCCACTTGAAAACAAAGTGTCCAATCAAGTCTTTCACTTATTTTAAAAACTTTTCTTAAATATATTTTATATGCTTTTTTAAAGACTTCATTCTTTCTCCTTCAATTGTCTGCATCCCTATAGCACAAGCAAACAAAGAAGATATACTAAACTACAATTCATTCATCATGTTTCTACATCTCATAATGTTATGGTTGATGAGAAAATTTATAGGTCTACTCTTGTCCTTTTAAAAACTGAAGACCTTTAATATTTCTCCATAAAATATTGTAGGAATAAATACAGTTATTTAGCACATGTGCTTTAGTCACAGACACAAGGGACTAAGTGGACACCACTCTTCACCATGTACTCATAGTCATAGAAGTCAAAAGTCAGTTATGCAATAAAACATAAATATATAGGACTGAGATGTGGCTCAGTAGTAGAGTACTTGCCTAACATGCATGAGGCTCTGGATTCAATCCCAAGGACCAAAAAAATTTATAAATATATAGATTACCCTATCACAATAATATTGTGTGGCATATATTTTTAGCTATAACTATGGGTATAGGGTGCTTTGTATTTTACTTTGAAATAGGCCTAAATATTTAAATTAATAATGACTGTTCATGTTAATAAATGGAACTTTTAAATTTTTAAAAATTTAAAAATTTTTTTTGTCATTGTACGTGGACAGAATGCCTTTATTTTATTTGTTTTTTATTTTTATGTGGTGCTGAGGATTAGACCCAGTGCCTCACACATGCTAGGCAAGTGCTCTGTCACTGAGCTACAGCCCCAGCCCTACATTTTAGATTTTATAAGCAAGGCAAACTAAATTTGACTATTAGAAATTATAAGCAAGTATTAGCAACTTATGCTTAGACTTCCTCATTATCCTCACAACATTTTTTTAATAGCTCAGAAATTTGCTACATACATTTGATATTTTTTCCCAAGAAATAATGATTTTAGTTGGTTACAAAACTTATTAGCTGGGCCTGGTAGTGCACACCTATAATCCGAGCGGCTTGGGAGGCCAAGGCAGGAAGGTTACAAGTTCAAAGCCAGCTTCAGCAATTTATTGAGGCTCTGAGCAACTTAGTGAGACCCTGTCTCAAATAAAAATAAAAAGTGGGGCACTGAAGTTATGACTCAGTGGTTAAGCACCCCTGGGTTTAATCCCTGGTACCAAAAGAAAGGAAATTTATTTACTAATGAAATTAAACCAGTTTAATTAAGAATAAGCTCAATTATTAGCTTATTTTATTCATTAAAGAATGGATATAAGCATGTATGCCTTTGTGTTTATATATCATTATCATTTTAAGATAATGAGCATGTTGAAATTTAAAGATGAACTATGAACTGACTGATACCATTTACAATCTACAGTGTTTTATCTATGTGAATTTTATTTTCTTGAGATTGTTTAACAAAACTAAAGCTCAGAAAAAGGTAAATTTTGAAGCAAAAAGTATAAACTTTCTATGATTGTTATCCATTATTCCAATTTTATAAATTATGTTCATCAAAACAACTGTATATTTTGTGTGACTTTGTAATAATATGATATTACAGATGTGTACTTATATATTGATATTAAAACTCTGTCCATTTCAAACATTGTGGATATACATGAGATTTTAGTACAAAAAAGAAGCCTGAAATTACTTTCTTTTTCTTTCTTGCCTTTAACATACTTAGGCACTTGCATTTTGGTATTTTAAGTAACTTCTTTTACTATTAAAAATACTTTAGGATATTTCTTATGTGTAATGTAGCTAAGCACTCAATAAATAACAGGCTCCAGTACTATTTTATGACTAAATGGTAGTACCAAACTACCCATTTATTGCCTCTAGTAATTAATTAGTATTAAACCATGATTATTATTGCATGGGCAATGTTCTTATGGGTCTGAATAGTGAAATTTATGATTTAAGAGTATTAATTATGGCAGAATATGGTAATTCCATAAGTTCAGGAATAACTTTGCTTTGCTTTGCCCTTATGCACTCTGCAGGTATAATATAATTTAAAGGGGAAATGAATAAAAATTATAAGTTTTGAATGTATACAATTGTTTTATTCTTTTGTTTTTTTTGACATCTTGATTAAACACTTTTATTTCATCCAAGTACAACATTACTTAAAGCCAAGTTTAATTTTTTTTTGGAAGACTTGCATAATTAATTTACTTCCCTCTCTTTCATTTTTATGTGCAAATCATGGGGAGATAAAATTCAAATTAAATGTTTCTAAACAGAGGACTTGATCATTTCCTCCTTGTATTTTTAAATTAATGGTTTATGTTTCCCTACAGGACACAGAATTTCCAGGGAAATATGTAAGAAAACAGAACTACAGTGCTATTAAGCTGATTAAATGTGGTATGTAACAAATAATTTTAATTAGTGAAAATAATATTCATTTTACCATATCCATGGTTGTGCCTATGTGGTATTTGTTACATTTATTTTCCAAATTATTTCTTACTATGTATTTGCCTTATTTAATTATTCTTGACCCTTTAAAATTTGTAATCCAATGTTCACAAAACAGTTTCTATGAGGGTAGTTTATTTATGGCCAGACAAACAGTTTTTGGAATTGATAGATGACCTCTGTGGAAATTTTCTTAAAACCACGTCCACCCTATAACATCTTAAGTTCTCTGAGGAATGGAAGTTGTTCAGTGTATTCAAGGCATAGTAAAGGAACCAATCATAATAATTGATCTGGCAAGTATGTTTTCTAGTCTTACATTCAGCACTAAATGAGTGATCCTGATCACTTAATTGTGATAATTGAAATTACTTTCCTCATTTTTAAAATGCGGGGATTAGAAACTGCCTTTCCATTTTTTTTACTGGATATAATGAGTACAGCTTTGTTTTCTGTTGTTGTGTATTCTTTTTTATTATTAAAATTTTGAGACATAGGTAGAAAATAATATAATAAACCACCTCCAACCAAGTAATTTAACACATAAAATATTACAATATTTAAAGCTCCCGTATATTCTTCCTCAAACACTTCCCTCTCCTTATTTACCAGAGGATCCACTCTCTTGAATTTCATATTTTCCACTTTTCATGTAGATTCTTATTAAGTATACATAATAAGAATTTCAAAACAATCTATTATGTTACTTAATTTTTTCAAACAACAATATTTATATAGAACAAAATTTCATGTTATTTTTTTCACTCAAATTTATAATTCCAAAATTAATATATAAATTATATATACTTAATTCCTTTGCACTGATATATATCATTTTGTGATTATACCAGAACCTATTTATTTGTTCTGTTGATAAATATATATGTTATTTAAAAACTATCAATATGTTCAAATAAGACATTCTTTGATATGGTGGATTAGTGTTCATCTCTTGTGAATTATGTCTTTATAATCTCTTTCATTTTTTGGAAATTTGAGCCTTTTACATATGGATTAATAAAAATTCTTAGTGTTTTATGAGTTCTGCTTTTTTATTAATTTATTTATTTTAATTAAGTACATATGACAGCAGAATTCATTTTGATTCATTGTACACAATTGCAGCAAAACTTTTCATTTCTCTGGTTGTACACAATGTAGCGTCACACAATATGTGCTTAGGGTAATGATGTTTGTCTCATTTCACCATCTTTCCTGCCCCCATACCTCCTTCTCACCCCTTCTCTTCCCATTGCCTCATCAAGTTTCCTCCATTTTCCTATGTCTCTCCATTATGGATCAAAATCCATTTATCAGAGAGAGTATTTGGCTTTTTGTTTTTTGGGATTGGCTCACTTCATTTAGCATGATATTCTCCAACTCCATCCATTTACCTGAAAAAATGCCGTAAATTCATTCTCTTTTAATGCTGAGTAATATTCTATTGTGTATATATATACTACAGTTTCTTTGTCTATTCATCTATCGAAGGACATCTAGATTGGTTCCACAATTTAGCTATTGTGAATTGAGCTACAATGAACATTTATATGCCTGTGTTAGTATAGTATGCTGATTTTAAGTCCTTTGGCTATAGACCCAGGAGTGGGATAGCTGGGTCAAATGGTTGTTCCATTCCAAGTTTTCTAAGGAATCTCCATACTGCTTTCCAGATTGGTTACACCAGTTTACAGTCCCACCAGCAATGTATGAATGTGCCTTTTTCCCTACATCCTTGTCAATATTTATTGTTGTCTGTATTCTTGATAACTGCCATTCTGACTGGCATGAGATGAAATCTTAGTTTTGATTTACATTTCTCTAATTACTAGAGATGTTGAACACTTTTTCATGTATTTGTTGATCGAATGTATATCATGTTCTGAGAAGTGTCTGCTCAGCTTCTTAGCCCATTTATTGATTGGGTTTTTTTTGTTTTATTGGTGTTAAGTTTTTTTAGTTCTTTATATATCCTGGAGATTTGTGCTCTATCTGACCTGTGTGTGGCAAAAATTTTCTCCCTAAATGTAGTCTTTCTGTTCACCTCATTGATTGTTTCTTTTGCTGAGAAGCTTTTTAGTTTGAGTCCTTCTCATTTATTAATTCTTGATTTTATTTCATGCCCTTTAGGAGTCTTGTTAAGAAATTCAGGTCCTATTCCAACATGATGAAGATTTGGACCTACACTTTTTCCTCTATTAAGCACAGGGTCTATGGACTAATTCCTCAGTGCTTGATCCACTTTGAATTGAGTTTTATGCATGTTGAGAGATAGAGGTTTATTTTCATTTTGCTGCATCTGGATTTCCAGTTCTCCCAGTACCATTTCTTGTAGAGGCTATTTTTTCTCCAGTGTATATTTAGGGCACCTTTGTCTATTATAACTGTAATTATGTGGGTTTGTCTCTGTGTCTTCTCTTTTTGCACAATTGGTCTACATGTCTATTTTGGTGGCAATACCATGCTGTTTTTGTTACTATAAAGTTGTACTATAGTTTAAGGTTTGGTATTGTGATGCCTCCTGCTTAATTCTTCTTGCTAAGGATTACTTTGGCTATTCTGGGTGTCTTATTTTTCCAAATGAATTTCATGATTGCTTTTTCTATTTCTATAAGGAATGATGATGGGATTTTAATTGGAATCACATTGAATCTATATAGCACTTTGGATAGTATGGTCATTTTGACAATATTAATTTTGCCTATCCAAGAATATGGGACATTTTTCTATCTTGTAACATCTTCAGTTTCTTTCTTTAGTGTTCGGTAGTTTTCATTGTAGAGGTCTTTCACCTCTTTTATTAAGTTGATTCCCAAGTATTTTATTTTTTTGAATGGGGTAGTTTTCCTAATTTCTCTTTCAGAGGATTCATCACTGTTGTATAGAAATGCATTTGATTTATAGGTATTGATTTTATATCCTGCTACTTTGGCAAGGGATTTGAATGCATATTCTCAATACCCTGAGACTTCCTGGGAGGTTGAGTTTAAAAATGACAGAGTAGTTTATCTGGTAGAGAAAATTTCAAGGCAGCACAGCATTCAGGCAGTAGTATAGGTATTACTGTAGCCAAATATTACAGTGAATAACAAAAAGGAATAGAGCAGAAAGATTTGGCCAGAAAAGTAACACATTTAAAGGTGTGGTCAAGGAGGGTGATTTGAATGGGAATAATAGGAAAGATGCTGTAGGAGCATCTCAAGAATTGGTAGACCCCACACATTGCATAGTTAAAGGTATAAAAGTATAAATTTGTTTCAAAGACTTTCACTTGAGAACAAAGCCCTGGGGGTTCCCTGCTTGCCCAGAAATGCCTAAGCTGTTAAGGTACTCAGAGGCCACTGCAGCCAGGATTCAAGTAGTCCTAAGTACTGCTTCTGTTCATGGCAGACCTTGGTGTCATTCATATAATTGTGGTTTTGTAGACATGCTGGATAAAAGAGTTATGGGGTCATGGATGCTTCCACTGAGATGATGGGAAGCTAGGCAATATGTGGCAGAGCTGGAATCCTTGCAAGCAGCTATTGACAGGGCAGTGCATGGAGCTGTGAGAATGGTGCCAAAGCTATAAAGGAGACCATAGAAAGGAAGATATGCCAGGAATATGGAACACTTGTTGAGGAAAGCTTCAGGAAGCATGTAACTAGCCCAAGAGAGTGACAATGTGGACTACAACCAACAAAGCCATAGGTCCAGGGCTTTATAATCATCAATGAATTTCATGAGATGTATAATTTCCATTGTCTTAATTTCAAAAGCAAGTACTAGAGATAGTTACAAAATAACCAATATAAATGTTGCCTCAGACCTTCCCAAATCTCCATGTTTGAGAGTCTTTTTATTATGAGGTTAATGAAACACTCCTAGTATTGTTACTACACTATTTACTACTATCCTTAGTGTCCTGATTACTAACTGGTGCTTGATCCAAAAATAGTCCATCCGTAGAGTAATACCATTTTCAACTATGTTAGTTTAATTTTCCCCAGCATCAGATTCTGAGACCAGAATTTGAGTGAAAGTAGTTTATGGGGTATATAATATCAGGGAAATGAAAAAAATGAGACAGGGAAGAAAATGAAGCAATAAATAATTTATTATCTGCAGCTCATTGATAAGATTTCTTGGGCTCAATCTATCTGGGGAAGTAGCTAAAACAGTTATCTACTCAAGGATAAAGGAAGTTGTGGCATTAATTCACTAACATACTGGCTGAGGGCTGCCTGTAGAAATATTAACTTCCTAGCCCTGCAAGTTTTACCCATGCATGGATCAAGACAAACCCATGAGTAGAGAGTTGCCAGTGCTTCCAGAAGAAGGCCTCTGATGTGGGAGACCAACCTGCACGTGACTGGGTCACAATCCCCAGCTGAGTGCTGAGGCACTCACAGAAATAGGGCAGAGCTTTCCCCACCCTTCTTGGGTTCGAGGGTCAGTGTGTGCATGGATGTGTCTTGCTACAGCCCCATGGGTGGAGCTATGCTCACCTGTTCCTTTGTAATATAACATCTTGCCCTGTTTAGGATAGAATCTTCCATGGAAGTGCCTTGTGTGTGTCCCCTTCTCTTACTGTGCCCTTGGGTGTGGCCTACCCAGATGTCAGTCAACCTGCTGACAGTGGACATCATGAAGATAGACTCAGCCCCAAAAACCTGACCCCTTGCCTCATTTGAATAGCTTCTTTTCAATAAAAGGGGTCAGCATGTGTCTGCTCTCTCTCTCTTCCTGCGGACCCTTAAGGTCAGAGGAGCTGTCACAGCGACACCAAAGAAAAAGGTATTTGTGTTTCTTGTGTGGTTATTTTGTGCAGCCCAGTCAGCCCAGTACAACTGGAGTAAACCCTGAGCTTTTTAGTCACAAACAGAAACCCGGCATTCTGACATGAACTGAGATGGCAAGGCACTGGCAGCACTACTGCTACCATCCTCTATTGTCAATGGGCTTTTATTTCTAATACACAAATCTGATTATGCCATTCCTCTTTTTAAATGTATCAAATGAGCTCCAATGTTCTAGCACAAATAATAAAGTATATGAGACTCCTCACAATCATTTCCAATCGCATAATCTACTTCAATAGCTACTTAATAAGAAATTTTCTAGATTTTTTTCCATTTTTTATCTATTTGTATGTGTGACTTTTTAGCTTAAACTTATTTTCTATTCCCAGTGACTAGAAAACTTACAGTTCTTTTCCATGGAAAGAGAAAGAGAAGAATCTCATATAGTTGAGACTAACAAATATATAGAAGACTAGGGTAGTCCCCCTGAACTGCAAAACAAAAACAAAAATAAACAAATAAAACTAGTAACTAGGTGCTGGAAGATGTGCTTTTTTCTTACATATATTTTGTGGGTTCAATAGACTTTCTACTATGTTGTCAATAATCTCTATGTGTATGTGTGTGTGTGTGTGTGTGTGTGTGCGTGTGTGTGTGTATAAAATTTAAAAAATTAGACATTTCCAGGACTCTCAACTTTTATATTCTACTACAGATTTAATGTGTGATGAGTTTTATATTAAATACAAACATAGTTTGTATAAATGAGAATATTTTGTTCCATTTCTCCAGAATTCTAGGCCTGGGATTGAATTCAATGAATTCCCCTTCTCCATTCTCACGTACTTCTACAAATCATAGTTTACATTCCTTAGTTTATGAATTGATCTTCGAGATTTAAAATGATATTTCTTCTAATGTCCATTTCTACTGATAGTAACCACTATTGAGGTAATTACAGCAATACAATTACTTAAACGTCTCAGATTCTCCAAGAACACATAATTCTCTTATGTTTGGTTATGTGATTGAAGGCCCTGAGGCTATGCTGGATAAAATAGTTCGCATGAAAGACCCATCTGGCAAGATTAATTCACTGTCTTTAGTATCATTTTGTGGGGGTAGGAGTTTCAAACTACTTCTTGCTTTAATATGTCACACACAAACACACACAAAAAAAAACACACGCATGTATTTAGCTTTTTAAATTTTTGTACCAGAAATTGAATCTTGGGGCATTTACCATTGAGCCATATCCCCATATATCTCCATTTTTTGAGACAGGGTCTCACTAAATTGCTTAGGACCTTGCTAAGTTGCTAAGGCTGACTTTGAACTTATGGTCTTCCTGCCTCAGCCTCCCCAGCCACCAGAATTATAGGTATGCACGCACCACCATGTCCCACTAATTTATGATTTTGACCAGAGTGAGAAAGCAGTATACTGAAGTCCCTTTGGGGAAGTTCCTGTGTCAACCTACTAACTAGCTTCTGGGCATGTATTCCTTGATATACTACTTTAGTTATGGAATCCTAAAGGAAGTTTTCTAATAATGTTGTGCTTCCTAATAAAATGAAAAGAATTCAAATCACTTACATTTTGCTTATATCTATATTTCAAACTATAACATTCTATATATGTTTGGTAGTGTCTACACAAAATCAATTGAAGTATAACAGAAAAATGTACCTAAAGTTATCCTAAAGATTTAGGGAGGAAGGTGTATTGGAAACCACCCAATGGGCCTCCTAATTCTTTCTTCCAAAGCCAACCCAAACATTCCTTTTTATGATTTTATCTTTATTGTTGTCACATTATAAACCATAGCACCTTATATTTCAACTCTTATATTTTCTCTAAAATAAAATCAATAAACACAATAAAAGAGAATTACTTGTATAGCTCTTTTATTGACAAATATCTAAAAATTTTACAAGTACACACTATTTCTTTAAATGTAACTATGTACTTCAATATAAGGAAAACATGTGGAAGATAGGATATTATTAAAATTCTCTCAAATATTTTTTTCTAACACTATATTGAAAATTTTTTTATGTTGGAAGACATATTTAAAGGATTAATTTGGGGTTTTTATAGTGTAGCAATGAGTACATGTTTTTACCTATGTCATATAATTGTTTTTGAAAACAAAAAAGTCTTATGGTATAAGAGTTTAAGAATATGAAAATAAAAACTGTTTTCAAAAGCTCAATGAATTTTAATGATGAATTTAGTGCTATGTCCAGGAAAGCTGGATTAAAAGAGAGATGGGTCATGATCATTTTATAATTAAGCTGTTTAAAAACAAATTCCCCAGTTCTTGATTATTAAAATTTCTTTATTTGGTAATTAATCATCTAAAATAGATTTTTCAGTACTCACTTTTTAACATGAAGAGTTGAGCTAGAGAATAGAAGTAAAATTGTAATAGTACTATTATTCACCTCATTTTCTTGGGACAACAAAATACAGAAATATAAGTTAACAAGCAATTTCAATAAAATGTGATAATATGGAAGAATAAAACAGAGATAACCTGGGATATGAGGGTGTGGGGGAAATCATACTACTATGAAAAATCTTATTCCTGCCTTTTGGCAAGTAGACTAAACATTGATGTTAAGTATATATGTATATACCTATATACATACATGTATATGTGTGTATACACACATCTATGTACATATGTATAGTAGCTGGGTCATAGGTATGCATATGTTCACCTTTAGCGGATACTCCTTAACAGATTACTAACATTTTTGTCTCAAGTTACACTCACACCAGCAGTAAATGAAAATGTCACTTGTTCTATGATTTTGCGACCACTTGGAGAGTCAAATAATTTAAAAGGAAAAAAGAGACTATTAGAGGTGAAGTTTGGAGCTGAATGGAGATTTCCAGACCTATGGACAGCACATGGAAAGGCCTACAGAGAAGGGAAAACATGATTTATTTGAGCAATTGAAAATGGCATAATTTTCTATGTTTGTGGATGATATAACTGAGTTTAAATAATAAGCCAACATTGAGACCATGTAAAAGAGTATTATATATCATATGAATAGGTTTAACATTTACTTAAAAAGTAACAGAAATTAATAAAAGTTTTTCATCCTGAAAATTCATTAAAGAAGTAAAGACAAGAAGTGAGAAGTAAAGAGACACAAGGACCCATTAAGCAGAAATACAGGTGTAAGAGAGAATTATATTCTGGGTTATAGTACTGAAAATTTGGCACTGGATATCTGTAACAGGCAAAATATTTGATTGAGTTTGAAGTTGAGAGAGAAGGGATTTGAGTATTGTTCATATTGAGTTTGAGGTGCTTCTGAGATATGTTAGAGGAAATATTCCATTATAGACTTTAAAATATGAAAGTCTGAGGCCCAGGAAAGAGTTCTTCCCTTGTAATTTTGACTTTTAAATTGTCAGAATGTAGGAGGTGGTAGAAGCCACAGAGTTAATGTGAATGCTATTAATATGAGTAGGAAGAAAATGAGACCTAGGGTAACCTGGGAAACATTAGCAGAGGCATCACAATACCTGGTTTCAAATTATGCTATAGCATAAAAACAAAACAAAACAAAAAAACCAGTAGAATACTAGCATAAAAACAGACATGATTTTATTCTTAGCCTGTAGAATAAAAAAAGTCCATAAATACATAAGGTTAATAAATAAATAAATAAATGAACAGAGATGAAGGAATAGATCTTTCTTAAGAGTAGAATTGCAAATAATAAAAGTGCAGAAAGAAAAAACAAAATACAAAATTGATTATAAAACACATATTAAACACACCATTGTAGTAATTGTTACAGATATAATCCAATGATGAATACTAAAACTATTGAAAGTTTGATGAGCAAAATGGTTTGCATCATCTTCAAGTATCTCCTCAAAAATAGGTATTAAATAAAAACAGAGAGATAGTAACTTACAGTGAAGAAACATGGCAAAAGCTACCTTAACCAAGGATCATGATTGATGTAAGCAGCAATGAGACATGTGATAAAATGAATTCCTTGATGTGGTACACTAAGGACACAACACAACATCTGGTATTCTTGCCAGAGATGTATAACTTTATTTGCCCCTGAAAGGGAAATGAGGAAAACTATTTCATTTACAATAGCCTCAAAAAAAAAAAATGAGAATCAACAAAAAAAGTGAAAAACCTCTACAATGAAAACTACAGAACACTAAAGAAAGACGTTAAAGTAGGCCTTAGAAGATGGAAATATCTACCTTGTTCTTAGATAGGCAAAATTAATATTGTCAAAATAACCATACTACCAAAGGCACTATACAGATTTAATGCAGGTCCAATGAGAATCCCAATGACATTCCTCATAGAAATAGAAAAAGCTGTCATGAAATTTATCTGGAAAAATAAGAGACCCAGAATAGCTACAGCAATCCTCAGCAAGAAGAATGAAGTAGGTGGCATCATTATATCAGCCCTTAAACTATACTACAGAGCAATAGTAACAAAACCAGAATGGTGTTGACACCAAAATAGACTGGTAGACCAATGGTACAGATTAAAGGACACAGAGACAAACCCACATAATTACAGTTATCTTATATTAGACAAAGGCACCAGAAACATACATTGGAGAAAAGATAGCCTCTTCAACAAATAGTGCTGGGAAAACTGAAAATCCATATGTAACAAAATGAAATTAAAACCCTATCTTTCACCATGCACAAAACTCAACTCAAAATGGATCAAGGATCTAGGAATTAAACCAGAGACACTGCAACTATTAGAAGAAAAAGTAGGCCCAAATCTTCATTTGCTTTACAAGAAAATTAGATAAACTCAAACTGAAGGTCATCTACAAAATAAATAATTAATATGAATCAACAATGTCAAGATCTTAAAAGACAAATAGTTACTATAGAATGGTCAGAGATTAGAGGAGAATAAGGAAACAACTAAATAAAATACACCATAAGATTCTGGATCCTGGAGAATTTGGTGGAATTTGAATAAATGTAGGGTATTGTACCAATATTAATTTACTGGTTTTTATAATTTTCACATAAATGTAACATTAGGAAATATTGAATAAGGCATATTTGGAAACTCAACTATTTTTGCAAGTTTTCTGTATCTACAAAATTACTTCACCAGTAACAATTCTGAAATTATAATATATTCTTTATGGTAGGAAGGGAAGTAGTAGTAGTTTCATGGCCTGCAACAAAAAAGACTTCAATAAATAGTGGTAGAATGAATGAATAAATGAAATAATGAAAAACAATTTACCTAAATCCTGGAGTACTACTTCATGTGAATAACTATATTTTTCAAATAGGTCATTGACTTAGAATGCGAAAATAAAAGGGATGCAATTTTTCCTAATCTTTTATTTCAAAGCAGAACATCTATGTCAAACACCAAATTTTAAAATAATTTAAATGTGAGCTTCTAGTTTTCTTAAGACAACAAAAATACAGAGTTGATAAAATGGCAGATTTTACACTGGAGAAAGGCAGTATCATTTTTTCAAGGAGGCCCAAACAGAAACAAAACTACAATGGGTAAAGAAGGGGTAGTATTTTTGTAAATACCCAAGTTATATTAGAAAATGTCATTTAAATACCTGTACTTAATACATGGAAGCAGATATTAACATCCAAAAATCAGGGCAAGCACCCACCTAAACCACCCAGTAGAGAGGAAAGCAACAGAAAATTTTGACATCTGTGTGTTTTACTAGCATAGTGTAAAAAAGGAAAACGAAAACAGTAAAAAATCATAAAGAAGACTTGTAGGACCTCCAGTTAAAGCTGCTTACACAAGTCTGAAATTATGAATGCATAAAACTTACTTGCCTGGTATGTTTGTCAGAAGCCTTATGTGGTTATTGGACACTGGAACAGCACTAGTCCAACTAGAATCATGTTGTGAGTTTAAGCTATATACCATATTTTGAAGACTTCATGTGAAGGCAAGAATATAAAGTATCTCATGATATATTGATTACACATATTCTGGATACACTGGGTTAATTAAAATGTTAATTGTATCTATTTTATTGTTTAGAATGCAATCAGTATTTAAAAGGATGCCTGTGGTGCACAATTTATTTAAATTTGCATTATATTTGTATTGGATAGCACAGGTGTAAAAGAAGAGTACTATGTAGTAAAAATCAGTATTTTTTAGCATGTTTGAGAGCCCTATCAATAAAATAGTAATGGTTCTTTTTAATATTTATCCTTACATTTGTATTTTTCTTTCAAATCTTTACTGGCACCACCTTTTCACCTGAGAACTGAAGTATTGAACTATGTATAAAGCTCTTTATTCCAAGACATGATGTTCTGGAGGAATATGCTGAAGCTGTTGCTAAAGTATCTGATTCCTTGCCCTGGCAATCCTATAGGACATAGGATGATCTGGCTCCAAGGGATTGATGGATCTAATGTGGCATTTTTTATTCATCTAATTCAGTGTCCAGCACAAAATTAAAAATTATCTCACTTTTGCCAGACTCACTAAGATTCAGAGTGATCTAGGACAAAAAAAGGATGCAAAGGAAAAAAAAAACAGTTTTATTCCTTTTTGTGTTTAGACCTCATCTTTTTTTCTCTGAAATCCTAATAAGTCAGGAATCATACTCATATCATTGCCTCTTTTTATTTTTCTTCTATTAAATTCAGACCACAGAGAGTCCTTATTAAGCAATTCCTTTTTGCTGCTTTCTCTCAAAACTGCTTGGTTCTTCTATGACCAGGACCTTATAATCAAATGAGATTTAAACTCAATAATCCATACTTAACCTGTCTCACTTCAATTCTAGATTAGTGAGTATTCAACTCTTTAGACTCAGGACCTGCATTCTGGTGAATATCATGAATACCATAAAGAATTTTTATTAGGGGGCTGGGGATATGGCTCAAGTGGTAGCACGCTCGCCTGGCATGCATGGGGCGCTGGGTTCAATCCTCAGCACCACATAAAAATAAAGATGTTGTGTCCACCAAAAACTAAAAAATAAATATTAAAAATTTCTCTCTCTCTTTCTCTCTCTCTAAAAAAAATTTATTAATGTGGATTATAACAATCTATAAGTTATCACGTTAGAAATTAAAATTGACTTTTAAAAATTAATTATTAGTTCATTTAAAATGATCACAATAAACCCATTAAATTTGTTTATAACATTTACTTGAAAAATTGTAATCAGATGTTTTAAACAAAAATTAGTGAGGAGAGTGTCATTGCCTTACATTTATTTTTTAAAAAAATATGTATACATGCTATATATATATGTATATATATATTTATATATATACATATATTTATGTGTGTATGTATATACTTTATATATAAAGTATATATATATTTTATATATTATATATGTTTTAGTATATACATAAAGTATACATTTACTTTATATATATACTTTATATATACTATATATATATTTTAGTATTTAAAGTATATATACACACACACACACACACACACACATATATCTTTTAAAGAATATCATGGAGTCCAAGGACCACACTTACAGAGCTGATATCCTAGACAAAAATGAAGGCGTGAATAACCTCCTTGGTTTCATTCTCTCTCATTAACGCTGTTTCATGCCTAGATTTTCACTGTCAAGGACATCTCAGTCCATGTAGATCTAGAAAAGATTTTGGCCAAAAGCAAGAGATAATGTTTTATTACTTCTTCTATGAAAATATCTCTTCCCGGGGTACTAGATATCCTAATTAACTTTTAAAATTTTATTTATGTCATAAAATCATCTCTATGACTTAGACAAAGGAGTGAACTGGATAGATGGTGAAGAAGATTCATATTAGTATTAGTAGCAATATTAGCATTTTCCAGAGATATAGAAGCAGTAAGATATAGCTATGGTGCTAAGGTTTGGATGTAGTTTGTCCCCCAAGATTTTTTGTGCTAGAAACTTGGCACCCTATGACAATACTGAAGTGATATGACCTTTTAAGAGATTGGACCTACTGAGAGATCCTTAGGACATTGAGGATACTATCCTTAGAAGAGAATATTTATCTCCTGGAATGAGTTCTTGAGAGCAAGTTCTTAGAACAGCCTGAATTTGTCCTTAATGTGTATGTTTGTCTTTCTCTCTGCTTAACTATTTGACACATAATAATTTCCACAAATGTTCCCACCAATGCTATCCACTATGATATGACAAAGCTAGGATAGCCCTCAACAGAACTGAGCAGATGTAGGAACAATGTCTTTGAACCTCTAAAATTGTGAGCTAAACAGACATCTTGTATTCATAAGTATATTGCTCCAGGTATTTATTATAACAATGGAAACCTGATTTAATAGATAAGTAGGTAGATATAGATAGATAAGAGGGGATTTATTAGAGAAATTGCATCACATAATTTTAGAGGTTGAGAAACCCTAGGATGAGCCGTCTGAAAGCTGGAGACCCAGGAATATTGGTATAGTAGCTCTTTCAAAGTCTGAAAGCCTGAGAACCAGAGAAGCTAGTGTTGTAACTCTGGACCTAGGCTATAGGACTGAAACCTGGGGGACAACTGGTATAAATCCTGAAGTCCAAAGGCCAGAGAACCTGGAGTTCTGACATCAAATGACAGGAGAAGAATGGTATCCTAGCTCCAGATGAAAGTCAGAAAAAATTAGGTTTTCCTCCACCTTTTTATTTTATCTGATCTCTCTGCCCATTGGATGGTGCCCAACAACTGTGAGGGAAGATCTTTCCTACAGAGTCTACTGGTTCACATTGCCAATCTCCTCTGAAAACATACTCACAAACACAACCAGAAAAAAGATTTACTGGCTCTCTAGGTATTCCTTAATCTAGTAAAGTTGATACCTAAGATTAATCACTGCAGTAGTCAAATGCGCGCGCGTGTGTGTGTGTGTGTGTGTGTGTGTGTAATTGCTAAATATAAAAATTTGATTTGCCAGGCATATTGGTGCTGCCTATAATCCCCCAAACTAAGGAGGCTGCAATTGGAGGATCACAAATTCAGGAGTAGCCTCAGTAACTTAGCAAGGCTATAAGCAGTTTAGTGAGACACTGTCTCATAATAATAAAAAAAAATTAAAAGGACTGGGTTTTTGGCTAAATGATAAAGCATCCATGGGTTCAATCTCCAATACCATAAAATAGTTTGAGACATTTGTGATTTTTCACTAAATAATCACCTATATTTTTATTATAGGTGCAGCAAATTAAGATATTGTCTTAATTAGGCTTCCTAGTTTGAAAAAATGAGTAAAAGTTTCAGATATTTATAAGAAATGCATATATAAGAAAATGTTACTTACTGGTGGGTTTTAATAAAGTAAAATGGTCATATTTTGTTTATATATAGGTCCTTCCCACATCTAGATAAATTCTTCCATAAGTAAGCTATTTTAATGAAATCATAAATTTAATGTAAAAAATGACTGAATATCTTTCCTCAATTCCTATTGCATATTTTTACTATTGATATATAATATTGCTTTTAATTCTTTTACTATTTTATATTACACAGTAATTCTAACATTTACAACTTAGCATTCTGTCTCCACATTTTCTTCATGAAGGAAAATTCCAAACTGAGCAGGTTTTTCTGTTTGTTTGTTTTCTTTTGTTTAAGCTTGTCTTTCTGTCAGACACCATTTAGTAATTTTTTTCTTGGATTTAACAAAGATTTATGGGAACTCCACACCAACCTTTCTATTGGCTGGACATACCAAGAGACATAGCTGCTTTTGACTATCATACTTGAGTCATTCATCTAACTCAATCACCAGGCTTTGCTAAATGTAGCTGACTTCCTTTTGAGTTTTTCCACAGGGAAACAATGTGCTGGCCCTGCTGACCTAACTCTCCAGTGAGGTTTATGTTTGTATTTCTCATTGTAAATTAATGATCAGTATTCAGGTTTACTTTGAAATACCTTGAGAGTCACATAGCATGAACTAACATCCCTAAGTCTTATCAACACTAAAAGAGTGAATAAGTTTCTAAACCCAGACCATAATAAATTCATCAAATAATTTACTGGATGAGAGACATTTGTAGCCATTTTTCTCTGTTAATATACCTATATGTCAGAATGTCATTCATCACTTTTTACAAATCTCTGAGATGATATCCACAGTTAAGACATAACAGATGACTTGAGTCCAATTTTTAAAAATCACTATTTTCTTTTAAGGAACTGTTTTCTTCACAGAAAATCACTTTGAATAAGCTTATGTATTTTCAGTGTTACAAGGAGGTCAACTTAATTGCTGTTTTGAAGTCCCAGGGAAAAAATCTCACAAAAACTTACTATCAAAACTTTAAAGTTCTGAAAATATGTTTTCTTCTTTATTTTGCCTTGGTTGGTTGATGTGAGGTAAATAAAAAAAATCTATGCTGTCAAAAAAACTTGCAGTAGTTCTTATACTGAGACAAAAGAGCCAGGGTTTTCCAGATATTAGGAACAATGTAGGAGGTAAGTAGAATGAAATGACATTTTCCTTCTTAAATCATTGACTTTTCAGGTGGAAATAAGTGTGATAAAACTGTGCCACATCCCTCTCAATAAAGCCTAACAAATGAATAGAATAATTGATATTTTCATTATAAAGTTAAGGGAACATAGGTCCAGAGTGATTCCATAGGCTGTCCAAGTTCACATAGGTAGTGAGACGTAAGTTGAACTGCATCTATAACCTTTCACATCTAACTTCTCTATACCTAATAGTATTGATATCTGTATTTATAACTGCAAATTTTAATGGCAATACATGAACCAAGTTATCAAGATTTATTTTTATCTTTCTCTGTATGTATATATGTACATGTATATATATATATATATATACATATATATATTTAAGTTTTCTGCTACATTGTATTGATCTAAACTAATATGTAACCAAATTACTCTCAAGCACACATACTTTTATTAACGAAAAAGTATTAGGTGAATTGTTACTAGAACACTTTGTTTTTATCTTGATATTTTGCTGTATATATGAAAATTTCATTTATTGTTTTACCTAGATTTCCCAGAATTTATTTCAATATAGTGGAAATTCTTTGTTGTTTCATTGGAATGGATACATTAAGACACAATCCAGTACATTGGATACATAAACATGCAACTTTTCACTGGTGGTAGAAGTGGTACAGGGTTAGCCTTCCTCTCCCCTACAAACAAAAGTTCAAATAAATACTTTTACACATGCCTATCATCAAAAGAGAAAAAAGTGGGCTGTATTTATAGTGGTATATATGATGTTATCAAATTAATTTCTGACTGAGAAGAATTTCTGCTTCAGCAAGCTTTAACATAAACCAGATCTTTCTGTTGCAACTTATATGACTTATGAGTGGAAGAATCTCCCCAAAATAATCTCCTGGCTTCATACATTTTAAACCTTGTTTCTCTTTCTCTATCCACAAAATTCAATGCTAATCTTCTAGAGCATGTTTATATCACAGGAAGATCTCTGGTTCTATATATTCCTGTTACAATACTATGTCAGTCATAACAGTGGACTGCAGTAATTTTCCTGGAAGCTATTGTACATTGGATGACTAGAAATAACTTTTCTGAACATGACTGAGAACCAATAGATATATCCCAGTAAGGCCCAAATAAATGTTTCCCAAATCACCTTCAACTTAATCATATCCTATAAGTTTATTTGTTCACAATAGTGGCATCTGACAAAAGGAAAATGTGAAAGAAAGTATATCATAATGGAAAGAAACAGCAAACTACAAAAAAGAAGTCTTAATTTGCAAATTTAAGCAAGGCATTAGAGCTAGGTCTTCCTTAGATTCATGGATGATCTGCTTCTGTCAGATGTCCATATATGTTCTTCCTGCATTGTTGATATGTAAAATGATCATGATTAGATTTTTTTTTAGTGTCTACCTCATATTCTCCCTTGGACTAAATGTTTGTTTATATCAACCTCTTGGCTCCTCAAAAAGTCCATATAATTTAGTAATTGAGTAAGCACAGGTTTTAATATATATTCCCTTAAATGTCCCAAGTTTCAAAGAGCAAGTCCAGTCTAAAGATACCTCAGTCATTACTGATTTCCTCCAGTCTAATGTATCTCCTACATGTTGTGTTTTTAATGTTCAAGAGTTGGCAAAACTCTAATCCCCTAGTTCAGGAAAGCTCAAAGATTGCCTCATTTTCTGCAATCCTCTGTCTTCTGTCTCCATGATTCAACAAAACTTTTCTTAATGACTTTTCTAATGACTTCTGCAAGCCCTGAGCATACTTTTTTATAATTACAGATCTCTGTTTATTCACAAAAAGTGAAATGTTATGCATTGTCTGTGTCTCTGTCTTACCTTTCTGGATTGGCTTAATCTGGTGGCCCTGACTCTGAGAGATTGGCTTCAAATGTGTTACTCAGAAAGGAAATTATCACTCCCAGGCTGCCAGAAATATTTATGAGAAATAGCCATAAGAGAATGGATTGAAACACTGAGAAATTCAAGGCAATTTCCCCCTGGCACCCTGTTGGAGTGTGTGTGTGTGTGTGTGTGTGTGTGTGCATGCACACATGACATTCCTTATATATCTGTTTCTTTATTTTCATCCCTTAAAAATGGGGAAAGAGAGAAGATGTCAAACATGTCTTAAGGAATTACAATGAAAATAATTTTGTACTGATGACTTCAATAGTGAAAATGTGTTGGTAGCTCTCTTTTTTTTTTTTTTAAAGAGAGAGTGAGAGAGGGGGACAGAGAGAGAGAGAGAATTTTAACATTTATTTATTTTTTCTTAATTCTCGGCGGACACAACATCTTTGTTGGTATGTGGTGCTGCTGAGGATCGAACCCGGGCCGCACGCATGCTAGGCGAGCGCGCTACTGCTTGAGCCACATCCCAGCCCCAGGTAGCTCTCTTAATGTAACTTGGAATATTTTTAAATAATTGAATCTATAAGAGCCAATCTTTTGATTTCCTGATTTTAGACAAGTGAAACCAATAGTGAATAAGCAATGCATTAACACTGGAGAAGATTAATCCAAATGGAGGAAGATCATTCTAGGAGGATTGGGTCTTGTTCATTGATTAGACAAAACACAGTATATAACCTACTTCTTTTGATCATGCTTTGAGACTTGCTAATGTTTTCATAAAATGTAACCAAAGAAGGACCTCCAAATAAACAAGATTTACAAAAAAAAGTTACTACCCATATCATATCAATAAATTGATCTCTGTTTCAGTAGAGAATTATGAATCAATATTTATTGACCCATATGTATAGTTTAAGGAATCCTGGAATATTCTGCATGTCTGCCCCTTTATTTTCTACACATGTACAACCACCTTCTTCATCATATCAACTTTATACCTATAATGAAATTAAATTAGGAATGATTACTAATCACATAAAAAATTGAAAAACACTTAACTTTTGATTTAGAGCAGGTTTCAATTGAGCTCATATTAATCATGTCATAATGAAAAAAATTACACTTCAACTTCACAAATCTCTGAGCATGGTATGGAACATAATACACATGGAAGCATAGAGCTCCAAGATGAAAATAGCAGTAGTTGCCATAAAGATATGAAACTGCCTGTTTAGTATTTTGATCTTTCCTGATGCTTCCATGAGCTCATTTTGGTAACCCAAAAGTCTAGAAATCCAAGTTCATGAAGAAATACTTAGAGTTGTTTGACTGTATGATAACTGTCAAGTCCTCTATGTTAATTCCAACAGTTACAACCACAACCACAGAGAATTAGCAAGAGGATACTTTATAGGTTAAAGAGATGTTGAGGGACATATAGAAAAGGTGAGTAAAATAAAAAGAGAAGCAATTGTATCTCCCTGTTTTTCAAATAATTGGGTTATGGTTCGTGAAAAAAAATTTCTGCTTCTCATGGCATTGAGATGGTCCATCCCTGGTGTTTAGCTGGTGTTTGGGCTGGTCTCAAGAATCCAAGATGGCTTTATTCACATGCCTACCAACTTACCAGGTAAAACTGGCAGACTTAGCTCATGGTGGTTTCTCTCCTATCTATGTTATATTTGTAAATGTCCTCCCAAGAGGATAGTTAAGATTCTTAGATGGCGGCTTTGGGCTTCAAAAACAAGTGGTAATTACTAGTCCTATAAAAGTTTAAACCTGGAATATGCATAATATCCTTTCTTCTATATTCTGTTGATCAAAGCAGTCCCAGATGAGCACAGATTTAAGTGTCAGAAATACAGAGCTGACATCTCTATGGAAAGTACAGCAAAAGTGTGTGGCCATATTTAATCTACTACACTTTATGTGGCTAATAATGGGGCATGAACAACTCTACCAATGTGGAAACATGATGTCAGAACCATTCACAAATCCAGAATTCTTGATGATGGCTCTCTCATCCCAGATTTCAGAGATTTATCATAGATTATAAAAGCAATAAATTTGTTAAACATGAACTGCATCACACTCATCACTTATAAATAAAAGTATCATTCTAGTTATTTTGAGGGGAGCTCACCCTTGATAGGGGGAAGTGGTTGATCAAGTGGTTGCCTTGGAACCTTTACAGGTAAAGCTTAAATTCTCCCATTTATAAATATAGATGGGAGAAACTGGAAAGGATCCAGAGACGATCAACTGAAAAGATTAAAGGGTAGGAAATTACTTCTTTGAACAAAATGAAGGAGTTCAGGCTATTGAGCTACAACAAAGGAAGCTATCCAAGTTTAATAGATGTCTTCAGGTATATGAGAGGATATCCTTAGCAGGAAATTAAGCAGTTGATCCACTTAGAAAGAGCTGTAGTAAGAGGAAATGACTTACATCAAAATAGATAAAATAGATGTAGGAGCTTTCTGTTTGTTAGAGAATCAAAGAGTTTGAAACAAAATATTTTAAAGGTAAAAGAGGTTTTGTTGGTTTGGGGAGTTAGTGTATTATTAATGAACTCTACTACTTTCAATTTATAAAAAAAAACAAAACTCCGTAACAGAGTATAAGAAAAGGAAGAATAATACTAATGTGATGTGGCCATGACGTTGCTTTCTGTCTATGTGGGACGATAGTAAACATGTATTAAGTAAATGTTTAAAGTAACAGAGAAAGTTTATAAGCACACATGAGCCTCTACGTGGGGAATGTTGGCATTAATGGACTGCTACAGTACCAGATTTATATCTACTCTATGGAATATTCACTCTGTCATTCTTTCAGTTGCTTCAGAGATTGTGAAAAGGGGGCAAACAGAGAGAGCTTCTCCCAAATTCTTCACAAATACTGTCTATTAATTTACTGGACACTGGAAAACACACAGGCATTAGAAAGGAACTATGGGAGAAGTGTTTTCAGAAAATTGTAACAGTGATGGAAATAGGGAGAGAATTATCCAGTAGATATCCTTCCTCCCAAACTGCTGAATTGGTTTCATCTTCATAACTATAGAACCCCACACCTTTCCTTGTTCAATACTGACCTCTTTAATTCATTCTTAGCACACCCTAGTTTGAATTCTTTCTCTAATTTTAGGTCATAGAAGCATCCACTTACTTGTCCCCTTCTTCTCTGTTAGCTCCTGCTTGCCTCATGGGATACCCTTGAAAAACTACCCAGAAATGTGCACTAGGAAAATGATAACTTTTTTATAGATATGGAAAAGAACAAAATAGATATCCTGATTCTACTACCAAGCCTCTGATGGTGTGGTGGGAAGTGTGGTAAGTGGGGAGGTTCTGAATATATCTGTTTTCCCAAACAGCAGTTTCTGTATACATAGTACTTTATATATTATAAGTTAAACCATAAGAAAATTGCCAGTTTTTTAGGGTGAAAAATGTTGAATCTTGGAAATTTTCATTTTTATATTTTACTTTAATCCTTATAAAACACTGAGAGGAAGATATTATTGACCTTTTTAAACATGACACGTTTGTTAAAACAAAGGCCCTGGGAATTCATATAACCTGCCAAAGATCACACAAGCAGTAAGAAATGGAGCCAGCATATTAACTGCATTTTATCAATTCTAAAACTCCTTCTACTCTCCCCATTACACTTGTGTCATGTTGAAAACTATTGATATTTCAAGTCATAGATGTTTTAGTTTACAATCTTTTGGAAAGGCTTCCTCCTATTTTAAGCATATTTTCTACAGTTAAACAGTTATATTCTAAACAGACTTTGTTAATAAACTTCCTGAAGTGTCTAACTACTTCGTGCAGAAATCCTTATTACTGGCCTGAGGGTGTAGTTCAGTGGTAGAGAATTTGCCTAACAAGCAGGAATCCCTGGGTTCAATCCCCAGTATCACATAAACACAAAAATCTTTATATAAGAACCCTGCCAAATGAGGTCAAACAAAATAAATGAAAGAAAAAAATTTAAAAATACTGGTTTTAGATATTAAAAACTTGGATTCCTGCCAGATTTGAGATATAAGATTGTAAAGTAGAGATAGATCATTTTGTCTGGGATTCAGCTTCAAGGTATCAGTTAATTAGGTTAAAATGGTATCTATAGGTACCTGGACTCTGGCATTCAGAAAGAGGGAGAAAGTTCCAAGTTTTAGAAACAAGCTTCAAAAATATCTGAGAGCCCAATAAAATATATCTAGTTCTTCATACAAAAGGAACACAAATATTGGGGTTGGGGGTACTAAAGGAGTGTTTCTAACTATGTCAGTATATAGAAATCGGGTCATATGTAATTTCTTGTTTGGATCTCTAACACAAGAGATGGTTTCTAATGGACACTCAATGCATGGTTAATAAATTGAATCAGTTTCTAGGCAGTAAACTCTTCCTGAAAGAAGAGGTTAAAATTAATTTCTCTGTATGTCTTTTGTTAAGTTGCAAAGGCTTAGAGGAGAGATGATAGAGAAAAGACAATTAGGAACTTAGTGCCAGCTAGTTCATGTATCTGGTTCTTGATTCACATCCTTCTTAATTGAATAAAATGTCATGAAGATAATGAAATAGAAAATTTATCTTGTAGCTGTTATAACTGAATTTCAGTTTAAGTTGCAGTACTGACTAGAGAAAAAATAATGTTAGTACTTGGAAATAATAACTTAGTAATTTAGATTATATTTTTTAAAATCATTTATTTAAAGAAAAAACTTTAATTTATTGCATCCTTTAAGGCCTAGTTATGGTTCTCAATAATATTTCCATGGGCAGAGGTAAACTAGATCTGCAAAAAGCTTTGACGTTTGGTTTAAGGAAGTTCGATTTAAGTTTTATTAAAAAAAAAAGTCTCCTGTCTCTGAGGAACATCAGTAAAGTACTTTAGAGAGTTTATTGCACCTGTTTATGACATAAACCTTAGTTTCAAAGAAGGTTATCTAGACTATACCTAGTAGGTAGATAGTAGATAGAGATATAGTCAGGAGTGGTATACTTTATCAGACAGAATAGATTTCAAGTTTAGAATTATCTATAGAAACACAAGGTCATTATACAAAGACAAAAGCATTTTATCACAGGAATACATAACATACACACACACACACACACACACACACACACACACACACAATTTCATACCACCAAATATATAAAGCAAATATTGACACATCTGACAACAGAAATTGAAAGCAACACAATTATAGTTTAGGACTTCAGTATCTCTCCGATTGGACTATCCAGACAGAAAAATCAATAGAGACACAGTTGACTGAAAAAACATTGTAGACCATATAGACCCAATATATATAACTTTCCATATAATAGCAAAAACATAAACATTCTTCTTAAAATCACATGGAACATTCTCCAGGGCAAATCACAAATAAGTCTTAAGAAATTTAAGATTACAATCATTCTTACTAACTTTTCTGACCACAACATAATGAAACTAGAAATTAATAGTAAAAAAAGCAGAAATTCACAAATATGTGACAATTAAATTGTGCACTTGAACAACTATTGAGCCAAAGAGGAAATTAAAAGGAACTTTTAGGAGTGTCTTGAGACAAGTAAAAATGAAAACACAATGTACTAAAACCCAGGGGATTAAAAAAAAGCAGTGCAAAGGGGGAAGTTTACAGTGATAAATGACTACCTTAAAAAAAAAAAAAAAAGAAAAATCTCAAACAAATCACCAACCTTACACCTCAAGGAAGTAGAAAAATAAGAACATCCTAAGCCCAATTTAGAAAATATGAGGAAAAAATAAAGGAAAGAGAAATAATCAATCAAATAAAGAATACAAAAATAATAGAAAACATCAACAGAACTGTCACATTGGTTTTGTGAAACTAGAAAGAAAATTGATAAGCCCTTAGCTGGACTAATTTAGAAAAAAAAATAAGATTCAAATAAATAAGATCAGATATGAAAGAGGAGATGTTATAAAATATATGCTTCAGAAATAAAAATGATAATAAGGAAATATATTTCAAAACTGGATAAACTAAAACAAATGAAAAGGTTCCTAGAAATACACAACCTTTGTAAAAAAGGTTGTTCCTAGAAATACACAACCTTTTTTACAAAACCAAACCAAGAAAAAATGGAAAGCCTGAACGGAGCAATAATAAATAAGGAGAATGAATTACTAATCAAAAATCTCCAAAAACAGAAAAGCAGAGGACTAGAGGTTTTCAACCAAACATTCCAAGAGTTAATACTAATCTTTTAAAAACTCTACCAAAAAAATAAAACAAAACAAAAAATAAGAGGAACAAATAAAAAAATCAAACAGTATAAAGAGATACTTGTTCAAATGTATTCTATAAGGTCAGCATCGTCCAAATACTGAAACCAAACAAAGGCAATACAAGAAAATAAAACTACAGAACAACATTCCTTATTATCATAAATGTAAAAGTCCTCAATAAAATACTAACAAACTGATTTCCATGGTATACACCATGACCACATGGAATTTATCCCTGGGATATAAGGATATTTGTCCTCTAAAAATGTGATCAACCTAGGAGGTAGGTTTCTTTCAACAAATCATTTAATATGATGCAACACATTTCTTTCCACAAATCATTGTAATACAACATGTTAACAAAATGAATGAAAAAAAAACTGACATGATCACTTAGCTAGATGCGGAAGATGCATTCAACAGAAATCCACCATCCATTCATAATCAAGATATATATGAAAACTCACAGCCTACATTGTAATTAAAGGAAAATAACTGAAAAACTGAAAGCTTTTTTTTTTAAGATCTGGTACAAGGCAAAGATGCCCATTCTTGCTATCTCCTTTTAGCATAGTACTAGAAGTCCTATCCAGAGTCATTGGACTAGAAAAGTAAATAAAACAATCAAAATTGGAAAGGAATAAAATTATTATTTATTACCTGATGACATTATTATATAAGTAGAAAACTCTAAAGTTTTAATTTGCATTTCTCTAATTACTAGAGATATTCGATATTTTTTTCATATGTTTACTGACCATTCATATTTTTGTGGTTATTACTTATTTTTATTATTTTATTAAATTTGTATATGACAGAAAAATGCATTACAATTCATATTACACATATAGAGCACAAATTTTTCATATCTCTGGTTGTATACAAAGTATATTCACACCAATTTGTGTCTTCATACATGTACTTTGGATAATGATGTCCATCACATTCCATGATCATTTCTAACCCCATGCCCCCTCCCTTCTCCTCCCACCCCTCTGCCCTATCTAGAGTTTATCTATTCCTCCCATGCTCCCCCTCCGTACACCACTATGAATCATATATCAGAGAAAACATTCTGCATTTGTTTTTTGGGGATTGGCTAACTTCACTTAGCATTATCTTCTCTAACTACATCCATTTACCTGAAAATGCCATTTTATTCTCTATTGCTGAGTAATATAGCATTTTTTCCATTGTGTGTATATGTCACATTTTTTTGATCCATTCATCTATTGAAGGGCATTTAGGTTGGTTCCACAGTTTAACTATTGTGAATTGTGCTGCTATAAACATTGATGTGGCTGTTTCCCTGTAGTATGCTGTTTTTAAGTCCTTTGTGTAGACTGAGGAAAAAGATAGCTGGGTCAAATGGTGGATCCATTCCCATATTTCCAAGGAATCTCCATACTGCTTTCCATATTGGCTGTACCAATTTACAGTCCCACCAGCAGTGTATGAATGTGCCTTTCCCCCCACATGCTCGCCAACACTTATTATTGTTTGTATGCATAATAGCTGCCATTCTGACTGGAGTGAGATGAAATTTTAGAGTAGTTTTGATTTGCATTTCTCTAATTGCTAGAGATGATGAACATTTTTTCATATATTTGTTGATTGTATATCCTCTTCTTAGAAGTTTCTGTTCAGTTATCTGGCCCATTTATTGATTGAGTTATTTGTTTTCTTGGTGTTGAGCTTTTTGAGTTCTGTATATACCCCAGAGATTAATGCTGTATCTGATGTGTGAGGGGTAAAAATTTGTTCCCAAGGTTTAGGTTCTCTATTCACCTCACAGATTGTTTCTTTTGCTGAGAAGAAACTTTTGAGTTTGAATCCATCTTATAGAAGAAAAAGTAGGCCCTAATCTCCATCATGTGGGATTAGGCCCCAACTTCCTTAATAATACTCCTTTGGCACAAGAATTAAAATCAAGAATCAATAAATGGGATGGACTCAAATTAAAAACTTTAATGAAATCTCTATCAAAATCTCAGTATTTTTTATAGAAATAGATAAAATATCCTAAAATTCATATGAGAACACAAAATATACCAAATAGCCAAAGCAGTGTTAAGCAAGAAACATCAAGCTGGTGGCAAAACATTTTCTTAATTCAAAATATATTACAAAACTACAGTAATCAAAACAGTATGGTAGTGAAATCAAAATGCATAGACCAATGGAACAAAATAAAGAGCCCAGAATATACCCATATAACTATGATAAACTGATGTTTATAAGGGTTCCAAGAATACACAATAGATACCAAAACTGGATATCCACAGGCAGAAGAATGAAATTAGACCCTTAACTTTCACCATACACAAAAATCAGCACACAGTGGAATAAAGACTTAATGTAAGACTTGAAATAAAGACTTAAATATAAGACTTGAAGTCTAAAACTCCTAAAATAAAACATAGTGAAAAAAAATTTCTTGACATTGGACTTGGCAATGACTTTTTAAATACAATTGCAAAATCAACATATAATAAAAATAGAAGTGACAAATGACATTGCATCAATCTAAAACATTCCATTATAGTAATTGACAGAGTAAAAAGGCAACAATATGGAAGTTTCTCAAAAAATTGTAAATAGAACCACCATATGATCCAGCAATTTCACTTATTGATGTATGTGTAAAAGAAAGAAAATCATTATATTGAAATATTTGTACTCCTCTATTCATTGTTGTGTTATTCATAATAACCAAGATGTGGAAACATCCAGAGTCCATTGATGGATGAACAACAAAGAACATGTGATATATATCACATTACATATTATATAAATCTGTATATATAGGTATATATGTATGTACATATTAATATACATGTAGACAAAACTGATGAGCCTCAAAGACACTATGCTAAATGAAATAAATCAGATGCATGAAGATAAACACTGCATGATCTCCCTTAAGTGGGTAGTATAAATGCATAAAACTTAAGGAGAGAGAGTTTTATTTATAGATAGACACAATGTCTTTTAATCTATCTATTTATTTATATGTAGTATATGTGTGAGGTACTGGGCTTGTTTATATGCTTTTATTTATATGTAGTATATAAATTTATATTTATTTATTTAAATGGGAGTTAGCAGGGGCTGAAGGTAGGGGTTTTGCATATATTTTGTTTAAGGGGTACAAAGTTTAATTTGTGAAAGACAAATTATGAAGATTCAATGTACAACAATATGACTATAGATAACAATTATTTTATTGTACACTTGAAATTTGCTAAGAGGGTAGATGTTAAGTATTTCCACCATACAAAATAGGTAACTACATGAGATGATGGATATGTTAATTAGCTTGATTTTAGTGAATATTTTACAATGTATTCACATTTTAATAATAAAGTTATACAATTAAAGGGCTGGAGTTGTAATTTAGTGTTAGGGCATGTCACTGGGTTTGATCCTCAGTACTACATATAAATAAATAAATACATTGAATGACTGTGTGTCTATAAATATTTTTTCCTTAAACTTCAGTACATGCCATCTTATTGTCCACTATATAGCAATAAAATTGGAGTAAAATAAACATTTTCATAAATAAAAGCACTTTTTTCCATAACCATATATATATATCCTTAGGTTCTCTAGGTGTTCAATAATGTAAGAGAAGGTAACAGTTTCTGATACCAAGGCTGTCATCTAGTGCTAGATAAAACAAACTCATAGACATGACAATAAGGGAAAAATGGAGAATTGATAATTTGACAATCTCTTAGTATCTCATATAACGTAAGTCCAATGTATTCCAACACTTCTATTCAATTTAAACCATGTCTAAACTTTTATCTCAACCAGAAGGATAGAAGAAAGAGTAGGAAGTTGTAAGATTACACCCAACAGAAGTCATTTCTCTTCAGAGTTTTTCCAGGATTAAAATGTCTTAAAGGATATGTATCTCAAAGTTACTATTTGCATAGACAACTATGTTTTTAAAGAGGAAATTTTACCATTGTGTTCATAGTCAAAATTTTTGCTCCTCCTTTTAAGGTAAAACATAATCTTTATCCAAACTGATAAATTCTGAATGGTTTATTTAAAATTCAATAAGACTTCTAGATATCCTGATATAATTTAGAAACCCATGTGTTTGTTTTTTCCCATCCATGTGTGTGCACGAGTGTACCTATGCACACATGCACAGGTGTAAAATAGAGAGGTGGGGTGCGGCGAGATCATGCTTTAATTGTTACATAAGCAATTAACCATTTTTCCCACCTTGGTACTAGGGGTGTGTACTACTGAGTTACATTTTCAGACTTTTTTGTTATTATTTTGAGAAAGGATTTTGTTAAATTGCCCAGGCTGGCCTCGAACTTGCAATGCTTCTGCCTCAATCTCCTGAATCACAGGGGTTACAGGTGTGCACCATTATGCTCAGTTCCCATTTTTTGAGGTAAAAATTCATTCATTTAACTTTAATTTCAACTCATAGGAATTCAAATTTTTTAGACAATATGCATAAACATTGCAGTAAAAGTATAGACAGCACAGACCAGTGACAATTCCTTTGAATAAAAGACAATCACTGGACCTTCTTTAGCTAAATAAATATACAAGCTATTAAATACTGAAGCCATTACATCAAATAAAATGAAATGTCTAGTTAGTGAGAAAAAAGCAAATATATATTGTATGAGGAAGTCATTAACTACTAAGCAATATATAAATGTGCATTAAAAGGATTTGTTCTTGTTATTCACCTCTACATAAGGATATTTAAAAACTACTTCCTATTAAGTCTAAATGGGTGGTGTACCTGCCACTTAAGGTAGGAATTCCAATATAATTTGCCTTTCATAAGTAAGTTTCTTTTTCTGTGGCAAAATTGCCTAAATTGATTTAGGATCTTCAAAGTGTATATTATATTACATTTTATTTCGATTAATTCCACACCAAAGAGGGAATGTCCAAGACATGAAAAATCAGTGCATTTGCAACATAAGAATAGAATATTGAAAGGGTTATGTCTGCATATACAAAGGTCAAATTATAGAAAAGCCCGGAAAAACATGAAAACTATGTCTATGGTTCACCGTCAAGTCCAGTGGACTCTGGTTAAAATTTTATCTTTCATTTTATAATAAATTTCTTGGGCATGAATGTTTTTCCTTTTTTTTCTTGGGATTGAACCCCAGGGCACTTAACCACTGAGCCACATCCCTGGCCTTTTTCATATTTTATATATTTATTTATTTTTAAAATATATTTTTTAGTTGTCAATGGACCTTTATTTTATCTATTGATACTTGATGCTGAGAGTCAAACCCAGTGCCTCACACATGCCAGGCAAACACTCCACCTCTAAGCCACAACCCCAGCCCTCATATTTTATTTAAAGACAGGGTCTCACAGATATGTTTAGGGCCTTGCTACATTGCTGATGTTGGCTTGGAACTCATGATCATCCTGCCTCAGCCTCCCAAGCTGCCAGGATTACCACACCTAGCAACTTTCTTGGGCAGGAATTTAAGTGACTATCACAGATAAGGATTTTTAAATGAGAGAAAATAATTTTAACTAGTATCTAGATTTACAAAGAGTATTATGCAAACATACGCAGTGCAATTCACATTAGAGAAGTAATGGAACAAACCTAAGTATCTGTCAATATATAAATGGATATTATTTTACATATACATAATGGAGTTTTAAAGAAGCCATAAAAAAGAATGAAATTATGACATTTGCAGGGAAATGGATGGAACTGGAAAGCATCCTGTTAAGCAAAATAAGCCAGACTCAGAATGTCAAGGGTCATATGTTTTCTCTTTTCTCTTATATGTGAAAACCAGAGAGGAAAAAAAGATAAAAATGTGGGTTATGGGAATTCTTATGAAGATGGAAGGGGGACTAGTAGAGAAAAGGGATCAAGGCGGGGAAAGAGGTAAAGGGTAAGGGATGGTACAGGGGAATAAAATTGATCAGATTATGTAATGTGCAAATACAAATATGCCATAATGGAATCCACTATTATTTATAATTATTATGCACCAATAAAAGTTTTTAAAGTAATGAAAACCAACAGGATAGATAAATAGTTTTTTTTTTTTACATTTTTGTTTTCTATTCAAGGCCAGGTGAACTTCTTAGACTATAGAATTTTATGTGTTTCCTCAGGAGAAACTGTTTTTTTCTTGTTTTTCTACAGAATGATAGGAAAATATAAATATATGCAAATAAGTAAATAACTGAAAAGAAATGAAACTCTGCATATGTTATCTATCAACACTTTGTATTCATTCCATAATTATTGAATATTTGGAGATTATTCAACATGATCACAAGCTATTTAATAAAATACAGCAACTATAGAAGGCTTCTAAATTCCATTTAGAAGTTTAACATATGTGGTAGACATAGTTGTGTGATACCCAGCTTATCAGCAAGGAAATATTTGATATCTAGCTTTTGGGAGAGAAGTCAGCAAACACCAGTTATTAGCTCCTTCTAGTTTTAATTTAGCTGCAGAGAATAACCCTAAGCTAACATCACCCCTTCCAAGGCCATATTTTGATGGCAGTGTCAGTAGACCTTCCAGTTTTGGTCAAATCAGGATATACTGATGAACAATTGCTGCTCAAGAGCTGCCCACCAATTTGTACAAGACTGTCAGTCCTGCACTTAAGTTTGACTTCTTCCTCTGTCTGATCCTTCCTCCACCGCCATTATTAGATGTTGATTTCTAATAAATATCTTATACCACAAAGTCTTTCATGTCTACTTCTGAAAAAAACCAGTCAGCAAACAATTGATATCAGGAGTAATCTGAGAAACAGGGAATAGCATTGCTGTTTTGCAGCTGGATCACTTACCACCTAACTGGCAATAAGGAGAACTCTTGATGGTTAGTGGGGCTGGTAAGATTTTGGCCTAAGGTAGTTATTAAATTGTTAAAGCTTTCATTAGTGGTGATTAGCAGTATATACCTATGGGAGGAAATGCCTTAGCAGGCACAATGCATTATGGAGAAAATATTAGATGAAAGGATAATGTAACACATGAAAACATGCTCTGAAGTTCAAGGAGCTGTGTGCCTGAGATCAAGGTCGAAGTTGATAAGATTCTTCAGCAGAGCTTCTTCATGTAGGGCATTGCCACAGCAGCTAGACATATTGCACCCTTGCACCAGACATGCCACAGCCGTGAGGTCATCAGAGATCCCAATCTCAGACACTGCTCTCCCATTCTCTGTCACCACTCTACTCTCCACAATGCTCAACATCATTAGTCATCAGGGGTCATGCCTTTGGGGTTTATATTTTGTTCAGGGTGAGGGGAGCTTTCTATGATTCCTGGTAGCTATGTTCTGAGCTGCTTTCCTCCACTTTCTTCCACCATGATGTTCGACCTCACCTTGGGCCAAGAGCAATGGAACCAGAAGTCTATGGACTGAGACCTCTGAAACTATGAGCACCAAATTAAGTTTTATTCCTCTAAAATTGTTCTTATCAGGTCTTTTGGTCATAGCAGTGAAAAAGCCAACTAAAATAGCATGTTATTTGTATCTCAGTAAAGGTGTTAAAAGATTAAACCTACCATGACCCTACCATGAATGGGATGAGGTCCCTCATTTAAAAAATAATGAGATTGGATGACTATATCTAAATACAACTGATGCACTATAGAATGGAAACCAACAGCTGAGGGACAGTAACAAATAACTGAAAAGTAGGTATGAAAGCCAGATGACCTCTTTATTAGTTTGTAAGAAGCAAGACAAAATTATAGCACACCAAACTTGGGAGGACACAAATTCCAGAAATATAAGATAAACCTGCAAAGATTTACTGCCAACCACACTCTTAAAAGTGTAGAAGACCTCTAGTCACAGGCTGGAATATTCCCTTATCATGTGAAAAACAAGATGATGATCTCTTTAGGTTCTAAATTCAGTATATTCCACCCTTTGGAACATTGCTACCACCTAATTATTTTGTGACATGAAAGGTTACCAGTTTTGAAGAGGACTGAGAGATTAATAGGGTTCTCTACCAATTCCATGCTGCATTGCAAGTATCCTTGTGGCTATCAGCAATGAATTACATTCCTTTGGAAACAACTTCTGGTGTGCTGCTGACCTCCTATGGAGATTAAATGACTGCCCATAGGACACTAAGTGACTATATGATCAGGTCTATTTATCATGAGTTACAACACGTGAAAGTTATTAAATTTTAAGGTTGAGTAAACCCAGAAAAAATCCAATGTAAGATGATAGTACTGTACCCAACACTGAGCATGAATAGTAGTGGCCATATGTAAGATGATTTTGCAAGTAGCCCAGACTGCTATGCTAGTCTTCACCATTACATAACTATCACAGCTTCAGCTTCTTCACATTGGTATATGGAAGAATTCTGTAATACTAGCTGAAAAAAGAGACGAAAACCCAAGATTGGTTTACATGTGGATTAGCTTAGTATGTGGATGCAAGTTGCAAAGTAAATTGTAGCTGAAATATAGTTTCATGTAGTAACGACCTTGACATGTTGAATGAGAGTATCAATACCTGGATGTTTGCCACAAAGTAAACAATGACCTTACCCTATTAATTGAGGTCAGCCAGCTCCTGTCATCAGGCACTTAAGAAGCTCACTAAATAATCCCTTTCATATAAGTAGAAGCGATTATCATCCCAACATATGAGTAGATATACAAGCAGTATGAAAAAGCAAGGGAAAAAAACACACCAAATAGCCCACAACACTTCAATAATTGATACCATTGACACTACAGTGGAGAAAATGTCTAAAAATAATTTTCTAAAAAGAATTTAGAAAGTTCATAGTTAAAATGTTCATTGAACTCAGATAAGATGTAAGAAATGAACTTAGAAACTACAGAAAGTGAAAGATGATTTTAATACAGAGATAGAAATTCTGAAAAAGAACCAAACAAATCATGGACGAAAAAGACTCAATGAATCAAATTAAAATTCATTGAAAGCATCACCAAGAGTGGCAAAAAAAATAATAATCCCCTGAATGGACAGAAGTTAAGGAAGTCCATTTGGTGATCTGTTCTGTGTGGAAGGGGAAGTATCCCACATTTAAAGAATATACAGATTTATATACAGTGATAAATATTCTGGCCAATGTTTAGATGCCTGGAAGGAGAAAGATTAGAAGATTGGAGAAATTAAGTTTTATGGTAGAGGCATGTGAATTTACATACAAGAGTGGCATGATATATGAACAGAAGATCCCTTATCACATGATAACACTCAATAGAAATCATCCTCCATGGCAGAGGTGCTAAAGCACAAAGTAAACAATGACCTTACCCTGTCAATCGAGGTCAGCCAGCTCCTGTCATCAGTATCCCAGTGCTGGAATGATGGCCACATGAACAATGTAGCCACAGTAGCAGAGGTGGAGTTTATACACTGGCCCAAGAACATAGAGTCCCAATGACTAAGACTGATCTTGCTCCTGGAGCCAATGATTGTTCAACATGGTAGCAGCAACAAAAACACAAAAAGAACCAAGTATTAATCTTGATATGTTGTCATTTCTCAGTTATCACAAACAACCAGTTATGGCTAGTTAACTCCACTGGGCCATTTCTATCTTGGGAAGACAAGTGACTCAGTTTCATGGGAATAGAGACTTATTCTGAGCATGGGTCTTCCTTTCCTGACTGCAAAGTCTAAGTACCACTATAGTCCTACTGTTGCACTTGGACTCTGGATCACAATTGCTATCTAAGTACCACCTTCCAAATATTTATACAGTGTTTGATCCCTCGGTATATTATTACACATAACACATAATATAGTGGCAGACCAAATATCCCTGTTTACAGTAAAGGGGGTATGTAATTGAGCGCTTGATCATGGGGATCAATTTGCCATATCATATATTTTATAGCCCAGAATCTGTCAACACAATAGAGTATTGGAACAGCCTGCTTAAAGTACAGATGAAACACAAGCTCAGAAGCTATCCTTTATCAGGATGTTGGATATGCCCCAAATTAACAATCTTTTATGAAATCTAGTTCCCAGTAAGCAGAATGCCTGGCACTAAAGAAGTAGAATCAGAAGTTTCCACCCACTTACCATTGTTCCCAATGACCCACTAAAGGCTTGTATGTTCTCCAGTTCTCCAACTGTGGGTTTTGCATGGTTAGATGTCTATTTCCCAAAAGGAGAAATAATTCTTTCATCAACATAGCAAGAGTCCCATTGAACCATAAACTGCAATTTCACTCAAGAAAAGGAGTCATTTTCTTGGAAGGAGAAACTGACTCTGATCATGAGGAAGTAATGATACTTAAAAAATGGAAGTCTGGAGAAATATGTGTGCAATCCAAGTGATTCAGGAGTATTTATTGGTGTCCCCTTGCCCAATAATGATTGTGAAGACACAAGTATGGCCACCCTGCTAGGAGAAGGGAGAGTGACCAGGGACTCAGGGACCTAAGGTTTAAGGATCTGGGTTATGATATCAGGTAAGTCACTAAGGCCAAAATATGGAGTAATTGATAGCGGGGTTATTTAGAATGCAAATGGATCAGGGAGATGGATAGCAATTGTGATCCAGAGTCCAAGTGCAACAGTAGGACTATAGTTTGTCACATTAACCTCCTTCTTTGAAGTTTCCCCTCAGAACAAGCTAGACAGTGGGATTTTCTAGGAGCTGTTTCCCAAATATGCATAGAGAAGTAGATCTATGTAGCGTAAGGTGTGGACTCTGATAGCTATGGAAATGCAACTTCCAGATACACTTTCAAGGAAGGACTTGCTGCTCAGTTATGGGGAATATCAGCATGCAGCCTCCAACTGTTAGCCTATACAGGGTTTCCCTCAGCAGCGCATAAGGGTCTCATCAGAGGTAACATCCTTCTGAAAACATCCCACCCACATTCCTCACTGAGCAAAACAGGAGTATAAAAGCTCAGCCACTAACGCCCAGTACTGGATATTATGAAAGGGATTACCTCAGAGCTTCCTGAATAACAGTTCAATTTCTTCCTCTACTCTTCTGTAATAAATGCCTTGTTTCTCAACTCTTCATCAGCAACTGCTGTTGAAGAATTCAATCTGGGACAACAAATTTAACAACAGTTTTATTCAAATTCAGACATACTTGTGGTAATCATGCTTATCATTATATTCCTTTCATTTGGTGAGATAGTCTTTTCAAATATGAAAATGCCATTATTACTTAGTCTAAATCAGCCTTTAAAAGGAATTTTTAATAACTAGGATATTACCAAAACTAAACATTTCAATTTTCACATTTTTATTATCTTTGAAGTACCAGAAAGGGCTACATTGAAAGTTATTAGATCTGCTCCTGAAAATAAGATAACCTAACAAAGTAGATATAATATTTTGACCATTAAAATACATAGAAGTATTTTAGGTACAGAAGAACTTATGTTTGAGTTTTTTGACTGTTTTTTTTCATAATTTTCTACAGCTTTTTATTAAATGTTTTAAAAATGTTGAAATCACTTGCATAATTGAAGCAGAAGAATGTACATTTCAGTTTGTTGAACCTATTTTATATTTCTATATAGTGCTGATTTGAATACCTGAAAATATTTCAAAGCAATTTACCAAGTGAAAAATAACACTAAGTCATTATATTTAGGGATTATGGAGGTCAGAGTATTTTTTAAATTAAGACAAGGTTAATTTTGGTGTTTAAATTTTCCCCATTCCTTTCCTCACCGAAGTTTTCCCTGCACTTTCTTAAAAGAATGCATTTGGCAGATGAAAAGCACAAATGACCTGTCCTACAGCATATTCCTAACAGCTGCATCTGGAGCTGCTATTATTTTCCTGGTTGCATTAGAATTCAGCTGTGTGATAAATATCAACTGCCTGGGATTTCTAAGCTTTATAAACTTGCTTGGGTGATTTTGCACTTCTACTCTTCAGCTCTTTATCATGTTCTTATGGCACTTCAGTCAGAATTCTTCCTCTAAGTAAAATTTTATGATAGAGAAGGGGATGTTTCATCATATCACAGCTTGCATTTTCAACTTTTCTGCATGAGTGAGAATGATAATTTGAAAATAATCTACAAGAAAAAACTGTCTTTTTTGAAAATCTGGAATGGTGGTGGCATCATAACCAAACACTTTTATCAATAATCAGATATCATGTTTACAAAAGCTATCATTTAATATTGTTATTAATATAAAACTAAAACAGCTGTAGTCATATTGCATGTGGCAATTGATATATGGACAAAATGCTTGTCCATATATCAATCAATCCTCAGAAATAACATATGATATTGTTTGGGCAGCCTTTAGTATTTTTGTGTTTTATAGAGGTTAGTACTGGGGCCCAGAGAAACTATAATTTAAACAGGGAAAATTGAATATAAATAATTATGAAATTATGATGAAGGAGTTGTTATAAAATGTAAGAAACTCTTTATGGTAACTCAGGACTGGGTCAGAGTACCCAAGGAGGGACAGTCTTAGAAGAAGACCTCCTTCCCAAGATAGGCATGCAGACCTCAGTGGAAAACATGAAGTTCCAGCTCACTGGAAAGTAGAAAAGTATGCTTGTTTCTCTGGACCAGAGATGGTTTACAGTCACTGGTAAAGTAGGAAAGCTTAACATCTGAAGTCAGGCAAGCCATATCTGATGGGTGGGTTCATGAGTTGCAGACAGTGGGGTATCAGTGCTGAAAGGATATCTGGAACACATGTTGTTAGTGTTGTCAGGCATTGGGGGTAAGTGATCACTAGTAAGGGCCAGAGCTGTAAGGTCACTGATGATCTTCCACTGAATCTACTCAAACTCATACCTTTCTGCAATGGCAGAGCTTTTGCAATCAGTGGAAACCTCTTCCTCTGCAATGTCACGACAGCGACCTCTAGTGAGAAAGCTTAACATTGTGTTCATTGTAAAAGAAATACCTACAAGAATTCTATACATTATTGCAAAATAGTTGTTAAAAGGCGAATTTTGGAACTGGGAGACAATAATTACTATCAGAACACCTTATGAAAGCCTCAGTCTTGGTATCTTAAGCTAGTAGGTTTGACATTTGGCTATGCTAATGGAATGAGACATTTTGAATGAGACCCATGAATTTCCTTAATTTCAACCATCATATCTACTAATTCATAAGCCCATTGTGCCAACATTTGAAAAGGTTATTGTCAGAATTTGGCTAACTTCTACAGACAATCATTCAACATGCTTGTGGGCAACTGTGTGAATGATACTATAGTAAGTTCTCTTTCTTAGGTGTTAATGTGCAAAATGAGGATATTTACATTCTGTGTCAATCTACATGCCTGAACCTCTCTGTTTCCATTTTCCAATCATTTTCCTTTGGGGCCTCTAAACAATAAATGAAATCAATCACAATTGCCAAGAATTCACAGGTTTTATCTCAGGCCACTTTTCTTTTTGTTCAAAGTAAGTGATCAGGTACAACAGCTAAATCATTCCCCATTAGTAGATTTTCCCTTAGTGCAATATTTCAGAGTTACTCCTGTGGGAGGATACCATGTATAAACAGTACATTTTCAATTTGCAACCAATACTAAACATACACATCTTTGAACTGGGCTTGAGTTGTTCTTCTCTATCAGCTATTCATAGGCATCCTCTATGTGACTACAGATATGAGCAGAAAGACAGAGCTTCTGGTTCAACTATTGTGGGAAATACAGAGATCTAGGCCATCTGCATGTGCAGCTTACTTGTGCCCTGTTGTCTGGTTCTTGTCTGATCCTTGTTGTACTACCTCCATCTTATGAGGTATTACTAATGCACCCACCTGTGATTATGAATTTTGGGGTCTCACAACCCTTTTCATGATGAGTAGCTCTAATTTTACAGCAAGCAGTTAGATGTCTAAGAATCAAGTGCTTCCTCTCAACTGTGACCCAGAAACTCACCAGGAGCTGTTTTGAAATGATGCATATTTTTTCCCCGAAGATTGCATGGCTTTGCTCCAGAATCAAAGGGGCCTACATTGTGTTCTTTTTATTGGAGTTTGCCATAGAATTCATAGCACATCATTTTCCAAAACAAATATTATAGTACAATAGTTTGCTGAGTTGTGTCTCAAATGGTGACATGAGTGCTTGCACAAATAATCTCACCTGTTACAAAGCCCTATCCTGACCTGGTCTCCACTTAAACTTGGCAGTGTTCCTTGCCACTAAGAAAATGAGCCAGAACGGTTATCCAAAATGTAAAAAATGACACAGAGAATCTGGATATATTTACCTTTTTAGTGGTTAAGGTATAAAATGCAATAGTTAGCCTCTTTTGGAAAGGATGTCCCATCATGCCTCAGACCACTGAAAATCTAAAATCTTCCACTGATGTGGCAACTCCTAAATGTTTTGGGGGTCTATTACCCTTTATAGCACATGTGTCTTAAAAAGCCTCAAATGAACTTGAATATTCTTTATCATCCATTTCAATTAAAATACTATCAATGGTACCAATGATAAAGGTCCAATATAATTTTCTGAGGTATGTCCATATTTTAGGTATCCTTAGATTATATTTTGATAGTGTTGGGGAGTTAACATAACCTTGGTTAAAACCATAAATGAACACTGTTGTTGAAGTGAAAAAACGTGAACTGCTTCTATTTCTCATTTCTGATAAAGATCTTAAAACAATGTGTTCATGAGATCAAGTACCACATACCAAATTGTAAGGGCATGTTAATTGGACTTTGTAGATTATGAACATCTGATACTATACCTGCAACTAGGGCTACTGCATGGTAAAGTTTGAGGTATTTTTAATGTCATTTTACAAGATCCATCTATTTTTGAAAGGGTTACTCTGTCCTTGAGATGTTAAATTTTGGCATTAATTTCAACCAAGCCCCATAACATAGAGCATTGTCTAGTTCTTGTCTGATCCTTGTTGTCCTACCTCCATCTTATGAAGTATTACTAATGTACCCACCTGTGATTATGACTTTGGGGTTTCATATTTAGAATGGCAAGGACATAATGCATGGATTCTTCTGGGACTCAAGTAATATTGTGGCTCAATCCCAGGTATAGGAGCAGTAGTAAGGAGGAGAGATAAGGAAGGTTCTGAAGTGTATCCTTGTCTTCATTGGATAACCCTCTGCATCATATTTGAAAATAGTGACGGTACTTGCCTTTAATAGAATGAACTTTTAGACCTAAAGGGATCATGGAATTCTTGGAAGTGGAATGTTTCATGTGCATTCTCCCGGATATTTCCATCTCCCATTTCGGTTATGCATTTCTTTCCCATCAAGAGGACTTTAAGGTATCAGATATGCCTGTGCTCAAATTGTTTTTTATATATTCCTCAATATTTTCTTTCCTTATGCTAGAGATGAGAATCATTATGTGCTATAAAGGAGATCCTCTGGTTTTTGCAATTCACTTTATATTAATAATTAATCACCTTCATTCTTTCTTGTATTTTTATTATGCAAAAATCAGCAATTTTTTTTTTCTGAAAAGGGCCAGAAAGTAAATATTTTGAAATTTGAGAGCCACATATGGCCTTGTTTTGGTTTCTTATTTAAAAAAAAACCCTTTAAAATGTAAAAATAATTATTTACTTGAATATTGTAGTTTACATTAGTCTAATGCATCCATGACCCTCAGCCATAGCTAGCATCTTATTCCTAGGTTCTTATAAGGATTATTTCCTTGAAACTCTCAAATGCCTGAACATTTTATCTACTACCAGTCCATTAACCAGTATTTCATTGCAGTTTTCACCAGTGAAAGTCTTAACAATTTTACCTCAACTAACAAGAGGATATCAGAACTCCACCTACCAGGAATGATGAAGTCCATTTTGGCAACAGGCTGACACATGATACATTTATAAATCCCATTTTAGATTTGTTTCTTAATACCTCTCTTGTATACCAATTTTTGTAGAATAATTTCTGAAACTCTGTCTGAGCTTTGTAAGAGATAAGGGTATCAGTAACAGGGAGGAGGAATTGAACTGCAGTAAAGTTGCAACATAAGCACTGGCCAGTGCTGTGGGGAGCTCTGAAGATGGGATGGGTCTTCAATTTAAGAGGCAAATTCCTAATATTTCAGTTAATAGATGTGAGCTGTCCCCTGGGAGCAGTCATGACCTTGGGTGAGGCAGCTTTCTTTGGCTGAAGGAAATCATTAGAGAGGCCCTGGGACATTTCTGTAACAATCTTAGCCCTTGAGGTAATGGTTGCCTTGGTTCTGATGGAAGAATTTTAGTGGCTTACTACCGTAGCCATTACCACCAATTGTCTGCAAAAGTGAGAAGAAGCTATCTGAATTGAACGATATGTATATCCCTTTTACTAAGATATATTAATGAGTTTTTTGATTTATTTGCCTCAGTGATGTTTTCTCATTCCTTCTCTTCTTCATTGAGATTGCCATTGAATCTGTGGCTTGGATATGGGATGCAATAGACTTTAATAATAATACTAATAATTATCAAGCCAAATATGCTTTGCCCTGTCAATGTCTATATTTCATAATAATTTTCACTTACATTTTCTTCTTTAAAGTTATTTTTCCTAGAGAAAAGAACATTTAGTATAGATATAGTACTGCTCTAAATTTAATGGGCATTGGCAGTTAGCTAAATATCATTATCAACACTTTCAACATGCTTGTGATCAACAATTTTATTTCACAAACTGAAACATAGTCACTGAATATGTGTTGTGCATTGAAAATGTTCTTTCATCCACTTTTCAGATTAAGGAAAGTTTTGTTTTTGAGAGTGATTTATTCCAAAATTGAAAGAGGACAAAATTGAGGGGTATTTCTCTTACATAATATTTTATGCAATTTCCACTAAATAGCACTGCCTCCTACTGGTTTTATAATAAAAATAATTACCTATGTTTACCCTTGGAACTTCTCCCATAAGATTAAGGATGCATTTTACACTGCAAATGTAGAGCTATTGCCTTGTGTTTTGCTTCTGTTCTAGATCTTTTTTTTTTTTTTGGTGTAGCTGCATATGCAGTATATGTAATTCTCTCTTCTATTTGTACAATGATTTTTGATAATGAAATTCTTAATACTTCCTCATCATTTTGAAGAAAAACTCTATAGCTATCTGGGCATAATAGTAAATTAGGTTTTTAGTTAGGGTAATGTTTTCAGTTTTAATTTCTGAAAAAAAAATTTCATTCTAATCACTGGTAGACCTTGAGTATTTACTCATTTCTTTAGTTATTGCTTTGGAATGACTTTCTGTATCTGAAATATTTACATTATATTCTATGATCAGCTTAATTTTACATCCTTTATGAAATCTGTCAATCCCTCTATATTGCTTATTCTCCACTCTTCCCCTGGCATCTAAAAAAAAATTCTGTCACAATATTTCTCATGTCTTATTGTATTCTTAGCTGCCTCTTGCATAAATTTCTAATCTCTTTGAATACAGGGTGCAAATTTTGTTGTTGTTGTTGTGAAAATTTACTTTACCAATACATTCACACAGCTCTGGTGTTAGCATTGGCTTTCATTATTGTTGAGTGGGAGATTGCTCTTGACTAATTAAAACCATCATAGCCCCAGGGCTGTAGACTGGAAATCCTTTGGTTGTAGCTATATTCCTCAGTTCCTCATGGGATCAAAATGAAGAAAAACTTACCTTAAAACCATGTATTTTCTAGCTTCTTTATCTAACCAATCCCTTCCATCCATATTATGCTGTGGCATACGGATTTTAATGTGCTAAAATTTGTAAACCCTACATCTAACAGTACTGTTAAGGCATAGGATACTCAAGAAATATTTGCTTACTTGTAGGACTTGAATACTTAAATTGAATATGTCTGAGGAGTCCTGTCTTAACTGCTTCATTTTCATGGTTCCTGGTTTCTCTTTCCCAATTCCTGGTCTTGAGAAAATGGTAATGCCTTAGTTGGATTCTAGTAAATATATAGTTTCAGGTGAAATTACCTTATCAACATTTGAGCCATATTTGTGCTTCACATGTTTTGAATTTTTGATCCATTTTTCTGTCAGTTGTTCTCAGACCTATCTGGATTATATGATCAATGTATGAATCACATGAATAGGAACATTTTTTTAGGAAGCACAGAAGAGGAAAGAAACCATTGTACTAGATGTAGCTTATATCAGAAGTCAGAATTGGTGGTCTTAAAGTTTTATCTAATCCTCAGGTTTTATTGGATTTATAAAATGTTTTAAAAATGTATGGATTCTTGGCATGGTGGCACATGCCTGAAATCCCAGAGACTCTGGAGGCCTAGGCAGGATTGCAAGTTCAAAGTCAGCCTCAGCAACTTAAAGAGGTCCTAAGCAACTTAGCTAGGCCCTAAGCAACTTAGACCCTCGCTCAAAATTAAAAATAAAAGGGCTGGGAATGTGGCTCAGTGGTTAAATGCCCCTGGGTTCAATTCCTGGTACTTGGGGGAAGAGGGTGGAAGTATAGATGTAGTTCCCAACATTTAAGAATCCAAAATTCAAGATTTTAACTCATACAAAATGACAAGATCTCTGATTATTTACCCTCATGAAAACAATGCATAGCTATTTCCTGATTGACCATTTTTCTGGATATTATTTATGGTATTATATCTAACCTGATTTTTTTTAGCTGAAAATTTTATTGAAGTTTTTTTGGTTTTCACTATAGTGCCTTTGTTTCATGCATTTCCAATTGATGAAATTATGGAAAAAATTACACAGAAATCTAATATTTAAATATCTGCCATAAAAATATTTTTCATAAGAAAAAATACTTTTATCCTATAGATACTCCTATCATTCAATATCTCAGAGAATAAGAATTCCCATTTTGGTAGAGAAGGATAGATATACTTTTTAAGAGATCTGCATGGCTTCCTTAGATACTTTGAATTAGACCCCTAAAATACTGGGATTATATAGACAGTGACTATACTCAAACCATTTTTAATTCCCCAGCCATTTGTATAGAATTTGTAAAATTGATGTTCTATAAATATTTATTAAATGGACTGTTTGTAGAGGAGTGAATACAGCTTTTGGAAAGTAATATACTTTGCAACTCAAATTAAGAAAGGCCTATAAAATCCCTACTGCAACAGAAAATAATACATCAGGTAAAAGGCAGGCACAACTGAATGTTTTAATAGAGGAAATGTATATGGCTCCCAGTGTCATTGGCAGTTCCAGTATCATACAGATGAATGCAATAGCAATTAGGAAGAGAAGTAGTTGCCCTGATTGACCTAGTTGTATAGTTGATCAATTCTGTATCCAGGAAGAGAGATTTTTAAGAAGTGGAATGAACACAACTGCAAGCAGAGGGACACTGATAAATTACCACAATTAACCTTCCTGATAACCTAAAGCAACTAGCACAGCATGATAAAATGTAGAACACAGAAGTTAAAACAGGTGAGTGATACAGGCCTCAAGTGAGGATTAAGACCTCAATATAGACAATGGCTCTATAGTGCTTTTGGATAAGAGAGCACCAACATTCTGTTAAGACAAAAAAGGAATTTGTTTAAAATTTACCCCAGATATATATCATGCAATTTATTGTACTTCATTAAGACCAATTTTACTATGTAACTCTGTCTGTGTGCATACACACAGACACACATACAATGTGGATTCTCTAAAAAAAAACTTTGAATGATTTAATTTTCAAACAGATATTGAAAGGATCACCATCAAGCACTTTTAGGTAGATACAGTTAAAACAGAGGAACCTGAATATACACAGCATTCAATTTTGAGGTGTTAAGGAAAATAGGCCACAATGGATCAGGTGAAGAAACTGGAAAAGACAAGGTTCCAGGATAAATTTGATTCAGTTTGATCTCACCAATAACTGAAAATATGATCTGTAGTACAGAGGCTTTCCAATCTACAGACTGAGGGTTGGGAGAGGGAAAGCACCCTTATTTTTCACTGCCTGCCTCTCACACTAGCTTGTGTTTCTTATTTTATTTTTCCTCTGCTTGAACTAGAATATAAATTTTTTGTTTGTCCAGTAATCTTCTACCAGAGTTCAACTTTAATGTTTTTAAGTCATAGCCAAGTCCAAATTACCTGTTTAGTATCAACTTATAAATTTTATTCAAAAACATAACCATAAACTCCTTCATCACCACAAACATGCAAAACACTTTTTTATATAGGCTTATAATTGCAAAGAAAATTCATCACTAGTTAGAATAAATATGGGTTGTGTAAAAGTCATTAATGTAGGTTACTAAGTATTTGTATAGTTTCAGGTACATTGCTTGGTTTTGATATAGTTATGTTCTTTTATTTAATATTTAAATTTCAAATATGAAATTTAAATAGAATATATCTGTTTTCTGGCGGAGTTAAGGTTGTAGCTCAGTGGTAGAGCACTTGTGTAGCACATGTTAGACCCTGTGTTCAAATCTTAGTACCACATAAAAAAATAAATAAATGAAATAAAGTTATTTAAAAAAGAGTCTATAAGTGAATTTTAATATTGTCTTCTCTCTGTCAAGTCTATAATAGAAGACGTCATTTGGAAGGTACGTTCATCAGTCTGAGTTACTGAATACTTAACAATGAGCAGAGCTTTTAGTTGACTGCATTGTTTACTAAGAGTTAAAAAAAAATGTAGTTGTGTGTTGTTAAGCCATAGAGACTTGGGGTTTGTTTTGTTAAAAACAGAATAATTTAGTAAATTTTAACTAATACAGATAGTTAAATTGCAAGCAGTTGTGACAGCAAAAGTCTGCTGTAATGCACAGGTAATTAAAAATATTGTTTGATGTCTCAGATCAGAATTTCTGGATGACAAATATGTAAACTAGTGGGAAATTCACATACATATAATATTGAACCAAATAACCCAGGATAATGAATTTCAAATTATACCAGGGGAAATCTCTAAGGTTTTCTCTGAATCTCATCAGAGATCACCTAAGGGGATCCATGGAAGAGGGAGGATGGTTCTCTGTAGATGTTAATCGAACAGAACATCTGTTTCTGAGATTATCAGAGATAATTTGTTTACAAATGGGATTTCCAAGTATTATTGCATTTGAGCAAAGGTTCATATAGTAAAATAATACTGGGAGAAACACTCGAGAATAACAAAACATAAAATATTGGTTTTATATATATATAATATATATATATATATATATTGATTTCTCACCAGTTGTTAAATACGCCATGTTCATTCATAACTCAGCATTTTTTGCACAAGCTGAAAACATTTCCTCTCCTTACATATTTCTGCTATACACTCTTTTACATGAACATAACACTTTGCCTTCTCTGTAAAGCCATTCCAAATGCATGTGTAGAAATGCACATGCACTCATCCTAGAACTAATATATGCCATTCTTCACAATCTCCTTTCATGTTCTTTCATTGGTGTTTTTACCACATTATGGTGTGATCACTTTGTATATTCCTCCTTTTTACTGGATTATTAATAACTTACTCTAGAAAGATACAAAGTTGTTTGAAATGGCTAAAACAATATTGAAGCAATAAAACTTGATTTGTTTCTAACTTAATATTTTGCATTATTTTTAAGAAAATTCTCTTTTACTAAACTTTTCAAGTCTTTGCCATATTTTGTCATTAAATATTTAATGTAAATTCCCCCTTTTTCTATAAAATTAAATTTTATATAAATGGTTCACTACCACTCCTTCACAGTTTATTTTTTTGCCATTTTTCTGCCTAACTGATAATTAACAAGGGAAGTAAAAAGTCTGAAATAACAAACTGAAGCCTGTGTTCTTTATGATTTCAAATATTCCTCTTCTTTCCCCACCAGCAAAAAGATTTCTAACCAATTCTCTCTTCTTTTCTGTTTTCACTAATGGTTGTTGCTCTTACTGTAAATTTTTCTCTTTGTATGTTGAGCAAAAAATACTGAATTGTCCAAATACACCAATTATACAACAGTCACACTGGATTCCATTTACAGAAAAACTCCCTGTGTGAATAAAAAGTTTATATTTTACAAATAGTAATATTTTTAAAGAACTATTATTTAGGAAAGGGTACAGCATATGATGGTAATTTTAATATCTGTTTAACAAATGGCAAAGGCAAAAATAGATTTGTTTATCCCAAGTAGTTATATGGAAAGGGAGGTCATCAGAAGTACTCAAATTTTTATTTTACTTTGAAAATATATCAAAGAAAACTAATGGCATATCCTACTCTTTCTTCCTTAGAGCTGATACCATCAATGGGTTTTTAAAAATAATCAATTAAATTTTAAAAAGTATTAAGCTATAAATATTTTAACCCTTGTAACAAATAACCATTCCAAAGGAATAACACCACTAGCAGCTTACCTTAAAAATAGTCTTAGCCTAGGGTCAAACTTGAGTTACATTATTCAAAGTAGATAGTTTAAAACATCATTAATTATTTAATTAACTTATTTACTAATTAATTGGATTTGGTTCCCCAGTAAAAATACATAGAATGTCAAGTTAGTAAGAATGTTAAAGCTGAATAAAAGTACATTTTTGTATAAGGTGATACTGTATGAAATAAGTATACTGTATGAAATACAATATCCTTTGGAATATTGTATTTATGGGGATTGTATTTTTTTAGGATAAGGCCATTCATAGATGTTACTCTGAATGAATATGTTTAAATTATGATAATATTAGAGATCCATAAATATATATATGCCTCAGCATACAATGTATTTTTTAACTAGTAAAAAAATTTTAACAATTCAAAATTCTATATTTTATTTGTTCTGTAGTTTAAGAGATAAACCATAACTCTTTTTATTTATTTCAAAAAATATTTGTAAATACCTACCATAAATCAGGTATGGTAAATATTTTGAACTTAAAGTTCCATAACCCTTTTAATTTCAGGATCTTAGTAAAGAAAGAGATGAATGAATATCTGAAATTGGGTGTTACCCACATTACAGTAGATGTATGTACCAGATCCAGTGGTGTCTCAGCAGAGAAAAAAATAATATAGCACTCTGAAACTGAAGTTGTTCAGGATGATTCCAGAAGAATATGGAACTTCATGGAACTGAGGGGGAATGTGAGTAGGACAAAAAAAAGGGAAAGGCACCTTTGGGTAAGAAAAGGCCCAGTTGTGAAAAATTTTGAGACCTTGTCAAGGTTCATCTAAAAGTACTAGAATGCTAATGATGAGTTTTAAGCAGGGGAGTGACATGGAATGATCATCTGGTGCACCTGATCAGAATTGCTTTTTTGTGTGCTGGTGATTGAGCCCAGAGCCTCATACATAATAAGCATATGCTGTGCCACTGAGTCCCCTATAGCCCTAGAATTGCTTTTTAAAGCAACACACTGATGGTAGTGAATGTCATAATTATTAGTGTGAGAAGGATGATTTAATTTTTATTTTCTATGGTTTACACATTTTTACACAGAATCTGTATGCTTCTTTATAATGTAAGTAAACATTTTTCTTTACCAATGAAGAAGATTTACATATAACGGTCTGCTTTTCCCAGTGGAATGCAAGTTTCATCAATATGGGGCATAACTATACACAATTATCATTTATCAATTAAAATAATATTCATTTTAAAAGACTGAACTGCATACATCTTGTTCACTATTTGAATCCCAGTGCTGAATACATAGAAAAGAAATATTTATTTAATGAATGCATGTTAGTGTGAATAGAGACTAGAGAGATCAAGGTATTTTTAGTACAGAACTTGGTGAAAACAATTTAGGATGTTACAATATTTTTGACTGTGGTGACTGATGCAGTCAATAAGTATAGGGACACAGAAGAAGCAATTGAGTTTCAAAAGTATTTCCAGGATCACTTGAAGAAATACATCTAACATCACAGAATTCAGTATTATGGAATTCATGGAATGGGAATTTTTCAACAGATGAAATAGTGAGCAATTTTTAAAATCAATTTTATTTTTTTTAAATACACTACAGTGGGATGCATTACAATTCTTATTACACATATAGAGCACAATTTTTCATATCTTTGTATATAAAGTATGTTCATGCCAATTCATGTCATGAGCAATGCTAAATATGAAATAGAAATCAAGTAAAATGAGGAGAAAATTTTGAACTTGAAATTTATGTCATATAATTTTAAGCTTAGAGCAAAAGGAGTGTAAAGCTTTCCCAAATATGCTTTGCCCACATTTCCCAGAGATTAAACATTTGGCCTGGTGGTCTACTTCAGTGGTAGAGCACTTGCCTACCACATATAAAGTCCTTAGTTCCATCCCCTTCATTGAAAACCCCTTCATTTTGGCACCTGTATCAATTTGCCATATTTTTATTGATTGAGCAGTCTTTTACTCTATGGCACAGTAGGATACTCCAAACTCAGCTTGCACTTTCCCATTCCTAGTCCTGCTGTCTGCCATTGATCTAAGGAGTTTTTGTTCCTTTTAGTGAAGAATGGTATTTAGGAACCAAGATCTGACCTTAAGTGAGCTCATTGCTACTATCCTACATGTGCTTATTGCTACCGGGCAGTCATTGATTTGAGGACCACCAGTGAATGTTACTAGGAAAGACATCTAAGTATACATTTATTTATGTCTCTATTTAGCTGTCTAGCTACCTATTCATCCATTGATCTATATGAAAAACCACACATTTATAATTAAATTTCCATTTCCTTAATCAGATTATTTTGCCTAACATCATATGATCATATGAGAGCTGATATAGATTGTATTATCATTTTAGTTAGTAGTTCTTACTTTATCATTAGAATTCCTTTTGCATATATGGTGCATATAGGCATTCAGGCAACTTGAATGTACCAACTGTAATGAAAATAAGCCTCCCATTATGAGTTCTATACTTTTTGTTATTTTCAGGGACAGGAGCTATTCCCAAATACATGGAAGAAAATAAATGGAGCCCCTTAAATACTATGTTTTTTATTCTCATCTTTTTCCTACATTCATTTAAATAATGTAGTGTAGGTGGGTATAATGGTGTTTGTTTTTCAGATACTACTGCTTTTGGCATTAGAAAGTCAAGAAAACATATCTTTGCAGATTATTTTGCATAAACTATTCAAATTTTCTAGTCTTTTTATATCCTCTGTTTTTATTGTTGGTATATTGAAAAAACTTTCTGTGTGGACTTAGCGACTAATGGGGTTAGTTCAAGACATGTTGAATATATTTCTTACACACTTTCACAATCAGTCATTGTAAGCCTGATTATACTGCAGTAGCAGAAACCCCACAAATCTTTGTGATTTAACATAATAAACGAATTTTTACTCATACTTTGTGACTAATATGGGTCATTGCATGAGGGGCATGTCTGCTCATCAGAGTTACTCAGAAAACCAGGCTTTAAGACCCTTTATCTCATTGTATGCCTACATGATTATCTCTGTAGGAGGGAAAGTATGTCCAGAATTCTACAATTGTTCTTATGCCTTCTTCCCAGAATGACATTACCCACCTACATTTCATTTGAAAAACAAGTAATATGACCATGCCTAAATCAAATTGGAGAATAAAGTGTAATTATACCAAGTGCCTATAAGGCAGAGAGCAGGATATAGTGAACCACACAGATAACTATTGTTATTCATGTTCTGGCCAGAACACCACTTTTTACTCCATCATTTAGGCAAGATGGATTTACTCTTCTCTTGAAGAAAAACACAAGTGTTCTATCCAGTTTAGTAAAACTTAAATACTTGTATCTGTGATCAATAATCAGTAATCTCTACTATAGGAGATGATAAGCAATAGTCTATATCAAGTCTTGATTTGATACCTCCTTGATTTGAAAACTTAGGACCAAAGGAAAGACTTTCTACCCCACATTCAGTCAATATACCTTGGTAGAACTGGGATAGCAAAATATACAATAAATATTCCTACATAGAAAATAGAAGAAATGGTTGGATGTGGTGGTGCATGCCTGTAATACCAGCAGCTCAAGAGTCTGTGGCAGAAGGATCACAAGTTTGAGGCCAGTCTCAGCAACTTAGTGAGATCTTGTCTCAAAATAAACAATAAAAAGAACTGGGGATGTGGCTCAGTGGTTGAGTTCCCATAGGTTCAATCCCTAGGGAAGGAAGGGAGAAAGGAAGGAAGAAAAAATAGAAGAAATGGGATGGGGGAATATACAGCAATCAGTTTTCTATTCAGGTCTATGCTCTTGTTGGAAAGATCTTGCTAGGGACATCTAACTAGTGGATAAATAATGTTCCAGTTCCACTCCCTAGTTATTGTACTCCTTAGCAATTGGTTCTGCCTCTGAGAGAACACTTGTTTTTATTCTCTTTGACCACATCTGAATTGGACATTTGAGAATATGTTCTCCTTATTCAGTTTTTAATCAGATTGTTTCCCATTCAGATAAACTTGGAAAACCAAGAGTGAGTTTAGATGGTAAATCTTTTTTTATTAATTATTTTTATTTATATATGACAGCAGAATGCATTACAATTCTTACTACACTTTTATAGCACAATTTTTCATATCTCTAGTTGTATAAAAAGTATATTCACACCAATTCATGTCTTCATACATGTACTTTGGATAATAATGTCCATCACATTCCATCATCATTTCTAACTCCATACCCTCTCCTTTCCTCTCCCACAACTCTGCCCTATCTAGAGTTTGTATATTCTTCCCACACTCCTCCTCCTTATCCCACTATGAATCAGCATCCTTGTATCAGGGAAAACATTCTGCATGTGGTTTTTGGGGATTGGCTAATTTCACTTAGCAATATCTTCTCTAACTCCATCAATTTACCTGCCAATGTCATGATTTTGTTCTCTTTTATTGCTGAGTAATATAACATTATGTCTATATGCCACATTTTATTTATCCATTCATTTATTGAAGGGCATCCAAGTTGGTTCCACAGTTTATCTGTTGTGAATTGTGCTGCTGTAAACATTGATGTGGCTGTTTCCCTGTGGTATGCTGTTTTTAATTTCTTTGGTTATAGACTGAGGAGAAGGATAGCTGGTTCATATGGTGGTTCCACTCCCAGTTTTCCAGGGAATCTCCATACTGCTTTCCATATTGGCTGCACCAATTTGCAGCTCCACCCGCAGTGTATGAGTGTACTTTTTCCCCCACATCTTCGCCAATACTTACTGTTGTTTGTTTTTATAATAGCTGCCATTCTGACTGGAGTGTAATGATATCTTAGAGTGGTTTTGATTTGCATTTCTCTAATTGCTAGAGATGATGAACATCTTTTCATATATTTGTTGATTGATTGTATAACTTCTTCTGAGAAGTATCTGTTCAGGTCCTTGGCCCATTTATTGATTAGGTTATTTGTTTTTTTGGTGCTTAGCTTTTTGAGTTCTTTATATACCCTAGAGATTAGTGCTCTATCTGATGTGTGAGGGATAAATATTTGCTCCCAAGATGTAGGCTCTCTATTCACCACACAGATTTTTTTTTTCTGAGAAGAAACTTTTTAGTTTGAGTCCATCCCATTCATTGATTCTAGATTTTAGTTCTTGTACCAAAGGAGTCATATTAAGGAAGTTGGGGCCTAATCCCACATGATGGAAATTTTCTTCTATTAGGCACAAGGTCTCTGGGTTTCATTCCTAGGTCTTTGATCCATTTTCAGTTAAATTTTATGCATGGTGACGGATAGGGGTTTAATTTCATTTTGTTGCATATGGATTTCCAGTTTTCCCAGCACCATTTGTTGAAGAGGCTATCTTTTCTCCAATGCATGTTTTTGGTGCTTTTGTCTAATACAAGACAATTGTAATTTTGTGGGTTAGTCTTTGTGTCCTCTATTCTGTACCATTGGTCTACCAGTCAGTTTGGGTGCCAATATCATGCTGTTTTTGTTACTATGGCTCTGTAGTGTAGTTTAAGAACTGGTATAGCGACACCACTTTGCCACAGTCTGGCTGGGCACAATTCAGGAGCCACTTGTCAAAAGAAACGAACTTTATTTTTAGAACCACATAGGCCAAACAAAACAGCTCCTCAGGAAAAACCCTCAGAGCCCAACTGCCACCACCAGCTTCCCACAATCCTCTTTCTCAACCACAAGCCTCACCACCTCCCACAATCCTCCTGCTCTTGAGGCCGATTGGCTGGGTCACGTGGGCGGAGCCAAAAAAGTCCCCCAATGAGCAGCTCCGTGGTCTGAAAGGGCAGGGAAACGGCCCAATGAGCATCACCACAGAGGAGTCAATCAGCTAGATGTTGCTGGGGCCGCTGTGAGCCAATCATCAGCTGGCAGTCTGAAAGGGCGGGGAAACAGCTCAATGAGCATCTCCAATGAGCATCACCACAGAGGAGCCAATCAGCTAGATGTTGCTGGGGCCGCTGTGAGCCAATCATCAGCCGGCAGCTGGAAGTTTGCTGGCAGCTGGAAGTTTGCTGGGGCCCCTTCGGCTGTGGCTCTCAACACCACTTGCTTTACTCTTCCTGCTAAGGATTGCTTTAGCTATTCTCAGTTCTTATTTTTCCAGATGAATTTCATGATTGCTTTTTCTATTTCTAAGACAAATGTCATTGGGATTTTGATCAGAATTGCATTAAATCTGTATAGTGCTTTTGATAGCATGGTCATTTTGAGAATATTAATTCTGCCTATCTAAGAGCAAGATAGATCTTTCCATCTTCTAATGTCTTCTTTGATTTCTTTCTTTAGGGTTTGGTAATTATCATTATATAGATCTTTCACCTCTTTCATTGATTCCCAAGTTTTTTTTTTTTTGAGGCTATTGTAAATCAGGTAGTTTTTTTTATTTCTGAGGATTTGTCACTGATATACAGAAATGTATTTGATTTATGGGTGTTGATTTTATATCCCACTACTTTGCTGAATTTATTTACTAGTTTTAGAAGTTATCTGGTGTTTTTTTTTGGGGGGGGTTCTATAAAATCATATCATCAGCAAGTAGTGCCAATTTGAGTTTTTCTTTTCCTATGTGTATTCCTTTAATTTCTTTCATCTGTCTAATTGCTCTGGCCAATGTTTCAAGAACTATGTTAAATAGAAATGGTGAAAGAGGGCATCCCTGTCTTGTTCCAGTTTTTAGAGGGAGTGCTTTCAATTTTTCCCCATTTAGAATGATGTTGGCCTGGGAATTAGCATAGATAGCTTTTATGATGTTGAGATAAGTTCCTGTTATCCCTAGTTTTTCTAGTGTTTTAAACATGAAGGGGTGCTCTATTTTGTTGAATGATTTTTCTGCATCTATTGAGTTGATCACATGGTTCTTATCTTTAAGTCTATTGATGTGATGAATTACATTTATTGATTACCCTATGTTGAACCAACCATGCATCCCTGGGATGAATCCCACTTGATCGTGGTGCATGATCTTTTTTTATATGTTTTGGTATTCAATTTGCCAGAATTTTATTGATAATTTTTTTCATCTATGTTCATTAGAGATATTGGTCTGTAGTTTTTTTTGTTGTTGTTTGTTTGTTTTGTTTTTTGATGTGTCTTTGCCTTGTTTTGGAATGAGAGTGATAGTGGCCTCATAGAATGAGTTTGAAAGGGCTCCCTCTTTTTCTATTTCTTGAAATAAATTGGAGAGTATTGAAATTAGTTCTTCTTTAAGGGTCTTGTAGAACTTGGCTGTGTATCCATCTATTCCTAGGCTTTTCTTGGTTGGTAGACTTCTGATAGCATCTTCTACTTTGTCACTTGAAATTGATCTGTTTAAATTGTGTATATCATCCTGATTCAATTTGGGCAAATTACATGACTCTAGAAATTTGTCAATGCCTTTGATATTTTCTATTTTATTGGAGTACAAGTTTTCAAAACAATTTCTAATTATCTTCTGTATTTCTGTAGTGTCTGTCATGATATTTCCTTTTTCATCATGTATGTTTGTAATTTGAGTTTTCTCGCTCCTTCTCTTCGTTAGCATGACTAAGGGTCTGTCAATTTTATTTATTTTTTTTAAAGAACTAACTTTTTATTCTGTCAATTTTTTCAATTGTTTCTTTTGTTTCAATTTCATTGATTTTTAGCTCTGATTTTAATTATTTCCTATCTTCTGCCTCTTTTGGTGTTGATTTGTTTTTCTTTTTCTAGGACTTTAAGATGTAATGTTAGGTCATTTATTTGTTGACTTTTTCTTCTTTTAAGGAATGAACTCTATGCAATGAACTTTGCTCTTAGAACTGCTTTCATAGTGTTCCAGAGATTTCCATATGTTGTATCTGTGTTCTCATTCACCTCTAAAAATTTTTTAATCTCCTCCTTGATATCTTCTGCAAGCCATTGTTCATTCAGTAGCATATTATTTAATCTCCAGGTGTTAGAGTAGCTTTTATTTCTTATTTTATCACAGATTTCTAATTTAATTATAATTTGATAGAATGCAGGGCAGTATCTCTACTTTTTATATTTGCTAAGATTTTCTTTGTGGCGTAATATATGATCTATTTTAGAGAAGGATCCATGTGTTGCTGAGAAGAAAGTGTATTCACTTGTTGAAGGATGAAATGTTCTATATATGTCAGTTTAGTCTAAGTTATTGATTGTGTCATTGAGTTCTATAGTTTCTTTGTTCAGCTTTTGTTTGGAAGATCTATCCAGTGGTGAAAGACGTGTGTTAAAGTTATCCAGAATTATTGTGTTGTGGTCTATTCGACTCTTGAACTTGAGAAGTGCTTGTTTGATGAATGTAGATGCTCTATTGTTTGGGGGAATATATATTTATAATTGTTAAATCTTGTTGGCATATCCTTTTTTATTGGATTTAGCTGGAAGTCTACTTTATTTGATATGAGGATGGAAACCCCTGCTTGCTTTTGCAGTCCATGTGAGTGGTATGATTTTTCCCAACCCTTCACCTTCAGTCTGTGAATGTCTTTTCCTATGAGATGAGTCTCTTCGAGGCAGTATATTGTTGGATCTTTTTTTTTTTTATCTAATCTGCTAGTCTATGTCTTTTGATTGGTGAGTTTAGGCAATTACCATTCAGGGTTATTATTGAGGCATGATTTGTATTCCCAGCCATTTTTGTTTATTTTTGGTATTTAACATGACTTGGTTTCTCCTCTGATTAGATTTTCCTTTAGTGTAATCCCTCCCTCTGTTGTTTTTTTTTTATCATTTTTTTTCATTTCCTCTTCATAGAATATTTTGCTTAGGATGTTCTGTAGTGCAGGCTTTCTAGTTGTAAATTCTTTTAACTTTTGTTTATCATGGAAGGTTTTTATTTCATCATCAATTCTGAAGCTTAATTTTGCTGGATATAAGATTCTTGGTTGGCATCCATTTTCTTTCAGAGCTTGATGTATGTTGTTCCACAATCTCCTGGCTTTGAGGGTCTGGGCTGAAAAATCTACTGAGATAAGAATCGATCTCCCCTATATGTGATCTGATTCCTCTCTCTTATGGCTTTAAAGATTCTATCCTTATTCTGAATGCTACACATTTTTATTATAATGCACTTTGGTGTAGATCTGTTATAATTTTGTACATTTGGTGTCCTATAAGTCCCTTGCATTTGGTTTTCCAATTTGTTCTTCATAATTGGGAAATTTTCTGATATTATCTCATTGAAGAGATTTGCATTCCTTTGGTTTCAAACTCTGTGCCTTCCTCTATCCCAATAACTCTTAGATTTCATCTATTGATGCTGTCCCATAATTCTTGGATGTTCTCTTCATGGTTTCTTACTATCTTCATTGTGTGATCAACTTTATTTTCCAGATTATATGCTTTGTCTTCATTATCTGACCTTATTTCTTCCAAGTGATCTAGTCTGTTGGTTATCCTTTCTATTGAGTTATTTATTTGGTTTATTGTATTCTTCATTTCAAGTATTTCTGACTGATTTTTTTTCAGAGTCTCTATATCTTTCTTGAAGTAATCTTTTGCTACCTGTATGGTTTTCTTATCTCTCTGTTGGAGTGATCAATTTTTTCCCTGCATTTGCTCATTTAGGTCATTTTTTAATTCATAGATCATTTTAATCATGAACCTTCTGAACTTCTTCTCTGACATTTCATCCACTTCCCTGTCCATGGGTTCTGTTATGGTAGTATTCTGGTTTGTTTGGGTCACCTTCCTTCCTTTTTTTTTTTTATGTTGTCTATGTGTCTTCCTTTTTTTGCACCATGGATCTGAGATATTACAGTTTCTACCCTATATTCTGGTAGTACCCATGCAGATTGTCTGTGCCTCACTTTGATGTTGGACTTCCAGACCCTACTGGTGTACCTCAATGTATGCTACTGTTTCTAAAGGTGGTGGCATCAATAGCTGAGGTAACTCAAGATAATATTTGAGGTGCTCCAAGATGGAAGCAATATCTTACAGAGATGGGGTGACTGCATCTTCAGTCTCTTTGGGATGCCTGCTTTGAGAGGCAGCAGGTTCTAGGCCCTGTCTATTGTCAAAAAGTTAGGGGCTACTGTGTGGGGAAGGCTATGTTGGTGACTGCAGTGTCCCAAAATGGAAGTGGTTTAGGCTTAGGCTCTCAGGTGGGGCAGGAGGTGAACTCCGTCTGGGCCAGGCCTCGGCTCCCAAGGTAGTTGTGAGCCTGAGTCTTGTGCAGGCTGGTGTGGGTGGATCTGAGCCGACCTCCCATGGTTGTCTGCTGTCTTAAGAAGGGGCAGTCCTGTGCCAGAGGCTGGGCTCCAGTGGGTGCCTGCTGGTGGAGGGGTAGACTTGAGCCTACTGTGAGCCTGTGTCCTGCACAGGCTGGTGTGGGTGGATCTGGGCTGCTGGGCTTGACCTCCCTTGTAGTCTGCTGGTCAGAAGGGTTTAAATGGTAAATCTTATTTATTACAGATTCTCTCAAAAATTAGCCAACTTTTAACTATGTGATTGTAGTACACTCAGCTGTTTTGTTTTGTTTTGTTTGGCTAAACAAAGTTCTTCATTTATTGTTTTTTTTTTTTTTTGGACCTTTGGCCTATCTCTAAGGACTTAATTTCTCGTATCATGAAACTATGATGCTATTCTCTGTTTCCCAATACAATTTGTTTAACTGAAAGGAATTTCAGAGCACTGCAATCATTATGATGTGGTTCAAATATTTACTCTGAGAAAATCTGATCTATTCATATGTTTTAACAATTCATTTGAAAACTAACTCCTGATTTGATCCTTCATGCAACTCAATTCTGAAGGGACTTATTTGTTGCTATTTTGTTTTGCAGTTTCATTTTTTTTTGAACCCAGGGACTTGTGTATTCTAGGCAAGCACTCTACCACTGAGCTACACCACAAGCCTAAATTTTGAGTTTTTATTAGTCCATTTTTGCTCAAAGAATTTCTTAAACATATCTATTAGTATTTAGTTTTGACAATCACTTGGCTTTGTAATGCTAACTCATTAAATTCAATGATTTCCTCTGTTCTTTTTCATTCTTGCTTGCAAACCATCAAGTCATTTTGTGAGCTAACTTATTTTTTTTAACATCTTGTAAACATAACCACCAGCAACCAATAGTCACTACAAGCATTTTATTTTTTCTTTTATTATCTTGGGACTATAAGTTCTTAGGTACAAGATCTAATTTTTATGTTATTGCAGTTGAGAGTTTTTCCAAATATTTTACCACTGAAAAATATGAATTACCTTTCTTTCATTTCCCAGAAATAATATTTTAGCCCTTCACAACCTTATATGTAGGCTATTTTAGGAATTTCATTATAGTAATACCATAATCTTTGGAGAACTTCAGCACTATTCAGGATGGCAAGATGATACTGCAGTAAAAATAATCCCTGGTCCCAGAACAAAATTAAGTATACTACTTCTTGCACATATAGGTCAAATATAAGTTAACAGGGGGTCTTGACTTACTGTGGCTACACAAGGAGCCAGGATGCCATAGGCACCATCTGTATGTATTTTCTTGTTTATTTTAGCAAGGGAAAGATAACATGACCTCCTATGTACAAACTTTTCATTTTTCCACACTAAAGTATCAGAGTTACTATCTTATTTCATTGATCAAAAAGAGTCACATGATCATAGGGCAGGAAACTGGGCCTACCATGGGCCGTAAATAGAATATTGGTGCACATTTAATAAGCAGCACTAGTAATTATCATACTTTCTTTTTACTAATTGATTTATTGTTGAGAGTCAAAATTTTGCCTTTTCATTGACACAATTATGCATAACACTATACCATACTGTAAGACACAGTTCATTTAAAGAAGATGGTAGTTTAAATGCAATCACTACGTTGATAACAATAAAGTGTTACAGTTCTGAAAAAATGAGAAAAGTATTTTTAAAAATATAAGTTTTATATCCTGAAAAATAAGGAATAATATTTGTTTAATAGCATGCTAACATATTACAAAAGATTTATCAATGCTTTTTATATTCAGTATCATTGGCATTAAAGCTATAAAACTTATGTAGACCCATAAACATACATAAATACACATATACTCACCACATACAACTATATACAAATGTATACATATACAAACACACACACATATGTGTGTGTGTGTGTGTATGTGTGTGTATATATATATATATATATATATATATATATATATATAAATTTGGAAAGGATATTTATTCTTCATCTTTGGAGGAAGACTGTTATTGAAATTAGTGTTTTTAGAAATCAAAATACTATGATGTTTAATGCCATGACAAAGAAAATAATAATAATTTGAGGAAAGTACATTCTGATAAATACAGAGCATGGTAAACAAAGAATTCTGCAAGGTGAATAATGAGGATGAGCAAAGGTCTCAATTATTTCTCAATCAATACATTGTTTGTTTCTGGTTGTAATGAATTACATTTCTACTCTTCATTGTTTAATCAGAAGAAGAAAGTGCCTCCTTTGAACCACAACCATTTAATAATTCCAAGCACTGTAACATTTAACCACCAAATTTGTTAGATATATTTGTTATGGGGAATTGTATTGCTTTGTTATTATAGACTTTAGATTCTAGGGACTATGTTTATTGTTGGAAATTGATCTTTCTCAATATTCTTTAAACAAATAATTAGCCTTTGGATAATTAATCCACTGCCATGTACACATATATGCACATTCAGGCAGGAAATAGAAACCTAGCTAGCTAGCTAAATGATATAGATATATTACATATTAATTTATAAATAAAATCCTCTTAAAGGCTATCTAGTGTTGCAGCACTTATTAATATTTAAAAGCACAGAGGCTAGCAACACACTGCCCAAGTTAAATTCTGATATTATGACATTCTAGTTGTGTTTTTACTTTCCTTTTCCTTCAAAATCCTCACCTATAAATTGGGTATCATAATCATTGTGCATTTACGTTTTTTGTGGGAAGGAATTAGAAAAATAAATATCACAGGAAGAAGTTAATATTCATTAGATAATATTGATATTGTTTATGTAAAAGCTATGTTTATTGCTACTTTTTGCTGCTTAATATAAAGGACATATTTAGCAGATTTAATGCAAATATAGTGAACAAACTTGTTCTACATTGTTTATTTGCTATGGTCATTGAGTAAATAAACAGGAAAAAGGTTTTTGTAACTTTCAATACTACAGGTCTCTAGAATTTTTAGATAGATACACATATACACACTCACATACATACATACACGCACATGTCTGTGTGGACATATAAGTATCTAATGTATTTCTACATAATATAGTAATGTATATATATATATATATCTCATATGTAAATATGTATATATATTGTATATCATTATATGCCTTTATATATGACATTTGATCTCAACTTATATATTATATGCAAAAACAATGTGTTTAAAATCATCCTTTTCAGTTTTTTATACACCATAGATCTCTGAAGTATTTATTCCTTCAAATTTTATATACCCAGTACAAAATTAGAAAATTATCTCATATTCATAATTTTCTATCTAAATAGTATAGTAGAGAATATCATGGCAGAGGTGAAGGATGAACAAGAGATAGGGAAAAACTCAACTTTGATTATACAAGGTTCAAAAAGAATGTAACTGATTACCATATACATCACTGTCAGTATTTCACATGACTTAATAACTTGAACTATATAAATCAATGAGAGGCTCAGATGTGATAATTCAAACATATCTTCCCGTATGCAAAATTTTCTGAATTGCCTTTGTTTTTCATGTACTTACATAGTATGTCTCAAGAATCTTGCCTTTTTATACCTCACAACAAAGAGCAATAATTTTGACTTTTTTCATTTTTCAAATATTTTTTTTAGTTGTAGATGGACACAATAATTTTATTTTATTTACTTTTATGTGGTGCTGAGAATTGAAACCAGTGCCACATATATTCCAGGTAAGTGCTCTACCACTGATCCACAACCCCAACCTTTTACTTTTTTTCTTGATATATAAAAGGAGATATAAATATACCTTAAATAACTCAAAAAGTATTGTAACTTTCAATACTACAGGTCTCTAGAATTTTTATTTTATTTACTTTTATGTGGTGTTTTCAAATTAAAGGAAAAGTGATTTTTAGGGTAAAGTACAAGCATAGGATGATACAGGGAATTTCTTTTATTTATTCATTCTTTTTAGTTATACACGACAGTAGAATGTATTTTGACATATCATACATACATGGAGTATAACTTCCCATTCTTGTAGTTGAACAAGATGTGGAGTTACACTGGTTGTGCATTCATATACAAACATTGGAAAGTAATGTTAATTTATTCTACTGTTTTTCCTAATCCCATCCCTTCTCCCTCCCTTCCCCCCCCCATTTCCCCCTGTCCAATCTGGTGAACTTCTACTCCTCCCCCCACCCCTCTGGCCTATTGTGAATCAGTATCCACATATCAGAGAGAACATTAGGCTTTTGGTTTTGGAGATTGGATTATTTCACTTAGCATGATAGTCTCCAATTCCACCCATTTGCTGGCAAATGCCATCATTTCATTCTTCTTTATGGCTGATTAATATTCCATTGTGTATAAGTACCACATTTTCTTTATCCATTCATCTGTTGAAGGGTACCTAGGTTGGTTCCAAGGCTTAGCTATGAGCTGCTGTGAACATTAATGTGCCCATATAATTATAGTATGCTGATTTTAAGTCCTTGGGTATATGCCAAGGAGTGGGATAACTGGGTCAAACGGTGGTTCCACTCTGAGTTTTCTGAAGAATCTCCATATTGCTTTCCAGAGTGGTTGCACCAATTTGCAGTCGTACCAACAATGTATGGGCAAACATCCCCCAGTCTCCCACATACTCGTCAACATTTATTGTTACTTGTGTTCTTGAAAATTGACATTCTTATGGGAGTGAGCTGAAATCTTAGTGTAGCTTTAATTTGCATTTCTGTAGTTGCTAGATGTTAAACATTTTTTCATATATTTACTTACCATTTGTATTTCTTCTTCTGTGAAATATCTATTCTGTTTTGTTGTACATTTATTCATTGGTTTATTTGTGAGGTGTTTTTTCTTTTTTGGTATTATTTGTTAAGCTCTTTATATATCCTGGAGATTAATGCTCTTTCTGAAACACGGGTGGAAAAGATTTTCCCCCATTCTGTAGGCTCATGTTCTTGATTGTTTCCTTTTCTGTGAAGAAGCTTTTCTGTTTGATACCATCCCATTTATTGATTCTTGATTTTACTTCTTGGACTTTAAGATTCATTTTTTAAATTCATTTATTTAATCTAACTTGCTAAACATGACATCAGAATTCATTTCAATTCATACTACACATATACAGCACAATTTTTCATGTCTCTGGTTGTACACAAAGTAGAGTCATACAATTTGTGTCTTCATACATGTACTTAGGGAAATGATGCCTATCTCATTCCACGGTCTTTCCTACCCAAATGCCCCTTCCCTTCCCCTCCCTCCCCTTTACCCTATCTAAAGTTCCTCCATTCCTCCCATGCTTCGCCCCCCAAACCCCATTATGGATGAACATCCACATATCAGAGAAAACATTCAGCCTTTGGTTTTTTAGGATTGGCTTACATCACTTAGGATGTTATTCTCCAACTCCATCCATTTACCTGCCAATGCCATGATTTTATTCTCTTTTAATGCTGAGTAATATTCCATTGTGTATATATACCACAGTTTCTTCAACCAGTCATCTACTGAAGGGCATCTAAGTTGATTCCACAATTTAGATATTGTGAATTGTGCTGCTGTAAACATTGATGTGGCTGCATTACTATAGTATGCTGTTTTTAAGTCCTTTGTGTATAAACCGAGGAGTGGGTTAGCTGGGTCAAATGGTGGTTTCATTCCCAATTTCCCAAGGAATCTCTATATGCATTTCATATTGGCTGCACCAATTTACAGTCTCTTCAGCAATGTATGAGTGTGTCTTTTCCCCCACATCCTTGCCAACACTTATTGTTGTTTGTCTTCATAATAGCTGCCATTCTGACTGGAGTAAGATGAAATCTTACAGTAGTTTTGATTTTTATTTCTCTAATTGCTAGAGATGATGAACGTTTTTTCATATATTTGTTGATTGATTGTATATCTTCTGAGAAGTGTCTGTTCCATTCCTTGGTCCATGTATTGATTGGATTATTATTTTTTTTTTGGTGTTAAGGTTTTTGAGTTCTTTATATACCCTAGAGATTAGTGCTCTATCTGATGTACATGTGGTAAAGATTTGCTCTCATTCTGTAGGCTCTTTATTTATTTATTTATTTATTTATTTATTTTGCTGAGAAGAAGCTTTTCAGTTTGAATACATTCCATTTATGGATTCTTGATTTTACTTCTTGTGCTATAGGAGTCTTGTTAAGGGATTCAGGGCCTAATCTGACATGATGGAGATTTGGGCCTACTTTTTCTTCTGATAGACACAGTGTCTCTGGTTTAATTCCTAGGTCCTTGATCCACTTTGAATTGTTTTGTGCATGGTGAGAGATAGGCGTTTAATTTCATTTGGTTGCATATGGATTTCCAGTTTTTCTAGCACCATTTCTTGAAGAGGCTATCTTTTCTCCAATATCTGTTTTTGGTGCCTTTGTCTATTATGAGATAACTGTATTTATGTGGGTTTGTCTCTATGTCCTCTATTCTGTACTATTGGCCTACAAATCTATTTTGGTGGCAATGCCATGCCGTTTTTGTTACTATAGCTCTGTAGTATAGTTTAAGATATGGTATAGTGATGCAATCTGTTTCATTCTTCTTCTAAGAATTGTTTTGGCTATTCTGGGTCTCTTATTTTTCCAGATGAGTTTCATGATTGCTTTTTCTATTTCTATGAGGAATATCATTGGTATTTTGATTGGAATTGCATTAAATCTGTATAGTGCTTTTGGTAGTATAGTCATTTTGACAATATTAATTCTGCCTATCTAAGAACAAGGGAGATCTTTTCATATTATAAGGTCTTCTGTAATTTCTTTTGTTAGTGTTCTGTAGTTTTCATTGTAGAGGTCTTTCACCTCTTTCGTTAAGTTGATTCCCAAGTATTTTTTGTTTGAGGCTATTGTAAATGGAGTAGTTTTCCTAGTTTCTCTTTCAGTGCATTTGTCACTGATGTATAGAAATGCCTTTGATTTATGGGTGTTGATTTTATATCCTGATCCCCAAATCAAACACACGTCAAAGAATGAAAACTTCTGATCAATATCTCTAATGAACATAGAGGCAAAAATTCTCAAAAAAATCTAGTAAATTGGATTAAAACAATATAAAAAAAATAATGCACCACAATCAAGTGGAGTTTATCCCAGAGATGCAAGGTTGGTTCAACATACAAAAATCAATAATATAATTCATCACATCAGCAGACTTAAAAATAAGAATAATATGATCATCTAAATAGATGCAGAAAAAGCATTCAACAAAATACAGCACACCTTCATGTTCAAAACACTAGCAAAACTAGGGATGACAGGTACATATCTCAACATTGTAAAAGCTATCTGTGCTAAGGAAAATTTGAAAACATTCCCTCTAAAAAACTGTAACAAGACAGGGATGCCCTCTCTCACCACATATTTTTAACATAGCTCTTGAAACTCTAGCCAGAGCAATAAGACAGGTGAAAGAAATTAAAGGGATATGGATAGGAAAAGAAGAACACAAACTACGGATAGGAAAAGAAGCAAACAAACTACCACTATTTGTTGATGAAATGGTTCTATACCTAGAGGATCCAAAAATTTCACCAGAAAACTTTTAAAACTAATAAATGAATTGGGCTTTAGGATTTTTGTTGAGGAATTCCATTTCTAAGCCAACTCAATGGAGATTTGAGCCTACTTTTTTTTCTATTAGGGACAGGATCTCTGGTCTAACAGCTAAGTCCTTGATCCACTTTAAGTTGAGTTTTGAGCAGGGTGAGAAATAGGGGACTCATTTCATTGTATTATATATGGATTTCCAGTTTTTCCAGAACCATTTGTTTAAGATGCTATCTTTTCTCCAATGTATGTTCATGGCGTCTTTGTTCAGTATGCGATAACTGTATTTATGTGGGTTTATCTCTGTGTCTTCTGTACCATTGGTCTTCATGTGTTTTGGTACCAATACCATGCCATTTTTGTTACTATGACTCTGTAGTATAATTTAAGGTCTGGGATTGTGATGCCTCCTGCTTCACTTTTCTCACAGAGGATTGCTTTGTCTATTCTGGGCCTCTTATTTTTTTCCAAATGAATTTTATGATGGCTTTTTCTATTTTATGAAGAATGTCATTGGAACCTTAATAGAAATTGCATTGAATTGGTTTAATGTTTTTGGTAGTATAGCTTTTCTGACAATATCCAAGAACATGGGAGATCTTTACACCTTCTAAGGACTTCTTCATTTTTTTTTCTGTAGTGTTTTGTAGTTTTCATCATAGAGGTCTTTTACATCTTTTGAGAGATTGGTTTCCAGTAAGTTTTTTGAGGCTTTTGTGAATGGGTGAGTTTTCCAAATTTCTCTTTCATTTGATTTATTACTGATGTATAGGAATGCAATTGATTTATGGATGTTAATTTCATATCCTGCTACTTTGCTGAATTTGTTTATAAGTTCAAGAAGTTTTTTGGTATTTTTTTGGATCTTCTAAATATAGAATCATGTCATATGCAAATAGAGATGGTTTGAGTTCTCTTTTTTCTATTTATATCCCTTTAATTTCTTACTTTTTGTCTAATTGCTCTGGCTAGAATTTTGAAAGACTGTGTTAAATAGAAGTGGTGAAAGAGGGAATCCCTCTTTTCTTCCAGTTTTTATAAGAAATGCTTTCAATTTATTCCATTTAGAATATTTGTCTTGTGTTTAGCATAAACAGCTTTTACAATGTTGAGGTATGTTCCTACTATCCCTAGTTTTTCTAGTGGTTTGAACATGAATAGATGCTGTATTTTGTCAAATTCTTTTTATGCATGTATTGAGATAATCATGTGATTCTTGTATTTAAGTCATTTGGTATGATGAATTATTTTTATTGATTTACATATGTTGACCCAATCTTGCATCCCTGGGATGAACTCCAATTGACCATGGTGCACTGTCTTTTTAAACTGTTTTTTTAGTGAAATTTGTCAGTATTTTATTAAGAAATTTTGCATCTATGTTCATCAGGGATATTGGTCTGAAATGTCTTTTTCTTGATGTGTTTTTGTATGTTTTTGGTATCAGGGTGAAACTATCTTCACAGAATGAGTTTGGAAGGGTTCCCTTCTTTTCTGTTTCATGGGATAATTTGAGTAGTTTTTGTGTTAATTCTTCTCTGAAGGTCTGGTAGTACTCAGGTGAGAATCCATCTAGTCTTGGTCTTTTCTTTCTTGATAAGGTTTTAAAGTGTTTTTAATTTCATTGCTTGAAATAGATGTGTTTAAATTTTATGTGTTTTCCTGAATCAATATGGGTAGGTCATATGTCTCTAGAGATTTGTTGATGTCTTCAAGATTTTCTATTTTACTGGAGTATAAATTTTCAAAATAATTTCTGATTATCTTCTGTATTTCAGTAGTGTCCAGTTCGTGATATTTTCTTTTTCATAGCATAGCAAATTTTAGTGATTTGAGTTTTCTCTTTGTTAGCTTGGCTTAGGGTATATCAATTTTATTTATTTCTTCAAAGAACCAACTTTTAATTTTGTCAATTTTTTGGATTGTTTCTTTTGTTTCAATTTCATTGATTTCAGCTCTGATTTTAATTATTTCCTATCTTCTACTTCTTTTGGTGTTGATTTGTTCTTCTTTTTCTGTGGCTTTAAGATGTAATGTTAGGTAATTTATTCATTGACTTTATATTCTTTTAGTGAACATGCTGAATGCAATGAACTTTCTTTTTAACACAGCCTTCATAGTATTCCAGAGATTTTGATACATTGTCTTGCTATTCTCATTTATCTCTAAATATTTTTTATTTCATCCCTGATTTTTTCTCCTGTCCACTTATCATTCAATAGTGTATTATTTAGTCTCCAGGGTGTTATAGTAGCTTCTATTTTTATTTGACTGATTTATAATTTCATTTCATCCTGATCTGATAAGATTTAAATTATTATCTCATTTTTTTGTATTTGCTAAGAGTTGCTTTGTGATCTATGTTATGGTCTATTTTAGTGAATGATCTATGTACTGCTGAAAATAAAGTATATTCATTGATTAATGAAATATTCTACATATTTCTATTATGTCTAAATTATTAATCATATTTTTTAGTTGTATAGTTTCTTTATTCAGTTTTGTTTGGATGATCCAGTGGTGAGAGGGGTGTGTTAAAGTCACTCAGTATTATTGTGTTCTGGTCTGTTTGCGTCTTGAAATTGAGAAGTGTTTGTTTAATGTGTGTAGATTCTCCATTGTTTGGCGCATAAATATTTACTATGTTAACATCTTATTGATGTATAATTCCCTGAAGCAGTATGAAATGTCCTTCTTTGTGCCTTCTGATTAACTTTGGCTTGATGTCCACTTTATATGATATGAGGATAGAAAGCCCTGCTTGTTTATGAGATCCATATGAATGATATGGTTTTTTCACCATCCTTTCACCTTCAATCTATGGATGTCTTTGCCTATGAGGCGATTCTCTTGGAGCAGCATATTTTGGGGTGTTTTTTTGTTGTTGTTGTTTTGTTTTGTTTTTGTCCAATATGTCTTTTTAAAAAAATTTTTTTTAGTTGTTGTTGGGACACCTGCCTTTATTTTATTTATTTTTATGTGGTGCTGAGTATCAAACCCAATGCCTCACACATGCTAGGCGAGTACTCTACTGCTGAGCCACAAGCCCAGCCCCGTCTATGTCTTTTGATTGATGAGTTTAGGCCATTTACATTCAGTGTTATTCAGATGTTTTTATTCCCTATCATTTTGATTTATTTCTGGTTTCTAATTTGCATTAATTTCCCCATTGATTCACTGTTCTTTAGTTGTCTTTCTCCCTTCACTGCTTTTACTTATTTTTTGTCTCTTCTTCATGAAATATTTTTATTGAGTATGTTTTGTAGTGCAGTCTTTCTAGTTGTGAATTATTTTAACTTTTGATTATCATGGAAGGTTTTTATTTCATCATCGATACTGAAGCTTAATTTTGCTGGGTATGGTATTCTATGCTGGCATCCATTTTCTTTCAGACCTTGGTATATATTATTCCAGGACCTCCTAGCTTTGAGGGTCTGGGGTGAGAGATCAGATGAGATCTAGATTGACTTCCCACTAAATGTTTCCTACAAGCCTTTTAAAACTCCATCCTTATTCTGTATGTTGGGCATTTTCCTAATATTGTGCCTCAGTATGGATTTGTTGTAATTTTGAATATTTAGGGTTCTTTAAGCCTCTTGTATTTGATTTTCCATTTCATTCTTTAGATTTGAGAAATTTTCTGATATTATTTCATGGAAAATATTGTGCATTACTTTGGTTTGTGCCTCTGAGTCTTCATCTCTTCCAATAAATCCTAATTTGGTCTTTTCGAATTATCCCATATTTCTTAGAAGTTCTATTCATGGTCTCTTAAAATCTTTTCTCCACAGTCAACTTCATTTTCATGATTATATATTTTGTCTTCATTGCCTGAAATTCTGTCTTCCCAGTGACCTGGTCTGTTTGTGATGCTTCCCATTGAGTTCTTAATTTGGTTTATTGATTTCTTCACTTTGAGGATTTCTGCTTAATTTTTTTTTCAGAATTTCTCTCTTTATTGATGTGATCTTTCACTTCCTATATTTTCTTTCTGATTTCACTTCTTACATTGTTCTTTACTTCACAGATCAGTTTGACTATGTACATTCTAAATTCCTTATTTAGAATGTACATTTCTTCCACTGTGGTGTCGTTAGTTACTGAAATATCTTGGTTTGTTTTGGTCAATTTGTTCCCTTGCTTTTTTCATTTATTTGTGTGTCTACACATCTACAGTATGGATCTGAGGTAGTAGAGTTTCTACTCTGTGGACTTGTAGTGTTCCTGAAGGTTTACAGTACCTCACCATTTAGGGGGGAGACAAGTAATAACAACAACTGATACAAGCAATCAGCATTAAACCAAATAGTTCCTATTATGATGTATACAATGTTAATTATCACAATAAACAGAAATGATATGATCAGTTTTTGCCTGAAATAAAAACAGCATGTTTGCATAAGGGTTCACAATTTCAAGTGGTGGATACAGAGAGAAGAGAAATGATATAGGGTGTGATGATTGTAGGGGAGGAAGAGAGAAGACAGGAGTAAATGATGAAAGGAAGAGTGAAAGAACAATAGAGATTGGCTGTTAGTGAAAGAAAAGAGAGGAGAATCAAGGGAAACAGGTAAGATAAAATATATATATGTTAAGTAAAAAATTTTTTAAATTAAAAATAAAAATCAAGGAATATAAAACAAAACTAAAATGTACTAATAAAACATCCTATTCCTCGAGGCTTGGGTTTTGGCTCAGTGGTAGAGTGCTTGCCTGGCATCTGTGAGGCCCTGGGTTCAATCCTCAGCACCACATATAAATAAATAAAATAAAAAACCCATCAATGACTAAAAAAATTATTTAAAAAAACCCAAACATCCTATTCCTCAAAAATCTAATTCATAGCCAGGTGTGGTAGCACGTTCCTATAATCCCAGCTGCTGGGGAGGAGGATCGCGAGTTCAAAAGTGAGGCACTTAAGCATCTCAGTGAGATCAGTGAGATTGTGTTTCTAAATAAAATTTTAAAATAGGGCTGAGGATGTGGCTCAGTGGCTGAGTGCCCCTGAGTTCAATCCCTGGTGCAAAAAAAATAATAATAATGATAATGATAATAATAATAATAATACGTGTAAAATAACTGGCTTTAAAAATGGGAAAAAACAAACAGGAATATGTATAAACATCCATGTACTGTTAAGGTCAGAATTTTTAAAAAAAAGGAATAAAGAAAAAATACTGATGAAAAGTTAAAGAATTCTTTCTGTTGGAGTTCAAAATATTCTCAGATTCTCTTGATCATCTGGAACATAATGCTCCACCCTACAGATTGCTGGAGTGATATGTGAGATATATGTGAGAGATATAATCCCCTAAGTGGAATTCCTGGAGGCAATTTATGCTTAGGTATGCTTCAGACTCTTCACTAAATGCCAATTGGTCTGAAAATTTTAAGCCAGCATGTCTCCAAGGCCCAATGATTGTTGGTCTACACTGGAAGACCTTACTCCAGGGATCTCCCCTGGGTTCCACTTGTGTAGTGGGGAAGCCAAGTTTTAGTCCCCTATATCACCTCTTGACTCCACATTTCCTGGTGTTGGTTTCAGTCACCAAACTCTCCTATCCCCACCCTTCCAAATTCACAGCCAGACTTCTCTCCCAGTTGGTCCTCCATGAAGCTGGATTAGAGGGGCAGGGGTAGAGCCAAGTGGGTTTGTATGATCAGTTGTCCCCTGTGTAAACATCTCTCCACGTTTGATTTTCTCTTGGTCACTTAAATATACTCTATGTTGTGCAGTGTGTGTTTACTGGGCCTGTATTTCAGGCCAAACTCAGGTCTTCCAGGAACTGGCTCCCTCAGCTTCTGGCTCACACACCAAAGCCAAATGGTTTCTTCCTTTAACCTCTGCACAATGCCTGGAGAGATGGCGGCTTCTTTCCTACAAAAGCATATTGTGCAGCATGACTTTCAGGTATGTTGGGCAATGTCCTTGATCTCTAAAATGCTCCATACCCAGACATGCCTTGGGCCTCCTAAAAATGCAGTTCCTTTAATTCCCTCATCCCTCCACTTTGGCTGGTGCTTCTAGCCTTGCTATGGCAGCTGCTGTGCTGCTGGCCATTCCTTCCTTATTTAACTTCCCATGCCCCTAGTCTGCTTTGAATGTTCAGTTTTAAATTCTAGTAAAGACCCCCTCTTTTTTTGTTCACCCACCTTTCAGAGAAGCTGCGTGTCTGCTTTTCTGGTTTCTCACCATAAAGCAGCCAGGAAAGTGACTTCCTCTCTTCTGCCATCTTGAAAACTCTCTAGACAGAAAATTTCATGTGTATTCTCAGAAAGTAGGAAAGTATGAAAAGGGTTACATGGTTAAGTAATAGTCATGATTGCTTAGATAATATTTAAAAATTTTATATATCTTTACATTTATATAAAATTTTATATGTCTTTATTTATCTTCCTATACAACTCTTAATTTCATAAGTGTTTTATATTTTAAAAGATAAATTATATAGAATTTGGCAAGGTATTACCAATTTGTCTCATCTAATACTATCAATGATATTAATGGCATTTCAACATTTATAAAAAGGAGTTCTGTCAGCAAGATGTCATTGTAGGAAACTACAAACCCTTCATCCTCCCATGGAGGCACTAGTTAAACAACAACACACCTAGTCTGTTTATGAGAAATCTAGAAACCAAATAAGAGGAGTCTGCAGTCCTAGAGACCATAAAATCAAGTGCATCAAAGCTGGTAGGAATATCTGTAGGACTTCCTTAGCACAGTGCCACATAACTAGGAGGAACCTCAGCTGGCAGATTCTCTTTGAAGAGAGAAAGAAAAGATTGGACCACACATCCCATGATTTTTTTGAGAGACTACTCAAGAGACTGGGGTATTTATGTTGGCTGCATCAGAGCACTAATGAGATGGTGCATACAACAAATGCCTGGAGACCATTGTGAATAAAAAGACATGGGCAGTATGCTGCCATTCCAGAACACTTGTTGAAGGGCAGACAGAGATAGATAGATAGGCTTGGAATTCTCTCTCAGTGGGAAAAAGTGGAGCATACATCCAATGTTCTTGCTTTTCATTTGACTATCCAAGGGACTAGATTCTCTGGATTCTTACATGTTTTTGTTTGTTTGTTTGTTTTACTATGAATAAGGCATGGAATACCCTTGAGTGCCTGAGAACAAAAAATAAATAAATAAATAAAAGCAAAGCAAACAAACAAAAATGAAAAACTGAGCAGCATAGTGCTGCTTCAGAGGATCTCTGGTACTGCAGACTCACATCAAAAGGAACTGGATATAACAATCTTATGATAAAATAAGAAAACATAAGTCCCCACTAATCATGAATGTATATATATCAAATTGAGAGAAGACATGTTAATAGGATAGGTTTGAAAGAACATGAGTATCTCCAACCAGGTTGATTGATAAAGGTCTTTCCCTGTATGACACCAGGTGGCAAAATCTGGGAGAAGTAACACTTTTTTTCAAACTTATAGATATGAACAAAAGTTATAAGGACCATAGAGAAATAGAAGAAAATGGCCCATTCAAAGAAATAAAACAATCTCCAGGATGTAAACCTATTGATACTGAAGTATAAAAATAATTTAAATAATGCTTCAATATGATCATCATAAAAGTGCTCAAATAACTCAGGAAAATGATACATGAAAAAAGATAATTTCAGCATGAAGATAGAAAATACAAAAAATAACTGGAGCAGAATAATAAACTAACTGTACAGAAATATTTTCTAGAGTAATATTAATATAAATTTAATATGCAGGAGAAAAATCAGCAAAGTCAAAGACAGGTCATTTGAAATTATCCAGTCTGAAGCAAAAGGAAAAAAAAAAGAATACAGAAGGCCTAAGGGACTTAAAGAACACCATCATGTTGAATAATATATACATTATGTGAAACCCAGAAGGAGACATAAAGGGAAGAAAGGAAGATTTTCAAAGAAGTAATGGCTTAAAACTTCTCAAACCTCAGGAACAAAATGGACATCCAGAGTTAAAAAGCCACAAATTCCAAATACAAGGAACCTAAATATATTCAGACCAAGGCACATTACAATAAAATTTTGAGACAACAAAGGACATTATATAATGATGAGAGTCAATTCAACAGAAAAATATAACAATTATAAATATATATGCACCTAGTATTTCCATACCTGAATATTTAAAGTAAGCATTGAAAAAAGTAAAGGCAAAAATAGGTGGAAACAACTATATTTCAATATCCCACTTTCAATGATAGATGTGATATCCAGACATAAAAATCCATAAGGCAACAGAAGACATGAACAACACATGGTCTATAGACCAAATAGAACTAACATTTGTTTATATAATTTCACCAACAGCAGCAGAATATGTGTTGTTCTAAGGAAAGATAAAACATTCTCCAGGATAGGTTATAGGTTAATCACCAAGCAAAACCTGTCGAATTTAAGAATATTGAAATCATCCTAAATAACTTTTCCAGCCACAATGGAATGAGATTAAAATTTAGTGACAGGAGTAAACCTGGAAAATTCACAAATATATGATAATTCAACAATGCAATCTTGAACAACCAATGGTTAAAAGACAAAATCAAAAGGCAATTAGAAAAACTCTTGAGAAAAATGAAAATGAAAGCACATACAAAAGTCAGTTGTTTATATACACTAACAAGAAACAACTCATAGCCTTTATTAAAATGTACTGATTAGTACATTATAGTTATACATAATATTTGGTTTTGTGTTGACATAATCATGTATGCATGGAATATAATTTGCTCTAATTCAGTCCCAAGTACTTTATGAGAAACAATAAATAAAGAGAAGAAAGACCAGTGGAGTAGAGGAAGGAGAATGGAGGTAGTAGAAAGGAAGGGAAAGAGGAAGCACTGGGAACTGAAATGAAGCAAATTATATTTCATGCATACATGAGTATGTCAACATGAACCCCACTATTATGTATAACTATAATTCACTAACAAGAAAATAAAAAACAAAGCAAACAAATAACCCCTTTTACAAAGTTATCAGATACAGTAAAACACTTAGAAATAAATGTAACCAAGGAAGCAAAATATTTCAATATTGAAGACTAAGAAACACTGACGAAATAAATTGAAGAAGACACAAATAAATGAAAAGATATCTCATTTATTGATTAAAGGACTTAATATTATTAAAATTACCATACTTCCCATACAGATTAAACAAAATCCCAATAAAATTCTCAGTGGTACTATTTATACAGAGAAAAAGAAAATAAATAAAATTCATACAGAACCACAAAGAAACCCAAATACCCAAAAGTTGAAAAAGAAAAAAACTAGAAGCCACACACATCTGGATTTTAAAACATTATTCAGCTATAATAATCAAAATTGCTTGGTACACATAAAGAATGACCCACAGACCAGTGTAACAGAATACAGAGTCAAGAAATGAACCCAACCATATAAGGTCAACTAATCTTCAACAAAGGTGTCAAGGATATTTAATGGGGAAAGGACTGTATCTTTCAAAAATAATGTTGGAAAAACTGAATATTCTTACACAGAAGAAAGAAATTGGACATTTATCTTGCACAACCCATAAAATTCAACTCAAAATAGACTAAATACTTAAATGTAATACCTAAAATAAGACTCCTAGGAGAAAATATAGAAGAAAAGTTTCATGACATTGATCTTAGTCATGATTTTTTTTGGATATGACATCAAAAGCACAGGCACAAAAATAAAGATGGACAAGTGGGACTATATCACACTAAAAGTCTTTTTCGCTGTAATGGAAACAACAATGTAAAAGGTGTCATACAGAAAAGGAGAAAACATTTCTAACTATATATCTGATAAGGGATTTCTACCCAAAATACATAAGGAACCCTTACAACTCAGTAGCAAAAATTCAAATATCTGTAGAAATGGATGAATGACTTGAGTAGATATTTTTTCAAAGAAGATGTATGAATGTCCAACAGCTACATAAAAGGATATTAAACATCCCTAATTATCAGGGAGTTATAAATTGAAAACACAGTGAGATGTCCCCCTTAAACCTGTTAGAATAGGTATTACCAAAAAGTCAAGAGATGAGTGCTGGAAAGTACAGAGAAAAGGGAACTCTGCTGTACTCTTTTTTTTTTTAATTTTTAATTTTTTTATTGGTTGTTCACAACATTACAAAGCTCTTGACATATCATATTTCATACATTAGATTGAAGTGGGTTATGAACTCCCAATTTTACCCCAAATGCAGATTGCAGAATCACGTCGGTTACACATCCACAATTTTGAGAAGGTAAAGTGGTTCAATTGCTATGGAGTACAGTATGAAGGTTCTTCAAAAAGTTAAAATAGAGCTATAATACGACCCAGAAATACCTCTTCTGTGTATTTATCCAAAATAATTAAAATCACTATCTAAAAGAAATGTAGGCCCTCTGATAGCCATTGCAACAATATTCACAATAGCCCAAACAGAAACAAAGTAATTATTCATATAAGAATGGATAAAGAAAATGTGGTATATACATACAGTAGAATATTAATCAGTCTTAAAAAGAGGAACAATCTGTCATGTGACAAAATATCAATTAACCTTGAGGACATTATGCTAAGTGAAATAAATTTTTACAGTTCAAATAGTATATGATTCTACTTCTGTGAGATCTCTATAGTATTAAAATTCATAGAAACATAAAATACAATGGAAGGTTGTTAGGGCCTAACCTTGTTGGAAATAGGAAAATGCTGTTCAATGGCTATGAAATCTCATTCATTTAAGAAGAAAAAACTATATTTGATGCACATCATTTGCTTATAGTTAATAATATAGTAATACATACAATTTTCATTGAGTAGAGCCCAGGATATGTGGGATTTTGTCCATAATAAAATTATTTCTAACAAGCAATGAAAAAGCAATGAAATATGACAAAATAAAAGGAGTAAAAACAATACACACAGATACAAATATATACACACAAATATATATATACATGAATACACACACACACACACACACACACACACACACACACACACAAGGTTCCCAGTAGTAGGGCTTCTGAAATGTTTATTCAGGGGGAACAAATATACTTGGGAAATTTGCACAAAATATTTTCCAAATGTATGGCCTCCTTTCAGCAAACTATGTCTTTCCAAAGAAATTTCCTGAAATCTCTAATTTTACATATATCAAACAGCAACATCATTCCATTTCATTTATAAAAAGGCAAATATGATGCTGCTAATATATTGCCTTTTAAATTCTAATAAATACAGATGCCTTTTTCAAATATGAAATTTGGCTCTCATTTGATTTTTTTAAAAAAATATGCCTATGTATGTAAAAATATGATTTATTTTTTAATTTTTTATAATTATAAGATGAAAACAATTTTGAATTTATACATAAATATTTTAATGGTGTATCCAGTGAATATATTTATAAAACTGCATAAGGCTTTAATCTTTGGTAGTGAAACTCTGTATTCCAATATTTCACTATTTTCTCCATAGTTTTCTGTGAAACTGTTGAAGTGTTTCTTCTTTTATCTTCTGTTGAAATGTTTTATGGAGATTAAAGCTTAACTTACAGAACTTCAGAGTAAGCAACAGAGAATGAAATAGCTTGGAGGAGATAGAAATGTGCAAAAACATAAGCTATTTCTACAAGTGTATGGCAAAGCAGAGGATGGAAAATTGAAGATGAATGTGGCAGCTTCTTAACAGACACAGTTGAATTTTTCCTTATGTATCCAAATTTCTTTTAAGAGAAGTTTTTTTGGAAAGAATTCTTAATACAGAAATTGTTTCAAGTTGTGAGTAAGGCAAAAATCTGGACATGTCCATTCAATATTGCATGGCTGTGAAGGCCATCCAAAAATATCTACAGAAATTTATTTTGTTCATTTTTGATCTTTGCTTAATAAGTTGGCATATATGCATATATATTATCTCTATATGAGAAAGTTATACATATATAACTACTAAGTTTACAATAATTGTTTTCATATTTTCATGAACTTTATCTGCTGGAAGTTCATTAACAATTTTAGAGTATATTGTAGAAATACTCATATGGAAATAAACTGTGTTATTTCACCCCAAGGGATTGACAGTTTTATATTTGTCTTGACAAATCCTATACATTCTTAAAAAACATGCATATCAGCCAGAAATTCTGTTCTCAAATTTGAGAATAAAATCTAATTGTATTAAATTCACATTCTCTCTAGAGATTCCTTGGAAGAGTATGGTTTAAAAATCTTGACACTTCTAGCTCTCAATTTATAGAGACAAGGATAGAGATATATTCAGGTATTGACACAATTTTTCAACATCTCACTTTTTCAGAGAAAATGGAATTTATTTATTATTTAGAAAATATATTATTATCTACAACCAATCACACACTCCCAAGAGCAGAAATAGACTTTTCTTTTTCACTATAATTTTGGATTTCTTTTTTATTTGAAGATGGAACAAATTATTTTTTCAACTTAAAAAGCATAACAGCAATATTAATTGAAAACAAAACGATGTATGAAAGATAACAGCTAAACAGTTCATATGTAAGCATTTGTGAAATTTGTAAAAAGCACTAATATTATTTAACAAGAATCATTTAGGGGCTGGGGATGTGGCTCAAGCGGTAGCGCGCTCGCCTGGCATGCGTGTGGCCCAGGTTCGATCCTCAGCACCACATACCAACAAGGATGTTGTGTCTGCCGAGAACTAAAAAATAAATGTTGAAGATTCTCTCTCTCTCTCTCTCTCTCTCTCTCTCTCTCCTCTCTCACTCTCTCTTTAAAAAAAAAAAAAGAATCATTTAGTACTGTACTTGCCATTGATTATATTAACATTAGATTCAAATTTTTAAAATCTTTCAATGTATTTCTAAATATTAATCTACTAAATATTGAATATTGGGGTTTAATATTCATGTTCCATGTCTTTCATATCCTCTTTAAATTAGGCCTTGGTATAAAGTTGTCTCTTTAAAAATATATTATTTAGAAATTAAGAAAAATCATTGACAAAATTAAATGGACCTTTCTTTTAAAGAAAAAACATGGTCAGTTTGCTTGAACTATTACATTTAATCATTTTTATCATATTATGTAGAATTTTGCAAGTGAACATAACAAATACATAAAATAGAAAAAAAATCAACTAAATGGAACAAATTATATTTCCAAATTTTTTAAAAAATTGAATTATGTGTGTAGACATATGTATATATATAAATAAATCTTATTTTTCATCTGCTTTATCAATATTTTAAAATATTCTGCAGTTCAAAATTTGTTTTAACAATTTAATAATGCAATTAAAATAAAAAATTAAACAGTATAATAAAAAAGCTATTCCCTAAACTGTTTTTTAAACTTTATTCTTTTATTCACTTCTTTATAGTTGTCAAATAGTTTTTTATTTACTGTCTCATTAATTTTTACCTTTATAAGCTGCCTATTTGGTATTTTGAGCAGATAACTATGTCCATCTTTATATTAATAAAGTAAATAAAATTTACTTAAATAATTTCAGGCACAAAATTTATAAATGACTTACTTCAAGGTCATCAAACAATTAAGTGGCAGAACCAGAACTAATTCTTGAGTTCAGATTTTGTATAAACAGGTATGGACTACATAGTTTCTAATTTAGAAATGTTGTGCTGTCATAACCCATTCAGTACCTTTAAAGCACTCATAGTTCATTTTCCTCCTAATTCATCAGAGGTTGCAATTTCTGTATTTTATTCAATTTACTAAAAATATTTTATAAGTGATAACTAAGATTTTATACATAGTCAAACTGTTCCATTCCACTTATGCTTGGAAATATGAACAGCTGTTTGCATGCACAGATGAAATATTTCAATCTGTGTATAAAGGAGAATTCTGGTGGTTCCAAGAATGAGAGAATTAAATCAATTTACCTTTGCAAAAGGAAACTGCTCTGGGAATTATTTAAGGTGGTTAAATTACATAGCTTTCCCTCCACAAGCTGTCAACAATAAAGAGATTAAGACTTCATTTGCAAGCTTTATCTTTAATGTAAAATGACAGTAATTGACATTTAAAAACTGTATGGTACAATACTCTACATGACACAGGAAGACACTTGTAAGCTTTGAATCCTAGTTCTTGCACATATTTGCTTCACATCAGATCTGGGGTATTAGTTGAAATTTTGAATATTATCTCTATATGAGAAAGTAAGAGCCCTGTTTGTGATGATACTTTGGAAAATCAACTTAAGGACACTAAGTACACATTACTTTTGATTCTTGCTTCTCCTTTAAAACTAACAGCAAGCACTCTCAGAGTGTTGCAGTCTATGAATTGGTTACCTCATTTGCATAATTTGCTTTCCAGTGCAAAAGAATCAAGCCCTGACCCAGATTATCTCAAAGTGAATTATCAGCAGGCCAATGAAATATTGAGCAGATGGGTGTCATTTTTCAAAATTAAGCTTTCTTTGACAATAATCGTTCTTGATGTTTTAAGATAATAAGAATCAGTCAAAAGAATTCATCAGGCATTTCCTTTTACTAATATGTATATAGTTCAAAAAGAAGTCAAGAAATGATTGACAAAAAGCAAAAAGTCCTTCTAATTTCACAAAAACAATTTGGGTACAAATTTATGTATATATGACAATACAGTTCCTTGGAATCCAAGAAATAATACTGAATAATACTGTATATTTCTTATTAATAAGCATTTAGAGCATCCATTCTTTTTATCCTATATATTATTCTCAGAAATTTTATGTTGATTCTTGAATTCTCTACATATTTTAAAGTCATAAAAAAGATAATTCTATTTTATAAAGAACAATCTGCCTCTTCAATTAGTGGCCTATGCTAAATTTGAAATTTACATCCTACACACCACTCTGGTTACAAAATAATTAATTTGATTCAGATGTTTAATTAAGCATGACAAGGAGGATTTAGCTTTAAGTTAAGGAGCAAAAAAAAAGAGAAAGAGTTGCCTTGGAAAAGCCTGAAGCATATTTTGCAGAGCATCTTGGAACAAACAGTTTTAACTAAAGATTTAGCCTATTTCTTTGATGACTTCATTAACAAGTCAGAATCTTCAGACCCAGGAGGCCTATGACAGAGAATACTCTAGTAGCTAGATGTAGGACACAGAATTTGGACTTTTTGATCAAATTATAATAAATATTTTTAATTAAGCAGGCTTTGTCTGGGGAATTAAAGGGAAGAAAAAGGAATGCCTCTTATTATTTATTTTTTGAATCATCATTTCCTCATCGCTTGTTAAATGAAAAGATCTTTTATTTATAGATATTATAAATTTCATAATCAATACATTTATTATACACATATTCACATTCTTTGTGCTCTATTATGTTCTATGAATTCTCCTTGTTGCTGTTCAAAACTATAATTAAAGCCAAGTCTTCAGGTTTTCCCCTTTATTAACACTTACATTTTGTTGTAAGCAAAAGAACGAAGAGTAGAACTTATCATGGTGATTTGGTTCTCAATTTCAGTAACAAGTCTATATCTGTATTCACTTAAAACAGGGAGAAATCAGTGAACATTTACAGTAATAGCATGAATGCAAATTTCAATTTTTAAAAATACAGTGTTCATTAGACAACTTGCAATTGTTTTTCTTTTTTCTTTTTTTCTCATTTTTGTTTACAAGAGTATTTCCTATAGAATTATAGTCTCTATTAATAAGACAGTAAATGTCAAATTGGTTGACAAATTCTCTCATATCTCAGATTTATGGCAATATCTATGCTGGAAGTTGAAAGAGATTTTTTAACAGGCAGCAGCTTTCTACAAACCCTTACCAATTAATCAAGGATGCCAAGTCAGAAGCCGAACCTCATTTCAGTAACATTCAACTAAGAGAAGGAGAGGAATACCATGAGGGAACAGGAGGTGCATGACATGATATTGAAATCTTAGGGCTGGGAGAAATGTTTCAATTAATAATGCTACTATACCAAGATTAAAATATGAAGAAATAGAAAATCTGATCATACCAATAAGTGAGGAAAATGGATTAATAAAAAAATCTCCTTCTCAAGGGCTGGGGATATAGCTCAGTTCGTAGAGTACTTGCCTCACATGCACAAGGCCCTAGGTTCAATCCTCAGCAACACACACACACACACACAAAACAAAACAAAACAAAAAACCTTCTATCAAAGAAAGATTCAGGACTTGATGGCTTCATTGCTGAATTGTACCAAACATTTAAAGAAAAACTAATGCCAATTTATCTTAAACTACAAGTTGATTATCTCCTATCTCAGATTTTGTATTTTCTTCATATTTTAGAATATTTGTATATATGAGATATCTGGATCATAGGACCTATTATGGTTTGGATAGGTGGTATCCTACAAAAGTTCATGTGTGAGACAGTGCAAGAACATTCAGGGCTGGGGATGTGGCTCAAGCGGTAGTGCACGCGCCTGGCATGCATGCGGCCTGGGTTTGATCCTCAGCACCACATACAAACAAAAATGTTGTGTCCACCAAAAACTAAAAAATGAATATTAAAAAAATTCTCTCTCTCTCTCTCTCTCTCTCTCTCTCTCTTTAAAAAAACATTCAGAGGTGAAATTATCAGATTATGGGAGTTGTGATCTAATCAATGGTTTGATATACGGATAGGGATTAACCATAGAGAAAGTGCAGGCAGGGAGCATATGGCTGGAGGAGGTAGATCACTGGAGCTATGACTTCGGGATATGTATTTTGGCCCTGGTGAGTGCAGTTCTTTGATTTTTGGTGAATGTGACCTGGGCTGCTTTTTCCCCTCACCATACCTTTTTGTTGTAATGTTCTACCTCACCTGAGTCACCTCACCTCACCTGAGTCACTTGAGTCAGTGGTCTATGAATTGAGACCACTGTAACCTTGAGCTAAAATAAACTTCTCCTTCTCTCATTGTTCTTATCAGGTATTTTGGTCACAGTGACCCAAAAGCTGACTAAAACTGGACCCAAGTCTAAGGACAAAATTGTTTGTTTCATGTATGCCTTATATGCACAGTCTGAAGTATCTTCATATAATTTTGTTAGTATACCAATATTTTGACTGTCATTTGATGTTATGTGTAGAATTTTCTACTGGTGGCATCATATTGGTATTCAAAGAATTTCAGATTCTATAGATTTTCAGATTTTGAATTAGGGATGCTCAACTATATTTTAAAAATTGAAAAAGAGGAAGAAATACTTCCAAACTTTTTATATAAATCCACCAGTACCCTGATGCAAAAAAAAAAAAGAAAGAAAAGAAAAAGGAAGGTATAGGCTAATATCCCTGATTACCAGAAATGCAAAAAGCCTTAGCAAAATACTAGTAAATCAAATTCAACAGCATATGGGTTAGTCTGTTTCCATCACTATAACAAATATCTGAGACAATCAGCTTGTAATGAGAAAGGATTTATTTTGGCTCACAGTTTTGGAGGTTTCAGATCATGATGTATGGGCCTCATTGATTTGGGACTGTGGTGGCACATCATGATGAGAGTACTTGGCAGAACAAAACTGTTTACCTCATGGATGGGAAATGAGAGGAAGACAAAGGGGATAGGATGTCTTACTATCTCTTCCAAGAGCATACCAAAATGACCTCATACTAGGTTCTACCCCTTAAAGGTTTCACCACTTCCCAATAGTGTTTTGCTGGGCATAATGCCTTTAACACATGGACCTTTGTGGGACATTCCAGAGCTAAACTGTAGGAATACATTAAAAAGGTCATTGTCCAAGATCAAGTAGGACTCATCTTAGGGATTCAAGAATGCTACAATATATGCAAATCAATAATCCTGATTCACCATAATAATAGATTGAAAGAAAAAATAAACATAAGTTTATAGATGCAGAAAAACACAATTCAGTATCCCTTTATGATAAAACTCTCAACAAAGATATAAAAAGAATGTACCTAATTTACTAAAATCTATATATGACAAACCCATAGCTAATATCACACAGAATGGTGGCAAGTTGAAAACTGGAATAAGACAAGGATACCCAGAAACAATGGAGTCAGGTGATCCTGAACTGAAGCCTCTGAATCTGTGAGCCAAAATCAATCTTTCTTCTTTAAATTGTTTTTCTCAGGTATTTTGTCACAGTGATGAAAATTATTATCACAGCCTTAATCTAATACAATTTCTGTCCTTATAAATAGAGAGAAATTTGGATATGTACATACTCAAACACAAATACACTTTAATACCATTTGAAGACACAGGGACATGAAAAGACTGCCATGTGAAGATGGAAGCAGGGATTGGTCTTATGCTGTCACAAATCAAGGAAAACCTAAGGCTAGAAACTGAAAAAGGAAAGAAAGACATTTCCCCGCCTCCCACCAGGCTTCAAGAGAATGGGGCTTTGCCAACACCTTCATTTTGAACTTTTGATCTCCAGAATCAGAAGAGAATAAACTTCTCTTGTTTTAAGCCTCCATGTTCTTATAGCAGTCTTCAAAAACTGGCACAATATTTTTAAAATCTTCTTTGCAAAAAAGAAGAAAAGAAAAAAGAAACTCACTTATCTTTTCACAGACCATAGAGTACACAAAGTTGATCTGGACTGGAGAGTTGTGTGAAACTCTCAATTTTCACTCTGTAAATATCTTAACATGGGCATGTTCTCATTCTTGACAAAGATTTGAAGTGAGAATGAAAGTTTTTTCACTGGTTTATAAATCTGTGATAACATGATTTTTCTTTGTCCTCAATGATAAATGAATTTTTTCTTATTGCTCTCTTTGTTCAAATATTGATAGACTGAGAGTAAAAGAAAGGTTGAACCCATCTACATTTTCCCCTGCATTAGCAAGACTATTAGAAGTCTTAGTCTCAGTTATTTGATAATTGCTTTAAATTCATGTTTTTCTTTAGTGCAGGGTCCTAGCCAGATTATACCACCAGAAAGAATATAGCAACTTAAAAACATGAATAACTTATTTGGCAAATCAATTCTTGCTGTGTGACAAATTATCCCCCAAATTAATGTTTTAAACAAACAACCTGTATCTCATAGTTACTATGTGTGAGGAATCCAAACATGACTTAACTGGATCCTCTGGCTATAGTTCTCTCCAGAGGCTGCTGTTATCTACAGGCTTAGCTGGCTTACTTTATTTGTGTGATTTGTAGCAGGATTCAGTTCCTCAAAGACTGTGCAATTGAAGCCTTAATTCTTTGTGAGTTATTGGCCAGAGACCTTCTTTAGTTCTTCAACATGTGAGCCTCTCTTTAGACCATCTAACAACATGGAAGTTTGCTTTATCATTAAGTTTGCAGGCAATATACAGTATCACCACCAAAAAACAGAGAGAGAGGGAGAGATCCAGCAAGATGGAAGACACAGTCTTGTAACCTAAGCACAAAACTGACTTCTCATCACTTTTGCCATAATCTGTTCATTAGAAGCAAGTCATTGGATCCAACCCTCATCCAAGTAAAAGAGATTAGAGAAGGACATTAATATCAGGAAAGAAGCATCACTGGGAGCCAAACCAGAAGATGCCTACTATTCTTTTTTAAATTTTTGATATATTCTTTTTAGAAATATATGACAGTAGAATGTATTTTGATATATTGTACATATGTGGAGTATAACTTCCCATTCTTGTGGTTGAACACAATGAGGAATTACACTGGCCCTGTTTTTATATATGAACAAAGAAAAATTATGTCCAGTTCATTCTGTTTCCTATTCTCATCCTCCCTCCCTTCCCTTCATTCCCCTTAGTCTAATCCAATGAACTTCCATTCTCCCCTCCCCCTTCCCTATTATGTGTTAGCATCTGCATATCAGAATATTCAGCCTTTGGTTTTTTGGGATTGGCTTATTTCACTTAGTATGATAGTCTTCAGTTCCATCCGTTTACTGGCAAATGCCATAATTTCATTCTTCTTTATGATGCCTACTATTTTATTGTGGGTTCAAATAATAAATATGCCCAATATCATTAAATGGTTATAGATTCATGTATAGAAATAATAAATAGGTAAGAGGTTTTCATAAGCTCAAGCTAATAAGTATGATTTTCTTGTAAAACACTTTTAAATTGACAATGAAAAAATTATGCTAACTGTAGTAAAAAGTGAGAGTGAATAAGAACTACAAGTTACTATTTTGGAAAATTCACATATTAATGTCAGGTATTTAGCTAGCAACTTTATGGTTTGAAGCCATACATACATGGGTTCAAGTTCAGGGCCAACCACCATATGCTAGTTGTGTGACTTTAGGCAGGCTACTTAATATTTCTGAGTTTTTGTTTCTTATTTATAGAGTGAGGGCATTAATGCCTGCACAGCAGATACTTAAATGGTTACATGTAAGGTGCCTAGCCTATATAAATAGTAGCCATTTGTTGTTTTATGAGTTATTATTTTAGAATGATCATTTACTTTGCAATCAAAGTGTTGGGAGAGAGAATAAAAAGATAGTTATTTAGAACAGAAGATAGACTGTTTCAATACAGGTGAAAATATAACTTTTGATGGCACGAGTAACAAAGGGCAGTGGTAGAAGCCTCTTTTTGTCAAGTAGACATACAAAAAAGTCATTGAACAGGTAACAATTTGTAATCATTTGTGCCCATTCATTGAAACAAGTGAGGGTCAATATAATTAAAGGGAACAAAGTTAGGGAATTGACAGTATATTCAGAGAATCATGAAATTTGCCAGTGTTTTCTGACAAAGATGTTCTACCCAGGGACTGGTTTATTGATATTCACTTGTATATTATAGTTTTTGATGTATTTCATCCTAAACATTCATCTTGAAATCTGTGGTAGATAGTTTATTCCCATGAGCCAGTCCAATTCTTCATTCTTCCCTGCATCCAATCTACTGATGGTGGGATATAAGGGATGCTGTAACATCTGGGTCATATTACAGTATGAGAAAAGGATTCATCCATTTTCCCCTCAAACACCTCACTCATTTGTACATTAGCTCATGTACAAAAGATACTCCAAGAGAAAAATAAGTGCATATGTCCTACTATTTGTCAAGTATTTTATGAACACCATAGTATTTCTGAATTTATGAGCTAGTGGTTATTTTATTTTACGGAAGAGAATTCTGAATATGAGAAGAATTAGGAGACATGCCTAAAAGCATAGAACCTGTCAGTATCATATATTGTTTTTGAACCTAAGTCTTCTGGCTTCTAGGTCAGTGGGTTCCCACTGTAATCCTTGTAAATATGAAAAGCTGGAATTAGGGTCAAATTAGATTGATCTAAGATAATCAAATAATTTAGATAAAAAACTTTTATTGATTTATTGTTCATTTTAATTCATTTTACGTATGTTTCCATGTTGTATTTTTTCTTTACACTAAACAATGTAATGGATATTGAACACTAATTTCTGTAATTTGCATGATGAAGCCAGAAAATTCAAATTCAGAGGTAAATTCAACCACTGTATTTTCTCATGTATATCACTGCAGGAAAGGAAAGGCAATCATTTTGCTTCTGAATATCTTAAATTTTAAAGAAAATACCTTACATACGCTAATCACTTTTCATATGTTTAATATGTTCTTTTTGCAAAACTAAAAATAAGGAGCCCACACATGTATTTCAAGTTATACAATGACAGTGTGGGTGAGCCACAAATACATTTACTGAGGCTTAATAAATAAACAAAATATAAATATACTAAGATGATTTTTAAAAAGAAGAAGTTGGAAGATCCTGTTTTAATTCTTGCTATATAGCTGTAGTGGGGTACTTATCCAGAGATAGATACATAGACCAATGAAACAGAATAGAGAATAGCCACAAGAAAGACCCACACAAATATGTTCAACTGATTTTTTGCAAAAGTTAGAAATTAATGCCAGGCATAGTGGTGCATGCCTGTATTCCCAGCAGCTCTGGAGGTTGAGGCAGGAGGATCCTGAGTTCAAAGCCAGCCTCAGCAATGGTGAGGTACTAAGCAACTCAATGAGACCCTATGGCTAAATAAAATGCAAATAGGTCTGGGGATGTGGCTCAGTGGTCAAGTGCTCCTGAATTCAATCCCTGATACCCCCCAAAATTAATGCATTGGAATAAGAGTAATCTTTTCAACAACTTATGCATAAACATATCCCTAAGTTAAAAAAAAATAAATAATAAAATAACTTGATTTTAAACTCATTCTTTATATAAAAATTAACTCACATGAGTTATAGATTTAAATGCACAATATAAAATGATAATAATTCTAGAGGAGAACATATGGGAAAATCATCATGATCTAGGGTTAGGCAAAATGTTCTTAGATAAAACAAAAAAAAAGCATAATACACATAAGCACAAAATGGATGTTAGACATCATCAAATTGAATTTTTTCTCCTCTGCAAAGTACCATGCTATGATGATAAAAAGACAAGTCACAAACTGGGGGAAAATAGTGAAAAGTCACATTTCTGACTAAGACAATCAAATATATTTAAAATCTCTCTAAACTCAATAGTAAGAAAATAAATAATCCAATAAGAAGGTAGGCAAAGGTTTGAACAGAAGATGACAGACATGAACTTTTCTGACTAATGAAAGAAGATGGAGATGATTTAGAAAAATATTTGCTTTCCTCCTGTGGGCATCAAACTTCTTTTCTTTTTTCTTAATATTCCTGTCTAGAAAATGTATGTAATATTTGGAAGTACAGTATTCATCTTGAAATGAGAAAAACAGGATGATCAGGGTGGTGAACCAAGAATCTATAAGCAAACTAATACTTTGATGACAGTATTTTGTTCTTGTGTTAGCCTTTCCCAAAAAGTTAGAATTAAATTTCCTCTATCTTCCTTGAACATCTTCCCAAGGAAAAATACATAAAGTAAATACATTGGTAATGTGTTTTCTGTATTATTTGATAACTTTCTATTATGTTATAGAGCACAGAATATAAATTCTAAATACTAACCTACAGATTGGTTGAAGAATCCAGTTCCTGGTTAAAAATTTATGTGTGGGCATTTTAGCTTCTACATTTGACAATATGAGGTACTTGTCTTTTTATGTCTGACTCAGTTCAGTTAACAAAATGCTGCCCAATTCTATCCATTTTGCAACAAATGACAGGACTACATTTTTGGTTCTTTGTTTTTTGTTGTTTTTTTATTATTTGTTCTTTTTAGTTATACATGACAGTAGAATCCATTTTGATATGATTATACAAGCATCGAGTATATCTTATTCTAATTAAGACCCTAGTCTTGTGGTTCTACGTGATGTAGAGATTCCCTATGTGTAGTCATATATGTACATAGGAAAATTAGGTCGGATTCATTCCATGTCTTTCCTATTCCTACCCTCTCTTTTCCCTTCATTCCCCTTCATCTAATTCATTGCACTTCTGTTCCCCTCTACCAATTGCCAGTTAGTTTCCACATATCAGAGAAAACAATCTCCCTTTGGTTTTGGGGGGATTGGCTATTTCATTCTTTTTTATTTATTTATTTATTTTAGTGTTCAATGGACCTTTATTTGTTTTTATGTGGTACTGAGAATCGAACTCAGTGTCTCATACATGCTAGGCAAGTGCTTTGCCACTGAGCTACAACCCCAGCCCCTCTTTCATTCTTATTTATGACTGACTAATATCACACTATATATATGTAACATGTTTTCTTTATCCATTAACCACCTAGGTTTATTCTACACTTTAGCTATTGTGAATAGTACAGCAATAATCATGAGCATTGCAGGTATCTGTTGGGTATGCTGATTTCATTTCCTTTGGAATATACCCAGAAGTCAAATAGCTGGATCACATGGTAGATTTATTTTTAGTTTTTTGAGGAATCTCCATAATGTTCTTCATAATGGCTGTATGTAGAATAGTGATTGCTATAAGTTAGGTAGGGTTGAGGGGGTAGATAAAGGGAGAGTAGATTTGATTAGTGTATGTTCTATGAATGTGTCAAAATGTCACATTGAATTCCATTAATATATACAATTTATACATGTGAATAATAACTAAAATAAAATATCTTTTAAAACACCTATGTGTGATCTTTCAGGCCTGACCTCAGGCAATTATAAAAGCTTTATCTAGCAGGTCTCCCAGGGGAAAGCCAATACATTACAGTCTCTGAAGGCAGTTGTAGTCAAGTTTCAGGTTTCCCTGGCAAGTCATACCTTTTACATATTTATACTCCTAGCCCTCATGCCTTCATTCTGAAGTTTCCTTATCCAAAGTCTTGGGCAGAAGCCTTTTTCAGCCAGATAGCTCTGCTGAAGCCTCCTTCAGCAGAGGAGGGGAGAAAGGGGAAATATTTTTTAAATTATTTGAACCTATGAATAAAATCATATTAATGGAATACCATGTAATGTTCTGTACGTACATATATTGTATAATGTTCAAATCATTTTAAACATGTTCATCTCCTCAAATATCATTTATTTGTGGTGAAAATTTTCAAACTTCTTTGTTCTACCATATATATATATATATATATATATATATATATTTCTTTATTATTATATATAGTGACCCTTGTATACAACACATATCAAAGCTACTTGCTCCCAACTAAGTGTAACTTAGTACACATTAATCAACCTTTCCCTATCCTTCCCTCCCCCAACTTCTTTCCCCAGCCTCTGGTAGCCACCATTCTACTCTCAACTTCTATGATATCAACATTTTTAGATTCTACATATAGGTGAGATCATGTGTTACTTGCTGGGTTTATTTTACTTAACATAATGATTACCAGTACCACCCATGTTCTCATAATAACAGAGTTTTATTTATGGCTGAATAGTATTTCATTATATATATATATCACATTTATTTATCTATTCATTAATTGATGGACAAACTACAGTGAGATTTCACCCCACCCCAATAAGAATAGCTATTATGGCTATTAGCAAAAAGACAAAACATAAGTGCTGGCGAAGGTGTGGAGAAAAGGGAAAGAAGCCTTTCCAGTTTTAACCCCAATACCAAAAATAACCATACCTGAGTAATCTCATACAAATTAACACACACACACACACACACACACACACACACATTACCAACACGCATTATTCTTAAGGAAATTATCATTTCCATCACATGTTCTGCATAGTTATTTCAACCCTTTTCTCAAGTCATGAAAACCTTAACTGTTCATGACTTAAAACCATTTAAATAAACATTTTTCTGCATTTCAGTTCTCTTTTTAAAGACATGACTTGGACTCCTACTGATTTCCTTTTTACAGTTGGATTTCATTCAATTGTTTTTGTTTCACAGGCATTTTATATTCAGAAGTATCTCATAATCTTGCCTTTGCTCATGTTTTCTGCCTCAATGCCTTGTTTGAGATTCTGTTATTACTCTCCTTTAGTACATAGTTCAATAGAACTTAAGTTTCTTTAGAACTGCTTTCATATAGAGTGCACAGTGTGTTTAATAAACAAATCTGTATGCACAAAAGAAAAGGGATTTGTTTAAACATATAAAAATGGAAAATAATATTTTATACAAATAAAGTGTAACTTACACAGTATTCTAATTATAATCAATTAGGTATGCATTTTTTCCTAATAATACTAGTCTGATTTTAACTCAATATCTATAAGGCATGAAGTAGATATTTTATTTAGCTTAAGTATAAAATCACAAGACATTTTGCTTTTGTTTTATATGTGTTGTTGTTATTCTAATTTAGATATATTTTGCATTAATCATCATCTGGAACATGGGGATTTCCTAATCATCATGGTTATTTTCTGATCTTTTCAAATTAGCACAATAAAAATAGGGCTGGGGACATGGCTCAGTAGTACAGTATGTGCTTTATATGCATAAATCCATGGGTTCAATCCCCAGCAACAAATAATAATAATTATAATTATAATTAAATAAGGATTTTGCAACTTTTAAATACAGGAGGATTTGTGAAACACTGGAGGACTTGAATATAATTGGAAAATCACCATGAGAACAAAAATAATTTCAAATAAGTTGGAATTTCACTGAATACTAGTTAAGACATCATGGAAGAGCTGTACTGTATATGCTATACAAATACCTTTATATATCCATCATCAATTTTTGTTTGTTTTGCTGTCTCTAAACAGATGAATAATGCTTAATAATCCTCTCTTTTTGAAATTGCTAATACTTATTAATCCTCAATGCTAAGATACTTAAATCTTTTGATACCATTATCAAAAAACAATTTTAAATGAAAGTGCCTAAGCGCCAACAATATGCCTTTACCCTCCAAATGACATTTACTAGAAATACCAAACACAAGAAATGTCTGCTTGAATATTTTATACATTAATTCTAATTCATTCATGCTAATTTTTCTCATTCAGGAGTAGTCAATCATCCAACTTCTAAATGTATGGAGATCACAAATCCTTTCCTTACTACCCCTATGAATTTTCCTGCTTGTCTTAGATTGATCCATTTGAAGGAGAGAATCACTTTGTAGTGGAGGTTGTCTAAGCAGAAGAAATCTCAAAACTTTAAAAAATAGTGTTCATACGGTAATGGGAAGCCAAGAAAGGTGTAGTGAAAGTCTTATTGCTTGCAGGTAACACCTTCCTCTTAAACACCAATACATGCTGGTGCACAATAACATCACCCCTCATTTTAACCTAAGTATACTTTAACCTAAGTATGCCAAGTGGACAAAAGTGAAACTAAATCTATTAAAATCTAGACAAAGATAAATTTTTCTATTAAATGACTAATTTGATGTACTTTAACACCAAAGTACTTCTTAAATAGTTTCATTCTAGTCATAAGTGAACTAAGCCATTCAATTAATCTAGCTTTCTTCCAATTGTATACTATACCAATTGCATAGTGTTTTAAAAAATGTAAATTACTTTTATGCACTTACTATTTGAAAAATCACCTTTTCATCATGTCTTAATAATAAAGGATGAAAATCCAGATCTGTCTTGCATCTCTCTCTTTGTGAGTGCACATTTTCTTTTTTGTATGCATCAAGATGGCTGTATGGTTTACTTTATTCTGTTTGAGGTCAAGCATTATCTCTTACTGATGATACGAGTTTGTGTTACTTTTAAATTCTCACCAAATTTGATGTGTCAAACTAATATAAGATATTTAAGGTAAAATAAGTAAAGATGCTTATGTTAATACAATGTTGTTTTGAGTGCTCTCTAAAAAGGCAGCTGCCAGTTTACAGCTGAGAACTATTTGGAGTTTTATGTTGCCGTTGAATTAATAAAAACACACATAGAATGAAAATACAAAAAAAAAGTAAACAAAAATACAGGTCAATTTGGAATTACTCTTTCAGGCATGGGGGATTTCTTGAAACATAAATGAGAAGCTATTGTAAATGGAAAGTGTAATCTCAAAACAACAGATTATTTGATCTTGACATATATCTTTCTTGACAAAAAGAGAAGAGTTTAGAATGTTAATGATGTGAAACTGGCATGTGAATTAATCTAATAACTTGCAGTCAAGAGAGGTTATCCTCTACATTTTCAAGTTCTATTAATAATAAGATGGTCCTAAAATATGGTGTGTGAGTGTGAAAGAACATTCTAAAAGTACAAAATATAGTCATTTTCAAAAATCAGGTTTTCCACCATGGTACTAAAGTTGTTGAATGTCTCCAGTAATGTGAATTGCATTAATGTCCATATTTTCATTCAAAATCCTTTGACAGTATTCTAATGCCATGACTTAAAGGTGAGTTGTGAAGGAAGAATAAGGACAAGGGGAAACTATGTCAAGAACTTCAAATGAATAAAGGCAATTTGTTCTTTTTTATGGAACCTGAGTTTGTATTTTCTGAGGACTGAAGTTTGTAATTAGTATTTGACTCCTTGCTTTACCTCTGAAATGTAGAAAATATTTGATATTCTTCTTCTGCCTCATACCCAGATTCTTATATAGGACCATATTGATGACTGCCAGTTAAGAGTTTTGCATGTCAAAAATTTATTTTTATTCAGGAACAGAAAAATTAGGTGTCATTTAGAAAATTATGACTGAATTTTAATTTTCAATACATTATTAAGCATCTAGTATATGTCAAGGATGTAAGAAAAGGAAACATTAATATTGAAAATGCATGCTTATAGAACACTAAGCTTTCCAAACTAGGTTATTTAGAACATTTTAATGGAAGTGCTTATGTTATGAGCATAACATGTTTATCTAATCAAGATCAAACATGACACATTTATAATATATCCAGGTTAATTCTATGCTAGTTACTGCCTAATTGAGCAAGAATAAATAAATACAACTAAGGTGCTTATTAACATTAAATTCAGTACAGTTATTTCCCCATTATTTTCCCAAACATATTCAAAATCCAAATGATGTTTTTCCTCTTTTTCAAATTCATTCTTTCTCTAGTTTTTCTAACTTAGTAAATGACATCATTTTTTTGCCAATGATGATTGTCTGTGAAACCTTCCTTTACATCATAGTGTACAAAGCATCACTAAGCCTTTTGAATAGCTTTAGAATTTTATCTAATGTTGCTCAAACTAATATCACTTTTACTACAAAGCCTATTACCTATTTTGTCAGCATCTACCTGTACTCCTTAATTTTTTTATCCACATATTTTGTTTAAGTGCATATTTTAAACATATAGTATAAATGTACATGTCTGAACATATCACTCATTGCTCAAAATGACTCATGAGCCAGGCTTGGTGGCACATGCCTGTAATCCCAGTGGCTTCAGAGGCTGAGACAGGAGGATTGTGAGTTCAAAGTCAGCCTCAGCAATGGTTAGGCACTTAGCAACTCGTGAGACCCTGTCTCTAAATAAAATACAAAATAGGCTCAGTGGTTGAGTGTCCCTGAGTTCAATCCCCAGTACCAAAAAAAAAAAAAAAAAGAATCAAGATGACTTATGAAAAAACTCATGAAATGCTTCCCATTGCTCTTATGATGAAGACAAACATTCTTAACATGGATGAGATAAAACCCTGCAAATTCTGTTATTTTCTATACTTGTACTAATATTATTTTCCAAGTCATTCTCTAAAACACTGATCTCAGAGTTTTGGAAAATTATAAGCACACATTCTTCCAAAATTCTCCTGTCTTACCCTCATTTTGCCTTAGTACATACACATATTGAAGATTTCAGCTCAAATATACCATCTTCAAGGCAAGCCTCCCTGACATATCCCTTTCTTAATCAGCTTGAATGTTCCAACATAGCATTCAAGGTTCAGTAAGTCAACATTTAATAGAGGAGGCAAGTTATGAAGGTTTTAGATGAGGTGAGAAAATAAACAGAACTCGCACTGGAGTAAAATCCAGAGAAGAAATAGTGCTACCAGATATCAGGAGTTAGGACCATGAAATGAATATTTGAACCACAGATGTAGAAACTGCCCTATTGAAGCTAGAGAAAAGGAGCTGATAGAGCTGCTTCCCAAAGGAGAAAAAAGGATAATTATCCTGGCCTGTCCTTGACTTTGACTCTTCAACCTTTTGACCATGTCTTCCATTAAGCAAGCCCATAAAGAAACCAGATGGTAAAAGAAGCTAAATGATGCCATTTGCTGGATCACCCCTTGTCATATAAAACAGAACAAGGAAGGGGAAAGAATGCATTTGAGAGTAAACAAGCAAATATCTGGCACACCTAGTTGTATGCTTTCAAACATTTCAAATTCTCTAATCTTTTCAGAATGCTTCATGATTAATATCTCTTTTCCTTACTAAAATTCCTCTCCTTAGGAGAGGAATCACAAATGTCTTTTTAGCATTGTACCATGCCTAGCATGATCCTCAATAATTTTATCAAATGAATATGTTTTAAAATAATTTAATCAACTAATTATTGTGACATTTAAGCAGTGTTATAGCCACTATAATACAGTTAATCTGGTAGTGTGTTCCAGGTACTCCTAATATATTTGGAGACTATGACCCTTTTTTAGAATCATATCAAAGTCATGAACACTTTCACCAAAAAAGCATATAATCACACAACAATTCACATTGATTATTCAGCTCACACATGCAGAAGCTTAACCTGGGATTTCTTACATTTCTAATCTGGCAGCCATACAACCTTATCCAGAATCATGTGGATTATTTGGGTGTATTTTATTTACACAATATCTGGAACCCACTACTGTCATTTAATGGAAAGGATCCATATAATACAAACTTCTTACAAAGAAAAATTCTCCCGCCTGAAATGCCTACCATGAATCCCAAGTCCTTGGATTAAAATTATACTGCAGAAGAAAATTGGTTGTCGGGCTGGGGATGTGGCTCAAGCAGTAGCGCGCTCGCCTGGCATGCGTGCGGCCCGGGTTCGATCCTCAGCACCACATACCAACGAAGATGTTGTGTCCGCCGAGAACTAAAAAATAAATATTAAAAATTCTCTCTCTCTCTCTCTCTCCTCTCTCACTCTCTCTTAAAAAAAAAAAAAGAAAATTGGCTGTCCATCAAATAAAAAAAAAATTTTCTGCTTTCTTTGCTGACAAATTTACCATGAATATAACTTGATTTTAAAATGGCACCTGGGACTATATATGAGTTCCATATTTAAAACATGTTTAATTTACATAACAACTGTCACTATTCTTTGATAAATTAACCCAATAGAAAAGTAAATACATAATATGTATATTGTAGCCAAGATTTATTTGGAATTTTATTAGTTACCTATTTCTCCATTGTAAATTACCCCCAAACTTAGTGCCTTAAAACTACATGAATTTATTAGCTCACAGTACCTATCTATGGGTCAGGAATACAGATATAGTTTACATATGTGCACTGCCTCAAGGACCATCAGGCTGTAAGGTGTCAGCTAAGGCTGTGGCCTCATGTGAAAACTCTGCTAGGAGTGGATCTGCCTCAAGCCTACTTGCACAATTGTAGTCAGGATGCAGTTTCTGGAGGGGTCTATTGTATTCAGGGCCTCAGTTTCTTGCTGGCTGTTAGACAAAGACTACCTTCAATTCCTTGGTATTCAAGCCTCTTTATATGGCATCTTGATTCATTAGAGCAAGAAGGAAGGAAAAACATGGAAAAAAGAAAGTGTAAGAGATGGAAGTATGCAGTGCATGCCTGTAATCCCAGTGACTCCAGAGGCAGGAGGGTCAGGAGTTCAAAGCCAGTCCCAGCAACTTAGTGAGACCCTGTCTCTAAGTAAAAAATAAAAAGTGCTGGGGATGTGGCTCAGTGGGTAAGCTCCCCTGGGATCAATCCCCTAAAATGATGCAAGTAATATAGTAGTAGGGGATAGATGAGGCAGGACACCATAGGAAACAGGAAGCAGGTTTATTTGGCTGCAACCAGGTTCAGAGGGCATAGCTTTTTCTGTAATCAATTAATCCCCCTGAACCCCTAGTTCAGGCAGTTTCAGAACTTTACACTCAATGTATAAGGGGAGAAGTTCATAAGTTCACAGTCTGCAGAAGTTCACACAAAAGCAGCTTTTTCTTTCACTGTTCTGGGCAAGTTAACCCTTCAAGGACAGTGCCTGAGAAGGGAAGAGCTCCTTCTCCCCTTTCTTTTCTCCCCCTGCCAGATGTTACCATAGAGCCCAATTAGTAACCTTTTCTCTTGTATTTGAAATGCAAATATCTCTGTGAAGCTCTGGCCCAAGGCCAGAGGCTTAGTTAAAAGAATCTGTGTTTCTTATGGCACTCTTCCTTTGAAAACCTTTACAAATTGTTTCATAAATATTTGTAAAAAAACTAGTAAAGAGATGTTCAGCACCTGGAGTTCTGATCTCTTTCAGGCCAGTGGCCAAGTAAGATAGAGCAACAGGAAACAGGAAGTTTAACTACATTAAACTCTGTTGTAGAGATACTTTTGCTAATAGTCCTAAGATCAATTTGGTTAAGATTTCTGGAGAAGCTTAATTAAGATTTTCTGTGGGGGAGGGGTTGCCACCATAATATTCCCTCATTTTTGCCATATTCCAATCTTAAATCATTAGGCAGAACACATACATAAATGAAGGGATTGCAGAGTCATAAGCTCCAGGAAACAAGATCATTGGGAGTCATTTCAAAAGGCTTTTACCACAGGGATGAAACCACAATGACAAAGCCATAAATGCACTGGTGGTATAGGTAGTGTGAGGCCCTGAGTTCAATCATTAGCACTACACCCATGTACACTCATATAAAAGAAACAAGTAGGCTTCTTGAAAAAAATGTATTTGTCTAATGATAGTTTCATTAGTTTTTGTCTAATGATAGTTATATTTATCTGCTCAACAACCAATACTTTTATTCCTACATTTTTAAATACTGAATTTCCTCTTCATCAAAAGATAAAAACTATGAATACCATCTAAGATTTCTCTCCATTTTCACTCTAGTAATTCCTATCTTCTCTGCATCCTGGCATTCTTTTATTGGAATATTTAAAAGGAGGGGGTTATGTTTAACATTTTAAGATAAAATAAACTTGAATGAGTTATTACAGGATAGTTTGACTATTTTACTCCTGGGAGTGATAATATAATTTTACTTTTGAGAAGACCTTTACAGCTCATTAACTTATGAATTATGTATCTTTCACACAAAGAAAGCAAATGTAATCCTAACACTTTATGGGTGAGACACCCTATATTTATTTCTCTTAAACTAACTATAGATGCCTTCAGATATTTCATTACCATTAAAGAATTAAATGGTTCTAGCAAAAGTCAACTTTTTTTTTTTTTCTCAGCAGGCAAGTAAAAGGCACTTATTAATGCATAAATCTACTCTGTAGCTTGTATATTCATTAAAATAAGAGCAAGAAATTTACATTTTCAAAATGATCTTTAATTTTGTGCTTTCCCCCATAATTAGAGATGCTACTATTTAAAGAAGTTGTGGATGCTAATATTTTATTTTAGTAAGCAATTTATGCCTTACCTGAAAATATAGACTTAACCATACTTAATGCTTCTGAACATACCTGAGGGGAAAAAATGCCTTCTTGGATATCAAGTATAAACATATCCATCCCCCAAATAAGAGAATGACAAAGCAGAATTGGATGCATGAAACTAAAGATTCATTGAAAATCATACACAGGAGTAAATTCAATTAAATCAATGGAGTCATTGTCACCACGCAACATATACCCTCTGGGTGAGCTAAAAACCCATATCATGGGTATTTCTGTTCTAAAAATGACTGAAACATTTAGTATAGAAGGCTTATTTGAAGTGTAAGATGGGGAACATTTTTTCAGACTTGCTAACTGTCTTTGAATGAACCAACCAAGCATGGTCTCATTTAACATTGCTTCCTAAAAACCACTGAATCTCCCCTTCTTCCCTGTACTATATGCCCTAAGATACAGTGGCAGTATGTTTTGATTGGAAAATGGGTTTGGAGAAGTTCTAGAGTAAGGTAAAAGAGGAACATTGGGGCAGTAGTAAGGTACTGGGCAAATGCCTGTACAAAATAGGTTAAAATAAACTCTAAGTGAGGTAGCAAAAAAGAAAGAGAAATATTGAAAATAAGATTAATTTTTCTCCGTTTTTCCTGGAATAATTTTTGTCTGATCCTTCTCAGAACCAGAACATGTCCAAATTTCATACCTCTCCAGACCAGTTATCATGTTATTTTAATTGTACTCAAAGAAAGCAGGTCACATCCTATATAATCTCAACCTCCCTCTCTCTCTCTCTCTCTCTCTCTCTCTCTCTCTCTCTCTCTCTCTCTCAACAATTTTAGCTCTTGTTCAACATTATTTCCAGGAATTTAAAGGTAAGGAAAGAACACCAGATTCTCTTTTTATTGAGTTGCCTATTTTAAACTTCTAGGAAGCAACTCTGTGGGTAGTGGAAGAAAGAGGAGAGTAGCAATCCTCAACTTTATCAGCCACAACTTCTAAACACACTGTTTATACATTTTGAGAGTTTCTCCAGAATGAAACAGAGACAAACTTAAAAAGAAATACAATGCTTCGAGAAGAGCTACCCAGAAGGTAAAATTAATCTCACCTGCCAATTTTACAGTGCTTTTTTATTATTATGCATTGACATCTCTCTCTTTAGCCTTGAGAGTTACCTTGAGCTTTTCTGCTGAAACAGCTCTATGACATGAAAATATTCAGTTCATCATTTCTAAAGTCCCTCCCTGCTCTCCACAGATCATGATTGTGTCACATCCACATAAATAGAATGAAAAGATTAAATAATCATGGTATCATACCACAGCTCTATTATTATGATATTCTAATTGCTTTATAAGTACCTCAACCTCAATTCGTCAAAACCAAATTAATCTTTCCCCCCTAAACTTGCCCTCCTTTCTAATTGAAAGACATCAACGTCTCCCAAGTTGGTAATTATTTTTATTGTGTCTCTACTTGCCCTGCTCACCCTTGTTCTAATCAATCAGGAAGTTCTGTTAATTAAAACGTTTAAATATCTCTTGAATTTATCAACTTCTCCTTATCCTCACTGCTAACACTGAAGTTCACATCACAACCATCTCTCACAAAGATTTCTGCAGCATCCCTTATTAAAACCCCTGGCTTATTTTCCTTTTCCATTCTCCATGAAGTTGTAATATAGATAGGATACTGCAAAGCTCATCTTTTAAAATTTACTTAGTTACATGATTCTCATGATCTAGTACTTGTTTTTATTTTTTCTGTAACTAATGTTCTTTCTCCTCTTTTACCCTTACTATCCTCCCAGGCATGCATCTATAATCCTTATTATGCTTCAAGATACAACATAATCATTATTTTCTTTGTGAAGACTTACTTGATACGTTTAGGTTGCCATAAGTAGTCCTATGATGTGCTTACATTATAGATGTTTTAATTGTCCCCCTTTCATTACTGAAGATTGAAGAGGGACTGGGGTAACCATTCATTTTAGCATTCACCTTTGATTCACCAACAAATTTCCCGACTTATAGGAGACACTCAACAAATACTCATTGGATACTTGAATTAATTTCATTTAATGTTCATAAATATCAACTCCAGCTTTGAATGTCTACTCATTGACAGTATGTTGGTTTAATTTAAACATTGCCAAAATTATTTTTCTTAGTTCAGTATAATCTGTTCCTCTGATATTCTCAGCATTTCTGTGGCAAAATACTTATGTGCATAATGTTCTTAATTTTAATTTTCTGGTTTCATCTTAAAAGAAAAGTTTTATTATTGCAAGCATATCACAAAGGAAACTGAGAAATAGAGAAGTTAGGTCACCTGCCTAAGTGACAAACTGAAAATCTAAAAAAATCTAAAATAACTGTATGATTACCCCTCATCTAATATGAATGCTCAGATTCTGAGCTGTGCTTTTTCACTTTATGGAGGAAGAATTTTCTTTGCAAAACTGTTAGATCCTTGAAGATGAATGTTCCTGAGAGACAAGTAAATGTCTTCAAAAGTAAAAGTCTCTAGACTGAAACACCTAAGAAAAATTAAAAAATTTGAAAAGTAGATTGGTAGCTAAAGAAATTATGCCTGATTTGGAAAATTTAACTTCAGTGATCAAAGGATCATTGTAGTAAATTTTCCTACTCAGAGTACAGTACTTACCCTTAAGGGAAGCGAGTGTCATGATTCTAGTGTCCTTAGCAACTTCAAATCTTTTTGTTCAAGCAATAACTCATGAAAAGGTTGAGTCTGCACAGATTGACTGTGCTCTGGTCCCAAGCTATAAGAGAAATCATGCAACTTGACCTATTTTCACAAGGAAACCAATTTAAATCAAGGGCACTGCAAAATGGTAAGATCACCTGGAGTGCCAGGGGCTCTTGAGGAGGAGGCTTATTGCACAGCACTTGCCATCTCACTCCAGAGGCACCTGAGACCAGCCCCCTCCTCCAAAGACTCCCAGGCAAGGAACCAATCACAGGAGTCCCTTTCTTTTTAGTTCTCCTTTACTGTCCTCACCTCAGATAGCACTTGGGCCAGAGGAGTAGGAAGGGGGATTTCATGTCTCTTATGTAGTTCCCTCAGGTTTATAAACCACTTACTGGCACATCCAAACCTGATAAATTTACTCGTTATACCTAGCCATCTCTATGACAAAAACAAAAATACTTCAGTTTCTTTGACCCACTCATTCCCTTTTAAAGGGAATGAAATATATTAAAGGTATAAGGTTTAAAAATGAACCAATATGCTTAAATAATTTCAATAGGCACCACTGTGGTTTACATTTGTTACTTCTTTCAATTCCATAATCAAATGAAATAGATAATGCTTCTACTTAAGACATGTAGTAATTGAGGTTCAGATATAGCAGGTATCTTATATATGTCACATGACTAATGCTTGGCAGAGCCTGAGTTTCAAGGTATCTATTTTTGTGTTTGAGCTCTTAACCACCAAGCCTGCTTCTTCTTATTACAGACACAGATAAGAACAGAAATGTGAATCTAGATATGTATGCATATTTGGGTGAGATATAAATATGGATGCAAATGTAGATATAGATGAATATAGCTGCATGTCACCATATCTATATTTATCTTTTGAATGCAAAATAAATAGTAAATATATGTACATATATATTTCATTGCACATTTCAGTGTGTTCTTTTATTTTCATTTGGGTGGGTATGTGTGCAAGCTTTCTTCTTTCAGTACTTCATATCACTAACTAGGTTCCTTCCTTTCTATCCTTGAACTATTTTCTATGTGGGGATAATTGCTTCTTGTACCATGAGCAACTGACACTTCCCTGAAATAACTGAAAAGACCCAAGGGACAGATTTATAGTCAGAGGCCTTAGGTGTTAAAATACCGTTGGGACTCCAACTGAGCCTGAACATTAGAGCCCTAGGGAGTGGATATGCCTTATCATTTTTCTTTTCTTTCCTTTGCTGCTTATTCTTAATAACTGGCAAAGACTCCCTTAAGTATGTGCCCAGAGCAACCTCAAGAATATTGCAGAAAAGGCATATTTTTACTCTCATACTTTCATTGTTGGATTAAAGTGAAAAACAGGCTGGTATTGCTGAAGGCAACATGAGTACACATGACATGAAGATTGGATAATTAGGTTCATATAATTTTAGAATAATGGAGGATTCTTTAAAGAAACTTAGAATTGCTATATATTATAGTGATATTTCCCTTTGAGAAATATGAATAGAGTGTTGAAGAAAGAAAATGCAACCAAAAAATTTCAGATTAATAGTCAGTTACAATAGAACTAACAACTGCAATGTTAAGGTCAGGTGTGTTTGGCTTGGAGAAGATTGGCACTTACCTTTATATGAAAGAAAGCAATTCATCATATGGGAGCTCTCATTCTCTGTCTCTGCCATTGAAAAGAAGCCTAAAAGAGGAAAAAGTAGGTCCAAATCTTCATCACTTCAGATTAGGCCCTGACTTCCTTAACAAGATTCCTAAAGTTGTACCAGTTTGCAGTACTACTAGCAATGTATGAGTGTGCCTTTCCCCCCACATCCTTGCCAACACTTATTGTTGTTTGTCTTCATAGTAGCTGCCATTCTGACTGGAATGAGATGAAATCTTACAGTAGTTTTGACTTGCATTTCTCTAATTGCTAGAGATGATGACATTTTTTATATATTTGTTGATTGATTGCATATCATCTTCTGAGAAGTGTCTGTTCAGTTCCTTGGCCCATTTATTGGTTGGGTATTTGTTTTCTTGGTGTTAAAATTTTTGAGGGCTGGGGTTGTGGCTCACTGGTAGAGTGCTTGCCTCATATGTATGAGGCACTGGGTTCAATTCTCAGTACTACATATGAATAGTAAATGAATAAAATAAAGGTCTATAAACACTAAAAAAAGTTTTTTGAGTTATTTATGTATCCTAGATATTAGTGCTCTACCTGATGTGTGAGTGGTAAAAAATTGTTTCCAAAATGTAGGCTCTCTATTCAAGTAGTATGGAGATTTCATGGAAAACTTGGAATGGAACCACCATTTGACATAGCTATCCCATTCCTTGGTCTATACCCAAAGGTATTTAAATCAGCATACTAAAATAATGCAGCCACATAGATGTTTATAGCAGCTCAATTCACAATAGCTAAACTGAGGATGAAACATAGATGTCCCTTCAATAGATGAATGGATAAAGAAACTGTGGTATATATACACAATGGAATATTACTCAGCATTAGAAGACAATAAAATTATGGTATTTGCAGCTAAATGGATGGAGTTGGAGAATATCATGAGAAGCAAAATAAGCCAATCCCCAAAACCCAAAGGCCAAATGTTCTCTCTGATAAGTGCATGTTGATCCATAATGGCTGGGGCATGGGAAAAATGGAGGAACTTTTATTAGGCAAAGGGAAGAAAAGGGTGGGGAGGGGGGATTGTGGGGGCAGGAATGATGGTGGAATGAGATGGACATCATTACCCTACGTAAATGTATGACTGCACACTTGGTGCAACACTATATATGTATAACCAGATAAATGAAAAGTTATGCTGTAAAGAAAAAAAGAAAGAAGGTAAAATGTTTACCAATTAGATAAATTCAAATGAAATACTTTTAAACTTGTTGTTGACTCACATTGAAAGAGATATAGTATGAAAAAATGCATGACAGGTTTGATAATGTACTTATTGCATTATTGATTAATGAAAGGGATGAATAGCTATAAAAATCTATGTTTGCAAATGTGTTTTATGAGTCAGAGAGGAAAATGCAGAAAGAGGACAATACATTTGGAAAGAAGAAAGTTGTAAAATGTAAAAAGTGCACGATATTGCTAAAGGCAAATTCAATTAGCACAAATCTGTAAACTAGTGTTTCAACGAAAGCTTAACACAATTAGAGATATGAAAAAAGAGAATTAAATTCAAAGTTAGAGGCTGGAGTATAGCTCAGTTGGTAGAGTGCTTGCCTCACATGCCCAAGGCCATGGGTTTAATCCCTTGCACCACCACCAAAAAAAAGTTAGTTTACCTCTATTTAGAGCAAAAACAATGACTAGGATAAGAATTTTTCTATTTTGGGGGGCCAATACTTTGAGAGAGATGAACAAGTTGAAGCATTTGATATCTAAATGTCCCTTATGCTTTCTGTTCAGGAGAAAATGATGGGGTGGGGGTAAAGAATAAGAGGTATATGAAGATATATATTGACTGTTTAAAAATTCTTGGGATTCTAACATGAAGAATTTGTGATGCAGATGTAAAAGATGGCTTCAGTACCTATATAAAGAGAAGAGAGAGTGGGCTGGGGTTGTGGCTCAGTGGTAGAGTGCTTGCCTGGCATGTGTGAGGTGCTGGCTTCGTTTCTCAGCACTGCATATAAATAAATAAAACAAAGGCCCATTGGCAACTAACAAATTTTTTAAATAAAAAATATAAAGATAAGGGACAGATAATGGTGACTGATTTTCTCACAAAGAGCTTAGATGCATATATTCTTGAATCTAACAGGGTTCAAATCTAAGCTCAGAATTTCAGTCACTGTGAAAACATAGCAAGTTTTTAACTTCATTATCAGTATATAGAAAGAAATTTAGGAAAGAGAGGCAAAAACTGGTTAATGAGACTAGATACTAAATTAATAGATTTTAGTAAAATAAGGGGAAGCTTAATTCTTTTTATTTTGAAATATTTCCAAAATATTGAGAAGAGTGATTTATACATTCTTTCATGCACACATTGATAATATTTGATGAATGCCTATTGTTTTCTGGGTAAAACAATACAGGGGAGAATCAGATTAGCCAGGACCCATCTTTGTATTTGGTGACAGAATAAGATAATAAAAATAAAAAAGTGGTATGTTAATGATAGGGTGATTCTGGATTTAAAATGTTCTATTGCAAACAAAAAGTATGGCAATGTTAATGAGAATGAGAAAACAGGTTGCTGTCTCAGATTATATAGTCAGAAATCTGTTTTGGAAGGCCTAACTTTTTAGACAAAAAGTGAATAATGATGATATATTTCATATGTGATATATACAGTGACATGACATTCTGATCAATGGAATCAGAAAGAATATAGACATTTGATGGGAAAGATATATACAAAGCCAATGAGCTGGAGAAAGAGGTAAGACCTAGGAGTACACAAATGAGTGTGGAAATGTAGTGTTACAATGTTTATAGCAGCACAGTTTGCCATAGCTAAGACATGGAACCAACATAAATACCCTTCATAGATGAATGAATAAAGAAAATGTGATACACACACATTCACTCACACACACACACACACACACACACATACACACACACAATGGAGTATTAGTCAGCCATAAAGAAGAATGAAATTATGCCATTTGTCAGGAAATGGATGGATCTGGAGACAATTATGCTAAATGAAAAATTCCAATCCCCCAAAATCAAAGATTGAATGTTCTCTCTGCTATGCCGATGCTAACACACAAGGGTGGGGAGGGGAAGAATAAAAGTTCAGTCGATTAGACAAAGGTAGATGAAGGGAAGGGAGGGGAGATAGGAACAGGAAAGACAGTGGAATGAATCTGACTTAACTTTCCTGTGTACATATATGAATACACCACAGTGAGTCTCACCATCATGTACAACCACAAGTCTAGGATCCTAATTAGAATATCCTAATATAAATATGTCACAATAGACTCTACTATCATGTATAAATAAAAAGAGCAAATAAAAATTTTTTAAAAATAAATGGAGTGTAATAGCTCTGGGTGCTGTAGAGAAAGAGCTGCAAGAGAATAGAAAAGAGGTTGCCAAAACAACAAATCCATTTCTCATTATCTTCATGGAGAAAGGCCTAATAATAAATGCCATTTATTGTCTTACTATAAATGCATGGAAATCCTGGTTAATAGGAGACTTGAATGAGTGAAAGTTCTAATAAGCTGTTTTTATTATATCAAACAAGAAAAGAAGACCACAGACCTTGTCTTGACTGAACAACTCTGCATTTATAAAATTTAGTAGGTGATAACAACTAAAAAAGTTTATTAATAGTCATTATCAACCAGGAGTGATTTTTCATCTCCCATCCACAGGGGAACATTTATCCCTATCTGGAGATTTTTTTTGGTTGTCACAACTGAGGATAATAGCAACTAGTGGGTAAATGTAACTACCCTATTTCACTATTTCCAGTAATCAACCAATCAACTTATCAAACAAAACCTGCATATCTAGGACTTTTTTTTTTTTTTTGGCGGGGGGCACAGGGATTGAACTCAAGGGAACTTTACCACTGAGCCACATCCCCAGCACTATTTGTATTTTATTTAGAGACAGGGTCTCACTGATTTGCTTAGCACCTTGCTGTTGCTGAGGCTGGCTTTGAACTTGAGACCCTCCTGCCTCAGCTTCAGAGATTACAGGCATGTTTCAGGAATTGCAAGTGTGCACCATTATGTTAGGAATTTTTAAGGCATCATTTTAAAAAAATGAAAATTAACTTTATAAGATCACTTTTATGGGAGGTATAATGCCTAAGACCTACCTAAGACATGAGGAAACTATGGTCATTATACTTAAAAAGATTAGATGTGCCAAAATCCTTTATCTTTGCTTTACATGATGTTCTAGCTGATATCTGACAAGCCTCTTAAAGTTTTTAAATAATGCTTTTAAACAACTGTAAACAAAAGTTGGATATTCTTCTGAATAATTTTAGTGTGAAATTCAAAAATATATTCCAATACCTGCATGTCAGCTCTCCTGCCTAAAAATTTGATAGTAGATCATATCACCTAGTAGAAACAAAACACAAAAGGTTATTTTTCAGGAGGAATGAAGACTTTCAAACAATTTGTAATGTATCCAAAGTCAGTACTAGCTATTGTGTTTAAATTTTCTCTTATTCATAATGAAATTTTTTAAAGATTTCTGATTTAGTACAATTCTTTCATCAAATATCAATTATATGCAATACATTCATTTAAATGTTAATAAAATTAAGGTAAAAATAATAAGTTGAAATCAGCTTACCAAAAAAAAAGAATTTTTAATGCTTTAAATATGTCTAGAATTATATACTGAAGAAATGAAGATGAATCTAAGCAAAATTTGAATGACTTTTAAATTCTAAATTCTGCTCATTGCTATTACCTTCAAAACATGGTTGTGGAGTAATTAATATTTTAGCTAATGTTTCTCCCAGCCATTAAGGTAGGCAAAAGAAAGAATATGGCCCATTTAGATAGAGAAGAGACCTATGAATTGTATAATTTAAAATAAAACTCAAAATGGGTACAGAAGTAACTATTTGAGAAGAAGAAAATGAGGAGAACTTGGCACTAAAAGACCTTAAAAATTTACATGAGATCAAAGCAAATATTCCCCCCCTTTTACTTTTCTCTCATAAATCCATGAAGTATGAAAAAAAAGATTTCAGAGCTTCTAAGGAAGACAAATACAACTGAGAATATATATTATTGTTAATAAAAATGGCCTGCAGATCTAAGAAAATACTTAAAAGTGATTCCTAGCTCTTAGACTCTGAGACTCTGGAAAGATAATAGCCAGTACTGCCACAATGAACATATACTAAGGCAAAATGTTCAGCTTAAAATAAAGGGGGTTAATTATGTACACATTTTAACACTCTGTAGAGAATGACCATACATCCCTCTTTGTTAACGAAAGTTCCAGTTTATACTTGTTACCCAAGCTTGTGAAAGATTGCATCCATGACTCCAATTCTTCACTCTTACCTTTACTCATGTCCTTTGCTATATATCTTTGCTATCCACACTATGTGAAGCAAACCTTTCTGATCCTTGATTCTGGACTTGTCCATAAATTTACGCTGGAAAAATCAAGACTCAATGGCAGGTAGAAATGGATTGAACATTTTAATACTGAAAAATTAGGGTTCATTCAATAATTGAGATTGGATAGAAAAGCTTCAGTTTCTAAGGCCTGAGAAAGAATATTTGGCAGAACATGGAGGAAAACATCAAGCTAATCTAATACACTAAATGCCTAAAACAGGAAAATATTTTTTCTTTGGTTACCATCAATAACCAGAAAACGATAAAAGGGGAAGTGCCAAATATATCTTGTAAATTAGAAATATATCCTGATAAACTGTCTATTCCATTAGAGGATTGGATATGAAGTTCAAATTTACTGTTTTATTCCCAGTGTCTGTTATAAAGTCTGTACATAGGGCTACTCAATGAGTATATGAGGGACAAATTAGATTTTTGGAAATCATCCTTGAAGGAATGTTTATTCATTTGTGTGTTTGTACCATAAATAATTGTTGAGAAATTGTTATGTACGATGTCTATAACAATGCCCATAACAATCTAAGGGCAAAACAGTGAGCAAAATAAAAGCAGAGCTCTTCTACAGCTTATATTCTATTTCAGAAATCAGTATATATGAGATACAGAAGGTCAGATGATGCTAAGTGCTGTGGAGAATATGTACATCAATGAAACAGGATGGATATGTTGGGATGGGAAGTCCCTGCAATTTTAAAGAGATGGCTATAAAAGGTCTCAGAAAAACAAAGGACAGTATTTACATGTATGAGCCATGTAGATACTGAGAAATGAGTGTGTTATAGTCAAAATAAGGGCAGATGCAAAGGCCAGGGACAGAAGTGTACTGGGGTACTTCAGACACAGCTTTGTGGCTAGTGTGGTTAGGGCAGAATAAAGGAGGCTATTAGGTGAAGATTTCAGAAAGGTCAAGGGGCTACTTCTTGTTGAGCTGTATAGACCATAAATAGATCTCTGGCTTTTATTCTAAGTAACGTAGAAACACATTGATTTTGCCTGGAAGAGAGTATTGCATTTTGGGAAGAGCAAAGAAAAGAGTTGGAACTACAAAAGGCTTGGTTTGAAATCCTAACATCATCACTTACTGCAGGAATTTTAATCGAATGCTTAATTCACTTTTGGAGTTTCAAGGTTTTCCCCTCTAATACATTACTGATAATATCTTCCCCATGTTAATATTGTATGGGGATTAATTGAAGAAGTAAATGATGCATATAAAAAAGATTGGTTACTCTCCTAGAATATGGCAGTTGCTTATTCATATTATTTTTCTCCCTGTAAACAACAACAATAACAAAATAACAATCTTAGGTAGGTATAACTAATGAAGCAAAAAAAGGACATTAGTTCTCAAAACAAGTAAGACAAGAACTGAAAAAACTACTGCAGAAATAGCAATAAGAAATGTGGAATTGAGGTTCTTTTAGATTGTAAAGACACTCCTGTTAACCTAATTAAGATAAAGGGACCTTAATTGGCATAAGTGAAGTTCCCAGTGATAAAATTGTGAGAACACATAGATTTGTGATGAGTGCTTCTCAGAGAATGGAACCTGAGGGCATATTGAGAGAACTGGCAGTATAATAATTGATTCTGAGAGAAATTTTAAATATAGCAAAGCCAAAAAATGGACATTAACATTCATGTCATTATTGTATATTTTCACATTATCTGTGGTTGAAATAAGGTATGTTTTAATTAATGCTTGTATCAATTTTTGTATCTGTCATTAATGGTTATGTTTAAATATTTTTGATAACTTGTAAACGTTTCCATACCAGCAGTATCTTGGCAATGACTTTATTTTCTCCTAAAATTATTGTCTTATGCAATTGACACCCTAGCTGCCCTTCCTGCACTATCCCAGGCAATATTCCAGACTCTAATGTGGAAGTTTTTCTGTTCCCTACTTGACAATTGTCACATATCTCCCTGGTATGTAAAATGAACTGATTATTACAAATAGGACTCTTCAAGTTCAAATGTCCTTGATGTGGCCCAGTTCTCAGTTTTTCCCTTGCAATAACAGGGTTAATGTTGTGGAAAAATATTTTTTAAAAATAAAACTGCAGAAGTTGCTGCTACATCAAAAATCAGCTTCGTTACTATTAAAATTATATTTAACAGAGTTGCCATATCCCAGCTTCTATTTTTCAGTTGGCTATACACAGATGTGAATCTAAAGGAGGAAGTGTGTGACTTTCATCTTGTCTTGATTATTTTATGTTGATTACAAATTATATAGATGGAAGGAATGTGAAATAAAGTGTAATGAAGGCCAAGAAAAGAAGGGAATAGCAGTTTAATAGCTGAGAAAACCAATTCTGGGATTAGTAAAACGTGTTCAAATCAAATTTCTCAACTTATTGTGTGATCTTTCTCAATTTATTTAACTTCTTCAATTCTGTTTCCTGATCCTAAAAGGATTAATACTTCTATATTGCTAGATTATTATAAAATTTAAGAAAATATAAAAACTTAGTGTTTTGAATATAGTAAACACTCAAATATCATATTTCATCAATTATATTACCTTTCTTTATAATAATAATAAGCAATCACTCAATTATTAGTAGCTGTAGAGTTGTTATTGTCTTCATTATTAAGACAATAAATAAAACAGACCCAGGTATGCTGGTCCCCAACTGTAATCCCAACTACTCAGGAGGCTGAGGCAAGGGAATGGCAAGTTTGAGGCAAGGCTGGGTAATCTACAGAGAACCTGTCTCAAAATAAAATTTCAAAACTAGCAGCAGATATAGCCCAGTAATAAATCATTGGCCTAACATGTTTAGGGTCCTGGACTTGAGCCCCAGTCACACAATAAATAAATAAATAAACAAATAAATAAAATATAATTATGATTATGATTTATTACAATTGTAATTTGTGATAGTCAATACTCACTCTTAACAAATTTCAGTGCAATTTCCCTTTGCTCCATTCCTTCTCTAGAGTCAGCAGTATGCTTATAGATGAGGAAACATTTTACCTGTGGTGCTAGACAGAAAATTTGAAGTGGAACTGGGGAAAGCATCAGGGTTGATCAATATCTTCCCTCACAGATGAGTAAGTGAATGACCAAGTCCTATGGAGGAAACCCAATCTCATTTCTCTGATTCTTGCTCATGGTCTATAGGTCATTTGTTGGTGTTTTATATTTGGAAAATCCCGGTGTGAACTTGATCAGGACATAGGTAATTAAGTTGAAGGCCTAAGCCTACGTCCCCACAAAAAAAAAAAAGTCTGAGAAGTAAAAATATTTCTGAGGGTCAAAATCCTTTCTGGAAATGCATATGCTAATTCCCTAGCTTCCCAGCTTGGCGGGGTTCCCTTTAGCAAGTAGGGTGTTTATTACATAAGCAGGTTCTTCTTGGACAGAATCTTGGGGGCATCACAAGATTCTTAAAAGAACTGAGGCATTTTTAGCCTCGAGCAGGTGGGCACAAGGACTCACTTTATCAGAGTGAGTAGGAGAGTGGACAAAATGAAAGAAAGGAGGCCCAGGGATTCTGGATGTAGGAGTAAGTGAGAGCTGGCAGGGCCTCAGAGGAATCCTGCGGACCCTGCATCTTTCTCAGCCTCCTCCACTACTGTAACTACTAGTGTATCCTGTACTGTACTGTAACCTGCCACCTTAACCACTGTTGCTGCCAAGGTAGCGATAGCTGCCATTGGTCAGGATACCCAAACGCAGAGCAGGAGTTGGTCACCAAGATCCGGCCTGCTGTGTTTAGGCCAGAGGTCCTCATGGCGAGTAAGCGGAATTGTGTAAAGGTCTATGTGCTGAAAGAAGATCAACAATGGGGCCAGCTGGGCATGGGACAAATCTCCTCAAGTTACATAGAGCGCCTCCAAAGCGTGTGTCTGCTTGTTCGGTCAGAGTCTGATGGCTCACTGATTTTACAGTCCAAGATACACCCAAACGTGCCCTATCAGAAACAACAGGGTGTGTTAATTGTTTGGTCTGAAGATGAGAACCATGGTGTGGCACTAAGTTTCCAGGATCCAGCAGGCTGTCGAGAGATCTGGGAAGACATATGCCAAGTCCAAGGTAAAGACCCAACTGTTGAAATCACACAAGATCTTTTGGATGGACCAGACCAATTTGATGAAATGCCATCAACCAGTAGTCTGGTTGAGCTGCCGAACTGTGAACTCCATACACTTGAAGAAATAGCTGATCTGTTTACTTCTGTCCTTGCTTCACCTATACGTAAAGAAAGGTTGGCACTGATCTTGGAAAATGAAGATTATATTAAAAAACTACTGCAAATATTTCACATTTGTGAGAACCTAAAGAACATTGAAGGCTTACATAACTTGCACAAAATTATTAAAGGCATCTTATTCCTCAACAAAACTCCTCTGTTTGAGATCATGTTTTCTGATGAGTGTATCATGGATGTGGTGGGATGCCTTGAATATGACCCTGCCTTGACTCAGCCAAAAAGGTATAGGGAATTCTTGACCCAAAATGTAAAGTTCAAGGAAGTTATGCCAATAAAAGACTCTAAACTTAGGCAAAAAATACATCAGACCTACAGAGTGCAGTACATTCATGATATTCTTTTTCCTATACCATCCATATTTGAAGAGAATCTTCTCTCTACTCTTACAACTTTTATTTTCTTCAACAAGGTTGAGATAGTCAGCATGCTGCTGGAAGATGATGTGTTTTTGTTTGAAGTTCTTGCACAGTTAAGGGATAAGACTACAGATGAAAATAAACGACGTGAATTATTATTTTTTTTCAAGGAATTCTGTGGGTTTTCCCAGACACTGCAGCCTCAAAGCAAGGATGCTTTATTCACAACATTGTTACAACTGGGAATTCTTTCTGCTCTTAAAATTTTAATGAGCATGGATGATTTCCAAGTAAAGATAACAGCTACAGATATTTTTGCTTATCTGGTAGAGTACAGTCCATCTATGATCCGAATATTTGTAATGGAGGAAGCTCAGGATGGTGAAGATGATGAACTTTTTATTAATGTAGTAATTGAACAAATGATCAGTGATACTGATCCTGAACTTGGAGGTGCCATTAATTTGATGGGACTTCTTCGTTCTCTACTTGATGTGGACAACATGCTGCTAGTACCCAATGAATGTGAAAAAAGTGAATTTCTAAATTTCTTCTATAGACGTTGCATGCATAATTTGATAGCACCAATTTTGTCTACCACTTCAGAAGACAGAGATGAAGAGGATTATTTATTTGGACCTGACAAAAACAAAAATTGTCTCAATAATTATCAAACAGTACAGCTGCTTAGTTTAATTATAGAACTACTCACATTTTGTGTACAACATCACACATATCACATTAAAAACTACATATTGAGCAAAGACTTGCTAAGAAGAGTCTTGATGTTGATGAATTCAAAGCACACGTTCCTGATCTTATCTGCTGTTCGTTTTATGAGAAGGATGATTGGTCTTAAAGATGAACTTTATAATCGTTACATCATCAAGGGAAATCTTTTTGATCCAGTTGTAAATGCATTTCTGATTAATGGAACTCGGTACAATATGCTAAATTCGGCTATTATTGAGCTATTTGAATATATACGAGTGGAAAATATCAAGTCTCTTGTTGCACATATAGTTGAAAAGTTTTACAAGGCTTTTGAATTGATTGAATATGTTCAGACATTCAAAGGATTGAAGATTAAATATGAACAAGAGAAAGACAGACAAAATCAAATAAGGAAGAATTTACATTCTATACTATATATTAAAATTTTTTGCAGAGATGCCAATGGCATGGAGGAGGTGAAGGCTGATATGTATTTTAAGGAAAATACCACAGATGTACTTATGCCACCAATGGAAAATGAATTTCCAGATCATTATGATACATCTATAGATACTAAAATACCAAAAGAAAATGGAGAAAAGGTAGACCTTCTCAAAAGAACATCTTCCAGTGAATTCAGAATTTCTTCATCTAGCTCTCCTGATTCTGAGGATGAAATGAGTACACCATCCAGTAGCAGTTTGGTTGGTTTAGTGGATTACCCAGATGATGATAATGAAGAAGAAGATAAGGAAGAAGATAAAGCATCCCCCAGAAAGAGACCTCATCTTGACTTATAAAACAATTATGGGAGACCCTCAACATATGCTTCAACTAAAATTCTATCAATGTCAATAAACTAAAAAGTCAATCCCAAAGACTTTCTCAGATGAACTTTTAAATATACAACAAGTAACAAAAATTATGAAGAAAGGAATTAATTCCATAAAAAGAAAACTTCCCATAATATATACATACAATGAAATAATAATCAGCACCTGAGTGATGACTTACTACAACTTGTTTATTTTTCTTTGGTTTAGGGGATAGTTTGGGAGGAGGAAATAGGTTGATGAAATATTGTCAACATAGTTATCACCCAGGAACACATATTAGAAACAACTGTAATAGTTCCATTGCAAAACCTACAATATTATTTGCAGAAAGGTTCTGGCCATGTTTTTCTTTACTCTGGCTGCATTTTTTAAAAGAAGTTTGTTTATATGGTAAACAAAGTCAACTGTAAATATTTATAGGCTCCTCCTGTGAAGATTTAAAAATAATTCAGCCTTATCAATAATTGGGGGGAAGCAGCTTACAGTATGTATTTCCATGAATATAAAATAAATCTGGATTCAAAATATGCAGTTATTATTTTTAAAGATAAGTACAAAGAAACACCCCAGTAGTATGCTCAAAGTGTTCTCTGTGGGACCTTTGGAGTGAGTAGAAGGTTGGGAAAATTGTTTTCTAATTAATTAGGTTTGTCTTTTCAGAGCAGCAGATATGTTTTAGAGTATGAGTTATAAAGACTAATATAAAAGGTAGTGCTAAGTGAATTGACATTTATTTTCCAGATGCCACTTTGGACCAAGAAAAAGTTAAGTGTCAAAGTCAGCATACAGGACCTGAAGTTTTTCCATAAACAAAGGTATAATATGAAAAATATTAAAGTGTGTATAAGTGAATTCCTAAAAATAATTCCCAACAAAGAGTTAAGAAGACTCATTTTTATTTTTAAATTTATGTATTTATATATTTTTGGTACCAAGGATTGAACCTAGGAGTGTTTTACCACTGAGCCACTTCCCCAGAATTTTTAATTAATTTTTTTGAGGACCTATTTTTTAGAGGAGCAGGTTAACTGAGTCTATTTTCCCTGGAATCATTTAAAGTGAAAAGGAGTTCTTACTGTTTTGTAGATTTTAGTGTTAATATTAATTTGAGCCATTATTTGGACAAAGGTAGGCTGTGCAGATAGGAAGTATAATTTTATATAAAACAAGTATTTATTTTATAGATTAAAATACCACTGTACTTGTTTTGTACCTATTGATATTTATATTGAACTATAAAATTCAGAAATTAAAATATAATGCTATAATACTAAAAACAAAAGAGACCATTTTAAATTTACTATTCTGCCAATAGGAGACACAGCTTATGCAAAACTAGAAACTGCAGTGTAAAAGCTAGAAAGGGTCTATACCTAAAATAACAAACAATAATCTCATCAGATTAAAAACTTATTTCATCAGTTTAGACTGTGGACATGAACTCAGGAGGTAAAATTATACATTGGATAGGATACAACACAGCAGAAAAATTGCATTTTCACACTTCTCAAGCTATGCTAGTTAAATTAAATGCTATAATGGGATTTTTCATGTATTCATGTTGTGATTGTATGTCAAAAAAGGTGGTTTCTTAGAAAAGCATTTCACGTTTTCCTCCTGGGTAGAGTGTCATGGGGACAGTTATCCATAGTACACATAATACACTTATAGAGTTTTGTTTAATGTGTGTGTGTGTGTGTGTGTGTGTGTGTGTGTGTGTGTGTGTTTGTGTTTAGTATAATGAAAGCAGACCTACTTCCTTAAAAGAGCAGCTGTTTGCAACTGGACCAAGAAGAAAGATTCTATTTTGGTGCTATTTCTGTTTATTCTTTTCCTCCCAGCTAGTTTCAATCTGTTATAAAAAATGGACCCTCTAATTAGAAGAGAAAAATATAATATTTCTATATCTTGACTATTTTCCTCAGTGAGTTTGAAAGATGAGAAAAGTATATAAGTACAATGGGAATTAAAAGTGAAGAAGAAGGAAGAGGAGGAGGAGGAGGAGGGCAGGGAGGAAGAGCAGAAAGTGAGGGAGGAGGGGGAGGAATAAGAAAAATGATAGGAATTCTATTGAGCTGTATGACCTCTGTGAGCCCTTTTCTAACTTCAGCTACTTAACATCAGGAGAACAAGCAAGACAAAGAAAATGGTATAAAGGAAAATTGTCTATCATGTGGCCTAACCTACTATTAAGGGAACATTTAAGAGGGCAACAAAACACAAAAGAGCAATCCTTACTGTCTATAAAATGAGTGAAAAAGTGACCAAAGTGTTTAGATTTTTTGATGTTGTGTGGGAAAATATATAGTAAAGAATGTTTAATCCCATCTTTAATATTTTTAGAAGTAATTTACAAAGGACCCTGAAGTAGGTTATTTATGATATGGAAAGAAGAAACACTTTGAAATGGTCCTGTATATACCATAAAATCCAAGCCAGAATTTTTGGAGAAATACTCTGGACTCATGATGTTCTTGGCTTTAAACACATGATTTCTACCAATTTTTATGTTTTATCGATCTTTTAAACATACCAAAAAGGGGAGGGTGATATAACAGACAAAGCAAAAACTTCATATTCAGATAGTTCTTGATAATAATGCAAGCTCTGACTCTTACTAGTTCTATTTCCATGACATTTTCTGTGACAATTTACTTATTTTTTCCGCTAGCCACAATTTTTCCAGCTTGTCTTAAAAATTAGAAGCTATATGTAAATTACCCAGAACATATTTAGCACTCAAGAAATAACTTTTGAAACTCATTATCAGCAGTAGCAGCAGCAGCAGTATAATCATTCCTAAGAAGATGAGGTATAAAGCCAGCTATACCCTCTTATATCACTAGTTATGCTCATAAATTAAAAATCTTATATTCTAGATCAAATTGACAGCAATAAATAAATTAAAAGTTAATGAATTCAGTTCTAGTTGGTGAAGTCTTTGTGTATGCATGGTGCCCTGCTGAGACACAACTGAAATAAAAACATGAAAGTGGGAAATATAAAACCTCAGAAAACAAATGAAGACACAGGTGGAGTAGTATCTTCACCATTGGCATGTTAACCAAGAAATGAGAGATGATAGGAGTGAAAAGTAAAATTGAAATTAATGAAGTAGGAGGACAGGTGGGAAGGGAAATGAACACTTATAAAAGTGACAAAAGTCACTAACCCTTATTCCATCCATGCCTAATCACAGAAGACAAAGTAGTCAACAAGAATGTATCCCACTGGGCTTGGTGGCACACACCTATAATCCTAGCAGCTGGGGAGGATGAAGCAAGAGGATCTTGAGTTCAAAGCCAACCTCAGTAATTTAGTGAGACCCTGTCTCTAAATAAAAATACAAAAAAGGGCTGGAGATATGGTTCAATGATTGAGTACTCCTAGGCTCAATCCTTTGTACTCAAAAAAATTATCCCTAGATAATGTATCATATGGCCTTTCCTTGAAGCAACTGAAATAACAGGCAAAGCTGAGGGCCCTGGTATGCATGTTGTTGCTTCAGAGTTCAGCCTTTCTCTTTAGGGTTACTATAGTTTGGGTCTGAAATACACACCAAAATCCAATATGTTAAAGGCTTGGTATCAAGTTTGTTGCTATTGGGAGGCAGTGGAAACTTTAAGAGATGGGGTCTATTTAGAGGTCTTTGGGGACATGCCCTTGAAAGGGACATGAGATCCCAGACCTTCTCCATCTCTTTCATTTTCTACCTATAAGCTGAGAAGTTATGCCCTGACCCCTATGATGTGCTGGTTCAACAGAGGCCTAAAAGCATTGGGGTCAACTGATCATGGACTAGAATCTTTGAAACTGAGTCAAAATAAACTTTTTATCTTAATAAGTTGATTGTTTCAGATATTTTTTATAGCCATATGAAGCTAACACAAGAATGTTGGAGAATTTAAGATGCTAAGAGTTAACAACCCTCAAGGTACAAGTCACAGTGTTATAGGGAAAGACACATCTTAATCCCTGGCTCCCATCCATCTACAATTAAAAAATATTTTAAAAGATAGAAAGTCTTTTCGATGTATTGAGTCCTGATTCCCCACTCTGCAAGGGGTACCTACCTCAAGTCAGTGACACAGGTTGAGAATATTTGAGGTAAACTTTAAGGTTCATAGTTTAGCTCAGATAATTAAATGTAGTCCTTATTTTGAAAAGTGACTAGTCAATACAGTCTGCTTGTTTATCTTTGGCACTAGGGAGCATGGCATTAGTCTACTCCATGGGATAACTGGGATTGGGGCTGTGGATGACAGCAACAGGTATGTGTGTGGGGAGGTGTAGATGTTAGTACACACACATGAGGAGGAGCTAGGATTATCCCCATAGACCTCTATAAGGTAAAATGAATGTTTGTTAGAACTATCTGGTCAGTGCTGGCAGAACTAGCAATCAGTTAAATTGTAGGTGCTTGTAACAGTTTAGGATAGCTGCACCAGAATGGATTCCTTGGTGGATGGGGAAGCTTCAGAGGAAGTTCTGATAAGGAAATTCATTAAGGCCCCTCTATCCCCTGTACAAGCCTAAATGAGTTATTGTTCTTCTTCTATCTACACAATACCTGAGTATCCCATTTCAGTAACTATAACTTTGATGTTTACTTTTTTCAATCATACTGTACACTCCACTCGTCCAAATCTTTTATCTAGAAGGAGTAGATGAAATAGGGATAAGGACATATTTATTGAAAGTAACAAAAATTAAGTTTGAATCTTGTAGGTCCCATTCTTGCCACGCTGCTACAGACAGGCTATATCAATCAGGATAGCCTGGGGAAGGCCTGGAAATGATCAGGAAAAAATTATAAATCTTCAAAATATGTCTATATAATTTCTCATTCCTTTAGTTTTGATCACTAGTTGGGAGATGACTAAGAAGGAGTGATCCTCTCCTAGGGACAGCCATATTCGGTATCCAGATTGTCTTATTCTGATACAGCCTTTTTCAACTTCCACTCTGAAAATTCTGGCCCAAACAATTTACTGTTGTGGAGGCTATGCATTGTAGCATATTTAGCAATATTAATGACTTCTACCCACTAGATGACAGCAGCACAAGCTCACTTGTGTCCATCAGAAATGTATACAGAACATGTTAAATATCTGTTTAGGGAGCAAATTACCCTCAAAAGTGACCCACTCATTTAAATATGTCTGGAATTTGATTCATGTGTTTGTTTTAGCTTTGTGGATGTTGAGTCTAATTCCTCCAGCCCAAGTCATTTTCTGTCTTTCCCCCCAAGTACAAGGCCCAGGAACATATAAGGTATATGTATTATGCACTCTCATCCTCAAGAGAATGGGCCTTACTTAAAATTATAAAGATCTTTGTTTAGAATTATAAAGATCTTTGTTTAGAATCTGGGTTCTGCCTTTTATTATGAATATAACCATGGAATCTCCTTTGACACCCATGATTCTCAGTTTTCTTTGGAAAGTATGTTCAATAACATTGTTATCACTAAATAATGTCCTACCCCTCAATTTATGTTGAAGTCCTAACTCCCACTGTCTCAGAATATGACTGTATTTTGAGATATTCTTTAAAAAGGTAATTTAGTTAAAATGAAGTCATTAGGGGTAGGCTTTCATCTGATATGGCTGGAATCTTTTATAAGAGGAGATTAGGACACAGACACATACAGAAGAAAGGCTATGTAAAGAGAAAGGGAGAAGGCAGTTATCTACAAGCCGAAGAGAGATGTTTAAAAAAAATACAAGTCTGTCAAGATGTTTATTTCTTCTAATGGGAAGAAATTTTATGATAATTAAATAATATATGTCCTATAAATATCACAGTTATTATAAAGAGTTCACAAATGAGATATAGCAATAGCTGTTTTTTATTGAGCATGGTATATATGTCAGGCACTAAATCCTAGGCAATTTATCTACATTATTTCTAATTTCACAATGTACCTACAAGGTAAGTGTGGTGGCTATGAGAATATACCCCACAGAGAGGGAATATAATTGAATAAGGTCCCCAACTGCTGTGCTCTGAAATTATTTTTGTTTCTTCTGGATTCCAGTTCATGCTTCCTAGGCCTGCTCCCAGTCAGCAGTTAGAATGTCAGGGAAAGTGAAGCAGGATCATTCCTGAAAGGTAAGCAACTCCTCTGACTAGAGACTTTGGCTTCAGGGATTTCTGCAGATCTTCCTGAACTTTCTTTGGACTTCAGGGTGATCTAAGATGTTTCTATCATAGCTTAGTTCCCTGTCACTTTTTTCACTTGGAATCAGAGTGTATCATGATATGATGGCTTTTCCCAGTCTCCTCCAGCTTACTCCCTGTTGCTTTTCCCTGGCCTTTTACCTAAAAATATAATTGTATACTAAGTGCTCACATGACAATTGCTATACCAACATGATATATATTCTGACTATTTTCCAGAATAAACAGAGAGCTTTATACTCAGAATTACAAGCTATTACTACATATAATTTTGACTGACTCCATACACTGGGTTTTCTTTCCCAACATTTGTCTAAAAATCTCTACTGAAAGTACTTTAAATATTAAAACTATTTTAAAAACCTCATTTATATTTATTAACAATAAAATAGAAGTATAAAATCAATATATAAGATCTATGGATACTCTAAGACATAGATAGTAACAGAGTCCATCTTTCTGCTTTACCCATGTTTCCAAAGTTTATGTTAAGCTAACACTGTTTGAATTCTTTACAAAAACACAGCACTTTGCTAAACACTGTCATCAAGTATATCAGAGAGTTGCTAAAGTGGTAGCCAGTGAAATTTTCAGTCTTATCTCTGAAATCAAGAGAATAAAATAGCTAGCTTCACTATGGGCCAACATTGTGGTAAATCAGTGTGTGTGTATATATATATATTAGGGTACTTTAATCATAATAACAGAGGTCCATGTCACAACTTCTTATGTGTCCCCAATGCTAGCGTGTAGTTGCCTATTTAAGGAAAATGTTAGGAATAAAGGTCTACTCAATTTACCAAGATTAAATTTCAGCTCCAATACAGAATTGTGACTTAAAATATAAATTATATCTGATCTTATAAACAGTGAAGTTAAATATCTTATACTTTTGAGTGTGTGTACTGAGTGTTTCAGACACTAGACATGCATTGACTTATTTTCCTTTCTAAGTTTCTTTTGTTATCATTATTATTTGTTCTTTTTAGATATACATGACAGTAGACGAATCCTTCTAGGTTTCTGTTGGATTGCCTCAGTGTTTGTTTGCTTTTTCCCTTAATTGCATTAAAAGTTATTCTTTCTATTTTTATGTGGTAGTTAATTACTTCTAAATTGTAACAAACATACTTCATTTTACATGAGTTAATCAGTCTCTCTTTCCCTTGGAAAATAAATTAAATTATTTTATATCTACCACTTCTCCACTGTACTACATGTGATTGCTATTTTAATATATCTGACACACTTACCTGTTTGTACTGGAACATTTTTAGTCTCTAAATTATTGGAATCAGAAACAAACCAAATTTGAGTTACATTATTTCCTGGATACTGCAATGACTAAATTGAGCAATTATATGGGTATTATTTAGAGAAAACTGCAGAAAAGTACTTCTATTGAACAGTTACTAAGGCAACCCTTTGGGGGAAAAAAGGCATATGAATCGGCTCAGGAGCCTGATAAGCTACCCAGTAATATTGGAATGTTTCTTTTGCACAAATTTTCAAACATATCCTACAAAATCCAAAGAGTACTTTAATGTATCACATTTGACAGTAGGAAACATACACTATTTTGGTGTGTGTTCAAAGATTGCAAAATATCAAAGAATGATAGTTCATTTCAGACCAAAAATAAAATATTCTGTGAAGAGCTATTCATATTTTTTCTGAGTTGAGCACTATATTTTAAATGTAATTAAATTTTATATGATTTCTGTTGATGCTAAGTAATGTTTTAAAAGTATTAACACATAACATTATAGGAAAATCATACTATGTTAGAGTCTAGAAAGCACACAGTTTTTCTTTTTATAAATGCATCTTAATAATTGGATTATGCATGATGGTTTTATATATCTTTACTACTATTGCAGACATAGGGAAAAAGTGTGGAATACAGATTTATAATAGTCAGGTAAGTAGTTTCTACCTGTTGGGCTTGAGATCATTCATGTAGCCTCTGAATCTCAGGTTACTTTTCTCTAAATTGATGTTGATGTTATAAATAATAATGTAGATAAACTTTTAAAATACCATGGGACATTGATGAACATTATCTATTTAGTTTATCTGACACTGTAACAATTTCTCTTTTAAATCTAGCAACTAGTTTCATTATTTCTCAAGTAAAGTATACCAGGATATACATACCTATAACCCCATATTGAAATTAGACTGTAAGCAATGATTTGTGATAACTTTTTTCTTTGTGTTGCTGGGAATCAAACTCAGGGCCTCATACATGCTAGGCAAGTGTTCTACCACTGAAACAACATCCCCATCCCACAATAACTTCTTTATGTTTTTACAAGGTGTTTAACTCAGATGTAAGGTAACTAGAATCATTTCTTTGCTTTTTTCCTGTTTCTCTTTGATATTTATAAGATGATACTTTACATGTGAATATAGTATTCCTGTAAAAATAACTACTAATATGATTAAACTCTACTTTCACTATTGCCTGAAATTTATGCTCCATCATCCCCACATTTTTCTTAGGATCCTATTCTTAATAATTGAAGTACATGAATTTGATGTTCCATAGATTTATACAAATATACCCATTGCAAATTTGTGCTATAGCTGTGTGTATATTTTTTAAAAATGTATACTTTGCTATATAACATTAGTTGATATTTACTCTTTATCTTTCATATTCTCTATCACCTTCCTTGAGAAGTATTCTAGATTGCTCATGAGAAATTCAATGCCCAATTCTTAGGAAAGCAATTTGATTCTGTGGAAGACCAGGAAAAAAATTGCTATTTCAAAAGATATACATTTCTTAATCTCTGTGAATGTTATGTGAAATATCAATGTCTTTATAGATGTGACTAAATTAAGAATTTTTAAATGGGAAGATTATTCCAGATCATATGGGTAGACTCTAAATGAAATTAAATGTATCCTCAAAAAAGGAAGACAAGGGGAAATCTGATACACACACAAAGGAGAACACAACATGAAGATAAGTCAGAGGGAGATTTGAAATCCTAGCCTTGAATCCTGGAGTGCTTTAGTCACAAGTCAAGGAATGCCTGAAGCCACCAGAAGCTGGAAGAGATAATAAACAGATTTCCTTCTATAGTTTATGGAGGGTGTAAGGGTACATAGCTCTGTTGATAATCTTGAGATAAACCCAGTTTTATAATCACTTCTGGATTTTTTGTCTGTAGAATTGTGAGAGAAAAATTATTGGTATGATAAGTTTGGAGTGATTTTTAATAACATCCACAGGAAACTAATATACTGTAAAAATTAAAATTATAAATTAAAATAACAATGAGATATTATTCTGCACTTTAATCATGGGTAAACACTTAAATCCTTGATGAAATATGGTTATGAAGAAAATGGAGTTCTTTTATTCTATTCCATGTCAATTTCTAAGTGTACATAGAAAGAAACACTTAACTCTGGGTTAATATATTATCTTCTTGGAATTTTTCTGGCTAATACAGTCAAAAACCATGAAGAGATAAATGTAACTTGATATTAAGTGCAGTGTTGCTTAGAGTAGCAAAGTCTGGAAGCAACCTAAGTATCCATCATCTGGTTTGTACATTACAGTATAATATAGAATATATATTTATAAAATCACTTTAAAATGAGAAGTTTTTTTTTTCACAGTTTTAGATGAGGACCCAAAGTTGAAAAACAAAATAAGTGTTGCTCAAGTGTGGCACTAATCCATTTATGAAGCTCATATGAAGAAATTATATGAAAAAAGTTTGTGTGATTTAAGCCTAAACCTAAGACTGTAAGTGGGATTAAAATTAAGGTTAGGTAAAGATAATTTCTTTGGAAATGTTTCTAGTAGTACTCTAGTATGTACTCTTACCTCACAATTGTATGTATCTCTTGAAAGGAGAGATTTTCATTCCTAGTTTTACTAATAAGAGTTTTATCTAAGGAAACCTGCTGGAGATTTTGAAATGTGTCCCCTGAAGTTTGTGGAGACATGGTATTCTAACATTTGACTCACCTGAGACTTCTAAAGATGCTTTGGAATCATCCAAAGGGAAACAGTGTTATATTAGGAACAAAAAGCACTTCCACCTACAGAATGAGCAAGGTTGTGATTGTATTTTTCACAAACTGATATGTTGATAGGAAATAGCTTGAAGCCATCTTAACAGGGACTTGGCCCAAATTTGCTGTGGAAAAGAGAGATGAGACACAGGTGAGATGAGAGTCTGTTAGGTGACCTACAAGACACCAAGGAATATAAGAGCCATTATACACATCATGTGGATGCATTTCTCAGAAATGCTTAAAAATCATGCTGGGAGAGAACAAGCTCTTTAAACAATTGCCAAACCCAGAGATTGCTTGCTGTACAAGTCTGCACTGTAAACCCGTCTTCCTGGAGTTGTCAAAAACTATCTTTAGTAGGGAAAAAAAGAGGTGAGAGAGAGGGGAGTACTATTACTTCTGCAGGTTTCCTACTTGAAACTGAATCAAACTAGTCTGAGAGAACACTTTGGATGTTCATCTCTGGAGGTTCATTGCACTACAAAATTTATTATTCAAACGAGATGAGTATATTATTTAAAAGATACAAGATGATTATTACTATTGCTATTTGAAAGTAACTGGAAAGTTATGCAAGTCAGAACTGAATCCATAAAACATGTTTGAAGGTACCTACCCTGGCAATACTTGCAACCTATCAACTTGAACCTATTCATAAAATGATTAGATTACAGAATAAAGTTCACTAAATATATAGACCCAGTAAAATATCTCAAAAATACACTTTAAGTAACAAAAATATAATGTAGATGCAGAAGAATGTGAGTAGTAATATGCCACATCTGACTTTTTTCTAAAAAGGCCTTTCTTCTCTGATGGAAGATTCCAGTGAAGAAAACAGTGGTTAAAGAAGGCTTGATGAGGGGCAGGGGATGTGGCTCAAGCGGTAGTGTGCTCGCCTGGCATGCGTGCGGCCCGGGTTCGATCCTCAGCACCACATACCAACAAAGATGTTGTGTCCACCGAGAACTAAAAAATAAAGATTAAAAATTCTCTCTCTCTCTCTCCTCTCACTCTCTTTAAAAAAAAAAAAAGGCTTGATGAAGAAAATTACAAAGATGAAAAAAGGGGCAACATATTCTACCCTTGGCTCCTACAGTTTTTCCCCCAACATTGTGTGTTTCCACTTGGAGTTTCCTCCTTCTGCTTTTGGAGTCTAGCCAATAAAATGAGCAATTTGTTCAAGTCCTCTCTGAATTGACTATCAGGGGACTACCATTCCCTATAATCTTTTTTCAGGAGTTCTTTCCCAAGCATTGGTTGATATTTTACCATGTGAATCTGCTCATCATTAATTGCCTGAATACTTCAGGGGCACCTTGTTCAGGTTTCCAGGGTTCTTTCCTTATGCCACTCTATTTTCTCCAGTAATCTTTTCTGAGAACAATAGCCATGTTGATCTTCCTAGCTTGTCAGTTTCATCCCAGAGAGTCTCTGGACCATGCCAAGCTTGGATTTCTCCTCCTTCTGCTATGACCAGGAAACTCTCTCCAACAGGGAAGCTCCTGTAAACCTTAACTGTTTGTTGGGAATCATTGTCCTTTGTTTGCTGATGTTCAGTGAGTGTCTTGCAACTGTTATTGTTTTTGATTGTTTCATGGTAGAGGATGAATGCAGTCCTGTTATTCCATTTTAGTTGGAAGTGTAACCCTGAAGTATTTAAAGTAAAACTGTCAGGCAGAAATATACAATTTCAAACAAAGTGCGAAAGGGAATCAAATCGGTCCTATATATATTGCCTTTCCTCCAAGAGGCTTTTGAAATGAGAGAAAACAAATTACTAAGAAGGAAGGGGAGGAGGAAATGCTGGGGACCGAATTAGAGCATCATATTCCTTGCTTTAGTTATTATGTCAAAAATGTAGCCTAGGGCTGTAGCTGTAGCTCACTGGCAAACCACTTGCCTAACATACTGGGTTCGATCCTCAGTACCACATAAATAAATAAAATAAAGATATTATGTCCATCTACAACTAAAACAATACATTAAAAAATGTATCCTAATGTTATGGATAACTAAAAAGAACCAATAAAATAAACAAAAAAGACTGAATTCCTTTGCTTTCACCTCCTTACTTTCAAGGATCTGTATACTCACACTTTATAGTATATGCCTCATGTACAATTTTATTTTTATGTAAGTGATCATTTGATTAATGTCAAAATTTTCTTCCTAAACTGAAAGCACTATGAGGATATGTACACATTTAGGATCCTTTTGCTCACTACTCTCTCTCCATTGCCTATGTGTTATATTGATAGAAAACAAGGAACTGTGCCTCCTAGATATTTTGAAGATGTGGAAAATAAGGTCAGACTGATGGAGAAATTTGATCGGGGTGAAATAGTGCCTAAAGATAAGCCATCAAACATAATTTGCTAACACCTGCCCTACAAGAATTTCTCAGCATGATTTCAAATCATTATGAAGGACACAATTTCTGAGACCATATAAAATTATAATTTAAGATAAAACCATAAAATCACTTTTTAAATATTAACAAATGGAACTTAAATATCACAATGAGTTTTTACTCATCATTTGTTGAATAAATGCACAAAGAAGATCTTTACTTTTAAATATCGTATGTTTGGCCTTTTACTACTTGAACATTGTCCTCTTCTGTTTTATATATGAACATATGATGATGATTGCTACCAATGGAAAAGGTTCATGTTAAGTTATTTGATTTTTAGAGAAATGTACCCTTTTTTGGCTTACTATTGTTTAGTAGGTCTAGGCTACTTATGGTGGCATACATGGAGATACTCGATTCCTTTCACGTTCAGAAAATAACCCCAAAAGTTACTTGTTCTGGTAAGATGTTGAATGCTTTGTCTCAAACTCAGCAAATATATTCACCATGACTTTCTTAAACTGACAACAATTATTTGAATTTTCCTTTGAACCAGTTTTCCTACCTGTTGTTTCTCATTTGCCTTATTATGAAGTTAAATATATCTGATTCATGTTTATTTTATAACTATCACTTTTGAAAATTATTCTTATTTGACACCTTATCCTATGGATGAAATGCAAATATTGTATGTACTTGGACTGAAATTTTAACATGTGTTTTATACCTATGGGAACAAGGATGTAAGGGGTAAAAATTTGTTCTGTAGTTTTACTTTTGTCAAAATGGTAGTTAATTGATCAAAACAATATTGTGCATTATAAATTTTTATAATATTCAAAGGTAAAGTCTAATGGAAATTACTCTCCCTAATGAAATAAAACGTGATGGAAATTAGCATTATTGTGTTACATCTGACCGCTAACACATTATTTTTCATTAATTGGTAGCAGAAAATATTAAGCACTTCATCAGGTGAAAAGAGGATAAAAAATTCAAAATATGATTTGATAAAATAGGTTTTAACTTATCAAAAGCATATACCATCAGAAGACTGAGGGAGGAGGATCCTGAGTTCAGAGCCAGCCTCAGCAAAAATAAAGTGCTTAGCAATTCAGTGAGACCCTGGCTGTAAATAAAATACAAAATAGGGCTGGGAGTGTGGCTCAGTGGTCGAGTGTCCCTGAGTTCAATCCCCAGTGCCCCCCCCAAAAGCACATACCATATCTGAAAGAAATATCATAAAACTTTTATCCTTGAATTTTATCCAGTGTGTTTTGAAATTTTTCTGTATAAAACCTCCCAGTTCTATATGACAGAATGAGAATCATGAAACAATACTGCTCTTAAAAGATGATTTTCTTTCTGTATAATGACTTGCCTATGGGAATGAGTCTTGAAAAATCTAGAGTCACCCCTGTTTATATGTATGGAAAAACACCATTTTAAGTTTTTACTATTTTTTATTAATTCTTTTTTAAAGACTTTTCTCTCTTAGGACTCTGCTTCAATGTAGATGTGTTCATTACCAATAGTCTGATGCAAGAGAGAAAGTCATTAGATAAAAATCATCATTACTCCCACCATCCTACTCTATATATCACATATGTGAAATCAGAATATCTCATTATGGGGCAAAATATCAAATTTCTAACAGATGGCTCATACCTGAGGTAAGTAGAAAGCAAGAAAACTCAAGAAATTTTACACTTTATGGTTCCTTGATTCAAGTTTAAACCACACTGGTGTGGCAGAGCCCTTTAGACCTGGAAATAATACCCCATACTAGGACTAAGAATGGATGCCAATTGCAAACAAAACTCAGTACATAACTCTTACATAAAGAGAGAGTAATTCACCTATGAACTCACACTTATCTCAGTCCAATCAATTTCTGAAAAGGGTAAATAAATATAGAAAGAGACTTTTTGGAAATATACATTCTTTAAATTTTTCTGGCTATATTTCCCTATCTCCTCATAATATTTGGCTAACCTCCAAGGATGAATGATTTCCAGAAGGGTATTTTCCCAAGGCATTCCATGTGAGCTTCAGGGTGAAGAAATACAGAAAGAAGTAAAATTTCCTCCAAGCAATATTTCTTAAATTTTAGGATGGTAAAAATTACCTGGGATGTTTGCTAGATTTTTTTTTCAAATCCACTGCCCTCCCCTGGAGATCCTGATTCAGCAGATCCAGAGTGGGCCATACTATAGTTTTAACAGTTTCTCAGGTGATATTTGAAACATTTAAAACAAGATATACCCTTAGAAAATGCTTCAGGGGTGTGTTTTTCAAATCTGGTTTCTCAATGACTAATTTAGGATGCTAGGAAAAAAATGCAAATTCTGGGCCTACTTGCATTAAATCAGAGTTTCTAGGAAGTAGAGTACAGACTTCATTCTGTTTCTCACAGATGAAGGGCCCAGCCTCCCTCTACTCCTCTTCCCACCCTATGCTTGGGGGTTTAGGATAAGGTTTCATCTACCATTGCTCAACTGGATAGCTAAGCCTATCTCAAATTTCTGTCAGAACCAATAAACAGATCAAGGGAACAAGGAGAAAACTTAAGAATAGATACAAGTTGGATGAAATAATATGTAATAGTGGAGATGATATTTTGATACAATGGATATGAATCATGCTATTTAATTTAATAAGCATCAGCTTTTTTAAAGAAAAACTAAATGTGACAACCATGTTAGACACCACAATTAATGTCTTACTTTGATGGTGAAATGAAAAAAGTAAAATTCCTCAAATGTTTTAGTGCAACATATGGAGTGATGAAGGACAGTAAACTGTTTCACACAGTAAAATGTGAAACTGTTTCATATGGCAAATATGACCTACTGCCTGGTTTTATAAGGAAAGTTTTACTGGAACCCAGATACACCAATTTATTTTTATATTGTTTATGGTTGCTTTTCTGCTACAATGGGCAAAGTTGAGTAACTGTGACAGAGACCATGTGGTCTGCAAAACTTGGAAATATTTAGTATGTATGTGACCCTTTATAGAGAATGATTGCTTACCATTGCCTAAGACTTACAGAAATAATTAGTTTTTAATGAATTATTGTAGAAATATCTGGGAGGAGTTAAGGACTGTTTCCCAACTCAGAGGCACATGACTGATAGTTTCAATTTATCCCTCAATATTGTGCTTCTTCAGGAAGTGTGCGATTTTCCTGGGGGATCATAGTGAAAGAGTTACAAGTACATTCAGAGGGAAAAACAACAATATTTGAGATAACTCCAGGTCTCTGAAATGCCCATATATATGTTATGAGATACATGGTTGGGTTTGCAAGTTTATTAACGGTAATGAGTAGATGAATAGATTTCTAGTGTCTAAAGGAGAGGAAATTGGTCAAATACTAAGTTGTAGACTTAATATATAGCCAACATTCAAATAGTAATGTAAATTTTGTACAAAATATGCAGCATATATGAATAATCTATAATCTCTGATGAAGCACACAATAAAAGACATTGCATTAACAGAAACTAGTTTTTCATATAGGAACTCAATATTAATTATCAATTTATTCTGTATAAATCTATAAATAATACAATTCAAGACAGATTTGCTTTTATCAATTATAAACAACTGAAGAGTAACAGAAAATTAAGACAAGAATATTTAAGAAAAAATTTTGAAAATAGAAATAAACTGGGAATTTTTGTCTAAATATTAAATTACTTATAATATTTATAATTTAATGTGATATTGGCTCAAGAGCAGATAAATCAATAGAATATATCTATATGTGAAAGTCTAGGTTTTTATATCAGGTTGAGGAAAATAATTTCTTTCATTGTTTCAATTCTGATGAAAAACATTCACTGATTTCCAGAGTTGGAGACACTACTATATTAAAACCTAAAAGCCACAAATTTAGGTTTCCTAGGTGATATGTGACTTCATAAGGAAAGATAAACAAGGGCTCTGAAGTCAGGATTTGGCTAAAATATGGTCACTTTCAGATTTTTTAATAAATGATGTTTGGAAAAACTTTTCAGTAAATATAGAAAAATAAAACTTGATTCTTTGTCAAATAGAAAACTGTCCATACCAAGTGATTTAGAATGCTGTGTATGAAAGATACCGTTATAGTTATTAGAGTACTTTATAATTAAGAACAATATATGTCTCACCTAAATTTGGGGTATTTCTTCTTAAATAAGAATCAAAAATATTGATCAAAAGGCCCAAAAAAGGCTGCTCGTGCATCCCTGTAATCCCAGCAGCTCGGAAGGCTGTGGCAGAAGGATCACGACTTCAAAGCCAGCCTCAGGAAAAACAAGGCAGTAAGCAATTCAATGAGACCCTGTCTCTAAATAAAATACAAAATAGGACTGGAGATTTTGCTCAGTAGTCAAGTGCCCCTGAGTTCAATCCCAATAGCCCCCCACATCCCCCAAAAAAAGGACCAGAAAAGAACTGATTACATTAAACTGCAAGTTTGTTTTCTAACCAATGAAGAACACAGAATAAATCTGACAGAAGATGAGGAAAATATATTTGTATGTTTAAAACCAATAAAAATAAACAGGTTTTAAACAGTTAGTTCATCAAAGAGGATACTCAAGGGGTAAATTAATACAGGAAGAAACAAACTTGTTAGTAATAAAAATGTAGTTAAAATAATGAGATAATACTTTATATTGACAAATAAGAAAAAGTAGCACACTGCAAGTATAGTTGTGGATATAGGAAATAGAAGCCCTTGTGTCCTGCTGTTGGGTATATTGACTGTTACAAATGTGGATATAAATATGTCAATATTTAGTCAAATTTCGTTTGAATGTACTCTGTGATTTAGCAGTAGCACTGAGCATATCCCCAGAACAATCCAATTATTCAAAAACAGGGAAATGGATAAAGAATTTCTATATATCCAATAAATACAATGATATTCTGATATATACTATTTTAGTTTCCTAGGGCTGACCTAAGAAATTGCTACAAACTGGAAGGCTTAATAAACATCAGGTTCTTATCTCAGAGAAATCTGCTCTTTCCTTGTAAATGTATCACTCTGATTCTATCTGATGAGGTTTTCCCTGTGTGAGTCTTTGCATTGCCTTCTTTCTGTACATGTCTGTGTGTATCCAAATTTCCACTAGTCATACTGAATTAAGCCCCACCTAGTGGCTATAACCCTTCATTCTCTTCCTATGTCATCACAGGGCATCTTTCTCTCCCAAATCTTTCTTTTCTTATAAGAACACTAATTGTCTACCCAATTCTAGTATGATCTCTTCTTAACATAAATATTTACATCTTGCAATGACCTGATTCCAAATAAAGTCACATTCTGAGGTAGGGGGGTAAGGATTCTCATACATCTTTTTGAGGAGTATAAAATTTGACCCATAATAATACTATAACATGAGTGTTTCTCAAAAATATAATAAGTGAAAGAAGCCTAATAAGAAAAAATGTATACTATATGTCCTATTTTCAGAAAATTCCAGAAAATTCCAATTACTTAAAGTGACTTAGTATTTTCTTAGGGATAGGGAATAGTCTTTGAAAGTTGAGAGATTATAAGGGGTCATGAGGAAACTTTGGGAAATGAATATGTTCATTATCTTAATGGTTTCATGTGTATGTACATATGCCAAAGTTTATCAAATTATATTCACTAAATATGTGCAGTTCATTAAATGTCAATTGTACCTCAATTGTAGAGTTATAAATAAGTGCAATTTTTTCATGTTCCTAAAAGTGTATGAAGTATTATGAACTTCAATGTTTTAAGTTTTATGTAAGCTTTAAAAAAAGGGATGAAGATATCATGTTATGTTTCGCCCCAGATAGACTAACATGCTAGCTAATGTAAAGTGTGTATTATATTATCAATTACTCTAAGTACTATATAATGGTTGTTAATAATATTGTGATGATTTCTATTTAAAAGCCTGGACCCAAGGTACCCCTAACATATGTCCCAAGGAAAGTTTTAAATCAACTCTACTATCGTTAAATTCAGATGAATGCCAGACACTTTAACTGATTTTATATCTAAAATGATGGAACAGATTTTATTGTGTGAATATTAATAGTAGTCCTAGTCTATAAATTAATTATTTTTGCACTCTTCAATTTGTGTATGTCTATTCCATCATGGTATTGATACAATAGTCTGCAGGTACCAGGCCATTTATGATAAAAACTGTTTAATCCTAGTGGCAGGAAAGGAATCCATTTATATCACCAACCCAGAAAATGTTCAACTTTATTGTACTACCATGGAGTATGTTTGCCAGTAAGTTTGCTCTTGATATTTCCTTTTAACTACCCTCAAGAACTCCAGAGAAAAGAGGAAAAAAAACTTCTCTAAATCTTTATCCTTGAACTCTTTGTCCTTTATTTTCTCCCTAGTCTCTCTCCTTATTATTATTTTGCCCCTAATCTGGTAAAGTACAAGAAAATGAAAGACCAGAAAATTTTTTTGTATTCTTTCAAAAAAAGATATGGCAAGATGGCCTGATGAAATATTTTAATTGACAGCTTTATAAAGTATCTATCATTGTCCTCTTTTCTATGATCCAGATATACTTTTTATTCTCATTTCAATTTTTGAAGTTTATGTTCATACAGGGCATTTATTACAGATGAAATCTGTAAATGGTAAGTATGAAGAGAGGAATTGTGAATATTTGTGTAATTTTTGAACACATCTAGTGAATACTGTTTACTTAATAACATGTTTTAAAAGTTAAAAAATGCTTTAATCGTAACTTACATTACAGCTTAATATTTTATGTGAAAATGATCATTTTCTGATCTCTAAAATATCTAGCAATTTATAAAATTCTGTAGTTATGTGAAAGAAGTTATATTGATTCAGTCTTATATTTTTCTTAACAACTTTTTATTTGGCAAGACAATGTAGCCTTTATTCCTCCTGCATCAAAACTAAAATAAAATATCAAAACAACTTAAAAATGCAAAAATGAAATTTCAATGGAATTTATAGTTATATTTGTCAAGTATTATCATATATCTGTCATATTTAATAAGTCTTACATACATAAAATTTAGCTTTCCCTCTTTAAGAACACCTTGATTTTAGAATTTAAGTAATTGATTTTTAAAATTTACCATTAAGCAGTTTGACAGCTGAAACTTTACTAATAGCATGTTATATTTTATTTGAGAAATCTTACAATTTTCTTTTTTTCTGACACAACAATTTATAATCATTTAGATAATTTTTTCCTGTTTATTCCTCACTATATTTAAATCCAACAATCCAACATGCATGATAATTCTTGTTTTTATTAATCTTTCTTCTCATCCAGTTTGATAATTTACTGCCCACCCTTTTTGTTGCCCCTTGTTCCTGACAAAACATACACAATATATAGTTATGACAGAGACTTCTAATATGGTTTAAATGATGCAAATCAATGTACACATGCATAAACATCACTTCTGAAAAGCCTTATTTTAGCATCCCACTTCATACTCTAGGTAGAATTATTCATGTCTTCCACTAAATCCAGTTTGTTTTCACTTTGAGATTAGTGTCCTTCATTTTGTTTTAAATATTTTTTTCATTGTTGATAGATCTTTATTTTATTTATTTATATGTGGTGCTGAGAATCAAATCCAGTGCCTCACACATGCCAGGCAAGTGCACTACTGTTGAGCCCCAGCCCCAGCCCCGAATGTCCTTCATTTTTAAAAATAAGTTTTATATATTCAAGTCTCTCTTATAGACAGCAAGCTTCTTATAGACCAGATCTAGATTTTACTAATATCTCTATATTTGCTAGTAGGACAACTTTAAATGTGTGCTGAATAACCCCATGGTCTCCTTTTGTTCATACCTATTAATGGCAGTTTATTGTTTATGAAATGTATAAATATATTATATTAAAATGCATATATTTCCTCTTATTCCATGGAGTTTTACCCAGGTATTGGAGAGATGCATGTGCTATGTTTGACAATACACATATTTTTACAGTATAGATTATTAACAAAATGAGAATCCTACAAGGATTTTTCTTTTATATTTTATTTAAAATATGTGGAAATAGAAAAAGAAAAGGTATATAGAGAAAACATAAGTAAATATGAAAAATGACTTTTTAAGGTTTTTTTTTTTATCTCAGGGATTGAACCAACTGAACAACATCCCCAACCCTTTTTATTTTTTTTATTTTGTGACAGGGTTTCATTCAGTTGCTTAGCACCTCACTAAATTGCTGAGGCTGCTTTGATCTTGCAATCCTCCTGCTTCAGCCTCCCAAACTGTTGGGATTACAGGCATGTGCCACCACACATGGCTTAATTCATTTTTTTAATTTATTGATTCTCTTTAGTTATACAAGATAGTAGAATCCATTTTGACATAATTATAAAAGCATGGAATATATCTTATGCTAATTGGTGCATTATAGTTATACATGATAGTAGAACTACTTGTGATAGGGCTGAGGATGTGGCTCAAGCGGTAACACGCATGCCTGGCATGCGCAGAGCACTGGGTTCGATCCTCAGCATCACATAAAATAAAATAAAGATATTGTGTTCCCTCTCTCTCCCTCTCTCTCCCTCTCTCTAAAAAAAAAGGAACTACTTGTGATATGTTCATTCATAAACATTACATAGTTTGGTTAATTTCATTCTTCAGTTTCTCCACTTTCCTATCACTCCTCTCTCCACCTTGTTTCTCTTCCTCTAAGTTCTTCCTTCTATTTTATTAAATCACCCCTCCTCTATTTGACCCCTTATATCTCTCTAGCTTTCACATTTAAGAGAAAGCATTCAACCCCTGACTTTCAGGGTCTGGTTTAATCCAATCAGCATGATGTTCACCAGTTCCATTCATTCACCAGTGTCATAATCAATATTCTTTATGGCTTAATAATACTTCATTATGTATATATATATATAACATTTTCTTTATCCAACCATCCATTTAAGGACACCTATACTGGTTCCATAACTTGGCTTTTGTGAATTGTGCCACTATAAACATTGATATGCATATATAACCACATTATGTTGATTTTATTTCTTTGGGATAAAAAATGAAGGAATAGGTTAGCTGGGTCATATAGTGGTTCCATTCCTAGTCTTTTGAAGAATCTCTATAGCATTTTCCAAGGTGGTTCTATTAACTTTCCCTCAAACCAACAATGTATAAGGGTACATTTTTCCCCATACCCTCAGCAGCATTTATTGTTATTTGTTTTTTAGATAATTGCCATTCTAACTGGAGTGAGATGAAATCCCAGTATACTATTGATTTGCATTTACCTGAATGCTAAGCATGTTGAATATTTTTTCATGTATTTTTGACCATATGCATTTCTTCTTTTGAGAAATATCTGTTATCTCATTTATCCATTTATTGACTGAGTTAGGTGGTCTTTGGTATTAAGTTTTTGAGCTCTATATATTTCCTGGATATTAATCTCCTATTGGAAGAGTAGCTGGTAAAGATTTTCTCTCATTCTGTAGGCTTTTCCTTTACTCTCTTAATTGCTTCCTTTGCTGTGCAGAAGCTTTTCAATTTGATGCCATCCCACTTATTGATTCTTGATTTCATTTCTTGAGTTTTAGGGGTCTTGTTAAGGAAGTCAGTGTCTGCACAAATATGTTGGAGTGTAGACCTTATGTTTTCTTCTAGCAATTGCAAAATTTCTGGTCTACTTCCTAGGTCTTTATTCATTTTGAGTTGATTTTTGTGCAGGGTGTGAGATAGGCATCTAATTGCATTCTTCTATATATGAATATCCAGTTTTCCTAGCATCATTTATTAAAAGACTATCTTTTCACTAACACATATTTTTGGTACCTTTGTTGAGTATCAGATAAGTGTATCTGTGAGGGTTTATCTTTACATCATCTGTTTCATTTGTCTTCATGTCTGTTTTGATGCTCATAGCATGATGTTTTTATTTCTATATCCCCATAGTATACTTTGCGATTAGGTTTTGTGATACCACTAGCAACCTTCTTATTGCTCAGTACTACTTTTTAGGTAGTCTACTTTTAATTATTACTAATTTGGTATGTCACTTCAGAAATGGAAATATAGAGCGTATAGAACTCATCTATGATGTACAAATATAATGAAAGTAATGCATGTCCATGCATATCTAATGCATGCATATATATTTATACTGCACATGCATATAATTTTATCCATGCAAATCATGGTATTTGCAATTCTCCGATGAGTCAATGTTCCCGATCATTTTTGTCTATTTTTGGTATTTAACATGGCTTGGTTTCTCCTTTAATTGGCTTTGTCTTTAGTGCAATACCTCCCTTTTTTATTTTTTATTTTAAAAAATAGTTAAGAATCTCTTATTTAGGTCATGGCAGAGACAGCAGAGTTCTGGGACCAGTAGTTTTCAGAGATTACATAAGAGGCAACTTTCTTTGAGATAGACAATGGGAGTTGTAGCTTTGCAATTTGACAGACAACTTTATAATTCAGAATGCCAGATCTTGGCAGAAATTGAAGCTTTCTTGGTGGCCCATTTATACTTTTGGCTGTGAGAATCCACCATTTTGTGTGTTTTTCCCTGCCAATTATCCATTAACACATTTAATATTATGTAATTAATCTGTTTTCTCTTAAAATAGCTGGAGTGGGTTCTGTTCTCTAGCAAAGAACTGTAAATCACGTAAAAGCATGGGAGCAGAAAAAGAACCAAAAAGAAATTCTAAAACCAACCAAACAAACAAACAAAAGTGAGAGAGAAAGAAACTTGAAGATCTAATTAAAAGAAATAATAAGCAATACACATGGTGATATTCGTTCATATCCTGGAAACATCAAAAATGGATATGATATTATGAATTATATGATATTATCATTATATGATATTATGAATAACTATGATATTAAACTGGAAAATTTAGATGAAACTGGCAAGTTACAAAAAAGGCAACAAAAGTGGCTGAATAGTTCTATTACTATTAAATTGAATCAATTATTAAAATTATTTCTCTTAAAAACTTCAACTCTATTGGTTTCATTGGAGAATTATAACAAACATTTGAAAAGATATAAAACTAATTTACAAAAACTCAAGAAATACCATTTTCCTAACTCATAGAACATGAATGTGTTTACCTCCTTTTTTTAGGAGTATTGCTTCACTATCAACCTATATAATAGCATAACTTTGAAAATATTCTCCTTTGCAGCCCAAGGAGAGGTAAACATGGGACATAATATGAAAATAGAATTGAAACTGTTTAGGCCTTTCCTTATTTCTTATTTATTCCAGTGTGAATTTTTTTTAATTGAATTTGCTATTGAGGGCATTTTTGCCATAGTCCTAAAGACTGCATTAGTATTCTTGTAATATCATAATAATACAAATACATTGAAATATAAACTTTAATTCATTTCCTATTTCTTATTCAAATTTAGCAACAGAAACCACTAGCATTTCAACCTCAGCCTGAGTCAGTTTTGCTTTTGCTACTTTATGTGAGAATTAGAAAAAATGAAATAATGCAATAATTAAGAAATGTATCTGCAGGATTATTATCATAAGATCTAGTGGATTTTTTTTTTGTGTGTGTGTGTGTATGCTATTTTCAAGTCATTGCAGTTTAAGGAGTAAAATTCAATAATCATCATAAAATTGTTTTTCAGTTATTGGAGGAAATGGAGCTAATAAGAATCTAACATGAAAAGCACAGGTTGCTATTTGTCAGTATAACCAATGATAAAAATAGTGAGCTCTTCAAGTACCTGCTATTATTAATCCCACAGGTTCTGGCAATGTAATTGTTGTAATGATGAACAATCATTGTTAATGAAAATGAGGATTAAGCAGAAACTTCAACAAGGGAACTATTCATACAATAAAAAGACTGCCTTTAATCTAATCAATGAACACCAGAAGTAGGAGTGGTTGAAGAGGATACCGGCTGGCTTGCACCAGCGAGCTGTTTGACTTCTTAGGTCCCAGATGGTTTTCTAACAGTTTAGTTATGGTAGCCCTTCAAGGATGAAAATAAAACTAAACTAAGAAGGATTAGGAAACTATATTTCTATCACAATAACATATGTAGCCAGACCTGCCTTACTGACTTGCATGTGAGCTCAGGCCCAGGTTAGGCCCTAGTTCATCCTGCGCCAGCAGACACCTTCCAGAGCTTAGTCCCATCCCAGACCTGCCTTGCAGATCTGTGTGGGAGCCAGGACCCAGGGTAAGCTTGGGTCCACACCCACCACCACCTGGGAGCCCAGGTCTAACTCACTTCCATCCTGAGACACTGCAGCCATCCCCATAGCCTTTCCCATGCAGTAGCCTCTACCTTGGGACAACAGACAGGGCCTAGAAGCAGCTGCATCTTGAGGCAGGCATCCCAAAGCCAGTGTAAGGCACAACCTTTAAGCCCCATCTCTAAAAAGAGGTTGCATCCATTGTGGGGCACCTACAATGCTATCTCAAGTTACCTGCTGCTATTGCTGCCACCACCTACAGTTGCAGTAGCATCCATCCTGGGACACCGACAGGGCATGGGAGCCCAACACCAAGGTGAGGTTCAGATAATTTGCACAGACACTACAAGATTATAGGATAGAAACTGTAATACTTCAGATCCACATTGCAAGTAAGGAAATCACACAGACAACATGAAAAAACAAGGGAGGAAAGTGCCCCAAACAAATCAGGATACTACAATAACAGTACCCACAGACAGCGCAGATGATGAAATGTCAGAGAAGGAGTTCAGAATCTTTATACTTAAAATGATCTGTGAATTAAAGAATGAACTAAATGAGCAAATACAGGCAAAAATTGATCACACCAACAAAGAAATAAGGGATAAAATACAAGTAGCAAAAGATTACTTCAAGAAAGATATAGAGATTCTGGAAAAAAATCAGAAATCCTTGAAATGAATAAAACAATAAACCAAATAAAAAACTCAATAGAAAGCATCACCCACAGACTAGATCACTTGGAAGACAAAATGTCAGATAATGAAGACAAAGTATACAATCAGGAAAATTAAGTTGACCACACAGTAAAGATGGTAAGGAACCATGAACAGAACATCCAAGAATTATGGGATAGCATCAAAAGATGAAATCTAAGACTTATTTGGACAGAGGAAGGCACAGAGTTTTAAACCAAAGGAATGCACAAACTCTTCAATATGATAATATCAGAAAATTTTCCAAACATGAAGAATGAATTGGAAATTCAAATACAAGAGGCTTACAGGACACCATGTACAAAATTACAACAGATCTACACCAAGGCACATTATAATAAAAATGCCTAGCATACAGAATAAGGATAGAATCTTAAAAGCCACAAGACCCAGGAATCAGATTGCATACAGGGAAGACCAATTCATATCTCAGCAGATTTTTCAACCCAGACCCTCAAAGCCAGGAGATCCTGGAACAGCATATACCAAGGTCTGAAAGAAAATGAATGACAACCAAGAATCTTATATCCAGCAAAACTAAGAATTAGATTTGATAATGAAATAAAAACTTTCCATGATAAACAAAAGTTTTTACAAAAAAATTATTTTTTATAAAACAAAACCAAAAAAAAGAATTTAGATCTAGAAGCCTGCACTACAGAATATCCTCTACAAAATAGTCAATGAAGAGGAATTGAAAAACAACAATGAAAATCAGCAAAGGGAGATATTACATCTAAGGAAAAACTAATCAAAGGAGAAGCGAATTCAAGTTAAATACCAAAAATAAATACAAATGGCAGGAAATACAAATCATGTCTCAATAATAACCCTGAATGTTAATGGCCTAAAAATCACCAATCAAAAGACATAGACTGGCAGATTGGATTTTAAAAAAAGATCCAATAATATGCTCACTTGAAGAGAGTCATATCATAGGAAAAGACATCCACAGACTGAAGGTGAAAGGTTGAGAAAAAACATACCACTCACATACACTGCAAAAACACACAGGATTTTCCATTCTCGTATCAAAAAAAAAATAGACTTCAAGGCAAATTTAATCAAAAGGGATAAAGAAGGACATTACATACTGCTTAAGGGAAGCATACATCAACAAAACATAACAATTATAAACATATATGCCCCAAATAATGTAGTGGAGCATCTGTGTTCATTAAACAAAGTCTTCTCAAGTTCAAGAGTCAAATAGACCACAACACAATAATTCTTCAATATGATAATATGATAATTTAACACACCTCTTTCACCACTGCATAGATCTTCCAAAGAAAAGCTAAACAAAGAAACTATAGAACTCAGTAATACAATCAATAATATATATTATATAGAATATTTATCCATCAAGAGCAAATACACTTTCTTCTCAGCAGCATATGGATCCTTCTCTAAAATAGACTATGTATTATGTCACAACTCTTAGGAAATACAAAAAAGTAGAGATACTACCCTGCATTCTATCAGATCATAATGGAATGAAATTAGAAATCAATGATGAAATAAAAACAAAAATTACTCCAATACCTGAAGGCTAAATAATATACTATTGAATGAACAATGATTTGAAAAAGACATCAAGGAAGAGATTAAAACTTTACAGAGATGAATGAGATACAACATCAAAAACTCTGGGACACTATAAAGCCGGTACTAAGAGGAAAGTTCATTGCATGAAGTTCATTCCTTAAAAGAAGAAAAAGTCAACAAATAAATGACTTAACATTATATCTGAAAGCCTAGAAAAAGAAGAACAAATAAACACCAAAAGCAGTAGACAGGAAATAATTAAAATCATAGATGAAGTCAATGAAATTGAAACAAAATAAAAAATTAAAAAATTGACAGAACAAAAAGTTGGTTCTTTGAAAAAATAAATAAAATTGTTAATTTTATTTATTTTCTCTCTCTTTCTCTTCATTCTAATGAAGAGAAAGAGAGAGAACACTCAAATTATAGACATCCATGATGAAAAAATAAATATCACAACAGACACTACAGAAATACAGAGAATAATTAGAAACTATTTTGAAAACTTGTACTCCCATAAAATAAAAAATATTGAAGGCATCACCAAATTTCTAGAATCATATGATTTGCCCAAATTGAATCAGGATGTTACACACAATTTAAACAGGTCAATTTCAAGTGATGAAATACAAGACACCATCAGAACCCTACGAACCAAGAAAAGCCCAGGAATGGATGGATATAGCGCTAAGTTTTACAAGACCTTTAAAGAAAAATTAAGACCAATACTCTTCAGTTTATTTCAGGAAATAGAAAAAGAAGAGCCCTTCAAAACTCATTCTATTAGGCCAATATCACCCTGATTCCAAAACCAAAGACACCTCAAAGAAAGAAAACTTCAGACCAATATCTCTAATGAACATAAATGCAAAAATTTTCGATAAAATTCTGGCAAATCAAATACAAAAACAAATCAAAAAGATAGTATACCATGATCAAGTGGGATTTATCCCAGGGATGCATGATTGGTTCAACATAGGGTAATCAATAAATGTAGTTCGTCACATCAATAGACTTAAAGAACCATGTAATCATCTCAATAGATGCAGAAAAAGCATTTGACAAAATACAGCACTGCTTCATGTTTAAAACACTAGAAAAACTAGGGATAAGAGGAACTTACCTCAACATTGTAAAAGCTATTTATGCTAAGCCCCAGGCCAATGGAGAAAAATTGAAAGCATTCCCTCTAAAAACTGGAACAAGACAGGCATGCCCTCTTTCACCACTTCTATTTAACGTAGTTCTTGAAACACTGGCCAGAGAAATTAGATGAAAAAATTAAAGGGATACAGATAGGTAAAGAAGAACTCAAATTAGCACTATTTGCCAATGATATGAATCTGTACCTAGAAGACCCAAAAAATTCCACAAGAAAACTTCTAGAACTAGTAAATAAATTCAGCAAAGTAGCAGGATACAAAATCAAAACCCATAAATCAAAGAGGTTTCTGTATATCAGTGACATATCCTCTGAAAGGGAAATGAGGGAACTACTCTATTTATGATAGACTCAAAAAAATGAAATATTTGGGAATCAACTTAGCAAAAGATGTGAAAGACCTCTACACCAAAAACTACAGAACTCTAAAGAAAGAAATTAAAGAATACCTTAGAAGATGGAAAGATCTACCTTATTCTTGTATAGGCAGAATTAAAGTTATCAAAATGACCATGCTACCAAAAGCACTATACAGATTTAATGCAATTCCAATCAAAATCTTAATGACATTCCTCATAGAAATAGAAAAAGCTGTCATGAAATTCACCTGGAAAAATAAGAGACCTGGGATAGCTAAAGTAATCCTCAGCAAGAAGAGTAAAGCAGGTGGCATCACTATGACAGACCTTAAACTATACTACAAAGCAATAATAACAAAAAGAGCATGCTATTGGCACCAAAATAGACTTGTAGATCAATGGTATAAAATAGAGGACACAGAGACTAACCTACATAATTACAGTTATCTTATATTAGACAATGGTGCCAAGAACATATATTGGAGAAAAGATAGCCTCTTCAACAAATGGTTCTGGGAAAACTGGAAATCCATATGCAACAAAATGAAATTAAATCCCCATCTCTCAACATGCACAAAACTCAACTCAAAGTGGATCAAGGACCTAGGAATAAAATGAGAGACACTGCACCTATTAGAAGAAATAGTAGGCCCAAATCTCCATCATATCGTTATTAGGCCCCAATTTCCTTAATGAGACACATATAATGCAAGATTTAAAATCAAGAATCAATAAATTGGATGGATTCAAACTAAAAAGCTTCTTCTCAGCAAAAGAAACAATCAGTGAGGTGAAGAGAGCTGACAATTTGGGAACAAATTTTTGCCACAAGCACATCAGAAAGAGAATCTCTAGGACATATAAAGAACTCAAAAATCTTAACATCAAAAAAACAAATAACCCAATAATAAATGGGCCAAGGAAATGAACAGATACTTCTCAGAAGAAGATATACAATAGATAAAAAAAAATGTTCAAAATCTCTTAGCAATTAGGGAAATGTAACTCAAAACTACTCTAAGATTTCACCTCACTCTAGTCAGAATGGCAGCTATTAAGAATACAAACAACAATATGAGGATGTGGGGGGAAAGGCACACTCATCCATTGCTTGTGGGATTGCGATTTGGTGCAGCCAATATGGAAAGCAATATGGAGAATCCTTGGAAAACTGGGAATGGAACCACTATTTGACCCAGATATCTCACTCCTTGATCTATACCCAAAGGACTTAAAAACAGCATACTACATACTATAAACCATGGAACCAATGTAGATGCACTTCAGTAGATGAATGGATAGAGAAAATATTATATATGTATACACACACACACACACACAAACACACATGGAATATTATTTGCATTAAAAGAGAATAAAATCATGGAATTTGCAGGTAAATGGATGGAGTTGGAGAATATAATGCTAAGTGAAGTTAGCCAATCCCCAAAACCAAATGCCAAATGTTTTCTCTGATATAAGGAGGCTGATTCATAATGGAGATGGGGGTGCAATGTGGGAGGAATAGGAGAACTTTAGATATGACAATGTGGAGGGAGGGGAAGAAAGGGGATATATGGATAGGACAGATAGTGGAATGAGATGAGCATCATTACCCTAAGTACATGTGTGATGACATGAATGGTGTGACTCTACTTTGTGTACAACCAGAGATATGAAAAATTGTGCTCTATATATGTAATATGAATTGTAATGCACTGTTGTCATATATAACAAATTAAAATTAAAAATGAAAAAACAACATATAAACACAGACTTTAATACACATTACCAAGTAGTTTGGGAAAATGGTTTGATTTTGGAAACATGCCACAATCAGAAGAATTGAATCTTTTAAAGAAGCCTCCATACTGTTTTATTTTAGTATGTGATGCATAAAATTAGGCAACATGGTATTTCAGTGGATTTTGACAATTTACAGTAAAAAAAGTAGTTTTGGGATAAATGATATTGAATCAGTCACAAATTCAATCATTTTATGATTTAATCAATCAGCTTTTTTGGTGTATTGGTTATGAATACCTGTTCTTCATGACTAAGATTAAACTGTAATTTATTTTGAAGGTATATTTTGTTTTAGAACATCACAGAATTTTGCAATTATTTGTTCCAAATTGTTTTATATTTTACTTTTTATTTAACTATATCTCTATATAGCTGAAAACTTCAAAAGTTTTTAAAAGTCTTTTCAAACTGTAGTAAACATATCCAGTGACAAAAGACTCAAATTCAGACCTACAACATGCTTAACTTTCAATTAAAATTCCATTTTATTTCTAGAGTCCTTGATCAGATGGAATTAGTTGAAATTGCAGAGAGAAAAGTGAATTTAAGATCAAAATCCATAAAGGCTGCTATTAGGAATTTCCTGTAACATAGTAGTTACTTTATAAATATCTATCATGTGAACAAATTGTACAATCAAGGTAAAACACTGTAATTAAGTCATTAATTATGCCAGGTGCAATTGATAAAATCATATGTATTTGATATAATAATTAAAATAATTTATAGCTGTTAAGTATCATCGATAAATATGTATTACTTAGTTAATAATTAAAATTAAAATTTTATAACCAGTTAAAAATGTGTCCTATTTTCATATTAAAGTTTTATTCTTTGAAATTTTACTAATTCTTTTATACTTTTTTATACTTAGTATTGGCTATCAAAGGATTTTAAAATGTAAATTCTGGCTGCTTGACATGCAAGATCATATAATGACACACACCATAAACTCAGATTGAAAGGTTCATAAGGATTTTGGTGAATAAAATATATCACTTAAAATATAATTTGCACAAGATACGATGTAGTAAAGGTGAAATTCTGTTTGACTAAACACTCATTCTATACTGAATAGGGAGTTGGCAATAGGACAGCTTCTAGTAATTCAAGTGAGACTTCAACCCAAGTAGATGTTCACTTATGGATCTCAACTCTGGGATATATCCCAGAGCACCATTCATAAACTAAAGTTTTAATTCCAGTTAAAAATAACTTATGATGTCATTGGGCCTGATCTTACAACCTGCTTAGAAATCAAACCCTGAAATCTTTTTATGAACACAAATAAAAATGTCTTATCCCATACTACTGTATGAGAATTTAAGTTCCATTTTTCAAGAAGCTTATATATTTCCGGTCTCAAGTAAAAGACCTTGATTAGTATCATTCTTTGACCTATGATGAGTCTTTTGTATAAAATATTATTTCATATAACCTCTTCTATTTTGTCAATACTAATCACTTATGAAAGGAAATTTCTGGAAACTAGCCTTCTAATTTTCATTTTGAGAAATGAAATTATGGTTATAGGAGGTGAGATGTTGATTTTACTGTTTTAATGAAAAAATTGAAATCCATTATGTGCTGGGAATTCTTATTAGGGGCAGAGATCACAATGAGGTGTATGATAAGTTCAAATATTTATCAGATAAAAGGTTAAGTGGCAGAAGAGAAACAATTTAAAAAATCAACATTTGTTGAATTTGTATCAGAGAAGTACTGAAGTTCCAGAAGCACCTAAAAAGGATTTTCAACTTGATCTGGAGGGAATAGGAAAAGCTTTTCAGAATAAAGTAATATAAACATTAAACTTGAGATTCCAAGATGGCGGAGTAGAGGAAAACCCATTACTGGCAGCTCTGTGCATGATTCCAAGGGAGCCATCGGATGTTTTTTTGGGGGGGGGCTCCCATTGACAAATTTAAGCTTTTTGGAGCGTGTGACAGGATCCTAAACAGTGGATTGCTGCAAGCACAGCACAGATGGTGGGGAAAGCAGAGCTGCTCTTTGCCATGGAGGAGGGCCAGCAGCGCAGCGTTGAACCCGCAGTAGACAGGTGGAGTTTGATCAGATGGCTTTCTGGCAGCAGGGAGACGCAGGCTTATTGCCTCTTCAGGGCTGAAGCACGCCAGACTGCAACCCGTGTCAGCACAGGACATGGGAAGGAAGACCAAGTTCTGGACATAGCATAGGAACAGCCCAGCTCCCTCCACCTCCCTGGATACCCCAGGACAGAAAATGGGCGATCACCATCTTGGAAAATCTACCTCATTAACTTTTGGCGGGTGTGGCTGATAGCGCAATGAGCATCTGAATAGGTGTGTGGTTCGCCAGGTTTTGGTCATCCTTGCTATCAGAGAAAGGTGCAACTGAGAAGGGGTCTGGTCACCAACTCCCCCTCCCCCAGATGTGATAACTCAAAACCTTTCTCAACATCTTTTGGTGGGTGTGGCTATCAGAGGAAATACAACAGAACAACTCCCCCTAACCCCAGCTGTGATGACTCAGTGACTACCCAACACAGAGATAGCACTCAATTGATCAGGAGTGCTGGGCGGCCAGGGCACCACCCACCCAGAGTGAATTGACGGCTGTGGACAAGAGATCCCTCAATTGGGACCTTGTGGGCAGGAGAGGGGAGGGGGATAGAGACCGGGAGCCACCCAAAGAGACTAGGAACTAAGAGGCACTGGGCAGGTGAGGGAGAGCCTCCTCAGGGATTGCTTCCACCATCCTGAGGGCAGAGACTCAACCTGGAATGCACAATCCCACCTACTGGAAGAAAAGAAAACAGAATTCTAAGAGTGCTTTTTTTCCCTCCTTTCCTTTTTCTTTTTATCTTTTTTCCTTTCTTTTTCTTTTCAATCCTTTCTCTCTATTTTCCCCTTTTTTTCTTCTTCTTTATTTTTTTATTTTTCTTCCTCCTTCTCTTCCTCTCTCAACCTCCCAAGTGTTACTATTTCTACTACATGTAATTTACTAAATGCAAATAAGTGTTTGTTTCTATGCTTCTTATTGTCCTCATATGTACTTGTCTACCCTAAAATACCTCCTGTCTATTCTCCTGCTAATAACCCCCTTTAATAGAGTTCTTCTCCAAAGTTGCTAAGATATATTAACCCCATACCCTCACATCTTTCCCCCATAACATATATGTCCTACGCCTGACCCTCAGTTCTCTTTATGCCACCATAAACTGTATGCCTTTTAAGGAACTAATGACTGTATTTTAAATAATAATTGAATCCAACATCTCTAGACAGAGAGACTAACTATAAATATATTAATAACAAACACTTGCTCGTAGATGATGTAGTGCTGATACTGGGATATTATCTTTCCACATAAAGGAGAGATCTCGGAACTATACAAGAGCACTTCAAATCTATAGGGGAAAAACAATAACACAACAGTCTCATAGAGCTGGAAAGATACGTGAGCAACTTGAAAAGACAAGGAAAGAAAGGACCACAAACAATTCAAGACAATACAACATTAGAAGAGATAACATCTACAGCAGAAAAAATGTCAGATAAAGATTTCAGGATATACATGGTCCGATGTTCTGGAGTCTCAGGGAAGACATTAGACAACAAATGCAGACAGTGATAGATCACTTTGACAATGAATTACATAAACAAATCCAAGAAGAAAAAGATCAACTCTACAGGGAGAGAGAGGTTATACAAAAACAAATAAACAAACAAACAAACAAAAAAACAGAAATCCTGGAAATGAAGGAAATAATAAACCAAATTAAAAACTCAAATGAGAGTATCACCAGCAGAGTAGAACACTTAGAAGACAGAACATCAGACAATGAAGATAAAGTATACTATCTTGAAAAGAATGTAGATAGCACAGAACAACTGATAACAAACCATGAGCAGAGCATCCAAGAAATATGGGATAGCATAAAGAAACCAAATTTAAGATTAATGGGATAGAAGAAGGTATAGAGTACCAAACCAAAAGAATGAACAATCTGTTCAATGAAATAATATTAGAAAACTTTCCAGACATGAAGAATGAAAGGGAAATCTAAATCCTAGAAGCCTACAGGATGCCGAATGTGCAAAATCACAAGAGATCCACACCAAGACACATTATAATGAAAATTCCCAATATAAAGAACAAGGAGAGAATTTTAAAAGCCACAAGAGAAAGGAAGCAGATTACATTTCGGGGTAAAACAATTAGGTTAACGGCTAATCTTTCAACACAGACTCTGAAAGCTAGAAGATCCTGGAACAACATATTTCAAATGTTGAAAGATAATGGGTTTCACTCAAGAATCTTGTATCCAGCAAAATTATGCTTCATGTTTGAAGATGAAATAAAAACCTTCCACGGTAAACAAAAATTAAAAGCATTTGCAGCTAGAAATCTAGTGCTTCAAAACATCCTTGGCAAAACATTACATGAAGAGGAAATGAAAAATAACAATGAAAACCAACAGAGGAAGGTAGTACAGTAAAGGAAAAACTAATCAAAGAGGAAAATCAAATCAAGTTAAATAACAAAAATAAACAAATATAAACCATATCTCAATAGTAACCCTAAATGTTAATGGCTTAAACTCACCAATCAAAAGACATAGGCTACTAGATAGAGTAAAAAAATAATACCCAACAATATGCTGCCTACAGGAGACTCATTTGATAGGAAAAGACATACACAGACTGAAGGTGAAAGGTTGGGAAAAATCATACCACTCACATGGACCTCAGAAGCAAGCAGGGATGTCCATACTCATATCAAATAAAATAGACTTCAAGCTGAAGTTAATTAAAAGGGATAAAGAAGGACGCTACATACTGCTAAAAGGAACCATACACCAACAAGACATAACAATCATTAATATATATGCCCCAAACAATGGTGCAGCTATGTTCATCAAACACACTCTTCTAAAGTTCAAGAGTCAAATAGACCACAACACAATAATCATGGGAGGTTTTAACACACCTTTCTCACTACTGGACAGATATTCCAAACAAAAGTTGAATAAAGAAACTATAGAATTCAAGAACACAGCTAATAACTTAGACATAAGTGACATATATAGAATATATCAACCATTATCAAGCGGATACACTTTCTTCTCAGCAGCACATGGATCCTTCTCAAAAATAGACCATATACTATGCCACAGGGCAACTCTTAGCAAATACAAAGGAGTAGAGATATTATCATGCATTTTATCCAGTCATAATGGAATGAAATTGGAAATCAATGCTAAAATAAGGAAGAAAAATTCCTACACTGCATGGAGAATGAACAATGTGCTACTTAATGAACAATGGGTTACAGAAGACATCAAGGAGGAAATTTAAAAATTCTTAGAGGTAAATGAGAACACAGACACAACATATCGAAATCTCTGGGACACTATGAAAGCAGTACTAAGAGGAAAATTTATTTCATGGAGTTCATTCCTTAAAAAGAAGAAAAAGCCAACAAATAAATGACCTTACACTACATCTCAAAGCCCTAGAAAACAAATAACAAACCAGCAGCAAAAGCAGTGGAAGGCATGAAATAATTAAAATCAGAGCTGAAATTAATGAAATCAAAACCAAAGAAACAATTGAGAAAATTGACAAAACTAAAAGTTGGTTCTTTGAAAAAATAAATAAGATTGACAGACCCTTAGCCATGCTAATGAAGAGAAGAAGAGAAAGAACCCAAATTAATAGCACACGGGATGAAAAATGCAATATCACAACAGACACTACATAAATACAGAAGATAATTAGAAATTATTTTGAAACCTTATACTCTAATAAAATAGAAGATAGTGAAGGCATTGATAAATTCCTTAAGTCATATGATCTGCCCAGATTGAGTCAGGAAGATATATACAACTTAAACAGATCAATATCAAGTGAGGAAATAGAAGAAGCCATCAAAAGATTATCAACCTAGAAAAGCCCAGGACTGGACAGATATACAGCCGAGTTTTACAAGACCTTTAAAGAAGTACTAATACCAATACTCTTCAATCTATTTCAGGAAATAGAATAAGAGGGAGTACTTCCAAATTCATTCTCCAAGGCCAATATCACCCTAATTCCAAAACCAGACAAAGATACCTCAAAGAAAGAAAACTTTAGACCAATATCTCTAATGAATATAGATGCAAAATTCCTCAATAAAATTCTGTCAAATTGGATACAAAAACATATCAAAAAGATTATACACCATGATAAAGTGGGATTCATCCTCGGGATGCAAGGTTGATTCAACATACGGAAATCAATAAATGTAATTCATCACATCAATAGACTTAAAGAACAATATGATCATCTCAATAGATGCAGAAAAAGCATTTGACAAAATACAGCACCGCTTTATGTTCAAAACACTAGAAAAATTAGGGATAACAGGAACTTACCTCAACATTGTAAAAGCTATCTACACTAAGCTTCAGGCCAAAATCATTCTAAGTGGAGAAAAATTGAAAGCATTCTCTCTAAAATCTGGAACAAGACAGGGATGCCCTCTCTCACCATTTCTATTCAACATAGTTCTTGAAACACTGGCCAAAGCAATTAGATAGACGAAAGAAATTAAAGGAATAACTATAGGAAACGAAGAACTTAAACTAGTACTATTTGCTGATGATATGATTCTATACCTAGAAGACTCCAAACAACTCCACCAGGAAACTTCTAGAACTAGTAAATGAATTCAGCAAAGTGGCAGGATATAAAATCAACACCCATAAATCAAAAGGGGGGATGACTCAAAATAGGGTAGGGAGGAAGAGCATGAGAAGAAGATTCCCACTAAATAGGGAAGAGAGGTGTGAAGAAATGGGAGGGAGAAGAGGAATTGCATGGAAGATGGAAGGAGACCCTCATTGTTATACAAAATGCATGTATGATGATGTGAGGAGAAAAAAAAGAGAGAGAAATGAGTCACATTAGATTGAGTAGAGAGAGGTGATGGGAGGGGAGGGGAGGGGAGGGGGTATAGGAAGGGTAGCAGAATAAAATAAACTCTAGTATTGCTGTATATATATATATATATATGTAACCAATGTGATCCTGCAACCTGTACACTTGGAAAAATGAGAAATTATACCCCATTTGATTCAAATGTATGATATGTCAATATCATTGTATTGTCATGAGCAACTAATAAAAAAGAATATAATAAAATAATATTATTAATATATTAATTAATATGTTAATATAATATATTATTATATAAATATTAATTAACATATAATAGTGTAGTAACAATAAAGTCTTTTTCTAGTTAATAATACATGCAGAATTCCTATAGAAACTATTGCATTAGGTTGTATTAGCACTTTTTGTGACTTAAAATATATGTTAAAACAAAGAGTATAGATATCAGTTGAAACCTATTCAGAAAATTATTATTGTAATAAATGGATATTCTTCTAAACTCTTGTTTACTTGCTTCCTTGGTATAGATAGAGATGATTCTCTTGACTTCAGTTCGACTTTTCACACCATCTTCTTTCAACATGAGGTAATGATGATTGTTTTCTTGTAAGGTAGAGCCAAATGTGGGTCCATTATCTCAGCATGTGAAAATTGATGTGATATAATTTTTTCTATGATTGTGATGATATATATGTATAGAACCATTTTTCATTGTATTCTATAACTTCTAGTTGTCTTTCTTGTGACAAATAGGATCAAACAAAGATCATTGTGTTTTAATAACTTGATTTGAGCATAATACATTTTAATAATCGTGTGTTTTGAAAATGTTATTTATAATTCCAAAGGAAATTTTGATCAATAATCAAGCAATATTTCTTTTTTCTTTTAGATCTCATTATAAGTCAAAAATGTTGCCTTATTTTCTAATTAATTTTGTGGCAATCAGTTATTACCAGCTCTTGTTTCCAGCACTTCTTATCAATTGCACTATTTCAATAATCCAAATAAAGACCCATGACATATACCGCCTTATGCCTCCCCTCTTTCTCCTTTTAAGGCAGTTCTTCCTAGGTTTGCTCATGGTTTAAGCAGTATTAAAATGAACAAGTGAGCTCTTCTCTCCTTTTAGGTGGCCTGCATATGTTTTGCCACCAAAATATTTGACAATGATGACATACAACTTTATCAATTTTTTCTTCTTCATATTGAACCTACATGAAACACAAAGAAACATCCATACAGTGATGAATTTCATTGACCTAATTTTTATAAATTATCTTGATCACTGGAAAAATTTAAGCCTACTTTCTAATAGGTCAGCAACATTTTATGTTCACAGGAAATTTATATCCACAGAGCCAGTGGAAAATAAAGGCCTCATTCCATTTCCCTATTCTCAGGCTATTTCAAATAATATAATACATTCTTTAAAATTTTCTTTAATAATTAGGACAGAAAAATTATTCAATGTGATGGCAATGAGAATTCTTTCATTCATTTATTTATTTAATGCATAATTTCATTTACAAAACTCAGTTTTTTAAAGTTTGGAAATAAAAGCTCTTTCCTCTATGAGCTCTTGATATAGTATAATTGTGACGTGATTTTTTTTTTCTTGATACCAGGGATTGAACTCAGGGGTACTGAACCACTAAGTCACATCTCCAGTCCTTTTATGTATTTTATTTACAGACAGGGTCTCACTGAGTTGCTTAGGGTCACTCTAAATTGCTGAGGCTCTCACAATCCTCCTGCTTCAGCCTCCCGAGCTGCTGGGATTACAGCTGTGCACCACTGTGCCTGCCTCCACCCAGTTCTTAACAAAATCTTTATTTTACTCACAGCAAGACTTGTTTTTACTTAGTGATCTAAAAAGTTTAGTCTTATCTGTTTTCTGTGATCAATATTGAGATCATTGATTTGAGTTTATTATTCAGTCATTAAATAACTAAAAGTTATCAAGGTCCTGTTATATTCTCTGTACTGTGTGGATACGGAAAACAAAAACTTGTCACTAAACTTCAGAAAATATAGAGACATATGCATGCATATATGTACTTAGTATATAATGATAAACATATGTAATGGTAGCTTAGGAACCCATTATTTGGGTGTTAAATCAGGAATTTCAGGAAAGGTGCCACAGATAGAAATTTTGTGTCACATTTTATAGGACATGTACTAATCATCCAGCTGGAAATGTGGTTGAGGGAATTCTGTGACAGGATTTTGTAGCTGTATCCCTCAATTTCCCTATTCAGCCTTTATTCCCCCAAACAATCCTATGATTATCCATTTATATCCATTGCATGTATGTATATTCCCCTCATATAGCAGACCCCAACTTTGTTTGCATGCAACATCACACTTTCTCTATGCCTGCACCCAATAATTGAACATGTCTGGAGAATGGTCACATCCAGGAAAGACTAGTCAGACTTAAATATTTGCGAAAAAACTCATATAAACTCTCTGTGCTAAGACACATCCTCAGCCCTTTTTTTACTTTTTATTTAAAGACAGAGTCTTACTAGGTTGCTTATAGCCTTGCTAAGTTGCTAAGGCTAGGATTACAGGTGTGCACCACTGCACCTGGTTTATGCTAAGAAATCTTATACTATATTTTAAAATCAAGTCACTAGGGCGGGGGATGTGGCTCAAGTGGTAGCGCGCTCGCCAAGCATGCGTGAGGTACTGGGTTTGAATCTCAGCACCACATAGAAACAAAAAATAAAGATATTGTGTTCACCTAAAACTAAAAAATAAATATTAAAAAAAAATCAAGTCACTAGTCTATTATCCAACTCTGTGAGATCCCTAGTTCTATTTAAGCAGGCCCTACTGATACCCTGGCTGACTTGAGTTCAGCAGCAGAAGGTGGAAATAGGTTTCAGCATTCTAAAACATACCACATCTAATATTTACATCTCACTTTTTCTCTGCCTCAAGGCTTTCTCTGACATCATGGGACATAGAAACTGGACATAAGAGGAAATTAGTAATTTGACATAGAGCAGGGAATCCTGAATCACTGTGGAATGAAAATTGATAGATGAGTTCCTCAGCATTTCAATCCTGTGGCAGGATGATTCTGCAGTGTGTTCCAGTAGTTTCTCAGAGTATCTGCAGTGGTATTGAGCCTCAGTAATCTACAGTGGAAACTTCCCATTAAGGTACCCTTTATTAGTAATATGTTAATTTGAAGGAGCTGGAAAGATAACATGAATTATAGGTCTATATGTGTAAAATCCCTATCAAAATAGGCCTACAAGTATGATTTATGCAAAATAAATAAACTATATATTTTAAAACTTTTTTCTGATTTACTAGCTAAATTATGCTAGACACTTTGGAATTCTGTAAGTTTGAAGGCATAGGAATTACATACATTTATTGTTCTTTTCCCACTTTCTTGCTTGTGCTTCTTGGAACCAACTTTCAAATAAACTACCTAAACAAAGTTCTTGTTTCAGAACCTGCTTTTGAGGAAGCTGAAGGAACTCAATTGTCATCCTTCATTTCTCTAATATCCTCTATCATCAAGAACTAACTGATCATATCATTTCAATTCCACAAATAGAGTAGTTATGAGAATAATATCACTGGTACTATATGTATACACAAAACTACCTATATTTGGAACCATGTACTCTTTTTTCTGTTAAAAGGGATTATTTCTCCCTTTTTAATCCTTTCCATTTTCTTTTGCAGTATAGGGGATTAAACTCAGGGCCACCCAATGCTAAACTACATTCCTAGTATTTATTTATTTACTTATCTATCTATCTATCTATTTATTAATACATCTGGCCATGAACTTGTGATCCTCTTGACTCAACCTCTTAAGTAGCTTGGAATACAGGTGTGTGCCATAGCACCCAACTGGAATTTTTCTTTCTAACAACATCTATCCATTTAACTAGTTAAGCTGTCTTTATCATTTACTTGAAGTCTTTCTTCTTGCAATTATATTGCACCCTTTCTTTATCATTCTTTGTAATTCTGTATATATTATCATTAATATTGAAACATTACAAATAATTTTCATTAGGGAAAGAAATTGTATACTTTTTAAGTGTTTCTTTCTTCCTTTTCTCTTTATAGCAACCTTCTCTAGAGTATTATCTGTGCTTTCTCTATTCATTTTCTTACTTCCATTCACTCCACAATACAGTCCTAATCAGATTTGGATGCCCACTTTGCTACTAAATAAATTTTATTAAGGTTACTCAGTGATTTGTACATTACCAAAATCAAAGGAGAATTTGAAATCTTCAAACTACACTATAAATAGTATACATTTTTTTCTCTTTACTTACTAGGAGGTAAGCTCCATGAGGGAAAAACTACAAATTTTTAAATTTACCATTTAATCCCTAATGCATAGGACAGAGCCTGATGTCATCACTGAATAAATTTCTATATAAATGAGTAATATAATTTTCATAAATATAATGAAATAAAGTTAGAAATCTTGTGCCTTTGTACACCATTGTATATATAATTATATATGTTATATATAATATATGTAATATATTTTATAGTATATAATATATAACACATATAATATAGCATATATAATATATTAGTGCTATATAAGATACATATTATATATGTATATATACATAAAATGGTGTACAAAGTCACAAGATTTCTAACTTTATTTTGTGATATTAATGAAAAATCCATCTTGTCACCTTAGATATTATTGAAATTAGATATAGGAAAATTATGTTTCCCTAATTTTTAAGCAAATTGAATTTCCTTAAATATTCAACAAATATCACATAACAGAATCAGAAATTCTAAAAGGAAAATTCACTTTAAAGAACTCCTAAATAGGGGATATGTGGATATATCTCAGTTTGTAGAATGCTTGCTTAGCATGCACAAGGCCCTAGCTTCAGTCCCCAGCACCACCACCACTACCAAAAAAAATAAAAAAGAACTCCTAAATAATGCTTGATTGTTGTAATGTGGGAACTATTAATATGACTGCTAATGTATATTCATAATAAATTTAAGCATGAAAAAGGAGAGCTTGTTACTGAGTATAAGGTATCATCACCATGATTACATTCAACTTAAGTTGAAAAAAACTGGACAGAATAATTTGTATCACAGGTCATCATTTGTAAAAGCCCAATATTAATAAATCTACTAATAGAATTTATACAAAGGAAATAAAGCAAATAATATATTTACTTTTTAAATGTATTTATATTATTTGAATTGTTTTAGAAGATGACTAATTTTTATGAAATTCAAGGAATAGCAGCACAGATTTATTTGCTTGTCTTCCAAAATAGCTACTGTACAAGTATGCATTTTAAAAAGTTCGCAAAAAAGCTAAGCTGTTAACTTATATGGAATGTTCATAATTTGAAGTCAACAGGCATTTGGAAGGCAGCCAAAGTTCCTAGCTATGATTCGAAGAAAACTGAGAAGCAAGAAAGCAAATGCATCTCTTATCAAATTTTGACAAAATTTGTCTCCTAATTTTCATTTTT